>NC_140216.1:21428957-22093957 GCF_951802725.1 Rutilus rutilus
AAAGGAATCAGAAAACATCTCATATCTTCTTAAAATTTAATTATACACCATTTATTTTTATATAAAATTATACAAATATCAGAACTAAACCGAAACAGAACTAGTTTTGGGTTTATTCAGTTTTTTTTCAATTCAAGAATTATGTACAAGTTTAAAATCAGCCAGAATGCGCTATTTAGTAAAAAAAAAAAAGTCATACATAGGGCTATACTGCCCTCTTGTGTTCAAAATCAGGTAGGCCCATTGTATATTGTATTTATATATAAATATAATAGCGATGTGACTGAGAATTTTTTCCCACTGGTTAATTGATGTGTGACACCGCGGCGGGGGCTTTTAAATCGCTAACTTAAAGGGATACTCCACTTTAAATGGAAAATTCTGTCATCATATACTCACCCTCATGTTGTTTCAATCCTTTATTAATTTCTTTCTTCTGCTGAACAGAAAGGAAGATATTTAGAAGAATGTCAGTAACCAGACAGTTTCTGGTCTCATTGACTTCCATAGTATACATTTTTTTCCTACTATGGAAGTCAATGGGATCAGAAACTGTCTGGTTACTGACATTCTCCTAAATATCTTCCTTTCTGTTCAGCAGAAGAAAGAAATTCATAAAGGATTAAAACAACATGAGGGTGAGTATATGATGAGCGAAAGTGAAATACGGACATCCTAAAAAACATTCACTCTGTTCTGCTCGTTCCTCGCTGTAGACGTGTTATTGCCCATGCAGCCGTGAGCATTTTAGTTTCATTTAAAAAATAGCGCCATTTCGGGGGTGGGATTGCTTGAATGTTTTTTTACAAAAGCACAATGTTGTGTTTTATTGCGAGTGTACATAAATATAAGGGTGTATTCACACCAGGAAAGTCCGATAGTTCACTTGCTTTGGTCCGGACCAAATAGAATGTTGATTTTTTTTGTTTGGTACGGTTCGTTTTCACACTGCTCTTTTTACAAGTGAACCAAAATGTGTAAACAAAACCACACGTGTGCTAAGGTCGTCCATTCATTGGACAGGAATTCTCAAGCAGGGAAAAGCAGGAAGTGCAAAAAAAAGCAAAAAAAAAAAAAAAAAGCAGGAGATATTTCGTAATGTAATCGCCTATTTGTTATTTTACTGATTTGGTGTTATTCTTTACAAACGCAATATGAAGAAACTATGGTAGTATAGATAAAAGCCCGCCCGCACTGACAATTGATTGCTTGGGTCCTTACATGCGCTTCGTGAGGCACACTAGCTGGCACACACACGCAAGGTCTCTCGCTCCCTCTCTCTGCCGTGCGCGCACTCTTGCTCGCTCGCTCTAGATTTCCGGAGATTTTAAATGATTTGCGGGCATTCATGCGCTTCTATCGACATGCGGGAGACTGCCGGAACTTCCGGGAGACTTTGGATGTCTGTATAATAAGACACCATTATGCCAAAATGTCAGTTTTGTTAAGTATCCTCATAAGAGCAGTCAAATAAAAAGACGCAGTTTTCTGCAGTTGGGTCGGTTCATGTTCACACCGTAAATGAACCGTACCAGAGTTCGTTTGGAACCGTACCGAGACCACCTCTTCAGCTGGGTCTCGGTTCGATTGTTTGGTCCGCACCCGAGTTCGATTGCTGTATTCACACCTGCCCAAAAGGTCCGCACCAAGGGGGGAAACGAACTAGAGTTCGATTCAATCGAACCAAACAAGGCAGGTGTGAATACACCCTAAGTAAACACAGTGCAGTTTAAATGATGTCCTGTATGAACAAACTGACGGAGTAGCCTATGTTTTTATGTTTCCACTGTTCGATCGCGCCCACGCCTCACACACACACACACACACACACACACACACACACACACACACACACACACACACACTGTGCATTCCAGCATTGCAATCTTGACATCGCAGCCGGTTCATTACAGCCGTAATAAAATATAATAATAAATATAAATAGTCAACCTATTTGCAGCAAATGATGGTAGATTTTAGATCAATATATTTGTTTTCCTTACAATTTTAATTAACACTAACTTTATTCTCATCTGAATTATAAATAATTTATTTCTGTATAAAATAATACTACCATTAAAAAATACATTTGATTGTCTTTTTTAATCAATGGAGAATGTGTGACTTAAAAATAAACAGATTAGTGCTCGGTTTGAGGACAAGAAATGAAAACCAATGCAATATGATGAATGTCCAAAAACGTTCGCTCTTCTCTGCCCGTTCCTCGCCTCGCCATATATATATATATATATATATATATATATATATATTTATATTTATATTTATTTATTTATTTATTTTTTGTTACATATATAATGTATATATTATATATTTTTTGTTACATATATACATATATATATATATATATATATATATATATAAATATAGCTGCGAGCAGCGATGGAGGGCCCAAGCCGGTGACACCGCCACCCCGGTGGCTTTAGTGTAACTAAAGGCACCAGGGTGGTGGTGCCACCGGCTTGGGCCCGCCATCGCTGCTCGCAGCTATATTTAGGGCCCGAGCACCGATGGTGTGAGGACCCTCTTGGAATTGCTCTGTTTATTATTATTATTATTATTATTATTATTATTCTCCGCATTTAATTGCATTTTTGAGGGCCTAAACATGCTCGAAAACTCACGAAACTTTGCACACGCATCAGAACTGGCGAAAATTTACATCTGATATAGGTTTCAGAATTGGACGGGGCAAAATGGCTCGATAGCGCCACCTATAAAAGTTCAACGGAGTGCGCCTCCCGCAACGTTCCACGTACGTGCACGAAATTCGGTACATACATGTAATGACCTAATACCTACCAAAGAGTCTCTTGGAGCGTAGCCCTAAACCCAACAGGAAGTCAGGCATTTTGAACTTCCTCTCATATTTTTGTGCAGTTTTTGCCATTTTCAGGCCTCGTACTTTAACGAACTCCTCCTACAGTTTTAATCTGATCATCTTCAAATTTGGTGAGTGTAATCTTAAGGCCTTTGCGACGTTAAATTGCGAAGATCTTGAGTTTTCGTCGAAGGGCGGGTCCTCGGCGGCCTGACAAATTTCGATGTTTCGCCATGAAACAGGAAGTTGCTGTAACTCAGGCATGGAATGTCCAGTCTGCCCCAAACTTCACACGTTTGATAAGAGTCATGGCCTGAACACATCTACATGAGAATATTCAGTTATAGTAATAGCGCCACCTACCGGTAACAGGAAGTGTCATGTTTAACACGTTGATGCCGTTCTAGCAACATGTTAAAAATGCCATTGACTTCTAAACATGCTAGAAACATGTTAAAACATGCTAGCAATACTAAGCTAAGTGCTAAAGCATGCTAATTCAATGAAACATGACGTTGTTGTTACTCAAGAAGGCAATGTCCAATTTGCGCCAAACTTCACACGTTTGATAAGAGTTCTGTCATGAACACACATCCATGCTCATATTCAGTTATAGTCATAACGCCACCTGCTGGCAACAGGAAGTGACATGTTTAACACTGTTGTTGTCTCCTAATAACATATAAAAAAGTGCCAGCAGGTGCTAAACAGGCTAGCAACATACTAGAAACATGCTAAAACATGCTATCAATAGCTTAGCTAAGTGCTAAATCATGATATTACTGCAATTAAATGGGCATTTGTTGTAACACAGGCATGGGATGTTCAATCTGCCCCAAACTTAATATGTAACATGCAAGAAACATGCTAGCAACACTTAGCTAAGTTCTAAAGCATGCTATAAAAGCTCAAGGAAGTTGTTGTAACTTAAGCATAAAATGTCCAATCTACCCCAAACTTCACACGTTTGATAAGAGTTATCTTTTGAACACATGTCCATGCTCATATTCAGTTATAGTCATAGCGCCGCCTGCTGGCAAAAGGAAGTGACGTTTAACACTGTTCTGGACTCCTAATAACATATAAAAAAATGCCTGTAGGTGCTAAATATCCTACTAGAGACATGCTAAAACATACTAGCAAACACTTAGCTAAGTGCTAAAGCGTGATATTACTGCAATTAAATATGAATTTGCTGTAACTCAGGCATGCAATGTCCAATCTACCCCAAAATTAATATGTAAAATGCTAGAAACATCATAAAACATGCTAGAAATGCTAAAGGAAGTTGTTGTAACTCAAGCATACAATGTCCAATCTGCCCCAAACTTAACATGTTTGATAAAAGTCCTGCACTGAACACATCTACATAGCGATATTCAGATATAGACATAGCCCCAACTACTAGCAACAGAAATTGACATGGTTAACACAGTAATGCAGTACTAACCACATAATTATTGTGTACTAAGCATGCTAGAAACATACTAAAAATGCTAGCAACACTTAGCTGAGTCATGAAGCATGCTATTATCACCATTATACAAAACATTTTGTAACTGACTTTGACATACTCTTACTATATATACCTCCTTAAATGTACATTGCCCAACCATGCTCTGTCTTCCTAAAGCCACCGAGTGTTGATGGCACGGGTGCGAGGGCCCTTTCATCGCTGCTTGCAGCTTTAATTATATATATATATATATATATATATATTTATTATTATTATTATTATTTTGTCAACCTTTCGGGCACTTTTGGGGCTCTTAACATGCTCGAAAACTCTTGAAATTTTGCACACACGTCAGAACCCGCGGCCATCAGGGCCGGACTGAAGCTGGTACCCGGGCGTGGCAGGGGGGCTCGACAGCGCCCCCTGGAACGGGATCCGAACACGTGTCCATAAATCAAACACGCTTGCATGTAATAATATGAAACTCGGTACACATATAGATCTCATCCGGCCGAACAACTTTCGTGCTCTAAGTTTTACGCCAGCCAAACAGGAAGTTGGCTATTTAGCGTTGTTTGGAAACGCATGCTGTGGAATTTAATGTACTCCTCCTAGGGAATTCATCGATTCGCCTCCAAACTCGGTGTGCATGAAGTCAAGACATTGAGGATGCTAAATTGCGGACGGATTTTTGATATCTCGAACGGTTTGGCCGTGGCGAGGAAACAAATTTATGGCGAAAAAATGAAACAGGAAGTGTGTTATAACTTCTGCATACATTAACTGATCTTGATGAAACTTCAGCAGTGTGTTCGTTGTAAGAGGCCGATCGCACAGATGTGACTATTGTGAGTCAAAGTTATAGCGCCACCAACAGGCAGCAGGAAGTACATCACTTTCAAAATGCTTTGAAATCAGTGTCTTATTTTTACCCGATTTGCTTCAAACTTTATGTGTACAATGTAGACACACGGCAGATGTAAACCTGTGAAAGGATTATTGATATCTTAGATACTGTTGCCGTGGCAACGCATCAAACTTTAATATTCTTTTTTGATGCTTTTGAGACTCTTAACATACTTGAAATTGCATGAAACTCAACAGACACATCACATTTATTAGCCAGTAGACATGTGCAAAGTTTCAGAAACGGGGGTGGTGGAATGGCTCAGTAGCGCCACCTTTAGTCAAAAATGGGGGTTTAGTTTTTCCTAGAATCACAAAACTTGGTATGTGTATTGTTCTCATCAAGACGGACAACTTTCTAATTTACATGAACCATCTCCGACCAACAGGAAGAGAGATATTTTGGTTTGAATGTGGATTTTCTGAAGAATTTTCTCTCCCTCTCTCTGTGTCTGTGTGTGTGTGAGGGGAGGGGGGGATTTGACTATTGCTTTTATATTGTTAATCAAGGTTTCAGGGGCTTTTGGGGTCCTTAACGTGCTCAAAAACTCTTGAAACTTTGCACACAGGTCAGAACCCACGGCCATCAGGGCCGGGCTGAAGCTGGTACCCGGGCGTGGCTGGGGGGCTCAACAGCGCCCCCTTGAACGGGGTTCTAAAACTTGATCCATATATCAAACACGCTCGCATGAATTAATATGAAACTCGGTACACATATAGATCTCATCGGGCCGAACAACTTTACCCTGGTCAAGTTTTACGCCAGCCCAACAGGAAGTCGGCTATTATGGGTTGTTTGGAAAATGCTTGCTGTGGAATGTGAAATACTCCTCCTAGAAAATTTACCGTGTCCCCTTCAAACTCGGTGTGCATGTAGTCAAGACTTTGAGGATGCTAAATTGCGGACGGATTTTTGATATCTCGAACGGTTTGGCTGTGGCGAGGAATCGAATTTATGGCGAGAAAAGAGAAACACGGAAGTGGAATAACTTCTGCATACATTAACTGATCTTGATGAAACTTCAGCAGTGTGTTCGTGGTAAGAGGCCGATCAGATGGATGTAGCTATTGTGAGTCAAAGTTATAGCGCCACCAACTGGCAGCAGGAAGTGTGTCACTTTCAACATGCTTTTGACAAAAGTGGGGGGGTTACTTTTAACTACAGTAAAGAAAAAATAGTTTCTATATTGATCTCATCAAGCCGGACAACTTTCTAATTTACATTCAATAGCTCTGGCCATCAGGAAGTCAGATATTTTGGTCTGAATGTGAATTTTTTTGCAAAATCAGCCTCTGAATTTTTAGCCACTCCTCTTAAACTATTTATTTTATTCGTACCAAACTTTTTCAACATGATGAAACTACATTAAATATGCTAAATTGTGAATGGATAATAAATATCTCAAACGGTTTTGCTATGGCGAGGGATTAAAGTAAAAATCTTCTAAAAATATAATTATATACCATTTATTTCTATATAAAAGTATACAAATATCACAACTAAACCCATTTTATTCTGTTTTTGCAATTCAAGAAGAATGAAAAAGTTAAAAACAGGCTATTTAGTGCTATTTGGTTCAACAAAAAAGCAAACATAGGGCTATACTGCCCTCTTGTGTCCAAAAGTACATCAAAATAGTATATAAAACTTTTTACCAGGTAGGCCAATATTGTATTTAAATATACATTTATTAGGTATGTGTCTGAGGATATTTTCCCACCGGTTAATCGACGTGTGACACGAGTGGGTGCTTTTAAATCGCTAATATAATAGTGAAAGAAAAATAATGATAATGTTGCACACACAAATCACACACATGTGGGAAAGAATGATGCTTTTAAACAACACTAAACCGCCATTAGGTGTCGCCAGGCATCCATCTTAATAAGCGAGTCATTGATTCATTCGTTCAAACGATTCGTTCGAATGAGTCGATCATGATTAAGACAGATGTTTATGGATTGATTATTCAATCTTTGAGTCAACCGATTCGTTAAAAATGCTGAATCGTTCAGTTATGAGAAAACATGTGATGCGTGATGGTTCTGCCGTGATCTTTGTTTAACTATTTTCGCTGCTGAAACAGAACAAAAACAGTCAACATTGCATCTAAAATGTAAGTGACTTAATTGTAACTGTTTATTAACCTGTTGTATGAAATCTAGGGGTGGGAGAAAAAATTGATTCTTAGATGCATCGCGATGCGGACGTGGACGATTCTGAATCGATTCACAAATGTCAAAAAATCGATTCTCTAAAAAAATATTTTTCTAATAACGTAATATTGACGGAAGGCAAAAGGCGGAACTCTAAGCGGACGTGCGTGCAGTCTGTGGCGCGCACATAACAGAGAAGTTTCTTCTGCTCACCAAGGCTGCATTTATTTGATTAAAAATACAAACAAAAACAGTAATATTGTAAAATATTATTCCAATTTAAAACAGCTGCTTTCTATTTTTATATATTTTAAACTGTTATTTATTCCTGTGATCAAAGCTGAGTTTTCAGCATCATTACTCCAGTCGTCACTGTCACATGATCCTTTAGAAATTATTCTAATATGATGATTGATACCTAAGAAACATCCATTATTATTTTAAATGTCGAAAACAGTTGTGTACAGTCTTTGATGAATAGAAAGTTCAAAAGAACAGCATTTATCTGAAATCTAAAGCTTTTGTAACGTTAAACACTACCGCTCAAAAGTTTGTGGTTAGTAATAATTAAAATTTTATTTTTGGGGGAAAGAAATAAAATAAATCAGTACTTTTATTTATGAAGGATGAGTTAAACTGATCAACAGTTACAGTAAAGACATTTATAATGTTAAAAATATATATATTTGAAATATATGCTGTTCTTTTGAACTTTACATTCATCAAAGCATTTTGAAAAAAAAAAATCTGTACACAACTGTTTTCAACATTGAAAATAATAATGAATATTTATTGAGCATCAATCATCATATTAGTATGATTTCTGAAGGATCATGTGACACTGAAGACTGGAGTAATGATGCTGAAAACTCAACTTTGATCACAGAAATGAATTACTATGTAAAATATTTTAAAATTGAAAACAGCTGTTTTAAATTGGAATAATATTTCACAATATTACTGTTTTTGTTTGTATTTTTAATCAATAAATGCAGCCTTGGTGAGCAGAAGAGACTTCTCCTAAAAACATTAAAAATCTTACTGACCCCAAACTTTTGAACAATAATATATATATATATACACATATATATGTATGTGTGTGTATGTATGTATGTATGTATGTATATATATATATATATATATATACAGTATATATATATATATAAATATAGCTGCGAGCAGCGATGGAGGGCCAAAGCCGGCGGTACCGCCACCCCGGTGCCTTTAGGTAACTAAAGGCACCGGGGTTGCGGTGCCACCGGCTTGGGCCCGTAATCGCTGCTCGCAGCTATATTTATTATTATTATTATTGTTCTTCAAGGGTTCGGGGGCTTTTGGGGCCTTTAACGTGCTCAAAAACTCATGAAACTTTGCACACAGGTCAGAAGCTGCGGCCATTAGGGCCGGGCTGAAGATGGTACCTGGGCGTGGCAGGGGGGCTCGACAGCGCCCCCTTGAATGGGGTCCGAGTGCGGTCCGAAAACTTGGTCCATATACCAAACACTCTTGCATGAATTAATATGAAACTCGGTACACATATAGATCTTATTGGGCTGAACAACTTTCGTGCTCTAAGTTTTACGCCAGCCCAACAGGAAGTCGGCTATTATGGGTTGTTTGGAAAACGCATGCTGTGGAATTTGATGTACTCCTCCTAGGAAATGCATCCATTCGCCTCCAAACTCGGTGTGCATGAAGTCAAGACATTGAGGATGATAAATTGCGGAAGGATTTTTGATATCTCGAACGGTTTGGCCGAGGCGAGGAAACGAATTTATGGCGAATAATGGGACACAGGAAGTGTATTATAACTTCTGCATACATTGACAGATCTTGATAAAACTTCAGCAGTGTGTTTGTGGTCAGAGGCCGATCACATTGATGTGACTATTGTGAGTCAAAGTTATAGCGCCACCAACTGGCAGCAGGAAGTGTGTCACTTTCAAAATGCTTTGAAATCACCCTCTTATTTTTACCCGATTTGCTTCAAACTTTATGTGTATAATGTAAACACACGGCAGATGTAGACCTGTGAAAGGATTTTTGATATCTTTAATACTGTTGCCATGGCAACGCTTCAAACTTTAATATTCTTTTTTGATGCTTTTGAGACTCTTAACATACTTGAAATTGCATGAAACTCGACAGACACATCACATTTATTTGCACGTAGACATGTGCAAAGTTTCAGAAACGGGTGTGGTGAGGGGCTCAGTAGCGCCACCTTTAGTCATAAGTGGGGCGGTTAGTTTTATCAACAGTAACAAAACTTGGTATGTGTATTGTTCTCATCAAGACGGACAACTTTCTAATTGACATTAACCATCTCCGACCAACAGGAAGAGAGATATTTTGGTTTGAATGTGGATTTTCTGAAGAATTTTCTCTCCCTCTCTCTGTGTCTCTGTGTGTGTGAGGGGAGGGGGGGATTTGACTATTGCTTTTATATTGTTAATCAAGGTTTCAGGGGCTTTTGGGGTCCTTAACATGCTCAAAAACTCTTGAAACTTTGCACACAGGTCAGAACCCACGGCCATCAGGGCCGGGCTGAAGCTGGTACCCGGGCGTGGCTGGGGGGCTCAACAGCGCCCCCTTGAACGGGGTTCTAAAACTTGGTCCATATATCAAACACGCTTGCATGAATTAATTTGAAACTCGGTACACATATAGATCTCATCGTGCCGAACAACTTTCCCCTGGTCAAGTTTTACGCCAGCCCAACAGGAAGTCGGCTATTATGGGTTGTTTGGAAAACGCTTGCTGTGGAATGTGAAATAATCCTCCTAGAAAATTCACCGTGTCCCCTCCAAACTCGGTGTGCATGTAGTCAAGACTTTGAGGATGCTAAATTGCGGACGGATTTTTGATATCTCGAACGGTTTGGCCATGGCGAGGAATCGAATTTATGGCGAGAAAAGAGAAACACGAAGTGGAATAACTTCTGCATACATTAACTGATCTTGATGAAACTTCAGCAGTGTGTTCGTGGTAAGAGGCCGATCAGATGGATGTAACTATTGTGATTCAAAGTTATAGCGCCACCAACTGGCAGCAGGAAGTGTGTCACTTTCAACATGCTTTTGACAAAAGCGGGGGGGTTAGTTTTAACTCCAGTAAAAAAAACTCAGTTCATATATTGATCTCATCGACCCGGACAACTTTCTAATTTAAAGTCATTAACTCTGACCATCAGGAAGTCAGATATTTTGGTCTGAATGTGGATTTTTTTGCAAAATCAGCCTCTGAATTTTTAGCCACCTTTATCTAAGTGGTTATTTTATTCCCACCAAACTTTTTCAACATGATAAAAATATATTAATGATGCTAAATTGTGAACGGATAATAAATATCTCAAACGGTTTTGCTATGGCGAGGGATTAAAGTAATGTCAAAAAAGTAAACACTAAAAGGCTCATATATTCTAAAAATGTAATTATACACCATTTATTACTACATAAAAGTATACAAATATCAGAACTTAACTCATTTTATTCTTTTTTTTTTCAATTTAAGAATGAAGTTTAAGTTTAAAAACTGCCAGAATGGTTGTTTAGTCTAAACAATAAATAAATAAAGTCAAACATAGTGCTATACTGCCCTCTTGTGTTCAAAATCAGGTAGGCCTATTATATCTATATAAAAATATACTAGGTATGTGACGGTGAGAATATTTTACCACCGGTTAACTGACGTGTGACACTGCTGGGGGCTTTTTAATCGCTAACTTAAAAACGAAAGTAAAATATGTTCGTCCGCACGGACATTGATAATGGTGCGGAGCAGAGCGAGCGTTTTCAATAAATTCCTATGGAAGGAGGAATGACCTAAGAAACGTTGACTCTGTTCTGCTCGTTCCTCGCTGAGGACGCGCACCATTATGAATGCCTGTGCAGCCGTGAGCATTTTAGTTTCATTTTCGGGGCGGATTGCTTGAATGTATTTAAAAAAAGCACAATGTTGTGTTTTATTGCTACTGTACAAAAATATAAGTTAACACTTTGCAGTTTGAATGATGTTCTGCACAAAATGACAGAGTATGTTTTTATGTGTCCACTGTTCAATCGCGCCCTCGTTTTAGTGATTCCCAAGTTATTTTTTCATTTAAGTTTTTTTCATTCTTCTAATCAGGTCAGGCAAGTAAAATGATCTGTCTTATCCCTTACATTTTTATATAATTATATAAATATATAATACACTACTGTTCAAAAATTTGGCGTCAGTAAGATTTTTAAGCTAAGTTTCTTCTGCTCACCAAGGCTGCATTTATTTGATTAAAAATACAAACAAAAACAGTAATATTGTAAAATAGTATTCCAATTTAAAACAGCTGCTTTCTATTTTAATATATTTTAAACTGTTATTTATTCCTGTGATCAAAGCTGAGTTTTCAGCATCATTATTCCAGTCGTCACTGTCACATGATCCTTCAGAAATTATTCTAATATGATGATTGATGCTCAAGAAACATTCATTATTATTTTAAATGTCGAAAACAGTTATGTACAGTCTTTGATGAATAGAAAGTTCAAAAGAACAGCATTTATCTGAAATCTAAAGCTTTTGTAACATTAAACACTACCGTTCAGAAGTTTGGGGTCAGTAATAATTTTAATTTTATTTTTGGGGGAAATAAATAAATAAATCAATACTTTTATTCATCGAGAATGAGTTAAACTGATAAAAAGTTACAGTACAGACATTTATAATGTTAAAAAAAATTATATTTGAAATAAATGCTGTTCTTTTGAACTTTACATTCATCAACGCATTTTGAAAAAAAATCTGTACACAACTGTTTTCAACATTGAAAATAATAATTAATATAGCTGCGAGCAGCGATTACGGGCCCAAGCCGGTGGCACCGCAACCCCGGTGCCTTTAGTTACCTAAAGGCACCGGGGTGGCGGTAACGCCGGCTTTGGCCCTCCATCGCTGCTCGCAGCTATATTTATATATATATATATATATATATATATATATATATATATATTATACAAACACATATATATATATATATATATATATATACATATATATATATATATATATATATTATACAAACATATATATATATATATATATATATATATACCGTTCAAAAGTTTGGGGTAAGGAAGATTTTCAATGTTTTTAGGAGAAGTCTCTTCTGCTCACCAAGGCTGCATTTATTTGATTAAAAATACAAACAAAAACAGTAATATTGTGAAATATTATTCCAATTTAAAACAGCTGTTTTCTATTATAAAATATTTTACACTGTAATTAATTTATGTGATCAAAGCTGAGTTTTCAGCATCATTACTCCCGTCTTCAGTGTCACATGATCCTTCAGAAACCATTCTAATATGATGATTGATGGTCAATAAATATTAATTATTATTTTCAATGTTGAAAACAGTTGTGTACAGATTTTTTTTCAAAATGCGTTGATGAATGTAAAGTTCAAAAGAACAGCATTTATTTCAAATATAATTTTTTTTAACATTATAAATGTCTGTACTGTAACTTTTTATCAGTTTAACTCATTCTCGATGAATAAAAGTATTGATTTATTTATTTCTTTCCCCCAAAAATAAAATAAAAATTATTACTGACCCCAAACTTCTGAACGGTAGTGTTTAATGTTACAAAAGCTTTAGATTTCAGATAAATGCTGTTCTTTTGAACTTTCTATTCATCAAAGACTGTACATAACTGTTTTCGACATTTAAAATAATAATGAATGTTTCTTGAGCATCAATCATCATATTAGAATAATTTCTGAAGGATCATGTGACAGTGACGACTGGAATAATGATGCTGAAAACTCAGCTTTGATCACAGGAATAAATAACAGTTTAAAATATATTAAAATAGAAAGCAGCTGTTTTAAATTGGAATACTATTTTACAATATTACTGTTTTTGTTTGTATTTTTAATCAAACAAATGCAGCCTTGGTGAGCAGAAGAAACTTAGCTTAAAAATCTTACTGACGCCAAATTTTTGAACAGTAGTGTATTATATATTTATATAATTATATAAAAATGTAAGGGATAAGACAGATCATTTTACTTGCCTGACCTGATTAGAACAATGAAAAAAACTTAAATGAAAAAATAACTTGGGAATCACTAAAACGAGGGCGCGATTGAACAGTGGACACATAAAAACATACTCTGTCATTTTGTTCAGAACATCATTCAAACTGCAAAGTGGTAACTTATATTTTTGTACAGTCGCAATAAAACACAACATTGTGCTTTTTTTAAATACATTCAAGCAATCCGCCCCGAAAATGAAACTAAAATGCTCACGGCTGCACAGGCATTCATAATGGTGCGCGTCCTCAGCGAGGAACGAGCAGAACAGAGTCAACGTTTCTTAGGTCATTCCTCCTTCCATAGGAATTTATTGAAAACGCTCGCTCTGCTCCGCACCATTATCAATGTCCGTGCGGACGAACATATTTTACTTTCGTTTTTAAGTTAGCGATTAAAAAGTGTCACACGTCAGTTAACCGGTGGTAAAATATTCTCACCGTCACATACCTAGTATATTTTTATATAGATATAATAGGCCTACCTGATTTTGAACACAAGAGGGCAGTATAGCACTATGTTTGACTTTATTTATTTATTGTTTAGACTAAACAACCATTCTGGCAGTTTTTAAACTTAAACTTCATTCTTAAATTGAAAAAAAAAGAATAAAATGAGTTAAGTTCTGATATTTGTATACTTTTATGTAGTAATAAATGGTGTATAATTACATTTTTAGAATATATGAGCCTTTTAGTGTTTACTTTTTTGACATTACTTTAATCCCTCGCCATAGCAAAACCGTTTGAGATATTTATTATCCGTTCACAATTTAGCATCATTAATATATTTTTATCATGTTGAAAAAGTTTGGTGGGAATAAAATAACCACTTAGATAAAGGTGGCTAAAAATTCAGAGGCTGATTTTGCAAAAAAATCCACATTCAGACCAAAATATCTGACTTCCTGATGGTCAGAGCTAATGACTTTAAATTAGAAAGTTGTCCGGGTCGATGAGATCAATATATGAACTGAGTTTTTTTTACTGGAGTTAAAACTAACCCCCCCACTTTTGTCAAAAGCATGTTGAAAGTGACAAACTTCCTGCTGCCAGTTGGTGGCGCTATAACTTTGAATCACAATAGTTACATCCATCTGATCGGCCTCTTACCACGAACACACTGCTGAAGTTTCATCAAGATCAGTTAATGTATGCAGAAGTTATTCCACTTCGTGTTTCTCTTTTCTCGCCATAAATTCGATTCCTCGCCACGGCCAAACCGTTCGAGATATCAAAAATCCGTCCGCAATTTAGCATCCTCAAAGTCTTGACTACATGCACACCGAGTTTGGAGGGGACACGGTGAATTTTCTAGGAGGAGTACTTCGCATTCCACAGGAAGCGTTTTCCAAACAACCAATAATAGCCGACTTCCTGTTGGGCTGGCGTAAAACTTGACCAGGGGAAAGTTGTTCGGCCCGATGAGATCTATATGTGTACCGAGTTTCATATTAATTCATGCAAGCGTGTTTGATCTATGGACCAAGTTTTGGGACCCCGTTCAAGGGGGCGCTGTTGAGCCCCCCTGCCACGCCCGGGTACCAGCTTCAGCCTGTCCCTGATGGCAGGGGGTTCTGACTTGTGTGCAAAGTTTCAAGAGTTTTTGAGCACGTTAAGGACCCCAAAAGCCCCTGAAACCTTGATTAACAATATAAAAGCAATAGTCAAATTCCCCCCTCCCCTCTCACACACAGAGACACAGAGAGAGGGAGAGAAAATTCTTCAGAAAATCCACATTCAAACCAAAATATCTCTCTTCCTGTTGGTTGGAGGTAGTTAATGTCAATTAGAAAGTTGTCCGTCTTGATGAGAACAATACACATACCAAGTTTTGTTGCTGTTGATAAAACTAACCCCCCCCCACTTATGACTAAAGGTGGCGCTACTGAGCCCCTCACCACGCCCGTTTCTGAAACTTTGCACATGTCTACTGGCTAATAAATGTGATGTGTCTGTCGAGTTTCATGCAATTTCAAGTATGTTAAGAGTCTCAAAAGCATCAAAAAAGAATATTAAAGTTTGAAGCGTTGCCATGGCAACATTATTAAAGATATCAAAAATCCTTTCACAGGTCTACATCTGCCGTGTGTTTACATTATACACATAAAGTTTGAAGCAAATTGGGTAAAAATAAGAGGGTGATTTTAAAGCATTTTGAAAGGGACACACTTCCTGCTGCCAGTTGGTGGCGCTTTAACTTAGACTCACAGTAGTCACATCCATGTGATCGGCCTCTTACAACGAACACACTGCTGAAGTTTCATCAAGATCAGTTAATGTATGCAGAAGTTATAACACACTTCCTGTTTCCATTATTCGCCATAAATTCGTGTCCTCGCCACGGCCAAACCGTTCGAGATATCAAAAATCCGTCCGCAATTTAGCATCCTCAATGTCTTGACTTCATGCTGACTGAGTTTGGAGGCGATTGGATGAATTCCCTAGGAGGAGTACATTAAATTCCACAGCATGCGTTTCCAAACATCCCATAATAGCCAACTTCCTGTTGGGCTGGCGTAAAACTTAGAGCACGAAATTTGTTCGGCCCGATGAGATCTACATGTGTTCCGAGTTTCATATTATTACATGCAAGTGTGTTTGATTTATGGACAAGTGTTCGGATTCCGTACCAGGGGGCGCTGTTGAGCCCCCCTGCCACGCCCGGGTACCAGCTTCAGCCCGGCCCTAATGGCCGCGGGTTCTGACATGCGTGCAAAGTTTCATGAGTTTTTGAGCACGTTAAAGGCCCCAAAAGCCCCCGAACCCTTGAAGAACAATAATAATAATAATAAATATAGCTGCGAGCAGCGATTGCGGGCCCAAGCCGGTGGCACCGCCACCCTGGTGCCTTTAGTTACACTAAAGCCACCGGGGTGGCGGTGTCACCGGCTTGGGCCCTCCATCGCTGCTCGCAGCTATATTTATATATATATATATATATATACATATATATATATATATAAAAATGTAACAAAAAAAAATATATATATATATATATACATTATATATATGTAACAAAAAAAAAAATATATATATATATATATATGGCGAGGAACGGGCAGAGAAGAGCGAACGTTTTTGGACATTCATCATATTGCATTGGTTTTCATTTCTTGTCCTCAAACCGAGCACTAATCTGTTTATTTTTAAGTCAAACATTCTCCATTGATTAAAAAAGACAATCAAATGTATTTTTTAATGGTAGTATTATTTTATACAGAAATAAATTATTTATAATTCAGATGAGAATAAAGTTAGTGTTAATTAAAATTGTAAGGAAAACAAATATATTGATCTAAAATCTACTATCATTTGCTGCAAATAGGTTGACTATTTATATTTATTATTATATTTTATTACGGCTGTAATGAACCGGCTGCGATGTCAAGATTGCAATGCTGGAATGCACAGTGTGTGTGTGTGAGGCGTGGACGCGATCGAACAGTGGAAACATAAAAACATAGGCTACTCCGTCGGTTTGTTCATACAGGACATCATTTAAACTGCACTGTGTTTACTTATATTTATGTACACTCGCAATAAAACACAACATTGTGCTTTTGTAAAAAAACATTCAAGCAATCCCACCCCCGAAATGGCGCTATTTTTTAAAGGAGTCATAACCTTGTATTACATTGGATACCTACTGCTGTATTATAGTCTTTCAGGCCCTTCTAAAAAAGAAAAGTGGAAAAAAAATAAACACAGACCTACTTTTACCCTTATTTCTGAAGGCATTATTGTCTCGCGAGATCAATGCGATGTTTTGGCTGTCTTGGACGCTCTATATGGCTCTGCACGCCAGTTGAAAGGGTTGTTGGGACAGCGTCATTAAAAATGAATTTCATCCACTGGTCCCTGATAGTTTCGTCCGATTTTGGGAGATAAAACACATTTGCATGTTTTTTATGGCAATCAACCACAGAGCAAGTCCGGTGTGCACTCGGTTTCTCCATCTTTCCCGACTGAACTGAATATGAGGGGGAGAGGGGAAGGGGGGGCTTCCTGCTGCGGTGTCCATATATGGTATATCCTACTACCTCATGACGTCAAGAGGGAGCTGAAATCAAAATCTCGTATTTGAGTGGGCGTGCACGCGCGCTGGTTTATTTACCCTGAGGTAAACAAACGCTTCACTTTTAAATATCGGCTTCCCGGCCAGTTTATAATCGTTAGTCGATCATAACATACATTGATTCTCGTGGAAAAGTGAAAATTGCAGGTTATGACTCCTTTAAATGAAACTAAAATGCTCACGGCTGCATGGGCAATAACGCGTCTACAGCGAGGAACGAGCAGAACAGAGTGAATGTTTTTTAGTTCATTCCTACTGGACGACCGTATTTCACTTTCGCTTTTAAAGGGATACTCCACTTTAAAATGAAAATTCTGTCACCATATTCTCACCCTCATGTTGTTTTAATCCTTTATGAATTTCTTTCTTCTGCTGAACAGAAAGGAAGATATTTAGAAGAATGTCAGTAACCAGACAGTTTCTGATCCCATTGACTTCCATAGTAGGAAAAAAATGTATACTATGGAAGTCAATGAGACCAGAAACTGTCCGGTTACTGACATTCTTCTAAATATCTTCCTTTCTGTTCAGCAGAAGAAAGAAATTAATAAAGGATTGAAACAACATGAGGGTGAGTATATGATGACAGAATTTTCAATTTAAAGTGGAGTATCCCTTTAAGTTAGCGATTGAAAAGCCCCCACCACGGTGTCACATATCGATTAACCAGTGGGAAAAAATTCTCAGTCACATCGCTAATATATTTATATATAAATACAATATACAATGGGCCTACCTGATTTTGAACACAAGAGGGCAGTATAGCCCTATGTATGACTTTTTTTTTTACTAAATAGCGCATTCTGGCTGATTTTAAACTTGTACATAATTCTTGAATTGAAAAAAACTGAATAAACCCAAAACTAGTTCTGTTTCGGTTTAGTTCTGATATTTGTATAATTTTATATAAAAATAAATGGTGTATAATTAAATTTTAAGAAGATATGAGATGTTTTCTGATTCCTTTTTTGACATTATTTTAATCCCTCGCCATGTCAAAACCGTTTGAAATATTTAATATCCGTTCACAATTTAGCATCTTTAATGTATTTTCATCGTGTAAAAAAAGTTTGGTGTGAATAAAAAAAAAAACACTTAGCAGGAGTGGGTAAAAAGCAGAGGCTGAATTTGCAAATAAATCCACATTCAAACCAAAATATCTGACTTCCTATTGGTCGAAGCTAATAACTGTATATTAGAAAGTTGTCCGGCTCGATGAGACCAATGTACGTACTGATTTTTGTAACTGTGGGTAAAACTAACCCCCCCACTTTTGTCAAAAGCATTTTGAAAGTGACACACTCCCTGCTGCCAGTTGGTGGCGCTATAACTTTGACTCACAATAGTTACATCCATCTGATCGGCCTCTTACCACGAACACACTGGTGAAGTTTCATCAAGATCAGTTAATGTATGCAGAAGTTATACCACTTCGTGTTTCTCTTTTCTCGCCATAAATTCGTTTCCTCGCCAC
The DNA here is from genome assembly GCF_951802725.1 of Rutilus rutilus. Classification (NCBI taxonomy): domain Eukaryota; kingdom Metazoa; phylum Chordata; class Actinopteri; order Cypriniformes; family Leuciscidae; genus Rutilus; species Rutilus rutilus. The sequence continues at coordinate 21,447,946 of NC_140216.1, forward strand.
GGCCAAACCGTTCGAGATATCAAAAATCCGTCCGCAATTTAGAATCCTCAATGTCTTGACTTCATGCACACCGAGTTTGGTGGGGATTGGATGAATTCTCTAGGAGGAGTACTTCGCATTCCACAGCAAGCGTTTTCCAAACAACCCATAATAGCCGACTTCCTGTTGGGCTGGCGTAAAACTTGACCAGGGGAAAGTTGTTCGGCCCGATGAGATCTATATGTGTACCGAGTTTCATATTAATTAATGCAAGCGTGTTTGATCTATGGACCAAGTTTTGGGACCCCCGTTCAAGGGGGCGCTGTTGAGCCCCCCTGCCACACCCGGGTCCCAGCTTCAGCCCGTCCCTGATGGTAGGGGGTTCTGACTTGTGTGCAAAGTTACAAGAGTTTTTGAGCACGTTAAGGACCCCAAAAGCCCCTGAAACCTTGATTAACAATATAAAAGCAATAGTCAAATCCCCCCCTCCCCTCACACACACAGAGACACAGAGAGAGGGAGAGAAAATTCTTCAGAAAATCCACATTCAAACCAAAATATCTCTCTTCCTGTTGGTCAGAGATAGTTCATGTAAATTAGAAAGTTGTCCGTCTTGATGAGAACAATACACATACCAAGTTTTGTTGCTGTTGATAAAACTAACCCCCCCACTTATGACTAAAGGTGGCGCTACTGAGCCCCTCACCACGCCCGTTTCTGAAACTTTGCACATGTCTACTGGCTAATAAATGTGATGTGTCTGTCGAGTTTCATCCAATTTCAAGTATGTTAAGAGTCTCAAAAGCATCAAAAAAGAATATTAAAGTTTGAAGCGTTGCCATGGCAACAGTATTAAAGATATCAAAAATCCTTTCACAGGTCTACATCTGCCGTGTGTTTACATTATACACATAAAGTTTGAAGCAAATCGGGTAAAAATAAGAGGGTGATTTCAAAGCATTTTGAAAGGGACACACTTCCTGCTGCCAGTTGGTGGCGCTATAACTTTGACTCACAATAGTCACATCCATGTGATCGGCCTCTTACAACGAACACACTGCGGAAGTTTAATCAAGATCAGTTAATGTATGCAGAAGTTATAACACACTTCCTGTTTCCATTATTCGCCATAAATTCGTGTCCTCGCCACAGCCAAACCGTTCGAGATATCAAAAATCCGTCCGCAATTTAGCATCCTCAATGTCTTGACTTCATGCTGACTGAGTTTGGAGGCGAATGGATGAATTCCCTAGGAGGAGTACATTAAATTCCACAGCATGCGTTTCCAAACAACCCATAATAGCCGACTTCCTGTTGGGCTGGCGTAAAAAGTAGAAGTACGAAAGTTGTTTGGCCCGATGAGATCTATATGTGTACCGAGTTTCATATTATTACATGCAAGCGTGTTTGATTTATGGACCAAGTTTTCGGACCCCGTTCCAGGGGGCGCTGTCGAGCCTCCCTGCCACGCCCGTGTCCCAGCTTCAGCCCGGCCCTAATGGCCGCGGGTTCTGACCCGTGTGCAAAGTTTCAAGAGTTTTCGAGCACGTTAAGGGCCCCAAAAGTGCCCGAAAGGTTGAAAAAAAAATAATAATAAATAATCCTTAGAAGAACAATAGGGCTCTGCGCCCTTTCAGGGCTTGGGCCCTAATAATAATAATAATCCTAACGAAAACAATAGGGCCTTCGCCCTTTCAGGGCTTGGGCCCTAAATATTTATTGACCATCAATCATCATATTAGAATGGTTTCTGAAGGATCATGTGACACTGAAGACGGGAGTAATGATGCTGAAAACTCAGCTTTGATCACATAAATTAATTACAGTGTAAAATATTTTAAAATAGAAAACAGCTGTTTTAAATTGGAATAATATTTCACAATATTACTGTTTTTGTTTGTATTTTTAATCAAATAAATGCAGCCTTGGTGAGCAGAAGAGACTTCTCCTAAAAACATTAAAAATCTTCCTTACCCCAAACTTTTGAACGGTATATATATATATATATATATATGTTTGTATAATATATATATATATATATATACATATATATATATATATATATATATATATATATATATATATAAAAATATAGCTGCGAGCAGCGATGGAGGGCCAAAGCCGGCGGTACCGCCACCCCGGTGCCTTGGTTGCGGTGCCACCGGCTTGGGCCCGTAATCGCTGCTCGCAGCTATATTTATTATTATTTTTTTCTACTTCTCGGGCACTTTTGGGCCCCTTAACATGCTCGAAAACTCTTGAAACTTTGCACACAGGTCAGAACCCGCGGCCATCAGGGCCGCGCTGAAGCTGGTACCCGGGCGTGGCAGGGGGGCTCGACAGCGCCCCCTGGAACAGAATCTGAAATCTTGGACACATACAAGAACGTATTAGTATGAAACTCGGTACACATATAGATCTCATCAGGCCGAACAACTTCCGCACTCTATGTTATTAGCTCCGCCCAACAGGAAGTCGGCTATTATGGGTTGTTTGAAAAACGTATGCTCTGGAATTTGAAATACTCCTCCTAGAGAATTCATCCGATCGCCACCAAACTCGGTGTGCATGAAGACAAGACATTGAGGATGAAAAATTGCCAGGGGATTTTTGATATCTCGAACGGTTTGCCCGTGGCGAGGAAACGAATTTATGGCGAATAATGGAAACAGGAAGTGTGTTATAACTTCTGCACACATTAACTGATCTTGATGAAACTTCAGCAGTGTGTTCGTGGTAAAAGGCCGATCACATGGATGTGACTATTGTGAGTCAAAGTTATAGCGCCACCAACTGGCAGCAGGAAGTGTGTCACTTTCAAAATGCTTTGAAATCACCCTCTTATTTTTACCCGATTTGCTTCAAATTTTATGTGTATAATGTAAACATACGGCAGATGTAGACCTGTGAAAGGATTTTTGATATCTTTAATACTGTTGCCATGGCAACGCATCAAACATTAATAATCTTTTTTGATGCTTTTGAGACTCTAAGCATGCTTGAAATTGCATGAAACTCGACAGACACATCACTTTTATTAGCCAGTAGACATGTGCAAAGTTTCAGAAACGGGCGTGGTGGAATGGCTCAGTAGCGCCACCTTTAGTCAAAAATGGGGGCTTAGTTTTTCCTAGAATCACAAAACTTGGTACGTATATTGTTCTCATCAAGCTGGACAACTTTCTAATTTATAGTAATTGGCTTTGACCAACAGGAAGTCAGATATTTTGGTTTGAATGAGGATTTTCTGGAGAATTTTCTCTCTCTCTCCGTCTCTGTGTGTGTGTGTGTGGGGGGGGTGGGGTCTATTCCATTTAATCTTTGTTTTTCAAGGTTTCAGGGGCTTTTGGGGCCTTTAACGTGCTCGAAAACTCTTGAAACTTTGCACACAGGTCAGAACCCGCGGCCATCAGGGCCGGGCTGAAACTGGTACCCGGGCGTGGCAGGGGGGCTCAACAGCGCCCCCTGGAACGGGATCCGAACACTTGTCCATAAATCAAACACACTTGCATGTAATGATATGAAACTCGGTACACATATAGATCTCATCGGGCCGAACAACTTTCGTGCTCTAAATTTTACGCCAGCCCAACAGGAAGTCAGCAATTATGGGTTGTTTGGAGAACGCTTGCTGTGGAATTTGAAACACTTCTCCTAGAGAATTAATTAAATCGCCACCAAACTCGGTGTGCATAAAGTCAAGACATTGAGGATGCTAAATTGCAGACGGATTTTTGATATCTCAAACGGTTTGGCCGTGGCGAGGACACGAATTTATGGCGAGAAAAGAGAAACACGAAGTGTTATAACTTCTGCACACATTAACTGATCTTGATGAAACTTCAGCAGTGTGTTCGTGGTAAGAGGCCGATCAGATGGATGTGACTATTGTGAGTCAAAGTTATAGCGCCACCAACTGGCAGCAGGAAGTGTGTCACTTTCAAAATGTTTTTGACAAAAGTGGGGGGGTTAGTTTTACCCACAATTACAAAAATCAGTACGTATATTGGTCTCATCGAGCCGGACAACTTTCTAATTTACAGGCATTAGCTGCAACCAACAGGAAGTCAGATATTTTGGTCTGAATATGGATTTTTTGTTAAATCAGCCTCTGAGTTTTTAGTTACTCCTCCTAAAAGGTTTATTTTATTCCCACCAAACTTTTTCAACATGATAAAAATATATTAATGATGCTAAATTGTAAACGGATATTGAATATCTCAAACGGTTTTGCTATGGCGAGGGATTAAATTAATGTCAAAAAGGAAGCAGGAAACATCTCATAACTTCTAAAAATGTAATTATACACCATGTATTTTTATATAAAATTATACAAATATTAGAACTAAACCTATTTTATTCTGTTTTTGCAATTCAAGAAGTATGAAAAAGTTAAAAACAGGCTATTTAGTGCTATTTGGTTCAACAAAAAAGCAAACATAGGGCTATACTGCCCTCTTGTGTCCAAAAGGATATCAAACTAGTATATAAAACGTTTTACTAGGTAGGCCTATTGTATTTAAATATAAATTTATTAGGTATATGACTGTGAGGATATTTTCCCATCGGTTAATCGACGTGTGACACGAGCGGGTGTTTTAAATCACTAACTATAGTATACTATATACTAGTAAAATACAGACGTCCGCACAGACATTAAAAATGCTCGCTCTACTCCGCACCATTATCAATGTATTCCTATGGATGTAGGAATTAACTAAAACATTTTATTTATGTTTTTGTGTCCACTGTTCAACCGCAACCGCGTCACACACACACACACATTCCAGAATTGCAATCTTGACATCGCAGCCTGTTCATTATAGCCCTAATACAATATAATAATAAAAATAGTCAACCTAACATAAACGAATTACACTGCTCTGTTTAAATAGTCAGTAGTACAATTTGTACCATTCACTGGAAACATCACAGTGGAGCTCTGCTTTCTAGCACATTTTTGTGCGTGTGAAGAGGATGATTTTTTCCATCGATATTGGAACACGAGTGAAGTACAAAGCCTATAATAAAGAATAGTTTAGCATCCAAATACATCGCAAATATTGAAACATTTTGATTCTAATGAGAGGGTTACGTGAGACCAACACTGCTTACTTTCGTTTTTATTTTTACATTAAATTTAAAGGATTTGTTGTGGAATATTTTGAGTGTATCATAAAATCAGAATAAGGTAAGACAAGTAATATTTTCTGTCTTATATATATATATATACGTGTATATATATATATATATATATATATATATGTATATGTATATGTATGTGTGTGTGTGTGTATATATATATATATTTAGGTAACTAAAGGCTCCGGGGTTGCGGTGCCACCGGCTTGGGCCCGTAATCGCTGCTCGCAGCTATATTTATTAATATTTTTTTCTACTTCTTGGGCACTTTTGGGGCCCTTAACATGCTCGAAAACTCTTGAAACTTTGCACACAGGTCAGAACCCGCGGCCATCAGGGCCGGGCTGAAGCTGGTACCCGGGCGTGGCAGGGGTGCTCGACAGCGCCCCCCTGGAATGGTGTCTGAAAACTTGGTCCATATATCAAACACACTTGCATATAATAATATGAAACTCAGTACACATATAGATCTCATCGGGCCGAACAACTTTCGTGCTCTAAGTTTTACGCCAGCCCAACAGGAAGTCGGTTATTATACGTTATTTGGAAAACGCATACAATGGAATGTGAAATACTCCTCCTAGGGAATTCATCCGATCGCCACCAAACTCGGTGTGAATGAAGTCAAGACCTTGAGGATGCTAAATTGCGGACGGATTTTTGATATCTCGAACGGTTTGGCCGTGGCGATGAAACGAATTTATTGCGAGAAAAGATAAACAGGAAGTGTGTTATAACTTCTGCATACATTAACTGATCTTGATGAAACTTCCGCAGTGTGTTCGTTGTAAGAGGCCGATCACATGGATGTGACTATTGTGAGTCAAAGTTATAGCGCCACCAACTGGCAGCAGGAAGTGTGTCACTTTCAAAATGCTTTGAAATCACCCTCTTATTTTTACCCGATTTGCTTCAAACTTTACGTGTATAATGTAGACACACGGCAGATGTAGACCTGTGGAAGGTTTATTGATATCTTAAATACTGTTGCCGTGGCAACGCATCAAACTTTAATATTCTTTTCAGATGCTTTTGAGACTCTTAACATACTTGAAATTGGATGAAACTCGACAGACACATCACATTAATTAGCCAGTAGACATGTGCAAAGTTTCAGAAACGGGCGTGGTGAGGGGCTCAGTAGCGCCACCTTTAGTCAAAAATGGGGGCTTAGTTTTAAGTAGAGTCACAAAAATCGTTATGTATATTGTTCTCATCAAGCCGGACAACTTTCTAATTTATAGTCATAAGCTGTGACCAACAGGAAGTGAGATATTTTGGTTTGAATGTGATTTTTTGGAGAATTCTCTCTCTCTCTCTCTCTGCCTCTGTGTCTCTGTGTGTGTGAGGGGTGGGGGGATTTGTCTTTTGAGTGAGATTTGTTTAAAATTCCTGTTTTTCAAGGTTTCAGGGGCTTTTGGGGCCTTTAACGTGCTCGAAAACTCTTGAAACTTTGCACACAGGTCAGAACCTGCGGCCATCAGGGCCGGGCTGAAGCTGGTACCCGGGCTTGGCAGGGGGGCTCAACAGCGCCCCCTGGAACGGGATCCGAACACTTGTCCATAAATCAAACACACTTGCATGTAATGATATGAAACTCGGTACACATATAGATCTCATCGGGCCGAACAACTTTCGTGCTCTAAGTTTTACGCCAGCCCAACAGGAAGTCGGCAATTATGGGTTGTTTGGAGAACGCTTGCTGTGGAATTTGAAACACTTCTCCTAGAGAATTAATTAAATCGCCACCAAACTCGGTGTGCATGAAGTCAAGACATTGAGGATGCTAAATTGTGGACGGATTTTTGATATCTCAAACGGTTTGGCCGTGGCGAGGACACGAATTTATGGCGAGAAAAGAGAAACACGAAGTGTTATAACTTCTGCACACATTAACTGATCTTGATGAAACTTCAGCAGTGTGTTCGTGGTAAGAGGCCGATCAGATGGATGTGACTATTGTGAGTCAAAGTTATAGCGCCACCAACTGGTAGCAGGAAGTGTCTCTTTTTCAAAATGTTTTTGACAAAAGTGGGGGGATTAGTTTTACCCACAATTACAAAAATCAGTACGTATATTGGTCTCATCGAGCCGGACAACTTTCTAATTTAAAGTTATTAGCTCTGACCAACAGGAAGTCAGATATTTTGGTTTGAATGTGGATTTATTTGCAAATTCAGCCTCTGCATTTTTACCCACTCCTGCTAAGTGGTTTATTTCATTCACACCAAACTTTTTCAACATGATGAAAATACATTAAAGATGCTAAATTGTGAACGGATATTGAATATCTCAAACGGTTTTGATATGGCGAGGGATTAACATAATGTCAAAAAAGGAATCAGAAAACATCTCATAACTTCTAAAAATGTAATTATACACCATTTATTTTTATATAAAATTATACAAATATTAGAACTAAACCTATTTTATTCTGTTTTTGCAATTCAAGAAGTATGAAAAAGTTAAAAACAGGCTATTTAGTGCTATTTGGTTCAACAAAAAAGCAAACATAGGGCTATACTGCCCTCTTGTGTCCAAAAGGATATCAAAATAGTATATAAAACGTTTTACTAGGTAGGCCTATTGTATTTAAATATACATTTATTAGGTATATGACTGTGAGGATATTTTCCCATCGGTTAATCGACGTGTGACACGAGCGGGTGCTTTTAAATCGCTAATATAAAAGTGAAAGTAAAAAAACGGACGTCCGCACGGACATTGATAATGGTGCACGTTGGACAGAACGATACTTTTAAACATAACACTAAACCGCCATTAGGTGTGGCCAGGCGACCATCTTAATGAGCGAGTCATTGATTCATTCGTTCAAACGATTCGTTCCAATGACTGAGTCATTCATGATTGAGACAGATGTTTATGGATTGACCATTGAATCTTTGAGTCAAGCGATTCGTTTCAAAATGCTGAATCATTCAGTAATGAGAAAACAATTGTTGCTGTGAGATGCGCGATGGCTTTGCTGTGATGTTTGTTTAACTATATTTGCTGCTGAAACAGTCAATATTGCATCTAAAATGTAAGTGACTTAATTGTAACTGTTTATTAACCTGTTGTATGAAATCAATGTCACAGTTTCAATCGTGATTGTATTCAGGAAATAGTTGCCTACTCGTCAAGTGAGGTTGCTTAACTCTATCATATGTTATAAAATATATAAAAACTCCCTATTTGTAATTTTTTTAGTCAGTATGTTGTTAACTGGGTTGCTTTTTTGTGTGCTGCGCTCATTTGTTTACAATTCTCCTGGAGAAGCAGCATGAGCCTCAGCAGTGCAACCTTGTTACCATTGATCAGTAATACATTCATTATTAACTGCTGATTGCAACTTAAAATGAATGTAATGAAATTAGAATAATCTCTCGGTTTAGTGACTCCCAAGTTATTTTTTTGTTATTGACGTTCTAATCAGGCTATACTCTGGTCGGGCAAGTAAAATTCTCTTTCAGGTAGGCCTATTGTATTTATATATAAATATATTAGGGATGTGACTGTGATCAAATTTTCCCACCGGTTAATCGACGTGTGACACCGCTGAGGGCTTTTAAATCGCTAACTATAGTATACTATATACTAGTAAAATACAGACGTCCGCACAGACATTGATAATGGTGCGGAGTAGAGCGAGCATTTTCAATGTATTCCTATGAATGTAGGAATTAACTAAAACATTTTATTTATGTTTTTGTGTCCACTGTTCAACCGCAACACACACACACACATTCCAGAATTGCAATCTTGACATCGCAGCCTGTTCATTATAGCCCTAATACAATATAATAATAAAAATAGTCAACCTAACATAAACGAATTACACTGCTCTGTTTAAATAGTCAGTTGTACAATCTGTACCATTCACAGTAAGCAGAGCTCCACTGTGATGTTTCCAAGCACATTTTTGCGCGTGTGAAGAGGATGATTTTTTCCATTGATATTGGAACACGAGTGAAGCACAAAGCCTATAATAAAGAATAGTTTAGCATCCAAATACATCGCAAATATTGAAACATTTTGATTCTAATGAGAGGGTTACGTGAGACCAACACTGCTTACTTTCGTTTTTATTTTTACATTAAATTTAAAGGATTTGTTGTGGAATATTTTGAGTGTATCATAAAATCAGAATAAGGTAAGACAAGTAATATTTTCTGTCTTGTATATGTATATATATATATATATATATATATATATATATATATATATATGTATATGTATATGTGTGTGTGTGTGTGTGTGTGTGTGTATATATATATATATTAGAGATGTGACGGTGATAATATTCTCCCACCGGTTAATCGAATTGTGACAACACCGGTATTACCGGTTTCATCGTGGGGGTGGGGGGTGTTAGAGTGATGTAATTTTTTTTTTACATGGCGTCAATTCATCGTTCGTATTGAGTTTGATTGACATGCAAATTCCACCATTTTTGTGCGACAAAGCAGTCAGAAGAGTTATTGATTAACTTCGGTGGATTTGAACTTGGCTTTAACTGAGGCAATCTGTCACGACACATTAAAGAGCCAAAAAACGGTAGGCCTATTTTATTTTTGTTTGACTGACCAAATTTGAAAGTTGAGACTTTGTTTCATATTAAATATTACCTGCTCGGTCCTGTATTTCAGCGCGTTGTCAGTGCCCTCTATTTTTCACTGCTTGAGATCATGTTGAGAACAATAACGCCCGATTTGAGGGTATAAGGCGCGATTTCGGATTCAACCACAGTGTTTTGAATGGTGGGTTCGTTATTATTCGTTATTATTCATGAAAAACGCAACAACAAAACGGACATTTTGGCATAATTTGTGTGTGTGTTATGTTTTGTTCAAGGCCGAAAAGAGAACTCGATACTGACGCGCGTCTTTTCCATGTGTGCGCACGTGTGTGTAATAGGCAGGACTTTCAGCGCAGTGTCTTGTTTTGTCGCGCTTTTTTTTTTTTTTTTTGGCGGTGCTGCGGTGGGCAAGTGATGAAAGCGGTGTTGCGACTGAACACCGTGTAACACCGGTAACACCGACTATCGTGCCAAGCCTAATATATATATATATATAGATAGATAGATAGATAGATAGATAGATAGATAGATAGATAGATAGATAGATAGATAGATATAGATAGATATTTATATACACATATATATATATATAGATAGATAGATAGATAGATAGATAGATAGATATAGATAGATATTTATATACACATATATATATATATATATATATATATATATATATAAATATAGCTGCGAGCAGCGATGGAGGGCCAAAGCCGGTGGCACCGCCATCCCCGGTGCCTTTAGGTAACTAAAGGCACCGGGGTTGCGGTGCCACCGGCTTGGGCCCGTAATCGCTGCTCGCAGCTATATTTATATATATATATATATATATATATATATATATATATATATATATATATATATATATATTTATTATTATTATTATTTTTTCCTAATTCTCGGGCACTTTTGGGGCCCTTAACATGCTCAAAAACTCTTGAAACTTTGCACACAGGTCAGAACCCGCGGCCATCAGGGCCAGGCTGAAGCTGGTACCCGGGCGTGGCAGGGGGGCTCAACAGCGCCCCCTGGAACGGGGTCCGAAAACTTGGTCCATATATCAAACACGCTTATATGAAATAATATGAAACTCGGTACACATATAGATCTCATCGGGCTGAACAACTTCCACACTCTATGTTATTAGCTCCGCCCAACAGGAAGTCAGCTATTATGGGTTGTTTGAAAAATGCATCCTCTGGAATTTGAAATACTCCTCCTAGAGAATTCACCCGATAACCACCAAACTCGGTGTGCATGAAGTCAAGACATTGAGGATGAAAAATTGCCAGGGGATTTTTGATATCTCGAACGGTTCGGCCGTGGCGAGGAAACAAATTTATGGCGAGAAAAGAGAAACAGGAAGTGTGTTATAACTTCTGCATACATTGACTGATCTTGATGAAACTTCCGCAGTGTGTTCGATGTAAGATGCCGATCACATGGATGTGACTATTGTGAGTGAAAGTTATAGCGCCACCAACTGGCAGCAGGAAGTGTGTCACTTTCAAAATGCTTTGAAATCACCCTCTTATTTTTACCCGATTTGCTTCAAACGTTATGTGTATAATGTAGACACACAGCAGATGTAGACCTGTGAAAGGTTTATTGATATCTTAAATACTGTTGCCGTGGCAACGCATCAAACTTTAATATTCTTTTCAGATGCTTTTGAGACTCTTAACATACTTGAAATTGGATGAAACTCGACAGACACATCACATTTATTAGCCAGTAGACATGTGCAAAGTTTCAGAAACGGGCGTGGTGAGGGGCTCAGTAGCGCCACCTTTAGTCAAAAATGGGGGCTTAGTTTTAAGTAGAGTCACAAAAATCGTTATGTATATTGTTCTCATCAAGCCGGACAACTTTCTAATTTATAGTCATAAGCTGTGAACAACAGGAAGTGAGATATTTTGGTTTGAATGTGATTTTTTGAAGAATTCTCTCCCTCTCTCTCTCTGCCTCTGCGTCTCTGTGTGTGTGAGGGGTGGGGGGATTTGTCTTGTGAGTGAGATTTGTTTAAAATTCCTGTTTTTCAAGGTTTCAGGGGCTTTTGGGGCCTTTAACGTGCTCGAAAACTCTTGAAACTTTGCACACAGGTCAGAAACCGCGGCCATCAGGGCCGGGCTGAAGCTGGTACCCGGGCGTGGCAGGGGGGCTCAACAGCGCCCCCTGGAACGGGATCCGAACACTTGTCCACAAATCAAACACACTTGCATGTAAGGATATGAAACTCGGTACACATACAGATCTCATCGGGCCGAACAACTTTCGTGCTCTAAGTTTTACGCCAGCCCAACAGGAAGTCGGCAATTATGGGTTGTTTGGAGAACGCTTGCTGTGGAATTTGAAACACTTCTCCTAGAGAATGAATTAAATCGCCACCAAACTCGGTGTGCATGAAGTCAAGACATTGAGGATGCTAAATTGCGGACGGATTTTTGATATCTCAAACGGTTTGGCCGTGGCGAGGACACGAATTTATGGCGAGAAAAGAGAAACACGAAGTGTTATAACTTCTGCACACATTAACTGATCTTGATGAAACTTCAGCAGTGTGTTCGTGGTAAGAGGCCGATCAGATGGATGTGACTATTGTGAGTCAAAGTTATAGCGCCACCAACTGGCAGCAGGAAGTGTGTCATTTTCAAAATGTTTTTGACAAAAGTGGGGAGGTTAGTTTTACCCACAATTACAAAAATCAGTACGTATATTGGTCTCATCGAGCCGGACAACTTTCTAATTTACAGTTATTAGCTCTGACCAACAGGAAGTCAGATATTTTGGTTTGAATGTGGATTTATTTGCAAATTCAGCCTCTGCATTTTTACCCACTCCTGCTAAATGGTTTATTTTATTCACACCAAACTTTTTCAACATGATGAAAATACATTAAAGATGCTAAATTGTGAACGGATATTGAATATCTCAAACGGTTTTGATATGGCGAGGGATTAAAATAATGTCAAAAAAGGAATCAGAAAACATCTCATATCTTTAAAAAATTTAATTATACACCATTTATTTTTATATAAAATTATACAAATATCAGAACTAAACCGAAACAGAACTAGTTTTGGGTTTATTCAGTTTTTTCAATTCAAGAATTATGTACAAGTTTAAAATCAGCCAGAATGCGCTATTTAGTAAAAAAAAAAAACGTCATACATAGGGCTATACTGCCCTCTTGTGTTCAAAATCAGGTAGGCTCATTGTATATTGTATTTATATATAAATATATTAGCGATGTGACTGAGAATTTTTTCCCACTGGTTAATCGATGTGTGACACCGCGGCGGGGGCTTTTAAATCGCTAACTTAAAGGGATACTCCACTTTAAATTGAAAATTCTGTCATCATATACTCACCCTCATGTTGTTTCAATCCTTTATGAATTTCTTTCTTCTGCTGAACAGAAAGGAAGACATTTAGAAGAATGTCAGTAACCAGACAGTTTCTGGTCTCATTGACTTCCATAGTATACATTTTTTCCTACTATGGAAGTCAATGGGATCAGAAACTGTCTGGTTACTGACATTCTTCTAAATATCTTCGTTTCTGTTCAGCAGAAGAAAGAAATTCATAAAGGATTAAAACAACATGAGGGTGAGTATATGATGACAAAATTTTCATTTTAAAGTGGAGTATCCCTTTAAAAGCGAAAGTGAAATACGGACGTCCAGTAGGAATGAACTAAAAAACATTCACTCTGTTCTGCTCGTTCCTCGCTGTAGGTGCGTTATTGCCCGTGCAGCCGTGAGCATTTTAGTTTCATTTAAAAAATAGCGCGATTTCGGGGGTGGGATTGCTTGAATGTTTTTTTTACAAAAGCACAATGTTGTGTTTTATTGCGAGTGTACATAAATATAAGTAAACACATTGCAGTTTAAATTATGTCCTGTATGAACAAACCGACGAAGTAGCCTATGTTTTTATGTTTCCACTGTTCGATCGTGCCCACGCCTCACACACACACACACACACACACACACACACACACACACACACACACACACACACACACACACACACACACACACACACTGTGCATTCCAGCATTGCAATCTTGACATCGCAGCCGGTTCATTACAGCCGTAATAAAATATAATAATAATTATAAATAGTCAACATATTTGCAGCAAATGATAGTAGATTTTAGATCAATATATTTGTTTTCCTTACAATTTTAATTAACACTAACTTTATTCTTATCTGAATTATAAATAATTTATTTCTGTATAAAATAATACTACCATTAAAAAATACATTTGATTGTCTTTTTTAATCAATGAAGAATGTGTGACTTAAAAATAAACAGATTAATGCTCGGTTTGAAGACAAGAAATGAAAACCAATGCAATATGATGAATGTCCAAAAACGTTCGCTCTTCTCTGCCCGTTCCTCGCCTCGCCATATATATATATATATATATATATTTATTTATTTATTTTTACAGATATATAATGTATATATATATATTTTTTTGTTACATTTATTTATATATATATATATATATATAAATATAGCTGCGAGCAGCGATGGAGGGCTAAAGCCGGTGACACCGCCACCCCGGTGGCTTTAGTGTAACTAAAGGCACCAGGGTGGCGGTGCCACCGGCTTGGGCCCGCAATCGCTGCTCGCAGCTATATTTAGGGCCCAAGCCCTGAAAGGGCGAAGGCCCTATTGTTTTCGTTAGGATTATTATTAGGGCCCAAGCCCTGAAGGGGCGAAGGCCCTATTGTTTTCGTTAGGATTATTAGGGCCCAAGCCCTGAAAGGGCGAAGGCCCTATTGTTTTCGGTAGGATTATTTATTAGGGCCCAAGCCCTGAAAGGGCGCAGAGCCCTATTGTTCTTCTAAGGATTATTTATTATTATTTTTTTTTCAACCTTTCGGGCACTTTTGGGGCCCTTAACGTGCTCGAAAACTCTTGAAACTTTGCACACGGGTCAGAACCCGCGGCCATTAGGGCCGGGATGAACCTGGGACACGGGCGTGGCAGGGAGGCTCGACAGCGCCCCCTGGAACGGGGTCCGAAAACTTGGTCCATAAATCAAACACGCTTGCATGTAATAATATGAAACTTGGTACACATATAGATCTCATCGGGCCAAACAACTTTCGTACTTTTACTTTTTACGCCAGCCCAACAGGAAGTCGGCTATTATGGGTTGTTTGGAAACGCATGCTGTGGAATTTAATGTACTCCTCCTAGGGAATTCATCCATTCGCCTCCAAACTCAGTCAGCATGAAGTCAAGACATTGAGGATGCTAAATTGCGGACGGATTTTTGATATCTCGAACGGTTTGGCTGTGGCGAGGACACGAATTTATGGCGAATAATGGAAACAGGAAGTGTGTTATAACTTCTGCATACATTAACTGATCTTGATTAAACTTCAGCAGTGTGTTCGTTGTAAGAGGTCGATCACATGGATGTGACTATTGTGAGTCAAAGTTATAGCGCCACCAACTGGCAACAGGAAGTGTGTCCCTTTCAAAATGCTTTGAAATCACCCTCTTATTTTTACCCGATTTGCTTCAAACTTTATGTGTATAATGTAAACACACGGCAGATGTAGACCTGTGAAAGGATTTTTGATATCTTTAATACTGTTGCCATGGCAACGCTTCAAACTTTAATATTCTTTTTTGATGCTTTTGAGACTCTTAACATACTTGAAATTGGATGAAACTCGACAGACACATCACATTTATTAGCCAGTAGACATGTGCAAAGTTTCAGAAACGGGCGTGGTGAGGGGCTCAGTAGCGCCACCTTTAGTCATAAGTGGGGGGGTTAGTTTTATCAACAGCAACAAAACTTGGTATGTGTATTGTTCTCATCAAGATGGACAACTTTCTAATTTACATGAACTATCTCTGACCAACAGGAAGAGAGATATTTTGGTTTGAATGTGGATATTCTGAAGAATTTTCTCTCCCTCTCTCTGTGTCTCTGTGTGTGTGAGGGGAGGGGGGGATTTGACTATTGCTTTTACATTGTTAATCAAGGTTTCAGGGGCTTTTGGGGTCCTTAACGTGCTCAAAAACTCTTGTAACTTTGCACACAAGTCAGAACCCCCTGCCATCAGGGACGGGCTGAAGCTGGTATCCGGGCGTGGCAGGGGGGCTCAACAGCGCCCCCTTGAACGGGGGTCCCAAAACTTGGTCCATAGATCAAACACGCTTGCATTAATTAATATGAAACTCGGTACACATATAGATCTCATCGGGCCGAACAACTTTCCCCTGGTCAAGTTTTACGCCAGCCCAACAGGAAGTCGGCTATTATGGGTTGTTTGGAAAACGCTTGCTGTGGAATGCGAAGTACTCCTCCTAGAGAATTCATCCAATCCCCACCAAACTCGGTGTGCATGAAGTCAAGACATTGAGGATTCTAAATTGCGGACGGATTTTTGATATCTCGAACGGTTTGGCCGTGGCGAGGAAACGAATTTATGGCGAGAAAAGAGAAACACGAAGTGGTATAACTTCTGCATACATTAACTGATCTTGATGAAACTTCACCAGTGTGTTCGTGGTAAGAGGCCGATCAGATGGATGTAACTATTGTGAGTCAAAGTTATAGCGCCACCAACTGGCAGCAGGAAGTGTGTCACTTTCAAAATGCTTTTGACAAAAGTGGGGGGGTTAGTTTTACCCACAGTTTTAAAAATCAGTACGTACATTGGTCTCATCGAGCCGGACAACTTTCTAATATACAGTTATTAGCTTCGACCAATAGGAAGTCAGATATTTTGGTTTGAATGTGAATTTATTTGCAAATTCAGCCTCTGCTTTTTACCCACTCCTGCTAAGTGTTTTTTTTTTTATTCACACCAAACTTTTTTAACACGATGAAAATACATTAAAGATGCTAAATTGTGAACGGATATTAAATATTTCAAACGGTTTTGACATGGCGAGGGATTAAAATAATGTCAAAAAAGGAATCAGAAAACATCTCATATCTTCTTAAAATTTAATTATACACCATTTATTTTTATATAAAATTATACAAATATCAGAACTAAACCGAAACAGAACTAGTTTTGGGTTTATTCAGTTTTTTTCAATTCAAGAATTATGTACAAGTTTAAAATCAGCCAGAATGCGCTATTTAGTAAAAAAAAAAAAGTCATACATAGGGCTATACTGCCCTCTTGTGTTCAAAATCAGGTAGGCCCATTGTATATTGTATTTATATATAAATATAATAGCGATGTGACTGAGAATTTTTTCCCACTGGTTAATTGATGTGTGACACCGCGGCGGGGGCTTTTAAATCGCTAACTTAAAGGGATACTCCACTTTAAATGGAAAATTCTGTAATCATATACTCACCCTCATGTTGTTTCAATCCTTTATTAATTTCTTTCTTCTGCTGAACAGAAAGGAAGATATTTAGAAGAATGTCAGTAACCAGACAGTTTCTGGTCTCATTGACTTCCATAGTATACATTTTTTTCCTACTATGGAAGTCAATGGGATCAGAAACTGTCTGGTTACTGACATTCTCCTAAATATCTTCCTTTCTGTTCAGCAGAAGAAAGAAATTCATAAAGGATTAAAACAACATGAGGGTGAGTATATGATGAGCGAAAGTGAAATACGGACATCCTAAAAAACATTCACTCTGTTCTGCTCGTTCCTCGCTGTAGACGTGTTATTGCCCATGCAGCCGTGAGCATTTTAGTTTCATTTAAAAAATAGCGCCATTTCGGGGGTGGGATTGCTTGAATGTTTTTTTACAAAAGCACAATGTTGTGTTTTATTGCGAGTGTACATAAATATAAGGGTGTATTCACACCAGGAAAGTCCGATAGTTCACTTGCTTTGGTCCGGACCAAATAGAATGTTGATTTTTTTTGTTTGGTACGGTTCGTTTTCACACTGCTCTTTTTACAAGTGAACCAAAATGTGTAAACAAAACCACACGTGTGCTAAGGTCGTCCATTCATTGGACAGGAATTCTCAAGCAGGGAAAAGCAGGAAGTGCAAAAAAAAGCAAAAAAAAAAAAAAAAAGCAGGAGATATTTCGTAATGTAATCGCCTATTTGTTATTTTACTGATTTGGTGTTATTCTTTACAAACGCAATATGAAGAAACTATGGTAGTATAGATAAAAGCCCGCCCGCACTGACAATTGATTGCTTGGGTCCTTACATGCGCTTCGTGAGGCACACTAGCTGGCACACACACGCAAGGTCTCTCGCTCCCTCTCTCTGCCGTGCGCGCACTCTTGCTCGCTCGCTCTAGATTTCCGGAGATTTTAAATGATTTGCGGGCATTCATGCGCTTCTATCGACATGCGGGAGACTGCCGGAACTTCCGGGAGACTTTGGATGTCTGTATAATAAGACACCATTATGCCAAAATGTCAGTTTTGTTAAGTATCCTCATAAGAGCAGTCAAATAAAAAGACGCAGTTTTCTGCAGTTGGGTCGGTTCATGTTCACACCGTAAATGAACCGTACCAGAGTTCGTTTGGAACCGTACCGAGACCACCTCTTCAGCTGGGTCTCGGTTCGATTGTTTGGTCCGCACCCGAGTTCGATTGCTGTATTCACACCTGCCCAAAAGGTCCGCACCAAGGGGGGAAACGAACTAGAGTTCGATTCAATCGAACCAAACAAGGCAGGTGTGAATACACCCTAAGTAAACACAGTGCAGTTTAAATGATGTCCTGTATGAACAAACTGACGGAGTAGCCTATGTTTTTATGTTTCCACTGTTCGATCGCGCCCACGCCTCACACACACACACACACACACACACACACACACACACACACACACACACACACACACACACACACACACACACACACACACACACACACACACACACACACACACACTGTGCATTCCAGCATTGCAATCTTGACATCGCAGCTGGTTCATTACAGCCGTAATAAAATATAATAATAAATATAAATAGTCAACCTATTTGCAGCAAATGATGGTAGATTTTAGATCAATATATTTGTTTTCCTTACAATTTTAATTAACACTAACTTTATTCTTATCTGAATTATAAATAATTTATTTCTGTATAAAATAATACTACCATTAAAAAATACATTTGATTGTCTTTTTTAATCAATGGAGAATGTGTGACTTAAAAATAAACAGATTAGTGCTTGGTTTGAGGACAAGAAATGAAAACCAATGCAATATGATGAATGTCCAAAAACGTTCGCTCTTCTCTGCCCGTTCCTCGCCTCGCCATATATATATATATATATATATATATATATATATATATATATATATATATATATATATATATATATTTATATTTATTTATTTATTTTTTGTTACATATATAATGTATATATTATATTTTTTTTGTTACATATATATATATATATATATATATATATATATATATATATATATATAAATATAGCTGCGAGCAGCGATGGAGGGCCCAAGCCGGTGACACCGCCACCCCGGTGGCTTTAGTGTAACTAAAGGCACCAGGGTGGCGGTGCCACCGGCTTGGGCCCGCCATCGCTGCTCGCAGCTATATTTTGTTATTATTATTATTATTTTTTTCTACTTCTCGGGCACTTTTGGGGTCCTTAACATGCTCGAAAACTCTTGAAACTTTGCACACGGGTCAGAACGCGCGGCCATCAGGGCCGGGCTGAAGCTGGTACCCGGGCGTGGCAGGGGGGCTCGACAGCGCCCCCTGGAACGGGATCCGAACACTTGTCCATAAATCAGACACGCTTGCATGTAATAATATGAAACTCGGTACACATATGGATCTCATCGGGCCGAACAACTTTCGTGCTCTAAGTTTTACGCCAGCCCAACAGGAAGTCGGTTATTATGGGTTGTTTGGAAACGCATGCTGTGGAATTTAATGTACTCCTCCTAGGGAATTCATCCAATCGGCTCCAAACTCGGTCAGCATGAAGTCAAGACATTGAGGATGAAAAATTGCCAGGGGATTTTTGATATCTCGAACGGTTTGGCCGTGGCGAGGAAACGAATTTATGGCGAATAATGGAAACAGGAAGTGTGTTATAACTTCTGCATACATTAACTGATCTTGATTAAACTTCAGCAGTGTGTTCATTGTAAGAGGCCGATCACATGGATGTGACTATTGTGAGTCAAAGTTATAGCGCCACCAACTGGCAGCAGGAAGTGTGTCACTTTCAAAATGCTTTGAAATCACCCTCTTATTTTTACCCGATTTGCTTCAAACTTTATGTGTATAATGTAAACACACGGCAGATGTAGACCTGTGAAAGGATTTTTGATATCTTTAATACTGTTGCCATGGCAACGCATCAAACATCAATATTCTTTTTTGATGCTTTTGAGACTCTTAGCATGCTTGAAATTGCATGAAACTCGACAGACACATTACATTTATTACCTAGTAGACATGTGGAAAGTTTCAGAAACGGGCGTGGTGAGGGGCTCAGTAGCGCCACCTTTAGTCATAAGTGGGGGGGTTAGTTTTATCAACAGCAACAAAACTTGGTATGTGTATTGTTCTCATCAAGACGGACAACTTTCTAATTTACACTAACTATCTCTGACCAACAGGAAGAGAGATATTTTGGTTTGAATGTGGATTTTCTGAAGAATTTTCTCTCCCTCTCTCTGTGTCTCTGTGTGTGTGAGGGGAGGGGGGGATTTGACTATTGCTTTTATATTGTTAATCAAGGTTTCAGGGGCTTTTGGGGTCCTTAACGTGCTCAAAAACTCTTGAAACTTTGCACACAAGTCAGAACCCCCTGCCATCAGGGACGGGCTGAAGCTGGTACCCGGGCGTGGCAGGGGGGCTCAACAGCGCCCCCTTGAACGGGGTCCCAAAACTTGGTCCATAGATCAAACACGCTTGCATGAATTAATATGAAACTCGGTACACATATAGATCTCATCGGGCCGAACAACTTTCCCCTGGTTAAGTTTTACGCCAGCCCAACAGGAAGTCGGCTATTATGGGTTGTTTGGAGAACGCTTGCTGTGGAATGTGAAATACTCCTCGTAGAAAATTCATCCAATCCCCACCATACTCAGTGTGCATGAAGTCAAGACATTGAGGATGTTAAATTGCGGACGGATTTTTGATATCTCGAACGGTTTGGCCGTGGCGAGGAAACGAATTTATGGCGAGAAAAGAGAAACACGAAGTGGTATAACTTCTGCATACATTAACTGATCTTGATGAAACTTCAACAGTGTGTTCGTGGTAAGAGGCCAATCAGATGGATGTAACTATTGTGAGTCAAAGTTATAGCGCCACCAACTGGCAGCAGGAAGTGTGTCACTTTCAAAATGCTTTTGACAAAAGTGGGAGGGTTAGTTGTATACAAGTAACAAAAATCAGTACGTACATTGGTCTCATCGACCCGGACAACTTTCTAATTTAAAGTCATTAGCTCTGACCATCAGGAAGTCAGATATTTTGATCTGAATGTGGATTTTTTTGCAAAATCAGCCTCTGAATTTTTAGCCACCTTTATCTAAGTGGTTTATTTTATTCCAACCAAACTTTTTCAACATGATAAAAATATATTAATGATGCTAAATTGTGAACGGATAATAAATATCTCAAACGGTTTTGCTATGGTGAGGGATTAAAGTATTGTCTAAAAAGGAAACACTCAAAGGCTCATATATTCTAAAAATGTAATTATACACCATTTATTACTATATAAAAGTATACAAATATCAGAACTTAACTCATTTTATTCTTTTTTTTCAATTTAAGAATGAAGTTTAAGTTTAAAAAATGCCAGAATGGTTGTTTAGTCTAAACAATAAATAAATAAAGTCAAACATAGTGCTATACTGCCCTCTTGTGTTCAAAATCAGGTAGGCCTATTATATCTATATAAAAATATACTAGGTATGTGACGGTGAGAATATTTTACCACCGGTTAACTGACGTGTGACACCGCTGGGGGCTTTTTAATCGCTAACTTAAAAACGAAAGTAAAATATGTTCGTCCGCACGGACATTGATAATGGTGCAGAGCAGAGCGAGCGTTTTCAATAAATTCCTATGGAAGGAGGAATGACCTAAAAAACGTTGACTCTGTTCTGCTCGTTCCTCGCTGAGGACGCGCACCATTATGAATGCCTGTGCAGCCGTGAGCATTTTAGTTTCATTTTCGGGGCGGATTGCTTGAATGTATTTAAAAAAAGCACAATGTTGTGTTTTATTGCTACTGTACAAAAATATAAGTTAACACTTTGCAGTTTGAATGATGTTCTGAACAAAATGACAGAGTATGTTTTTATGTGTCCACTGTTCAATCGCGCCCCCGTTTTAGTGATTCCCAAGTTATTTTTTCATTTAAGTTTTTTTCATTGTTCTAATCAGGTCAGGCAAGTAAAATGATCTGTGTCTTATCCCTTACATTTTTATATAATATATATACACTACTGTTCAAAAATTTGGCGTCAGTAAGATTTTTAAGCGAAGTTTCTTCTGCTCACCAAGGCTGCATTTATTTGATTAAAAATACAAACAAAAACAGTAATATTGTAAAATAGTATTCCAATTTAAAACAGATGCTTTCTATTTTAATATATTTTAAACTGTTATTTATTCCTGTGATCAAAGCTGAGTTTTCAGCATCATTACTCCAGTCGTCACTGTCACATGATCCTTCAGAAATTATTCTAATATGATGATTGAGGCTCAAGAAACATTCATTATTATTTTAAATGTCGAAAACAGTTGTGTACAGTCTTTGATGAATAGAAAGTTCAAAAGAACAGCATTTATCTGAAATCTAAAGCTTTTGTAACATTAAACACTACCGTTCAGAAGTTTGGGGTCAGTAATAATTTTAATTTTATTTTTGGGGGAAAGAAATAAAATAAATCAATACTTTTATTCATCGAGAATGAGTTAAACTGATCAAAAGTTACAGTACAGACATTTATAATGTTAAAAAAATTATATTTGAAATAAATGCTGTTCTTTTGAACTTTACATTCATCAACGCAGTTTGAAAAAAAATCTGTACACAACTGTTTTCAACATTGAAAATAATAATTAATATTTATTGACCATCAATCATCATATTAGAATGGTTTCTGAAGGATCATGTGACACTGAAGACGGGAGTAATGATGCTGAAAACTCAGCTTTGATCACATAAATTAATTACAGTGTAAAATATTTTAAAATAGAAAACAGCTGTTTTAAATTGGAATAATATTTCACAATATTACTGTTTTTGTTTGTATTTTTAATCAAATAAATGCAGCCTTGGTGAGCAGAAGAGACTTCTCCTAAAAACATTAAAAATCTTCCTGACCCCAAACTTTTGAACGGTATATATATATATATATATATATATATATATATATATATATATATATATACACATTTTGTGGCATTCAGCGCCTAGAGTGCCCGTGTGAGCCACTGGAGGGCGTCCTTTCCTAGTTTATGCTTTCATTTTGTATTGTTACCCTGGACTCATTATGCTTTATGTCATGCACCTGTGTGATGATTATGCTTGTTAGTATCCTTATTTAAACCTGTATGTTTCCTTTGTTCAGTGCTCAGGATTGTACGTGTCACACTGCATGATCTAGCTTTGTTTCTAGTTTCCTAGTATTTTAGTCTCCGTGTTTCTGACCTCTTGCCTGCCTGCTTTGATTACCCGACTGCCTGTTCCCTGTTTGTACTGCTGCTGATTTGGACTGCTTATCTGGACTCTGATTACTGCCTGTTTCCCCGTTTGTGCTCTTTGGATTATCCTTCAATAAAAGCCTGCATTTGGATCACCTGTCTGTTTCCCGGTGCAGTTCGTGACACATTTATACATATATATATACACCGGGGTGGCGGTACCGCCGGCTTTGGCCCTCCATCGCTGCTCGCAGCTATATTTATATATATATATATATACAAACATATATATATATATATATATATATATGTTTATATATATATATGTTTGTATATATATATATATATATATATATATATATAAATATAGCTGCGAGCAGCGATGGAGGGCCAAAGCCGGCGGTACCGCCACCCCGGTGCCTTTAGGTAACTAAAGGCACCGGGGTTGCGGTGCCACCGGCTTGGGCCCGTAATCGCTGCTCGCAGCTATATTTATTAGGGGCCAAGCACCGAAGGTGCGGAGGCACCTATTGTATCTGTTCCCGTTCTTATTAGGGGCCAAGCACCGAAGGTGCGGAGGCACCTATTGTTTTTGTTCGCGTTCTTATTATTATTATTAGGGGCCAAGCACCGAAGGTGCGGAGGCACCTATTGTTTTTGTTCGCGTTCTTATTATTATTATTAGGGGCCAAGCACCGAAGGTGCGGAGGCACCTATTGTATCTGTTCCATTTCTTATTAGGGGCCAAGCACCGAAGGTGCGTAGGCACCTATTGTATCTGTTCCCGTTCTTATTATTATTATTCTTCCGTTTCTTCCGACTGGGCGTCTATGGCAGCCCATAGAACCGATTGCGGGAAAGTTGTTTTGATTTGACATTCTGATAGAGGACAGTCCCAACATTAAATACACCAATTTTGGTGTTTCTAAGTCATTCCCTCTAGCGCCACCACCTGTCCAAAATTTCACTTTTATTTTGCTAATAACTTTTGAACAGTAAGGCCAATCAACAAAATTCTTTTTTCCTCTGATTCCTGAGCTCTTGTCGATTCGAGTGCACCCTATGATGTCATTTTCCGGCATATAAATATGGCCGCCATTTTGAATGACCTGAAAAAGCTACTTTTTCGAACTCGTCCTAGACGGTTTGTCCGATTTGCACGAAAATTGAACCAGATCATCTTCAGGTAGTGCTGATAAAAAGTTATGGAATTCAAATTGATTCGTCAAACCGTTTTCGAATAACGCTCGAACAAATTTTACGTAGCGCTTGCGAAAACAGTCGTAGGGCTGTATCTCCGCAACGCTTTATCGGATTCAGACCAAAATTGGTACATGTCATCACAAGCATGAACTGAGGCTACATGCTGTGTTTCGGCGCAGCGCCACCTACTGGTCCGGAGATATGAAAAATGGCTATTTTTGCTTATAACTTCTGAACAGTTTGTCCAAAAATCATAAAATTGGTCTTGTTAGATTCAGGGCAACATGCCGAGTCGACTGATATCCAATTTTACCATTTCGGCCATTTTGACTGTCGGCCATTTTGAATTATGTGCTAAAATGCTGTATTTTAAGAACGCATGAACGAATTGTTACGAAACTTGGTATGGGTCATAGCGCTTAAAAAACATTTGGCTATATCTTTGAAACCGCTTGTCCGATCGAGACGAAACCACCTTCAGAAGTTTGGAAACATAGGTCGATAGCTATACGCCAATGCCCAAATGCGAAAATATTGATGTTTAGGGGTAGTAAATTCCAAACAAAGTCATGTGTCAGTCATTTTTTACGTGTTTTTTCATATAAATGTCTATAACTCCGAAGCGAATTGAGATATTTTCACCAAAATTGACACAAATATGCATGGGCTCACTCTGAGGACACATTAAAAAAATGGTGTGACTGAGCCTCTTGGTGGCGCTATAACAGAACAAAACATGAAATTCCCATTGACTTCAATACAGTTTTGTGAAATAAAATGCTATACTAAACAAATGCATTGGTGTAATATTACGAAACTCAGAATGTGCCATCAGCTCCATCCCCTAAAGGTACCCAAAATATTTCGAGACAGTGCCACCTAGTGGTCAAAAGTTATAACAAAATTTCCAAAAAGGCTAATAACTTTTGAATAAATCTGGCTATTGAAATACCACTGGTCTTAATAGATTCCCTGGGTCAAGCCGAGAACATAGATACCAAGTTTTCCTTATTTGGCCAAACTTCCTGTCCGCCATCTTGATTTTCATTCAAAACCTACTTTTTCGAACTCCTCCTAGACTGTTTGTCCGATTTTCACCAAAATCGAATCGTATCATCTCCAGACTGTGCCGACTAAAAGTTATGGATTTCGTGTCGATAGACAAAACCGTTTTCGTATAGCGCAGCAGCAAAGTTGAGGCATGATGCCAAAAGCACTATTCAGGCTTTATCTCTGCAATCCCTTGAAATATTGACACCAAACTTTGTATGTGTCATTGTCACTTCACTCTGACCACATCACATCAGTTTTGTAACTGCTCCACCTATTGGTCGAAAGTGATAATCCATTAAATCATATTCTGAATTACTTTTTATATGATTTTTCAGCCATTTCGCCTAAAATCCTCTCTAAATGTCTTTAATTGCTCATTGTTGCAGTTGGTCTGACACCTTCAGCCATGTTGGCATATCCTGTCATCTGCTTGCGCTTGGCCCCGATAATTGCTGCTTGCAGCTATATTTAGGGGCCAAGCACCGAAGGTGCGGAGGCACCTATTGTTTTTGTTCGCGTTCTTATTATTATTATTAGGGGCCAAGCACCGAAGGTGCGGAGGCACCTATTGTATCTGTTCCATTTCTTATTAGGGGCCAAGCACCGAAGGTGCGGAGGCACCTATTGTATCTGTTCCGTTTCTTATTATTATTATTATTAGGGGCCAAGCACCGAAGGTGCGGAGGCACCTATTGTATCTGTTCCATTTCTTATTAGGGGCCAAGCACCGAAGGTGCGGAGGCACCTATTGTATCTGTTCCCGTTCTTATTATTCTTCTTCTTCCGCCATGGGAGTCTATGGCAGCCCATAGAACCGATTGCGGGAAAGTTGTTTTGGTTTGACATTCTGATAGAGGACAGTCCCAACATTAAGTACACCAATTTTTGTGTTTCTAAGTCATTCCCTCTAGCGCCACCACCTGTCCAAAGTTTCACTTTTACTTTGCTAATAACTTTTGAACCGTAAGGCCAATCAGCAAAATCCTTTTTTCCTCTGATTCCTGAGCTCATGACGATTCGATTGCACCCTATATCGTCATTTTCCGTCATAAAAACATGGCCGCCATTTTGAATTTTCCTAAAAAGGTACTTTTTCGAACTCGTCCTAGACGGTTTGTCCGATTTGCACGAAAATTGAATCGGATCATCTTCAGGCAGGGGTGACAAAAAGTTATTAAAATCTTGTTGATTCGTCAAACCGTTTTCGATAAACGCTCGAACAAATTTTACGTAGCGCTTGCAAAAACAGTCGTAAGGCCGTATCTCCGCAACGGTTTATCGTATTCAGACCAAACTTGGTACATGTACTCACAAGCATGACCTGAGGCTACATGCTGCGTTTCGGCACAGCGCCACCTACAGGTCCGGAGATATGAAAAATGGCTATTTTTGCTTATAACTTCTGAACAGTTTGTCCAAAAATCATAAAATTGGTCTTGATAGATTCAGGGCGTCATGCCGAGTCGACTGATATCCAATTTTGCCATATCGGCCAATTTGACTGTCGGCCATTTTGAAATTTGTGCTAAAATGCTGTATTTTAACAACGCATGAACTGATTGTTACGAAACTTGGTATGGGTCATCAGCACGATGTCCTGAAGGAGTGTGAGAAGTTTCGAAACAGCGCCACCTAGTGGTGAATTTTTTTTTTCAAATGCTTATAACTTTGGGTGTGATCGACTTATTTTCACGAAACTCATCTTTTTAGACTCCTGAATCGTTGCCGAGTCCTACGATACCAAACATGCTAGGTTTCGCCTTACGGTTTGTGTAGCGTTGTGATTTAGCGCTTAAAAAACATTTGGCTATATCTTTGAAACCGCTAGTCCGATCGAGACGAAACCACCGTCAGAAGTTTGGAAACATAGGTCGATAGCTATACGCCAATGCCCAAATGCGAAAATATTGATGTTTAGGGGTACTAATTTCCAATCAAAGTCATGTGTCAGTCATTTTTTTCGTGTTTTTTCATATAAATGTCTATAACTCCGAAGTGAATTGAGATATTTTCACCAAAATTGAGACACATATGTATGGGCTCACTCTGAGGACACGTAAAAAAAATTGTGGGACTGAGCCTCTTGGTGGCGCTATAATTGAACAAAACATGAAATTCCCATTGACTTCAATACAGTTTTGTGAAATAAAATGCTATACTAAACAAATGCATTGGTGTAATATTACGAAACTCAGATTGTGTCATCAGCACCATCCCCTGAAGGCAACCAAAATATTTCAAGACAGCGCCACCTAGTGGTCAAAAGTTATAACAAAATTTCCAAAAAGGCTAATAACTTTTGAATAAATCTGGCTATTGAAATGCCACGGGTCTTAATAGATTCCTTGGGTCAAGCCGAGAACATAGATACCAAGTTTTCCTTATTTGGCCAAACTTCCTGTCCGCCATCTTGATTTTCAGTCAAAACCTACTTTTTCGAACTCCTCCTAGACCGTTAGTCCGATTTTCACCAAAATCGAATAGTACCATCTCCAGACCGTGCCGACTAAAAGTTATGGATTTCGTGTCGATAGACGAAACCGTTTTCGTATAGCGCAGCAGCAAAGTTGAGGCATGATGCTAATAGCAATAATTAAGGCTTTATATCTGCAATGCCTTGATATATTGACACCAATCTTTGTATGTGTCATTGTCACTTCACTCTGACCACATCACATCAGTTTTGTAACTGCGCCACCTATTGGTCGAAAGTGATAATCCATCAAATCATATTTTTAATTATTGTTTCTATGATTTTTCAGGCATTTTGCCTAAAATCCTCTTTAAATGTCTTTAATTGCTCATTGTTGCAGTTGGTCTGACACTTTCAGACATGTTGGCATGTCTTGTCGTCTTATTCTGCTTGGCCCCGGTAATGGCTGCTTGCAGCTATATTTATTATTATTATTCTTCATTGTTCCGACTGGGAGTCTATGGCAGCCCATAGAACCAATTGCGGGAAAGTTGTAATGGTTTGACATTCTGATAGAGGACAGTCCCAACATTAAATACACCAATTTTGGTGTGTCTAAGTCATTCCCTCTAGCGCCACCAACTGTCCAAAGTTTCACTCATGTTTCTGCTAATAACTTTTGAACCACAAGGGCTAGAAACAAAATTCTTTTTTCCTCTGATTCGTGAGCTCATGGCGATTCGATTGCACCATATGACGTCATTTTCCGTCATTATAATTTTTCCGCCATTTTGAATTTTCCGAAAAAGCTACTTTTTCGAACTCCTCCTAGGCCGTTGCTCCAATTTCCACGAAAATTGAATCAGATCATCTTCAGACCATGCCGACAAAAAGTTATGCAATTCGTGTTGATTCGTCAAACCGTTCTCGAATACCGCGCAAACAAATTTTATGTAGCGCTTGCGAAAACAGACACAAGCCTGTATCTCCGCAACGCTTTATCGTATTCACACCAAACTAAGCACATATCATCACAAGCATGACCTGAGCCTACATGCTGCGTTTCGGCGCAGTGCCACCTACTGGTCCGGAGATATGAAAAATGGCTGTTTTTGCTTATAACTTCTGAATGGTTTGTCCAAAAATCATAAAAGTGGTCTTGTTAGATTCAGGGCATCATGCTGAGTCGACTGATATCCAATTTTCCCAGATCAGCCATTTTGGCTGTCGGCCATTTTGAATTATGTGCTAAAATGCTGTATTTTAGGAATGCATGAACCTATCGTTACGAAACTCGGTATGGGTCATCAGCACGATGTCCTGAAGGAGCCTGAGAAGTTTCGAAACAGTGCCATCTAGTGGTGAATTTTTTTCCCCAAATGCTTCCAAATGCTTATAACTTTGGTTGTGGTCAACTTATTTTCACAGGACTCATCTCTTTAGACTCCTGAATCGTTGCCGAGTCCAACGATACCAAACATGTTAGGTTTCGCCTTATGGTTTGTGTAGCGTTGTGATTTAGCGCTTAAAAAACATTTGGCTATATCTTTGAAACCGCTTGTCCGATCGAGACGAAACCACCTTCAGAAGTTTGGAAACATAGGTCGATAGCTATACGCCAATGCCCAAATGCGAAAATATTGATGTTTAGGGGTAGTAAAATCCAATCAAAGTCATGTGTCAGTCAATTTTTACGTGTTTTTTCATATAAATGTCTATAACTCCGAAGCGAATTGAGATATTTTCACCAAAATCGACACAAATATGCATGGGCTCACTCTGAGGACACATAAAAAAAATGGTGGGACTGAGCCTCTTGGTGGCGCTATAACAGAACAAAACATGAAATTCCCATTGACTTCAATACAGTTTTGTGAAATAAAATGCTATAGTAAACAAATGCATTGGTGTAATATTACGAAACTCAGAATGTGCAATCAGCTCCATCCCCTAAAGGTACCCAAAATATTTCGAGACAGCGCCACCTAGTGGTCAAAAGTTATAACAAAATTTCCAAAAAGGCTAATAACTTTTGAATAAATCTGGCTATTGAAATGCCACTGGTCTTAATAGATTCCCTGGGTCAAGCCGAGAACATAGATACCAAGTTTTCCTTATTTGGCCAAACTTCCTGTCCGCCATCTTGATTTTCAGTCAAAACCTACTTTTTCGAACTCCTCCCAGACTGTTTGTCCGATTTTCACCAAAATCGAATCGTATCATCTCCAGACTGTGCCGACTAAAAGTTATGGATTTCGTGTCGACAGACGAAACCGTTTTCGTATAGCGCAGCAGCAAAGTTGAGGCATGATGCCAAAAGCACTATTCAGGCTTTATCTCTGCAATCCCTTGAAATATTGACACCAAACTTTGTATGTGTCATTGTCACTTCACTCTGACCACATCACATCAGTTTTGTAATTGCTCCACCTATTGGTCGAAAGTGATAATCCATTAAATCATATTCTGAATTACTTTTTATATGATTTTTCAGCCATTTCGCCAAAAATCCTCTCTAAATGTCTTTAATTGCTCATTGTTGCAGTTGGTCTGACACCTTCAGCCATGTTGGCATATCCTGTCATCTGCTTGCGCTTGGCCCCGATAATTGCTGCTTGCAGCTATATTTAGGGGTTCAAGCACGAAGTGCTGAAACCCTATTGTAATTGTACTGATTTTTATTATTATTAGGGGTTCAAGCATGAAATGCTGAAACCCTATTGTAATTGTGCTGATTTTTATTATTATTATTATTCTGCCGTAAAACGCATCGTGCAGCCCAAACCGTAAGAGCTGGAACCTTGAAACTTTGCCAGATGGTAGTACAAAAATCGAGGAGAGGTTCAGAGAATATGACCCCAATTGGCCCATAGGTGGCGCTATAGCAACCAAAAGCGCGAAACTGCTCATAACTCCTAGACCGTATGACGTAGACTCAAGTGTCTTATATCACTGGAAAGCTGGAAACCTGATGGTCAAAACGTATATCTCCGATTTCATTTCCTGTATGCAAGTTGTCCGCCATTTTGAATTTTGTTAAAAACCTACTTTTGCGAACTAGTCCTAGGTTTTTTGTCCAATTGGATCCAAACCAGTGCAGAAATGTTCTCTGGAGTCTGAATATCAATAATTATCGAAAAAAAGTCGAAATTTCGATTCCTGATCGCCAGGGGGTGATAAATTAATGTTGTGGGAGGAGCCTATTTTACTAAAATGGCTATAACTCGAGAAGGAAATTAGATATCTTCACCAAACTTGGTGCACATGTGTATGAGTTCAATCTGGGGTCACAGTAAAAAAATCGCGACGATTGAACACTAGGTGGCGCTATAACATGAAAAAAACATGAAAACGGCTATGACCACGTGACCGTTAGTCCGATTGACTTGAAAATTGGTATGCAGTGTCTTGGTCCAAGGTGCCATGTATGTCTATGAGGACATTGGCGTATCTCGAAAAACATGGCCGCCATCGACCAATGAAATTTGAGCACCTATTAGACAAGGTTAACGGAGGCCGATCGGAACGAAACTCGATGGGCATGTTCGACTCATGGCCCTAGAGGTCTGTAAGAGTTTTGAAAGAAATCGGCCACTAGTTGGCGCTAACGAGTTTTATGGCTCTGTAATCACGTGGTGTTACACTTATTGTCACAAAATGCATATCATCTGATAGATCTGCTCATGCTGAACAACTTTGCCTCAAGAACTAATGCTGTCAATTAAACCGGTTATTAAATATTCGTAATTATGTTATAAACCTACTTTTGCAAACTAGTCCTAGGTTTTTCGCCCGATCGAAACCAGACCAGTCTAGGACAATTCTCTGGACACTCTGGATGAATAATTATCAAAAAAAAGTTGAACTTTTGCATGTAGATGGCTGTAATAGGGTCATTTAGAAAATGGGCGTGGCAAAAAAAACATTAAAAAGCCTATAAATCCTAAATGAAAACTCAGAACTTCACAAAAATTGGTGAGCATATGTGACATAACATCATTAACAAGCATGCCAATTTTTATGGAGATCGGACGATAGGTGGCGCTATAACTGCTAAAAAGCTTTAAAACCATATATTTCCTATGGTATTTCCTGTAAATGGTCTTTTTCATCTATTATGTCAGTAGTTACATTCTTGGTAAATAAAACTTAATCACTTTTGATGCTTTTGTGCTTAAAGGCCTTAACTGCTTGAACCCCGATAAATGCTGCTTGCAGCTTTAATTATTATTAGGGGTTCAAGCACGAAGTGCTGAAACCCTATTGTAATTGTAAGGATTTTTATTAGGGGTTCAAGCATGAAATGCTGAAACCCTATTGTAATTGTAAGGATTCGTAAAACGCATCGTGCAGGACAAACCGTAAGGCCTAGAGACTTGAAACCTGGCCAGATGGTAGGCCTCAATTTGGGGACAACCTATCAGAGTATGACCCCGAATGGCCCATAGGTGGCGCTACAGCAACCAAAAGTTCAAAATCGCTCATAACTCTTAGACCGCTTGTCCCAGGATCAAGTGTCTTATATCGTTGGAATCCTTGGCTCAAGGCGGAGAAAATGGCTATCTCCGATTTGGATGTAGGCAGGGGAAATTTTCTGCTATGTCGGATTTTGTCCAAAACCTACTTTTGCGAACTAGTCCCTGGTTTTTCGCCCGATCGGAACCAGACCAGTCTAGGACAATTCTCTGGACTCTCTAGATCAATAATTATCGAAAAAAAGTTGAACTTTTGCATTTGGGTGGCTGTAACAGGGTCATTTAGAAAAGGGGCGTGGCAAAATACACTAAAAAGCCTATACATCCCAAATGAAAACTCAGAACTTCACCAAAATTGATGAGCATATGTGTCAGAACATGGTGAGGAAGCATGCAGAGTTTCATGGAGATCGGACCACAGGTGGCGCTATAACTGGCAAAAAGCCTTCATTCTTATTAGGGGTTCAAGCATGAAATGCTGAAACCCTATTGTAATTGTAAGGATTCGTAAAACGCATCGTGCAGGACAAACCGTAAGGCCTAGAGACTTGAAACCTGGCCAGATGGTAGGCCTCAATTTGGGGACAACCTATCAGAGTATGACCCCGAATGGCCCATAGGTGGCGCTACAGCAACCAAAAGTTCAAAATCACTCATAACTCTTAGACCGCTTGTCCCAGGATCAAGTGTCTTATATCGTTGGAATCCTTGGCTCAAGGCGGACAAAATGGCTATCTCCGATTTGGATGTAGGCAGGGGAAATTTTCTGCTATGTCGGATTTTGTCCAAAACCTACTTTTGCGAACTAGTCCCTGGTTTTTCGCCCGATCGGAACCAAACCAGTCTAGGACAATTCTCTGGACTCTCTAGATCAATAATTATCGAAAAAAAGTTGAACTTTTGCATTTGGGTGGCTGTAACAGGGTCATTTAGAAAAGGGGCGTGGCAAAATACACTAAAAAGCCTATACATCCCAAATGAAAACTCAGAACTTCACCAAAATTGATGAGCATATGTGTCAGAACATGGTGAGGAAGCATGCAGAGTTTCATGGAGATCGGACCACAGGTGGCGCTATAACTGGCAAAAAGCCTTCATTCTTATTAGGGGTTCAAGCATGAAATGCTGAAACCCTATTGTAATTGTAAGGATTCGTAAAACGCATCGTGCAGGACAAACCGTAAGGCCTAGAGACTTGAAACCTGGCCAGATGGTAGGCCTCAATTTGGGGACAACCTATCAGAGTATGACCCCGAATGGCCCATAGGTGGCGCTACAGCAACCAAAAGTTCAAAATCACTCATAACTCTTAGACCGCTTGTCCCAGGATCAAGTGTCTTATATCGTTGGAATCCTTGGCTCAAGGCGGACAAAATGGCTATCTCCGATTTGGATGTAGGCAGGGGAAATTTTCTGCTATGTCGGATTTTGTCCAAAACCTACTTTTGCGAACTAGTCCCTGGTTTTTCGCCCGATCGGAACCAGACCAGTCTAGGACAATTCTCTGGACTCTCTAGATCAATAATTATCGAAAAAAAGTTGAACTTTTGCATTTGGGTGGCTGTAACAGGGTCATTTAGAAAAGGGGCGTGGCAAAATACACTAAAAAGCCTATACATCCCAAATGAAAACTCAGAACTTCACCAAAATTGATGAGCATATGTGTCAGAACATGGTGAGGAAGCATGCAGAGTTTCATGGAGATCGGACCACAGGTGGCGCAATAACTGGCAAAAAGCCTTCATTCTTATTAGGGGTTCAAGCATGAAATGCTGAAACCCTATTGTAATTGTAAGGATTCGTAAAACGCATCGTGCAGGACAAACCGTAAGGCCTAGAGACTTGAAACCTGGCCAGATGGTAGGCCTCAATTTGGGGACAACCTATCAGAGTATGACCCCGAATGGCCCATAGGTGGCGCTACAGCAACCAAAAGTTCAAAATCGCTCATAACTCTTAGACCGCTTGTCCCAGGATCAAGTGTCTTATATCGTTGGAATCCTTGGCTCAAGGCGGACAAAATGGCTATCTCCGATTTGGATGTAGGCAGGGGAAATTTTCTGCTATGTCGGATTTTGTCCAAAACCTACTTTTGCGAACTAGTCCCTGGTTTTTCGCCCGATCGGAACCAGACCAGTCTAGGACAATTCTCTGGACTCTCTAGATCAATAATTATCGAAAAAAAGTTGAACTTTTGCATTTGGGTGGCTGTAACAGGGTCATTTAGAAAAGGGGCGTGGCAAAATACACTAAAAAGCCTATACATCCCAAATGAAAACTCAGAACTTCACCAAAATTGATGAGCATATGTGTCAGAACATGGTGAGGAAGCATGCAGAGTTTCATGGAGATCGGACCACAGGTGGCGCTATAACTGGCAAAAAGCCTTCATTCTTATTAGGGGTTCAAGCATGAAATGCTGAAACCCTATTGTAATTGTAAGGATTCGTAAAACGCATCGTGCAGGACAAACCGTAAGGCCTAGAGACTTGAAACCTGGCCAGATGGTAGGCCTCAATTTGGGGACAACCTATCAGAGTATGACCCCGAATGGCCCATAGGTGGCGCTACAGCAACCAAAAGTTCAAAATCGCTCATAACTCTTAGACCGCTTGTCCCAGGATCAAGTGTCTTATATCGTTGGAATCCTTGGCTCAAGGCGGACAAAATGGCTATCTCCGATTTGGATGTAGGCAGGGGAAATTTTCTGCTATGTCGGATTTTGTCCAAAACCTACTTTTGCGAACTAGTCCCTGGTTTTTCGCCCGATCGGAACCAGACCAGTCTAGGACAATTCTCTGGACTCTCTAGATCAATAATTATCGAAAAAAAGTTGAACTTTTGCATTTGAGTGGCTGTAACAGGGTCATTTAGAAAAGGGGCGTGGCAAAATACACTAAAAAGCCTATACATCCCAAATGAAAACTCAGAACTTCACCAAAATTGATGAGCATATGTGTCAGAACATGGTGAGGAAGCATGCAGAGTTTCATGGAGATCGGACCACAGGTGGCGCTATAACTGGCAAAAAGCCTTCATTCTTATTAGGGGTTCAAGCATGAAATGCTGAAACCCTATTGTTATTGTAAGGATTCGTAAAACGCATCGTGCAGGACAAACCGTAAGGCCTAGAGACTTGAAACCTGGCCAGATGGTAGGCCTCAATTTGGGGACAACCTATCAGAGTATGACCCCGAATGGCCCATAGGTGGCGCTACAGCAACCAAAAGTTCAAAATCGCTCATAACTCTTAGACCGCTTGTCCCAGGATCAAGTGTCTTATATCGTTGGAATCCTTGGCTCAAGGCGGACAAAATGGCTATCTCCGATTTGGATGTAGGCAGGGGAAATTTTCTGCTATGTCGGATTTTGTCCAAAACCTACTTTTGCGAACTAGTCCCTGGTTTTTCGCCCGATCGGAACCAGACCAGTCTAGGACAATTCTCTGGACTCTCTAGATCAATAATTATCGAAAAAAAGTTGAACTTTTGCATTTGGGTGGCTGTAACAGGGTCATTTAGAAAAGGGGCGTGGCAAAATACACTAAAAAGCCTATACATCCCAAATGAAAACTCAGAACTTCACCAAAATTGATGAGCATATGTGTCAGAACATGGTGAGGAAGCATGCAGAGTTTCATGGAGATCGGACCACAGGTGGCGCTATAACTGGCAAAAAGCCTTCATTCTTATTAGGGGTTCAAGCATGAAATGCTGAAACCCTATTGTAATTGTAAGGATTCGTAAAACGCATCGTGCAGGACAAACCGTAAGGCCTAGAGACTTGAAACCTGGCCAGATGGTAGGCCTCAATTTGGGGACAACCTATCAGAGTATGACCCCGAATGGCCCATAGGTGGCGCTACAGCAACCAAAAGTTCAAAATCACTCATAACTCTTAGACCGCTTGTCCCAGGATCAAGTGTCTTATATCGTTGGAATCCTTGGCTCAAGGCGGACAAAATGGCTATCTCCGATTTGGATGTAGGCAGGGGAAATTTTCTGCTATGTCGGATTTTGTCCAAAACCTACTTTTGCGAACTAGTCCCTGGTTTTTCGCCCGATCGGAACCAGACCAGTCTAGGACAATTCTCTGGACTCTCTAGATCAATAATTATCGAAAAAAAGTTGAACTTTTGCATTTGGGTGGCTGTAACAGGGTCATTTAGAAAAGGGGCGTGGCAAAATACACTAAAAAGCCTATACATCCCAAATGAAAACTCAGAACTTCACCAAAATTGATGAGCATATGTGTCAGAACATGGTGAGGAAGCATGCAGAGTTTCATGGAGATCGGACCACAGGTGGCGCTATAACTGGCAAAAAGCCTTCATTCTTATTAGGGGTTCAAGCATGAAATGCTGAAACCCTATTGTAATTGTAAGGATTCGTAAAACGCATCGTGCAGGACAAACCGTAAGGCCTAGAGACTTGAAACCTGGCCAGATGGTAGGCCTCAATTTGGGGACAACCTATCAGAGTATGACCCCGAATGGCCCATAGGTGGCGCTACAGCAACCAAAAGTTCAAAATCGCTCATAACTCTTAGACCGCTTGTCCCAGGATCAAGTGTCTTATATCGTTGGAATCCTTGGCTCAAGGCGGACAAAATGGCTATCTCCGATTTGGATGTAGGCAGGGGAAATTTTCTGCTATGTCGGATTTTGTCCAAAACCTACTTTTGCGAACTAGTCCCTGGTTTTTCGCCCGATCGGAACCAGACCAGTCTAGGACAATTCTCTGGACTCTCTAGATCAATAATTATCGAAAAAAAGTTGAACTTTTGCATTTGGGTGGCTGTAACAGGGTCATTTAGAAAAGGGGCGTGGCAAAATACACTAAAAAGCCTATACATCCCAAATGAAAACTCAGAACTTCACCAAAATTGATGAGCATATGTGTCAGAACATGGTGAGGAAGCATGCAGAGTTTCATGGAGATCGGACCACAGGTGGCGCTATAACTGGCAAAAAGCCTTCATTCTTATTAGGGGTTCAAGCATGAAATGCTGAAACCCTATTGTAATTGTAAGGATTCGTAAAACGCATCGTGCAGGACAAACCGTAAGGCCTAGAGACTTGAAACCTGGCCAGATGGTAGGCCTCAATTTGGGGACAACCTATCAGAGTATGACCCCGAATGGCCCATAGGTGGCGCTACAGCAACCAAAAGTTCAAAATCACTCATAACTCTTAGACCGCTTGTCCCAGGATCAAGTGTCTTATATCGTTGGAATCCTTGGCTCAAGGCGGACAAAATGGCTATCTCCGATTTGGATGTAGGCAGGGGAAATTTTCTGCTATGTCGGATTTTGTCCAAAACCTACTTTTGCGAACTAGTCCCTGGTTTTTCGCCCGATCGGAACCAGACCAGTCTAGGACAATTCTCTGGACTCTCTAGATCAATAATTATCGAAAAAAAGTTGAACTTTTGCATTTGGGTGGCTGTAACAGGGTCATTTAGAAAAGGGGCGTGGCAAAATACACTAAAAAGCCTATACATCCCAAATGAAAACTCAGAACTTCACCAAAATTGATGAGCATATGTGTCAGAACATGGTGAGGAAGCATGCAGAGTTTCATGGAGATCGGACCACAGGTGGCGCTATAACTGGCAAAAAGCCTTCATTCTTATTAGGGGTTCAAGCATGAAATGCTGAAACCCTATTGTAATTGTAAGGATTCGTAAAACGCATCGTGCAGGACAAACCGTAAGGCCTAGAGACTTGAAACCTGGCCAGATGGTAGGCCTCAATTTGGGGACAACCTATCAGAGTATGACCCCGAATGGCCCATAGGTGGCGCTACAGCAACCAAAAGTTCAAAATCGCTCATAACTCTTAGACCGCTTGTCCCAGGATCAAGTGTCTTATATCGTTGGAATCCTTGGCTCAAGGCGGACAAAATGGCTATCTCCGATTTGGATGTAGGCAGGGGAAATTTTCTGCTATGTCGGATTTTGTCCAAAACCTACTTTTGCGAACTAGTCCCTGGTTTTTCGCCCGATCGGAACCAGACCAGTCTAGGACAATTCTCTGGACTCTCTAGATCAATAATTATCGAAAAAAAGTTGAACTTTTGCATTTGAGTGGCTGTAACAGGGTCATTTAGAAAAGGGGCGTGGCAAAATACACTAAAAAGCCTATACATCCCAAATGAAAACTCAGAACTTCACCAAAATTGATGAGCATATGTGTCAGAACATGGTGAGGAAGCATG
This sequence comes from Rutilus rutilus, assembly GCF_951802725.1. NCBI lineage: Eukaryota > Metazoa > Chordata > Actinopteri > Cypriniformes > Leuciscidae > Rutilus > Rutilus rutilus. The sequence continues at coordinate 21,486,634 of NC_140216.1, forward strand.
CAGAGTTTCATGGAGATCGGACCACAGGTGGCGCTATAACTGGCAAAAAGCCTTCATTCTTATTAGGGGTTCAAGCATGAAATGCTGAAACCCTATTGTTATTGTAAGGATTCGTAAAACGCATCGTGCAGGACAAACCGTAAGGCCTAGAGACTTGAAACCTGGCCAGATGGTAGGCCTCAATTTGGGGACAACCTATCAGAGTATGACCCCGAATGGCCCATAGGTGGCGCTACAGCAACCAAAAGTTCAAAATCGCTCATAACTCTTAGACCGCTTGTCCCAGGATCAAGTGTCTTATATCGTTGGAATCCTTGGCTCAAGGCGGACAAAATGGCTATCTCCGATTTGGATGTAGGCAGGGGAAATTTTCTGCTATGTCGGATTTTGTCCAAAACCTACTTTTGCGAACTAGTCCCTGGTTTTTCGCCCGATCGGAACCAGACCAGTCTAGGACAATTCTCTGGACTCTCTAGATCAATAATTATCGAAAAAAAGTTGAACTTTTGCATTTGGGTGGCTGTAACAGGGTCATTTAGAAAAGGGGCGTGGCAAAATACACTAAAAAGCCTATACATCCCAAATGAAAACTCAGAACTTCACCAAAATTGATGAGCATATGTGTCAGAACATGGTGAGGAAGCATGCAGAGTTTCATGGAGATCGGACCACAGGTGGCGCTATAACTGGCAAAAAGCCTTCATTCTTATTAGGGGTTCAAGCATGAAATGCTGAAACCCTATTGTAATTGTAAGGATTCGTAAAACGCATCGTGCAGGACAAACCGTAAGGCCTAGAGACTTGAAACCTGGCCAGATGGTAGGCCTCAATTTGGGGACAACCTATCAGAGTATGACCCCGAATGGCCCATAGGTGGCGCTACAGCAACCAAAAGTTCAAAATCACTCATAACTCTTAGACCGCTTGTCCCAGGATCAAGTGTCTTATATCGTTGGAATCCTTGGCTCAAGGCGGACAAAATGGCTATCTCCGATTTGGATGTAGGCAGGGGAAATTTTCTGCTATGTCGGATTTTGTCCAAAACCTACTTTTGCGAACTAGTCCCTGGTTTTTCGCCCGATCGGAACCAGACCAGTCTAGGACAATTCTCTGGACTCTCTAGATCAATAATTATCGAAAAAAAGTTGAACTTTTGCATTTGGGTGGCTGTAACAGGGTCATTTAGAAAAGGGGCGTGGCAAAATACACTAAAAAGCCTATACATCCCAAATGAAAACTCAGAACTTCACCAAAATTGATGAGCATATGTGTCAGAACATGGTGAGGAAGCATGCAGAGTTTCATGGAGATCGGACCACAGGTGGCGCTATAACTGGCAAAAAGCCTTCATTCTTATTAGGGGTTCAAGCATGAAATGCTGAAACCCTATTGTAATTGTAAGGATTCGTAAAACGCATCGTGCAGGACAAACCGTAAGGCCTAGAGACTTGAAACCTGGCCAGATGGTAGGCCTCAATTTGGGGACAACCTATCAGAGTATGACCCCGAATGGCCCATAGGTGGCGCTACAGCAACCAAAAGTTCAAAATCGCTCATAACTCTTAGACCGCTTGTCCCAGGATCAAGTGTCTTATATCGTTGGAATCCTTGGCTCAAGGCGGACAAAATGGCTATCTCCGATTTGGATGTAGGCAGGGGAAATTTTCTGCTATGTCGGATTTTGTCCAAAACCTACTTTTGCGAACTAGTCCCTGGTTTTTCGCCCGATCGGAACCAGACCAGTCTAGGACAATTCTCTGGACTCTCTAGATCAATAATTATCGAAAAAAAGTTGAACTTTTGCATTTGGGTGGCTGTAACAGGGTCATTTAGAAAAGGGGCGTGGCAAAATACACTAAAAAGCCTATACATCCCAAATGAAAACTCAGAACTTCACCAAAATTGATGAGCATATGTGTCAGAACATGGTGAGGAAGCATGCAGAGTTTCATGGAGATCGGACCACAGGTGGCGCTATAACTGGCAAAAAGCCTTCATTCTTATTAGGGGTTCAAGCATGAAATGCTGAAACCCTATTGTAATTGTAAGGATTCGTAAAACGCATCGTGCAGGACAAACCGTAAGGCCTAGAGACTTGAAACCTGGCCAGATGGTAGGCCTCAATTTGGGGACAACCTATCAGAGTATGACCCCGAATGGCCCATAGGTGGCGCTACAGCAACCAAAAGTTCAAAATCGCTCATAACTCTTAGACCGCTTGTCCCAGGATCAAGTGTCTTATATCGTTGGAATCCTTGGCTCAAGGCGGACAAAATGGCTATCTCCGATTTGCTTGCCCTTCAGGCGCCAATTTTGAGTAAATTGCATTTTTTTGAAAAACCTATTTTTGCTAACTTCTCCTAGGTTTTTAGCCCGATCGGAACCAAACCACTGCAAGAATATTCTCTGGAGTCTGCCAATCAATAATCATCCAAAAAATTCAAAATTTCAATTAACGGTCGATAAGGGGAACCAAAATATTTGATGGCACCAGGGCCACTTTTACTGAAACGGTTATAAATTGTGAACGGAAAGAGATTTTTTTGCTGAACTTGGGATACATCTTCCTGAGCTCAATCTGAGATCACTTGAAAAAATCGCAACAATTGGCCACTTGGTGGCACTATAAAATGGTTATAACTTGTGAACGGAAAGAGATATTTTCACAAAACTTGGGACACATGTTCATGAGCTCATTCTGAGGTCATGTGAAAAAAAATCATGACAATTGGCCACTTGGTGGCACTATAAAATGGTTATAACTTGTGAGCGGAAAGAGACATTTTCGCTAAACTTGGGACACATGTTCATAAGCTCAATCTGAGTTGACATGAAAAAAATCGTGACAATTGGCCACTTGGTGGCGCTATAACAGTGAAAAAAATCATAAAAATAGCTATAAGCGCACCCAACTGTTAGTCAACTGAAAATTGGCACGCAGTGTCTTTGTCCAGGGTGCCATGATAGTCTATGAGAACATTGGTGTATCTCAAAAAACTCAGTATACGTCATTGGCACAATGCCTTGAAGGAGCCTTAGAAGTTTCAAGCCAGTGTTTTTTCACAGGTGTGACCTCCTAAGTCTCCTGAATCCTTGCCGAGTCCAACAATACCAAACATGCCAGGTTTCACCTTATGGTTTTTGTAAGTGTCATTTAGAGCTTTAAAAATTTGTGTTTATCTTCAAAGCCGTTAGTCCGATCGAGACAACAACAAAAAAACAAAGGAAATTTGAAAACATAGGTAAATAGCTAAACAATAATGCCAAAATGTTAAAATTATGATAGGAACTGACAAAAAAATTAATTAAATCCAACCAATTTCACCCATGGATCATTTTGATGCTCTCACATGTTTGAAACGAACAATGATGGGTTGTGGTAAAATTTGTTTTGAATTGGGACTGGCGAATCCCCGTCCATACTGTCAATGACCATTCGCAAAGACCCGCCCACTTTAGTTACTGTTGCTATGTCTGACAAGCGACGCCACTCTCACACCACACCAAGTTCTCACGCAGTGAAAAATACATGGAAATACATGCGGATCAGAGAGGAGACTGCGCGCTGTCAGACAAGTACTTTTGATATGAAACAAATGGCGCTTTTCCACTACACAGTACCAGCTCGCCTCGACTCGACTCGACTTTGTTTGGTTTTCCACTGTGTAAAAGTTGTACCTGTACCTGCTTCCAGGTACTTTTTTTCGTACCACCTCCGGCGAGGTTCTAAGCGAGTTGAGACGATACTAAAATGTGACGTGAAAACACGGCAGACTGCTGATTGGTCAGAGATAATCATCACTATTCACTGCGTCATCATTGCACACGCCAGACGGAGTATCCTGAATAAAAAACAGCAAAAACAAAAACATCCAAAAACAGCATACACTCGATTTCCTCCATTGTCCTGTGTGTGTGGCAGCGGATGTATCTCGCTTAGAAGATTAAGTCACGGCAGTTTCCTGTGGCGTCACTATGACGATCAGGTACTATTGTGGAGGTACTATCTGCAATGGAAAACGGAGCGAAAAGCGAGCCGAGTCGAGTCGAGTTGAGCTGGTACTGGTAATGGAAAAGCACCAAAAGTCTCACCTTTCAAATGTAGTCATTTTTTAGAGATATTTAAACAATAAAAAACGTTTTGTGACTCTTTAATGTGTCTGACAGATCGCTGTAGACTCGACCCATACACAAAAGAAATGTATTTGAAATATATTTTCTGAATATATTTTTGGAATATATGCAAATATTTGAAATTGGCCCAATAAATATATTTTAGTTAAATATATGTAAATATATTTAGAAATTTTAAAAGTCAACATTTTCACAAACAAACAACACATTTTCAATTTATTTTTTAGATAGACCACTTCAGCCATGGATGTGGGCATGGGAGAGCAGTGCTCAACTTCACCCACCCACATTATTCCTACTGGTCGGTGATCGAACCGGCAACCCTTCGATTATAAGCCCAAAGCCCTAACCAGTAGGCCACAGCTGCCCCTTTACTGACTTTATTGGCCTAAAATGACAATTTTATGTAGGAAACAACACACAGAATGCAGAGGGTTTTTTTTACCTATTTTTACAGAATTGAATACAGATATTTAATAGTGTGTGCATGCAGTGTTAGACACTGAGTTCTATCTATTGTTTAAGTGCACTTCACTGTTGGAGTATCATTGTTATACTTGCATCATAAATATTGTGCATATTTTCAATATTTAAATGACTTCAGGAAAGATGTCAATAAAACAACAATAAATCTAATAATTGCAGTTAGTTTTAGGTACGTGCCACCTAATATGGCCTAATAGTCCTAGGAAAGCAACTATCTGTCATTTTACATTGCAGTCATTTAAAAGTAAGTACAGTATTTATTATAGCTGTGTGTCATAATACAGTAGTGAAATATGGTAGCCTACTGTTGTGTATTGGGGAAAAGGTAGAGGAATTACTATGATCAAAATACATTTTCGACCCTTCTTTAGCAAGCTAAACATTTTATGACCATATATTTTGTCATATATTTTACATTACATGTTATAAATGTAAATATATTTCACACTTAACATCATATATTTTTGTTATATTTCAGAATATATTTCAAAATGATAAATATAAGTGGACAACGTCAATGTATTTGGAATATATGCCACATATATTTTTGACACTTTAAAATATATTTACATTTATTTCTTTTGTGTATGGGGAGGCTCAGTTAAAGCTGCTCGTGAACCGATCATCTCTTCCTTCTAGTTAATTTATAGCATTAAAATAAACATGAATGAACATAAAAGGAATGTTGTTTTAAAGTGCTAAGACGTCAGCACACTTTGGTTTTCAAATTTAAATCCTCCAATGTTAATCTACTAACTCTCCTGACTGCTTTGTGGGACAAAATGGCGGATTATGATTAGTCAGATCGCCTGTCAATCAAACTCCCTGCGAAGGGTCAATTGAGAATGCCCGTGCGCACAATCCTGATCTAATCGACAACTTTGCAGTTGCACATAGGAAAGCCCGGAAAATCCCGCTATAATGTAAGAGAGCATCTTTTTTATGTATTTGGACCTAGGCCTAACAATGTGTTATGGTGCGCTGTCACCAGTGGGTTTTTTTGGGTTTTTTTTTTTGGTGAGCGTAGGCTCCTCCTGATTTTGTTAATCATCTCATCTCTTATATGCTGTGTATGATCATATCCTGTCCTATTCATGGTAGACTACTCGCGGACATTGCGTCATCAAGGGGCCCGCCTTGATAATCCTACTTAAGGGCCCAGTGTTGGCTAGTTACGCCACTGAATATAATTGTCTAAACTCCTAATCAAAATTACATATTTACAACAAATTTGACACATATATATGGGCACACTTTGAGTACTACTAATAAAAGTGGTGGAGATCAGGCAAGACTATAAGAAGACTCAGGCAAAAGGTGCTATAACTGTAAAAACGCTTTAAAACCATATATTTCCTATGGTAAACTGCCTGTATTGGCTGTAAATTGACTTTTTCATCTATTACGGCAGTTGTTAAATGTTTGCTAAATAAAACGTAATGTCTTTTGATGCTTATGTGCTTCAAGGCCTTAAAGGCCTTAACTGCTTGAACCCCGATAAATGCTGCTTGCAGCTTTAATTATTATTATTTTTCTTCTGCCGTAAAACGCATCGTGCAGCCCAAACCGTAAGTGCTAGAGACTTGAAACTTTGCCATATGGTAGTACAAAAATCGAGGAGAGGTTATCAAAATATGAGCCAGATTGGCCAATAGGTGGCGCTACAGTGCAAAAACCAAAAAAATGGCATATTTTTGCTTAAATCTCACCAACCCTTTGTCACAGACTCAAGTGTCTTATATCATTGGAATCCTTGGCTCAAGCCGAACAAAAAAGGCCTCAAGGATTTCCTTTCCGGTATGCAAATTTTCCGCCATTTTGGATTTTGTCCAAAACCTACTTTTGCGAACTAGTCCTAGGTTTTTTGTCCGATCGGAACCAAACAAGTGCAGAAATGTTCTCTGGAGTCTGAATATCAATAATTATTAAAAAAAAGTTTAAATTTTGATTCACGGTCGCTAAGGGGCGCCAAAACGTTCGAAGGAGGCGGAGCTAGTTTTACTAAAATGGCTATAACTCCAGAAGTAAATGAGTTATCTTCACCAAACTTGGTACACATGTGTAAGAGGTCAATCTAAGGTCACAGTAAAGAAATCGCGGTGATTAGCCACATGGTGGCGCTAAAACATTAAAAAAACATAAAACAGGCTATAACCACCTGACCGTTTGTCCGATTGACTTGAAAATTGGTATGCAGTGTCTTGGTCCAAGGTGCCATGTATGTCTATGAGGACATTGGTGTATCTCGAAAAACATGGCCGCCATCAGCCAATGAAGTTTGAGCACCTATTAGACAAGGTTAACGGAGGCCAATCAGAACGAAACTCAGTGGGCATGTTCGGCTCAAGCCCCTAGAGGTCTGTAAGAATTTTGAAAGAAATCGGCCACTAGTTGGCGCTAACGAGTTTAATGGCTCTGTAATCACGTGGTGTTACACTTATTGTCACAAAATGCATATCATTTGATAGATCTGCTCATGCTGAACAACTTTGCCTCAAGAACTATTGCTGTCAATCAAACCGTTCATTAAATATTTGTAATTATGTTAGAAACCTACTTTTGCGAACTAGTCCCTGGTTTTTTGCCCGATCGGAACCAGACCAGTCTAGGACAATTCTCTGGACTCTCTAGATCAATAATTATCAAAAAAAGTTGAACTTTTGCATTTGGATGGCTGTAATAGGGTCATTTATAAAATGGGCGGGGCAAAATAAATAAAATAACCTATAAATCATAAATAAAAACTCAGAACTTCACAAAAATTGGTGAACATATGTGAAATAACATCATTAACAAGCATGCCAAATTTTATGGAGATCGGACCAAAGGTGGCGCTATAACTGTTAAAAAGCTTTAAAACCATATATTTCCTTGGATAAATGGTCTTTTTCATCTATTATGTCAGTAGTTACATGCTTGCTAAATAAATCTTAATAACTTTTGATGCTTTTATGCTTAAAGGCCTTAAAGGCCTTAATTGCTTGAACCCCGATAAATGCTGCTTGCAGCTTTAATTATTATTATTATTATTATTATTTTTCTTCTGCCGTAAAACTCATCGTGCAGCCCAAACCGTAAGAGCTGGAGCTTTGAAACTTTGCCAGATGGTAGTACAAAAATCGAGGAGAGGTTCAGAGAATATGACCCCAATTGGCCCATAGGTGGCGCTATAGCAACCAAAAGCGCGAAACTGCTCATAACTCCTAGACCGTATGACGTAGACTCAAGTGTCTTATATCACTGGAAAGCTGGAAACCTGAAGGTCAAAACGTATATCTCCGATTTCATTTCCTGTATGCAAATTGTCCGCCATTTTGAATTTAGTTAAAAACCTACTTTTGCGAACTAGTCCTAGGTTTTTTGTCCAATTGGATCCAAAATAGTGCAGAAATGTTCTCTGGAGTCTGAATATCAATAATTATCGAAAAAAAGTCGAAATTTCGATTCCTGATCGCCAGGGGGTGATAAATTAATGTTGTGGGAGGAGCCTATTTTACTAAAATGGCTATAACTCGAGAATGAAATTAGATATCTTCACCAAACTTGGTGCACATGTGTATGAGTTCAATCTGGGGTCACAGTAAAAAAATCGCGACGATTGATCACTAGGTGGCGCTATAACATGAAAAACACATGAAAACGGCTATGACCACCTGACCGTTAGTCCGATTGACTTGAAAATTGGTATGCAGTGTCTTGGTCCAAGGTACCATGTATGTCTATGAGGACATTGGCGTATCTCGAAAAACATGGCCGCCATCGACCAATGAAATTTGAGCACCTATTAGACAAGGTTAACGGAGGCCGATCGGAACGAAACTCGATGGGCATGTTCGACTCATGGCCCTAGAGGTCTCTAAGAGTTTTGAAAGAAATCGGCCACTAGTTGGCGCTAACGAGTTTTATGGCTCTGTAATCACGTGGTGTTACACTTATCGTCACAAAATGCATATCATCTGATAGATCTGCTTATGCTGAACAACTTTGCCTCAAGAACTAATGCTGTCAATTAAACCGTTTATTAAATATTCGTAATTATGTTAAAAACCTACTTTTGCAAACTAGTCCTAGGTTTTTCGCCCGATCGAAACCAGACCAGTCTAGGACAATTCTCTGGACACTCTAGATCAATAATTATCAAAAAAAAGTTGAACTTTTGCATGTAGATGGCTGTAATAGGGTCATTTAGAAAAGGGGCGTGGCAAAAAAACACTAAAAAGCCTATAAATCCTAAATGAAAACTCAGAACTTCACAAAAATTGGTGAGCATATGTGACATAACATCATTAACAAGCATGCCAATTTTTATGGAGATCGGACCATAGGTGGCGCTATAACTGCTAAAAAGCTTTAAAACCATATATTTCCTATGGTATTTCCTGTAAATGGTCTTTTCCATCTATTATGTCAGTAGTTACATGCTTGCTAAATAAAACTTAATCACTTTTGATGCTTTTGTGCTTAAAGGCCTTAACTGCTTGAACCCCGATAAATGCTGCTTGCAGCTTTAATTAGGGGTTCAAGCACGAAGTGCTGAAACCCTATTGTTATTGTAAGGATTTTTATTAGGGGTTCAAGCACGAAGTGCTGAAACCCTATTGTAATTGTACTGATTTTTATTATTATTATTATTATTATTATTATTATTATTATTTTTCTTCTGCCGTAAAACTCATCGTGCAGCCCAAACCGTAAGAGCTGGAGCTTTGAAACTTTGCCAGATGGTAGTACAAAAATCGAGGAGAGGTTCAGAGAATATGACCCCAATTGGCCCATAGGTGGCGCTATAGCAACCAAAAGCGCGAAACTGCTCATAACTCCTAGACCGTATGACGTAGACTCAAGTGTCTTATATCACTGGAAAGCTGGAAACCTGATGGTCAAAACGTATATCTCCGATTTCATTTCCTGTATGCAAATTGTCCGCCATTTTGAATTTAGTTAAAAACCTACTTTTGCGAACTAGTCCTAGGTTTTTTGTCCAATTGGATCCAAAACAGTGCAGAAATGTTCTCTGGAGTCCGAATATCAATAATTATCGAAAAAAAGTCGAAATTTCGATTCCTGATCGCCAGGGGGTGATAAATTAATGTTGTGGGAGGAGCCTATTTTACTAAAATGGCTATAACTCGAGAATGAAATTAGATATCTTCACCAAACTTGGTGCACATGTGTATGAGTTCAATCTGGGGTCACAGTAAAAAAATCGCGACGATTGATCACTAGGTGGCGCTATAACATGAAAAAAACACGAAAACGGCTATGACCACGTGACCGTTAGTCCGATTGACTTGAAAATTGGTATGCAGTGTCTTGGTCCAAGGTGCCATGTATGTCTATGAGGACATTGGCGTATCTCGAAAAACATGGCCGCCATCGACCAATGAAATTTGAGCACCTATTAGACAAGGTTAACGGAGGCCGATCGGAACGAAACTCGATGGGCATGTTCGACTCATGGCCCTAGAGGTCTGTAAGAGTTTTGAAAGAAATCGGCCACTAGTTGGCGCTAACGAGTTTTATGGCTCTGTAATCACGTGGTGTTCAACTTATCGTCACAAAATGCATATCAACTGATAGATCTGCTCATGCTGAACAACTTTGCCTCAAGAACTAATGCTGTCAATTAAACCGTTTATTAAATATTCGTAATTATGTTAAAAACCTACTTTTGCAAACTAGTCCTAGGTTTTTCGCCCGATCGAAACCAGACCAGTCTAGGACAATTCTCTGGACACTCTAGATCAATAATTATCAAAAAAAAGTTGAACTTTTGCATGTAGATGGCTGTAATAGGGTCATTTAGAAAAGGGGCGTGGCAAAAAAACACTAAAAAGCCTATAAATCCTAAATGAAAACTCAGAACTTCACAAAAATTGGTGAGCATATGTGACATAACATCATTAACAAGCATGCCAATTTTTATGGAGATCGGACCATAGGTGGCGCTATAACTGCTAAAAAGCTTTAAAACCATATATTTCCTATGGTATTTCCTGTAAATGGTCTTTTCCATCTATTATGTCAGTAGTTACATGCTTGCTAAATAAAACTTAATCACTTTTGATGCTTTTGTGCTTAAAGGCCTTAACTGCTTGAACCCCGATAAATGCTGCTTGCAGCTTTAATTAGGGGCCAAGCACCGAAGGTGCGGAGGCACCTATTGTTTTCGTTCCCGTTCTTATTATTATTAGGGGCCAAGCACCGAAGGTGCGGAGGCACCTATTGTTTTCGTTCGCGTTCTTATTATTAGGGGCCAAGCACCGAAGGTGCGGAGGCACCTATTGTATCTGTTCCCGTTCTTATTATTCTTCTTCTTCCGCCATGGGAGTCTATGGCAGCCCATAGAACCGATTGCGGGAAAGTTGTTTTGGTTTGACATTCTGATAGAGGACAGTCCCAACATTAAGTACACCAATTTTTGTGTTTCTAAGTCATTCCCTCTAGCGCCACCACCTGTCCAAAGTTTCACTTTTACTTTGCTAATAACTTTTGAACCGTAAGGCCAATCAGCAAAATCCTTTTTTCCCCTGATTCCTGAGCTCATGACGATTCGATTGCACCCTATATCGTCATTTTCCGTCATAAAAACATGGCCGCCATTTTGAATTTTCCTAAAAAGGTACTTTTTCGAACTCGTCCTAGACGGTTTGTCCGATTTGCACGAAAATTGAATCGGATCATCTTCAGGCAGGGGTGACAAAAAGTTATTAAAATCTTGTTGATTCGTCAAACCGTTTTCGATAAACGCTCGAACAAATTTTACGTAGCGCTTGCAAAAACAGTCGTAAGGCCGTATCTCCGCAACGGTTTATCGTATTCAGACCAAACTTGGTACATGTACTCACAAGCATGACCTGAGGCTACATGCTGCGTTTCGGCACAGCGCCACCTACAGGTCCGGAGATATGAAAAATGGCTATTTTTGCTTATAACTTCTGAACAGTTTGTCCAAAAATCATAAAATTGGTCTTGATAGATTCAGGGCGTCATGCCGAGTCGACTGATATCCAATTTTGCCATATCGGCCAATTTGACTGTCGGCCATTTTGAAATTTGTGCTAAAATGCTGTATTTTAACAACGCATGAACTGATTGTTACGAAACTTGGTATGGGTCATCAGCACGATGTCCTGAAGGAGTGTGAGAAGTTTCGAAACAGCGCCACCTAGTGGTGAATTTTTTTTTTCAAATGCTTATAACTTTGGGTGTGATCGACTTATTTTCACGAAACTCATCTTTTTAGACTCCTGAATCGTTGCCGAGTCCTACGATACCAAACATGCTAGGTTTCGCCTTACGGTTTGTGTAGCGTTGTGATTTAGCGCTTAAAAAACATTTGGCTATATCTTTGAAACCGCTAGTCCGATCGAGACGAAACCACCGTCAGAAGTTTGGAAACATAGGTCGATAGCTATACGCCAATGCCCAAATGCGAAAATATTGATGTTTAGGGGTACTAATTTCCAATCAAAGTCATGTGTCAGTCATTTTTTTCGTGTTTTTTCATATAAATGTCTATAACTCCGAAGTGAATTGAGATATTTTCACCAAAATTGAGACACATATGTATGGGCTCACTCTGAGGACACGTAAAAAAAATTGTGGGACTGAGCCTCTTGGTGGCGCTATAATTGAACAAAACATGAAATTCCCATTGACTTCAATACAGTTTTGTGAAATAAAATGCTATACTAAACAAATGCATTGGTGTAATATTACGAAACTCAGATTGTGTCATCAGCACCATCCCCTGAAGGCAACCAAAATATTTCAAGACAGCGCCACCTAGTGGTCAAAAGTTATAACAAAATTTCCAAAAAGGCTAATAACTTTTGAATAAATCTGGCTATTGAAATGCCACGGGTCTTAATAGATTCCTTGGGTCAAGCCGAGAACATAGATACCAAGTTTTCCTTATTTGGCCAAACTTCCTGTCCGCCATCTTGATTTTCAGTCAAAACCTACTTTTTCGAACTCCTCCTAGACCGTTAGTCCGATTTTCACCAAAATCGAATAGTACCATCTCCAGACCGTGCCGACTAAAAGTTATGGATTTCGTGTCGATAGACGAAACCGTTTTCGTATAGCGCAGCAGCAAAGTTGAGGCATGATGCTAATAGCAATAATTAAGGCTTTATATCTGCAATGCCTTGATATATTGACACCAATCTTTGTATGTGTCATTGTCACTTCACTCTGACCACATCACATCAGTTTTGTAACTGCGCCACCTATTGGTCGAAAGTGATAATCCATCAAATCATATTTTTAATTATTGTTTCTATGATTTTTCAGGCATTTTGCCTAAAATCCTCTTTAAATGTCTTTAATTGCTCATTGTTGCAGTTGGTCTGACACTTTCAGACATGTTGGCATGTCTTGTCGTCTTATTCTGCTTGGCCCCGGTAATGGCTGCTTGCAGCTATATTTAGGGGCCAAGCACCGAAGGTGCGGAGGCACCTATTGTATCCGTTCGCGTTCTTATTATTAGGGGCCAAGCACCGAAGGTGCGTAGGCACCTATTGTATCTGTTCCCGTTCTTATTATTATTATTCTTCCTTCTTCCAACTGGGAGTCTATGGCAGCCCATAGAACCGAATGCGGGAAAGTTGTTTTGGTTTGACATTCTGATAGAGGACAGTCCCAACATTAAATACACCAATTTTGGTGTGTCTAAGTCATTCCCTCTAGCGCCACCACCTGTCCAAAGTTTCACTTTTATTTTGCTAATAACTTTTGAACCGTAAGGCCAATCAACAAAATTCTTTTTCTCTCTGATTCCTGAGCTCATGCCAATTCGATTGCACCCTATGACATCATTTCTGTCATAACAATATGGCCGCCATTTTGAATTTATCTAAAAAGCTACTTTTTCGAACTCGTCCTAGACGGTTTGTCCGATTTGCACGAAAATTGAACCAGATCATCTACAGACCATGCTGACAAAAAGTTATGGAATTCAAGTTGATTCGCTTAACAGTTTTCGATAAACCCACGAATACATTTTACGTAGCGCTTGCGAAAACAGATGTAAGGCCGTATCTCCGCAACGCTTTATCGGATTCAGACCAAACTTGGTACATATCATCACAAGCATGACCTGAGGCTACATGCTGTGTTTCGGCGCAGCGCCACCTACTGGTCCGGAGATATGAAAAATTGCTATTTTTGCTTATAACTTCTGAACAGTTTGTCCAAAAATCATAAAATTGGTCTCGTTAGATTCAAGGCAACATGCCGAGTCGACTGATATCCAATATTACCATATCGGCCATTTTGACTGTCGGCCATTTTGAATTTTGTGCTAAAATGCTGTATTTTAAGAACGCATGAACAGATTGTTACGAAACGTGGTATGGGTCATCAGCACAATGCCCTGAATGAGCCTGAGAAGTTTCGAAACAGCGCCACCTAGTGGTGAATTTTTTTTTTCAAATGCTTATAACTTTGGGTGTGGTCGACTTATTTTCACGAAACTCATCTTTTTAGACTCCTGAATCGTTGCCGAGTCCTATGATACCAAACATGCTAGGTTTCGCCTTACAGTTTGTGTAGCGTTGTGATTTAGCGCTTAAAAAACATTTGGCTATATCTTTGAAACCGCTAGTCCGATCGAGATGAAACCACCGTCAGAAGTTTGGAAACATAGGTCGATAGCTATACGCCAATGCCCAAATGCGAAAATATTGATGTTTAGGGGTAGTAAATTCCAAACAAAGTCATGTGTCAGTCATTTTTTACATGTTTTTTCATATAAATGTCTATAACTCCGAAGCGAATTGAGATATTTTCACCAAAATCGACACACATATGTATGAGCTCACTCTGAGGACATGTAAAAAAGATGGTGGGACTCAGCCTCTTGGTGGCGCTATAATAGAACAAAACATGAAATTCCCATTGACTTCAATGCAGTTTTGTGAAATAAAATGCTATACTAAACAAATGCATTGGTGTAATATTACGAAACTCAAAATGTGCCATCAGCACCATCCCCTGAAGGTACCCAAAATATTTCGAGACAGTGCCATCTAGTGGTCAAAAGTTATAACAAAATTTACAAAACTGCTAATAACTTTTGAATAAGTTGGCCTATTGTAATGCAACTGGTCTTAATAGATTCCTTGGGTCAAGACGAGAACATAGATACCAAGGTTTCCTTATTTGGCCTAGCTTCCTGTCCGCCATCTTGATTTTCAGTCAAAACCTACTTTTTCGAACTCCTCCTAGACCGTTTGTCCGATTTTCACCAAAATCGAATCGTATCATCTCCAGACTGTGCTGACTAAAAGTTATGGATTTCGTGTCTATAGACGAAACCGTTTTCGTATAGCGTAGCAGCAAAGTTGAGGCATGATGCTAAAAGCACTATTCAGGCTTTATCTCTGCAATGCCTTGACATATTGACACCAAACTTTGTATGTGTCATTGTCACTTCACTCTGACCACATCACATCAGTTTTGTAACTGCGCCACAGATTGGTCGAAAGTGATAATCCATTAAATCATATTTCGAATGACTTTTTATATGATTTTTCAGCCATTTCGCCTAAAATCCTCTTTAAATGTATTTAATTGCTCATTGTTGCAGTTGGTCTGACACCTTCAGCCATGTTGGCATATCCTGTCGTCTGCTTGCGCTTGGCCCCGATAATTGCTGCTCGCAGCTATATTTATTATTATTATTCTTCTTCTTCTTCCGCTCTGGGAGTCTATGGCAGCCCATAGAACCGATTGCGGGAAAGTTGTTTTGGTTTGACATTCTGATAGAGGACAGTCCCAACATTAAGTACACCAATTTTGGTGTGTCTAAGTCATTCCCTCTAGCGCCACCACCTGTCCAAAGTTTCACTTTTACTTTGCTAATAACTTTTGAACCGTAAGGCCAATCAGCGAAATCCTTTTTTCCTCTGATTCCTGAGCTCATGACGATTCGATTGCACCCTATATCGTCATTTTCCGTCATAAAAACATGGCCGCCATTTTGAATTTTCCTAAAAAGGTACTTTTTCGAACTCGTCCTAGACGGTTTGTCCGATTTGCACGAAAATTGAATCGGATCATCTTCAGGCAGTGGTGACAAAAAGTTATTAAAATCTTGTTGATTCGTCAAACCGTTTTCGATAAACGCTCGAACAAATTTTACGTAGCGCTTGCAAAAACAGTCGTAAGGCTGTATCTCCGCAACGGTTTATCGTATTCAGACCAAACTTGGTACATGTACTCACAAGCATGACCTGAGGCTACATGCTGCGTTTCGGCACAGCGCCACCTACAGGTCCGGAGATATGAAAAATGGCAATTTTTGCTTATAACTTCTGAACAGTTTGTCCAAAAATCATAAAATTGGTCTTGATAGATTCAGGGCGTCATGCCGAGTCGACTGATATCCAATTTTGCCATATCGGCCAATTTGACTGTCGGCCATTTTGAATTTTGTGCTAAAATGCTGTATTTTAACAACGCATGAACGGATTGTTACGAAACTTGGTATGGGTCATCAGCACGATGTCCTGAAGGAGTGTGAGAAGTTTCGAAACAGCGCCACCTAGTGGTGAATTTTTTTTTTCAAATGCTTATAACTTTGGGTGTGATCGACTTATTTTCACGAAACTCATCTCATTGGACTCCTGAATCGTTGCCGAGTCCAACGATACCAAACATGTTAGGTTTCGCCTAACGGTTTGTGTAGCATTGTGATTTAGCGCTTAAAAAACATTAGGCTATATCTTCGAAACCGTTTGTCCGATTGAGACGAAACCACCGTCAGAAGTTTGGAAACATAGGTCGATAGCTATACGCCAATGCCCAAATGCGAAAATATTGATGTTTAGGGGTAGTAATATTCAATCAAAGTCATGTGTCAGTCATTTTTTACGTGTTTTTTCATATAAATGTCTATAACTCCGAAGCAAATTGAGATTTTTGCACCAAAATCGACACATATATGTATGGGCTCACTCTGATGACACATAAAAAAAATGGTGGGACTGAGCCTCTTGGTGGCGCTATAATAGAACAAAACATGAAATTCCCATTGATTTCAATAGAGTTTTGTGAAATAAAATGCTATACTAAACAAATGCATTGGTGTAATATTACGAAACTCAGAATGTGCCTTCAGCACCATCCCCTGAAGGTACTCAAAATATTTCGAAACAGCGCCACCTAGTGGTCAAAAGTTATAACAAAATTTCCAAAAAGGCTAATAACTTTTGAATAAATCTGTCTATTGAAATGCCACTGGTCTTAATAGATTCCTTGGGTCAAGCCGAGAACATAGATACCAAGTTTTTCTTATTTGGCCGAACTTCCTGTCCGCCATCTTGATGTTCAGTCAAAACCTACTTTTTCGAACTCCTCCTAGACCGTTTGTCCGATTTTCACCAAAATCGAATCGTATCATCTCCAGACCGTGCCGACTAAAAGTTATTGATTTCGTGTCGATTGACGAAACCGTTGTCGTATACCGCAGCAGCAAAGTTGTGGCATGATGCCAAAGGCACTATTCAGGCTTTATCTCTGCAATGCCTTGACATATTGACACCAAACTTTGTATGTGTCATTGTCACTTCACTCTGACCGCATCACATCAGGTTTGTAACTGCGCCACCTATTGGTTGAAAGTGATAATCCATTAAATCATATTTTTATTTACTGTTTCTATGATTTTTCAGGCATTTGGCCTAAAATACTCTTTAATGTCTTTAATTGCTCATTGTTGCAGTTGGTCTGACACTTTCAGCCATGTTGGCATGTCTTGTCATCTGATTGTGCTTGGCCCCGGTAATGGCTGCTTGCAGCTATATTTATTATTATTATTCTTCCGCCATGGGAGTCTATGGCAGCCCATAGAACCAATTGCGGGAAAGTTGTTTTGGTTTGACATTCTGATAGAGGACAGTCCCAACATTAAATACACCAATTTTGGTGTCTCTAAGTAATTCCCTCTAGCGCCACCACCTGTCCAAAGTTTCACTTTTGTTTTGCTAATAACTTTTGAACCGTAAGGCCAATCAACAAAATTCTTTTTTCCCCTGATTCCTCAGCTCATGCCGATTCGATGGCACCCTATGACGTCATTTTCCGTCATAAAACATGGCCGCTATTTAGAATTTTCCAAAAAAGCTACTTTTTCGAACTCGTCCTAGACGGTTTGTCCGATTTGCACAAAAATTTAACCAGATCATCTTCAGGCATTGCTGACAAAAAGTTATTAAAAGAAAGTTGATTCGTCAAACTGTTTTTGATAAACGCTCGAACAAATTTTAGGTAGCGCTTGCAAAAACAGTCGTAGGGCTGTATCTCCGCAACGGTTTATTGTATTCAGACCAAACTAGGTACATGTCATCACAAGCATGACCTGAGGCTACATGCTGCGTTTCGGCTCAGCGCCACCTACTGGTCCGGAGATATGAAAAATGGCTATTTTTGCTTATAACTTTTGAACAGTTTGTCCAAAAATCATAAAATTGATCTCGTTAGATTCAGGGCAACATGCCGAGTCGACTGATATCCAATTTTACCATATCGGCCATTGTGGCTGTCGGCCATTTTGAATTTTGTGCTAAAATGCTGTATTTTAACAACGCATGAACGGATTGTTACGAAACTTGGCATGGGTCATCAGCACGATGCCCTGAAGGAGCCTGAGAAGTTTCGAAACAGCGCCACCTAGTGGTGAATTTTTTTTTCCAAATGCTTATAACTTTGGTTGTGGTTGACTTATTTTCACGAAACTCATGTCATTAGACTCCTGAATCGTTGCCGAGTCCTACGATACCAAACATGCTAGGTTTCGCCTTATGCTTTGTGTAGCGTTGTGATTTAGCGCTTAAAAAACATTTGGCTATATCTTTGAAACCGCTAGTCCGATCGAGACGAAACCACCGTCAGAAGTTTGGAAACATAGGTCGATAGCTATACGCC
The DNA here is from genome assembly GCF_951802725.1 of Rutilus rutilus. Taxonomy (NCBI): domain Eukaryota; kingdom Metazoa; phylum Chordata; class Actinopteri; order Cypriniformes; family Leuciscidae; genus Rutilus; species Rutilus rutilus. Next base: position 21,505,186 of record NC_140216.1, read on the forward strand.
AATGCCCAAATGCGAAAATATTGATGTTTAGGGGTAGTAATTTCCAATCAAAGTCATGTGTCAGTCATTTTTTTCGTGTTTTTTCATATAAATGTCTATAACTCCGACGCGAATTGAGATATTTTCACCAAAATTGACACACATATGTATAGGCTCACTCTGAGGACATGTAAAAAAAATGGTTTGACTGAGCCTCTTGGTGGCGCTATAATAGAACAAAACATGAAATTCCCATAGACTTCAATACAGTTTTGTGAAATAAAATGCTATACTAAACAAATGCATTGGTTTAATATTATGAAACTCAGTATGTGCCATCAGCACCATACCCTGAAGGTACCCAAAATATTTCGAGACAGCGCCACCTTGTGGTCAAAAGTTATAACAAAATTTACAAAAAGGCTAATTACTTTTGATAACATCTGCCTTTTGAAATACCATTGGTCTTCTTACATTCCTTGGATCAAGCCGAGAACATAGATACCAAGTTTTCCTTATTTGGCCTATTTTCCTGTGCGCCATCTTGATTTTTATTCAAAACCTACTTTTTCGAACTCCTCCTACACCGTTTGTCCGATTTTCACCAAAATCGAATCGTATTATCTCCAGACCGTGCCGACTAAAAGTTATTGATTTCGTGTCGATTGACGAAACCGTTGTCGTATACCGCAGCAGCAAAGTTGAGGCATGATGCCAAAGGCACTATTCAGGCTTTATCTCTGCAATGCCTTGACATATTGACACCAAACTTTGTATGTGTCATTGTCACTTCACTCTGACCGCATCACATCAGGTTTGTAACTGCGCCACCTATTGGTTGAAAGTGATAATCCATTAAATCATATTTTTATTTACTGTTTCTATGATTTTTCAGGCATTTGGCCTAAAATACTCTTTAATGTCTTTAATTGCTCATTGTTGCAGTTGGTCTGACACTTTCAGCAATGTTGGCATGTCTTGTCATCTGATTGTGCTTGGCCCCGGTAATGGCTGCTTGCAGCTATATTTATTATTATTCTTCTTCCGACTGGGCGTCTATGGCAGCCCATAGAACCGATTGCGGGAAAGTTGTTTTGGTTTGACATTCTGATAGAGGACTCTCCCAACATTAAATACACCAATTTTGGTGTTTCTAAGTCATTCCCTCTAGCGCCACCACCTGTCCAAAGTTTCACTTTTATTTTGCTAATAACTTTTGAAGCGTAAGGCCAATCAACAAAATTCTTTTTTCCTCTGATTCCTGAGCTCATGCCGATTCGATTGCACCCTATGACGTCATTTTCCGGCTTAAAAATATGGCCGCCATTTTGAATGTGCTGAAAAAGCTACTTTTTCGAACTCGTCCTAGACGGTTTGTCCGATTTGCACGAAAATTGAACCAGATCATCTTCAGGCAGTGCTGACAAAAAGTTATGGAATTCAAATTGATTCGTCAAACCGTTTTCAATAAGCGCACGAACAAATTTTACGTAGCGCTTGCGAAAACAGTCGTAGGGCTGTATCTCCGCAACGCTTTATCGGATTCAGACCAAACTTGGTACATGTCATCACAAGCATGACCTGAGGCAACATGCTGCGTTTCGGCGCAGCGCCACCTGCTGGTCCGGAGATATGAAAAATGGCTATTTTTGCTTATAACTTCTGAACAGTTTGTCCAAAAATCATAAAATTGGTCTCGTTAGATTCAAGGCAACATGCCGAGTCGACTGATATCAAATTTTACCATATCGGCCATTTTGACTGTCGGCCATTTTGAATTTTGTGCTAAAATACTGTATTTTAAGAACGCATGAACGGATTGTTACGAAACTTGGTATGGGTCATCAGCACGATGTTCTGAAGGAGCGTGAGAAGTTTCGAAACAGCGCCACCTAGTGGTGATTTTTTTTTTTCAAATGCTTATAACTTTGGGTGTGTCGACTTATTTTCACCAAACTCATCTCATTAGACTCCTGAATCCTTGCCGAGTCCAACGATACCAAACATGCTAGGTTTCGCCTTATGGTTTGTGTAGCGTTGTGATTTAGCGCTTAAAAAACATTTGGCTATATCTTCGAAACCGTTTGTCCGATCGAGACGAAACCACCGTCAGAAGTTTGGAAACATAGGTCGATAGCTAAACGTCAATGCCCAAATGCGAAAATATTGATGTTTAGGGGTAGTAAATTCCAATCAAAGTCATGTGTCAGTCATTTTTTACGTGTTTTTTCATATAAATGTCTATAACTCTGAAGCGAATTGAGATATTTTCACCAAAATCGACACACATATGTATGGGCTCACTCTGAGGACACATAAAAAAAATGGTGGGACTGAGCCTCTTGGTGGCGCTATAATAGAACAAAACATGAAATTCCCATTGACTTCAATACAGTTTTGTGAAATAAAATGCTATACTAAACAAATGCATTGGTGTAATATTACAAAACTCAGAATGTGCCATCAGCACCATCCCCTAAAGGTATTCAAAATATTTCGAAACAGCGCCACCTAGTGGTCAAAACTTATAATACATTTCCAAAAAGGCTAATAACTTTTGAATACATCTGGCTACTGAAATGCCACTGGTCTTAATAGATTCCTTGGGTCAAGCCGAGAACATAGATACCAAGTTTACCTTATTTGGCCAAACTTCCTGTCCGCCATCTTGATTTTCATTCAAAACCTACTTTTTCGAACTCCTCCTAGACCGTTTGTCCGATTTTCACCAAAATCGAATCGTATCATCTCCAGACCGTGCCGACTAAAAGTTATGGATTTCGTGTGGATAGACCAAACCGTTTTCGTATAGCGCAGCAGCAAAGTTGAGGCATGATGCTAATAGCACTATTCAGGCTTTATCTCTGCAATGCCTTGACATATTGACACCAAACTTTGTATGTGTCATTGTCACTTCACTCTGACCACATCACATCAGTTTTGTAACTGCGCCACCTATTGGTCGAAAGTGATAATGCATTAAATCATATTTTTATTGACTGTTTCTATGATTTTTCAGCCATTTCGTCTAAAATCCTCTTTAAATGTCTTTAATTGCTCATTGTTGCAGTTGGTCTGACACTTTCAGACATGTTGGCATGTCTTGTCGTCTGATTGTGCTTGGCCCCGATAATTGCTGCTTGCAGCTATATTTAGGGGCCAAGCACCGAAGGTGCGGAGGCACCTATTGTATCTGTTCCCGTTCTTATTAGGGGCCAAGCACCGAAGGTGCGGAGGCACCTATTGTTTTCGTTCGCGTTCTTATTATTATTATTATTATTCTTCATTGTTCCGACTGGGAGTCTATGGCAGCCCATAGAACCAATTGCGGGAAAGTTGTAATGGTTTGACATTCTGATAGAGGACAGTCCCAACATTAAATACACCAATTTTGGTGTGTCTAAGTCATTCCCTCTAGCGCCACCAACTGTCCAAAGTTTCACTCATGTTTCTGCTAATAACTTTTGAACCACAAGGGCTAGAAACAAAATTCTTTTTTCCTCTGATTCGTGAGCTCATGGCGATTCGATTGCACCATATGACGTCATTTTCCGTCATTATAATTTTTCCGCCATTTTGAATTTTCCGAAAAAGCTACTTTTTCGAACTCCTCCTAGGCCGTTGCTCCAATTTCCACGAAAATTGAATCAGATCATCTTCAGACCATGCCGACAAAAAGTTATGCAATTCGTGTTGATTCGTCAAACCGTTCTCGAATACCGCGCAAACAAATTTTATGTAGCGCTTGCGAAAACAGACACAAGCCTGTATCTCCGCAACGCTAAGCACATATCATCTAACTAAGCACATATCATCACAAGCATGACCTGAGCCTACATGCTGCGTTTCGGCGCAGTGCCACCTACTGGTCCGGAGATATGAAAAATGGCTGTTTTTGCTTATAACTTCTGAATGGTTTGTCCAAAAATCATAAAAGTGGTCTTGTTAGATTCAGGGCATCATGCTGAGTCGACTGATATCCAATTTTCCCAGATCAGCCATTTTGGCTGTCGGCCATTTTGAATTATGTGCTAAAATGCTGTATTTTAGGAATGCATGAACCTATCGTTACGAAACTCGGTATGGGTCATCAGCACGATGTCCTGAAGGAGCCTGAGAAGTTTCGAAACAGTGCCATCTAGTGGTGAATTTTTTTCCCCAAATGCTTCCAAATGCTTATAACTTTGGTTGTGGTCAACTTATTTTCACAGGACTCATCTCTTTAGACTCCTGAATCGTTGCCGAGTCCAACGATACCAAACATGTTAGGTTTCGCCTTATGGTTTGTGTAGCGTTGTGATTTAGCGCTTAAAAAACATTTGGCTATATCTTTGAAACCGCTTGTCCGATCGAGACGAAACCACCTTCAGAAGTTTGGAAACATAGGTCGATAGCTATACGCCAATGCCCAAATGCGAAAATATTGATGTTTAGGGGTAGTAAAATCCAATCAAAGTCATGTGTCAGTCAATTTTTACGTGTTTTTTCATATAAATGTCTATAACTCCGAAGCGAATTGAGATATTTTCACCAAAATCGACACAAATATGCATGGGCTCACTCTGAGGACACATAAAAAAAATGGTGGGACTGAGCCTCTTGGTGGCGCTATAACAGAACAAAACATGAAATTCCCATTGACTTCAATACAGTTTTGTGAAATAAAATGCTATAGTAAACAAATGCATTGGTGTAATATTACGAAACTCAGAATGTGCAATCAGCTCCATCCCCTAAAGGTACCCAAAATATTTCGAGACAGCGCCACCTAGTGGTCAAAAGTTATAACAAAATTTCCAAAAAGGCTAATAACTTTTGAATAAATCTGGCTATTGAAATGCCACTGGTCTTAATAGATTCCCTGGGTCAAGCCGAGAACATAGATACCAAGTTTTCCTTATTTGGCCAAACTTCCTGTCCGCCATCTTGATTTTCAGTCAAAACCTACTTTTTCGAACTCCTCCCAGACTGTTTGTCCGATTTTCACCAAAATCGAATCGTATCATCTCCAGACTGTGCCGACTAAAAGTTATGGATTTCGTGTCGACAGACGAAACCGTTTTCGTATAGCGCAGCAGCAAAGTTGAGGCATGATGCCAAAAGCACTATTCAGGCTTTATCTCTGCAATCCCTTGAAATATTGACACCAAACTTTGTATGTGTCATTGTCACTTCACTCTGACCACATCACATCAGTTTTGTAATTGCTCCACCTATTGGTCGAAAGTGATAATCCATTAAATCATATTCTGAATTACTTTTTATATGATTTTTCAGCCATTTCGCCAAAAATCCTCTCTAAATGTCTTTAATTGCTCATTGTTGCAGTTGGTCTGACACCTTCAGCCATGTTGGCATATCCTGTCATCTGCTTGCGCTTGGCCCCGATAATTGCTGCTTGCAGCTATATTTAGGGGCCAAGCACCGAAGGTGCGGAGGCACCTATTGTATCTGTTCCCGTTCTTATTATTCTTCTTCTTCCGCCATGGGAGTCTATGGCAGCCCATAGAACCGATTGCGGGAAAGTTGTTTTGGTTTGACATTCTGATAGAGGACAGTCCCAACATTAAATACACCAATTTTTGTGTATCTAAGTCATTCCCTCTAGCGCCACCACCTGTCCAAAGTTTCACTTTTATTTTGCTAATAACTTTTGAAGCGTAAGGCCAATCAACAAAATTATTTTTTCCTCTGATTCCTGAGCTCATGCCGATTCAATTGCACCCTATGACGTCATTTTCCGTCCTATAAATATGGCCGCCATTTTGAATTTTCTGAAAAAGCTACTTTTTCGAACTCGTCCTAGACGGTTTGTCCGATTTGCACGAAAATTGAATCGGATCATCTTCAGGCAGTGGTGACAAAAAGTTATTAAAATCTTGTTGATTCGTCAAACCGTTTTCGATAAACGCTCGAACAAATTTTACGTAGCGCTTGCAAAAACAGTCGTAAGGCTGTATCTCCGCAACGGTTTATCGTATTCAGACCAAACTTGGTACATGTACTCACAAGCATGACCTGAGGCTACATGCTGCGTTTCGGCACAGCGCCACCTACAGGTCCGGAGATATGAAAAATGGCTATTTTTGCTTATAACTTCTGAACAGTTTGTCCAAAAATCATAAAATTGGTCTTGATAGATTCAGGGCGTCATGCTGAGTCGACTGATATCCAATTTTGCCATATCGGCTAATTTGACTGTCGGCCATTTTGAATTTTGTGCTAAAATGCTGTATTTTAACAACGCATGAACGGATTGTTACGAAACTTGGTATGGGTCATCAGCACGATGTCCTGAAGGAGTGTGAGAAGTTTCGAAACAGCGCCACCTAGTGGTGAATTTTTTTTTCCAAATGCTTATAACTTTGGGTGTGATCGACTTATTTTCACGAAACTCATCTCATTGGACTCCTGAATCGTTGCCGAGTCCTACGATACCAAACATGCTAGGTTTCGCCTTACGGTTTGTGTAGCGTTGTGATTTAGCGCTTAAAAAACATTTGGCTATATCTTTGAAACCGCTAGTCCGATCGAGACGAAACCACCGTCAGAAGTTTGGAAACATAGGTCGATAGCTATACGCCAATGCCCAAATGCGAAAATATTGATGTTTAGGGGTACTAATTTCCAATCAAAGTCATGTGTCAGTCATTTTTTTCGTGTTTTTTCATATAAATGTCTATAACTCCGAAGTGAATTGAGATATTTTCACCAAAATTGACACACATATGTATGGGCTCACTCTGAGGACACGTAAAAAAAATTGTGGGACTGAGCCTCTTGGTGGCGCTATAATTGAACAAAATATGAAATTCCCATTGACTTCAATACAGTTTTGTGAAATAAAATGCTATACTAAACAAATGCATTGGTGTAATATTACGAAACTCAGATTGTGTCATCAGCACCATCCCCTGAAGGCAACCAAAATATTTCAAGACAGCGCCACCTAGTGGTCAAAAGTTATAACAAAATTTCCAAAAAGGCTAATAACTTTTGAATAAATCTGGCTATTGAAATGCCACGGGTCTTAATAGATTCCTTGGGCCAAGCCGAGAACATAGATACCAAGTTTTCCTTATTTGGCCAAACTTCCTGTCCACCATCTTGATTTTCAGTCAAAACCTACTTTTTCGAACTCCTCCTAGACCGTTTGTCCGATTTTCACCAAAATCGAATCGTATCATCTCCAGACCGTGCCGACTAAAAGTTATGGATTTCGTGTCGATAGACGAAACCGTTTTCGTATAGCGCAGCAGCAAAGTTGAGGCATGATGCTAATAGCAATAATTAAGGCTTTATCTCTGCAATGCCTTGATATATTGACACCAATCTTTGTATGTGTCATTGTCACTTCACTCTGACCACATCACATCAGTTTTGTAACTGCGCCACCTATTGGTCGAAAGTGATAATCCATCAAATCATATTTTTAATTATTGTTTCTATGATTTTTCAGGCATTTTGCCTAAAATCCTCTTTAAATGTCTTTAATTGCTCATTGTTGCAGTTGGTCTGACACTTTCAGACATGTTGGCATGTCTTGTCGTCTTATTCTGCTTGGCCCCGGTAATGGCTGCTTGCAGCTATATTTATTATTATTCTTCTTCTTCTTCCGCTCTGGGAGTCTATGGCAGCCCATAGAACCGATTGCGGGAAAGTTGTTTTGGTTTGACATTCTGATAGAGGACAGTCCCAACATTAAGTACACCAATTTTGGTGTGTCTAAGTCATTCCCTCTAGCGCCACCACCTGTCCAAAGTTTCACTTTTACTTTGCTAATAACTTTTGAACCGTAAGGCCAATCAGCGAAATCCTTTTTTCCTCTGATTCCTGAGCTCATGACGATTCGATTGCACCCTATATCGTCATTTTCCGTCATAAAAACATGGCCGCCATTTTGAATTATCCTAAAAAGGTACTTTTTCGAACTCGTCCTAGACGGTTTGTCCGATTTGCACGAAAATTGAATCGGATCATCTTCAGGCAGTGATGACAAAAAGTTATTAAAATCTTGTTGATTCGTCAAACCGTTTTCGATAAACGCTCGAACAAATTTTACGTAGCGCTTGCAAAAACAGTCGTAAGGCTGTATCTCCGCAACGGTTTATCGTATTCAGACCAAACTTGGTACATGTACTCACAAGCATGACCTGAGGCTACATGCTGCGTTTCGGCACAGCGCCACCTACAGGTCCGGAGATATGAAAAATGGCAATTTTTGCTTTTAACTTCTGAACAGTTTGTCCAAAAATCATAAAATTGGTCTTGATAGATTCAGGGCGTCATGCCGAGTCGACTGATATCCAATTTTGCCACATCGGCCAATTTGACTGTCGGCCATTTTGAATTTTGTGCTAAAATGCTGTATTTTAACAACGCATGAACGGATTGTTACGAAACTTGGTATGGGTCATCAGCACGATGTCTTGAAGGAGTGTGAGAAGTTTCGAAACAGCGCCACCTAGTGGTGAATTTTTTTTTTCAAATGCTTATAACTTTGGGTGTGATCGACTTATTTTCACGAAACTCATCTCATTGGACTCCTGAATCGTTGCCGAGTCCAACGATACCAAACATGTTAGGTTTCGCCTAACGGTTTATGTAGCATTGTGATTTAGCGCTTAAAAAACATTAGGCTATATCTTCGAAACCGTTTGTCCGATTGAGACGAAACCACCGTCAGAAGTTTGGAAACATAGGTCGATAGCTATATGCCAATGCCCAAATGCGAAAATATTGATGTTTAGGGGTAGTAATATTCAATCAAAGTCATGTGTCAGTCATTTTTTACGTGTTTTTTCATATAAATGTCTATAACTCCGAAGCAAATTGAGATTTTTGCACCAAAATCGACACATATATGTATGGGCTCACTCTGATGACACATAAAAAAAATGGTGGGACTGAGCCTCTTGGTGGCGCTATAATAGAACAAAACATGAAATTCCCATTGATTTCAATAGAGTTTTGTGAAATAAAATGCTATACTAAACAAATGCATTGGTGTAATATTACGAAACTCAGAATGTGCCTTCAGCACCATCCCCTGAAGGTACTCAAAATATTTCGAAACAGCGCCACCTAGTGGTCAAAAGTTATAACAAAATTTCCAAAAAGGCTAATAACTTTTGAATAAATCTGTCTATTGAAATGCCACTGGTCTTAATAGATTCCTTGGGTCAAGCCGAGAACATAGATACCAAGTTTTCCTTATTTGGCCGAACTTCCTGTCCGCCATCTTGATGTTCAGTCAAAACCTACTTTTTCGAACTCCTCCTAGACCGTTTGTCCGATTTTCACCAAAATCGAATCGTATCATCTCCAGACCGTGCCGACTAAAAGTTATTGATTTCGCGTCGATTGACGAAACCGTTGTCGTATACCGCAGCAGCAAAGTTGTGGCATGATGCCAAAGGCACTATTCAGGCTTTATCTCTGCAATGCCTTGACATATTGACACCAAACTTTGTATGTGTCATTGTCACTTCACTCTGACCGCATCACATCAGGTTTGTAACTGCGCCACCTATTGGTTGAAAGTGATAATCCATTAAATCATATTTTTATTTACTGTTTCTATGATTTTTCAGGCATTTGGCCTAAAATACTCTTTAATGTCTTTAATTGCTCATTGTTGCAGTTGGTCTGACACTTTCAGCCATGTTGGCATGTCTTGTCATCTGATTGTGCTTGGCCCCGGTAATGGCTGCTTGCAGCTATATTTAGGGGCCAAGCACCGAAGGTGCGGAGGCACCTATTGTATCCGTTCGCGTTCTTATTATTATTATTATTATTCTTCTTCTTCTTCCGCTCTGGGAGTCTATGGCAGCCCATAGAACCGATTGCGGGAAAGTTGTTTTGGTTTGACATTCTGATAGAGGACAGTCCCAACATTAAGTACACCAATTTTGGTGTGTCTAAGTCATTCCCTCTAGTGCCACCACCTGTCCAAAGTTTCACTTTTACTTTGCTAATAACTTTTGAACCGTAAGGCCAATCAGCAAAATCCTTTTTTCCTCTGATTCCTGAGCTCATGACGATTCGATTGCTCCCTATATCGTCATTTTCCGTCATAAAAACATGGCCGCCATTTTGAATTTTCCTAAAAAGGTACTTTTTCGAACTCGTCCTAGACGGTTTGTCCGATTTGCACGAAAATTGAATCGGATCATCTTCAGGCAGTGGTGACAAAAAGTTATTAAAATCTTGTTGATTCGTCAAACCGTTTTCGATAAACGCTCGAACAAATTTTACGTAGCGCTTGCAAAAACAGTCGTAAGGCTGTATCTCCGCAACGGTTTATCGTATTCAGACCAAACTTGGTACATGTACTCACAAGCATGACCTGAGGCTACATGCTGCGTTTCGGCACAGCGCCACCTACAGGTCCGGAGATATGAAAAATGGCAATTTTTGCTTATAACTTCTGAACAGTTTGTCCAAAAATCATAAAATTGGTCTTGATAGATTCAAGGCGTCATGCCGAGTCGACTGATATCCAATTTTGCCATATCGGCCAATTTGACTGTCGGCCATTTTGAATTTTGTGCTAAAATGCTGTATTTTAACAACGCATGAACGGATTGTTACGAAACTTGGTATGGGTCATCAGCACGATGTCCTGAAGGAGTGTGAGAAGTTTCGAAACAGCGCCACCTAGTGGTGAATTTTTTTTTTCAAATGCTTATAACTTTGGGTGTGATCGACTTATTTTCACGAAACTCATCTCATTGGACTCCTGAATCGTTGCCGAGTCCAACGATACCAAACATATTAGGTTTCGCCTAACGGTTTGTGTAGCATTGTGATTTAGCGCTTAAAAAACATTAGGCTATATCTTCGAAACCGTTTGTCCGATTGAGACGAAACCACCGTCAGAAGTTTGGAAACATAGGTCGATAGCTATACGCCAATGCCCAAATGCGAAAATATTGATGTTTAGGGGTAGTAATATTCAATCAAAGTCATGTGTCAGTCATTTTTTACGTGTTTTTTCATATAAATGTCTATAACTCCGAAGCAAATTGAGATTTTTGCACCAAAATCGACACATATATGTATGGGCTCACTCTGATGACACATAAAAAAAATGGTGGGACTGAGCCTCTTGGTGGCGCTATAATAGAACAAAACATGAAATTCCCATTGATTTCAATAGAGTTTTGTGAAATAAAATGCTATACTAAACAAATGCATTGGTGTAATATTACGAAACTCAGAATGTGCCTTCAGCACCATCCCCTGAAGGTACTCAAAATATTTCGAAACAGCGCCACCTAGTGGTCAAAAGTTATAACAAAATTTCCAAAAAGGCTAATAACTTTTGAATAAATCTGTCTATTGAAATGCCACTGGTCTTAATAGATTCCTTGGGTCAAGCCGAGAACATAGATACCAAGTTTTCCTTATTTGGCCGAACTTCCTGTCCGCCATCTTGATGTTCAGTCAAAACCTACTTTTTCGAACTCCTCCTAGACCGTTTGTCCGATTTTCACCAAAATCGAATCGTATCATCTCCAGACCGTGCCGACTAAAAGTTATGGATTTCGTGTCGATAGACGAAACCGTTTTCGTATAGCGCAGCAGCAAAGTTGAGGCATGATGCTAATAGCACTATTCAGGCTTTATCTCTGCAATGCCTTGACATATTGACACCAAACTTTGTATGTGTCATTGTCACTTCACTCTGACCACATCACATCAGTTTTGTAACTGCGCCACCTATTGGTCGAAAGTGATAATCCATAAAATCATATTTTTAATTATTGTTTCTATGATTTTTCAGGCATTTTGCATAAAATCCTCTTTAAAGTCTATAATTGCTCATTGTTGCAGTTGGTCTGACACTTTCAGACATGTTGGCATGTCTTGTCGTCTTATTCTGCTTGGCCCCGGTAATGGCTGCTTGCAGCTATATTTATTATTATTATTATTCTTCCGCCATGGGAGTCTATGGCAGCCCATAGAACCGATTGCGGGAAAGTTGTTTTGGTTTGACATTCTGATAGAGGACCGTCTCAACATTAAATACACCAATTTTGGTGTTTCTAAGTCATTCCCTCTAGCGCCACCACCTGTCCAAAGTTTCACTTTTATTTTGCTAATAACTTTTGAACCGTAAGGCCAATCAGCGAAATTCTTTTTTCCTCTGATTCCTGAGCTCATGGCGATTCGATTGCACCCTATGACGTCATTTGACGTCATAAAAATATGGCCGCCATCTTGAATTTTCAAAAAAAGCTACTTTTTCGAACTCGTCCTAGACGGTTTGTCCGATTTGCACGAAAATTGAACCAGATCATCTTCAGGTAGTGCTGACAAAAAGTTATGGAATTCAAATGGATTCGTCAAACCGTTTTCAATAAACGCACAAATACATTTTACGTAGCGCTAGCAAAAACAGTCGTAAGGCCGTATCTCCGCAACGGTTTATCGTATTCAGACCAAACTTGGTACTTGTACTCACAAGCATGACCTGAGGCTACATGCTGTGTTTCGGCGCAGCGCCACCTACTGGTCCGGAGTTATGAAAAATGGCTATTTTTGCTTATAACTTCTGAACAGTTTGTCCAAAAATCATACAATTGGTCTCGTTAGATTCAGGGCAACATGCCGAGTCGACTGATATCCAATTTGACCATATCGGTCATTTTGGCTGTCGGCCATTTTGAATTTTGTGCTAAAATTCTGTATTTTATGAACGCATGAACAGATTGTTACGAAACGTGGTATGGGTCATCAGCACAATGCCCTGAATGAGCCTGAGAAGTTTCGAAACAGCGCCACCTAGTGGTGAATTTTTTTTTTCAAACGCTTATAACTTTGGGTGTGGTCGACTTATTTTCACGAGACTCATCTAATTAGTATCCTGAAACCTTGCCGAGTCCTACGATACCAAACATGCTAGGTTTCGCCTTACGGTTTGTGTAGCGTTGTGATTTAGCGCTTAAAAAACATTTGGCTATATCTTCGAAACCGATTGTCCGATCGAGACGAAACCTCCGTCAGAAGTTTGGAAACATAGGTCGATAGCTATACGCCAATGCCCAAATGCGAAAATATTGATGTTTAGGGGTAGTAAAATTCAAACAAAGTCTTGTGTCAGTCATTTTTTACGTGTTTTTTCATATAAATGTCTATAACTCTAAACCAAATTGAGATATTTTCACCAAAACTGACACACATATGTATGGGCTCACTCTGAGGACACGTAAAAAAAATTGTGGGACTGAGCCTCTTGGTGGCGCTATAATAGAACAAAACATGAAATTCCCATTGACTTCAATACAGTTTTGTGATATAAAATGCTATTTTCATTCAAAATCTACTTTTTCGAACTCCTCCCACACCGTTTGTCCGATTTTCACCAAAATCGAATTGTATCATCTCCAGACTGTGCCGACTAAAAGTTATGGATTTCGTGTCAATTGACGAAACCGTTTTCGTATAGCGCAGCAGCAAATTTGAGGCATGATGCTAAAAGCATTATTCAGGCTTTATGTCTGCAATGCCTTGACATATTGACACCAAACTTTGCATGTGTCATTGTCACTTCACTCTGACCACATCACATCAGTTTTGAAACTGCACCACCTATTGGTTGAAAGTGATAATCCATTACAAATTATTTTTAATTATTGTTTCTATGATTTTTCAGCCATTTTGCCTAAAATCCTCTTTAAATGTCTTTAATTGCTCATTGTTGCAGTTGGTCTGACACTTTCAAACATGTCGAAATGTCTTGTCGTCTTATTCTGCTTGGCCCCGGTAATTGCTGCTTGCAGCTATATTTAGGGGCCAAGCACCGAAGGTGCGGAGGCACCTATTGTATCTGTTCCCGTTCTTATTATTCTTCTTCTTCCGCCATGGGAGTCTATGGCAGCCCATAGAACCGATTGCGGGAAAGTTGTTTTGGTTTGACATTCTGATAGAGGACAGTCCCAACATTAAGTACACCAATTTTTGTGTTTCTAAGTCATTCCCTCTAGCGCCACCACCTGTCCAAAGTTTCACTTTTACTTTGCTAATAACTTTTGAACCGTAAGGCCAATCAGCAAAATCCTTTTTTCCTCTGATTCCTGAGCTCATGACGATTCGATTGCACCCTATATCGTCATTTTCCGTCATAAAAACATGGCCGCCATTTTGAATTTTCCTAAAAAGGTACTTTTTCGAACTCGTCCTAGACGGTTTGTCCGATTTGCACGAAAATTGAATCGGATCATCTTCAGGCAGGGGTGACAAAAAGTTATTAAAATCTTGTTGATTCGTCAAACCGTTTTCGATAAACGCTCGAACAAATTTTACGTAGCGCTTGCAAAAACAGTCGTAAGGCCGTATCTCCGCAACGGTTTATCGTATTCAGACCAAACTTGGTACATGTACTCACAAGCATGACCTGAGGCTACATGCTGCGTTTCGGCACAGCGCCACCTACAGGTCCGGAGATATGAAAAATGGCTATTTTTGCTTATAACTTCTGAACAGTTTGTCCAAAAATCATAAAATTGGTCTTGATAGATTCAGGGCGTCATGCCGAGTCGACTGATATCCAATTTTGCCATATCGGCCAATTTGACTGTCGGCCATTTTGAAATTTGTGCTAAAATGCTGTATTTTAACAACGCATGAACTGATTGTTACGAAACTTGGTATGGGTCATCAGCACGATGTCCTGAAGGAGTGTGAGAAGTTTCGAAACAGCGCCACCTAGTGGTGAATTTTTTTTTTCAAATGCTTATAACTTTGGGTGTGATCGACTTATTTTCACGAAACTCATCTTTTTAGACTCCTGAATCGTTGCCGAGTCCTACGATACCAAACATGCTAGGTTTCGCCTTACGGTTTGTGTAGCGTTGTGATTTAGCGCTTAAAAAACATTTGGCTATATCTTTGAAACCGCTAGTCCGATCGAGACGAAACCACCGTCAGAAGTTTGGAAACATAGGTCGATAGCTATACGCCAATGCCCAAATGCGAAAATATTGATGTTTAGGGGTACTAATTTCCAATCAAAGTCATGTGTCAGTCATTTTTTTCGTGTTTTTTCATATAAATGTCTATAACTCCGAAGTGAATTGAGATATTTTCACCAAAATTGAGACACATATGTATGGGCTCACTCTGAGGACACGTAAAAAAAATTGTGGGACTGAGCCTCTTGGTGGCGCTATAATTGAACAAAACATGAAATTCCCATTGACTTCAATACAGTTTTGTGAAATAAAATGCTATACTAAACAAATGCATTGGTGTAATATTACGAAACTCAGATTGTGTCATCAGCACCATCCCCTGAAGGCAACCAAAATATTTCAAGACAGCGCCACCTAGTGGTCAAAAGTTATAACAAAATTTCCAAAAAGGCTAATAACTTTTGAATAAATCTGGCTATTGAAATGCCACGGGTCTTAATAGATTCCTTGGGTCAAGCCGAGAACATAGATACCAAGTTTTCCTTATTTGGCCAAACTTCCTGTCCGCCATCTTGATTTTCAGTCAAAACCTACTTTTTCGAACTCCTCCTAGACCGTTAGTCCGATTTTCACCAAAATCGAATAGTACCATCTCCAGACCGTGCCGACTAAAAGTTATGGATTTCGTGTCGATAGACGAAACCGTTTTCGTATAGCGCAGCAGCAAAGTTGAGGCATGATGCTAATAGCAATAATTAAGGCTTTATATCTGCAATGCCTTGATATATTGACACCAATCTTTGTATGTGTCATTGTCACTTCACTCTGACCACATCACATCAGTTTTGTAACTGCGCCACCTATTGGTCGAAAGTGATAATCCATCAAATCATATTTTTAATTATTGTTTCTATGATTTTTCAGGCATTTTGCCTAAAATCCTCTTTAAATGTCTTTAATTGCTCATTGTTGCAGTTGGTCTGACACTTTCAGACATGTTGGCATGTCTTGTCGTCTTATTCTGCTTGGCCCCGGTAATGGCTGCTTGCAGCTATATTTATTATTATTATTCTTCCGCCATGGGAGTCTATGGCAGCCCATAGAACCGATTGCGGGAAAGTTGTTTTGGTTTGACATTCTGATAGAGGACAGTCCCAACATTAAATACACCAATTTTGGTGTGTCTAAGACATTCCCTCTAGCGCCACCACCTGTCCAAAGTTTCACTTTTGTTTTGCTAATAACTTTTGAAGCGTAAGGCCAATCAACAAAATTCTTTTTTCCCCTGATTCCTGAGCTCATGCCGATTCGAATGCACCCTATGACGTCATTTTCCGTCATAAAACATGGCCGCCATTTAGAATTTTCCAAAAAAGCTACTTTTTCGAACTCGTCCTAGACGGTTTGTCCGATTTGCACAAAAATTTAACCAGATCATCTTCAGGCATTGCTGACAAAAAGTTATTAAAAGAAAGTTGATTCGTCAAACCGTTTTTGATAAACGCTCGAACAAATTTTAGGTAGCGCTTGCAAAAACAGTCATAAGGCTGTATCTCCGCAACGGTTTATCGTATTCAGACCAAACTTGGTACATGTCGTCACAAGCATGACCTGAGGCTACATGCTGCGTTTCGGCTCAGCGCCACCTACTGGTCCGGAGATATGAAAAATGGCTATTTTTGCTTATAACTTATGAACAGTTTGTCCAAAAATCATAAAATGGATCTCGTTAGATTCAGGGCAACATGCCGAGTCGACTGATATCAAATTTGACCATATCGGCCATTGTGGCTGTCGGCCATTTTGAATTTTGTGCTAAAATGCTGTATTTTAACAACGCATGAACGGATTGTTACGAAACTTGGCATGGGTCATCAGCACGATGCCCTGAAGGAGCCTGAGAAGTTTCGAAACAGCGCCACCTAGTGGTGAATTTTTTTTCCAAATGCTTATAACTTTGGTTGTGGTTGACTTATTTTCACGAAACTCATGTCATTAGACTCCTGAATCGTTGCCGAGTCCTACGATACCAAACATGCTAGGTTTCGCCTTACGGTTTGTGTAGCGTTGTGATTTAGCGCTTAAAAAACATTTGGCTATATCTTCGAAACCGCTAGTCCGATCGAGACGAAACCACCGTCAGAAGTTTGGAAACATAGGTCGATAGCTATACGCCAATGCCCAAATGCGAAAATATTGATGTTTAGGGGTACTAATTTCCAATCAAAGTCATGTGTCAGTCATTTTTTTCGTGTTTTTTCATATAAATGTCTATAACTCCGAAGTGAATTGAGATATTTTCACCAAAATTGACACACATATGTATGGGCTCACTCTGAGGACACGTAAAAAAAATTGTGGGACTGAGCCTCTTGGTGGCGCTATAATTGAACAAAATATGAAATTCCCATTGACTTCAATACAGTTTTGTGAAATAAAATGATATACTAAACAAATGCATTGGTGTAATATTACGAAACTCAGATTGTGTCATCAGCACCATCCCCTGAAGGCAACCAAAATATTTCAAGACAGCGCCACCTAGTGGTCAAAAGTTATAACAAAATTTCCAAAAAGGCTAATAACTTTTGAATAAATCTGGCTATTGAAATGCCACGGGTCTTAATAGATTCCTTGGGTCAAGCCGAGAACATAGATACCAAGTTTTCCTTATTTGGCCAAACTTCCTGTCCGCCATCTTGATTTTCAGTCAAAACCTACTTTTTCGAACTCCTCCTAGACCGTTAGTCCGATTTTCACCAAAATCGAATCGTATCATCTCCAGACCGTGCCGACTAAAAGTTATGGATTTCGTGTCGATAGACGAAACCGTTTTCGTATAGCGCAGCAGCAAAGTTGAGGCATGATGCTAATAGCAATAATTAAGGCTTTATCTCTGCAATGCCTTGATATATTGACACCAATCTTTGTATGTGTCATTGTCACTTCACTCTGACCACATCACATCAGTTTTGTAACTGCGCCACCTATTGGTCGAAAGTGATAATCCATCAAATCATATTTTTAATTATTGTTTCTATGATTTTGCAGGCATTTTGCCTAAAATCCTCTTTAAATGTCTTTAATTGCTCATTGTTGCAGTTGGTCTGACACTTTCAGACAGGTTGGCATGTCTTGTCGTCTTATTCTGCTTGGCCCCGGTAATGGCTGCTTGCAGCTATATTTATTAGGGGCCAAGCACCGAAGGTGCGGAGGCACCTATTGTTTTCGTTCCCGTTCTTATTATTATTATTATTATTAGGGGCCAAGCACCGAAGGTGCGGAGGCACCTATTGTATCTGTTCCCGTTCTTATTAGGGGCCAAGCACCGAAGGTGCGGAGGCACCTATTGTTTTTGTTCCGGTTCTTATTATTATTATTATTAGGGGCCAAGCACCGAAGGTGCGGAGGCACCTATTGTTTTTGTTCCGGTTCTTATTATTATTATTATTATTATTATTATTCTTCTTCTTCTTCTTCCGCCATGGGAGTCTATGGCAGCCCATAGAACCGCTTGCGGGAAAGTTATGAAATTTGGCACAATGATAGAGGACAGTCCAAAAAGTCACCATACCAAATTTGGTGTCTTAAAACCAATCCCTCTAGCGCCACCACCTGTCCAAATTTTCACTTTTATTTTGCTAATAACTTTTGAAGCGTAAGGCCAATCAACAAAATTCTTTTTTCATCTGATTCCTGAGCTCATGCTGATTCGATTGCACCCTATGACGTCATTTTCCGGCTTATAAATATGGCCGCCATTTTGAATGTGCTGAAAAAGCTACTTTTTCGAACTCGTCCTAGACGGTTTGTCCGATTTGCACGAAAATTGAACCAGATCATCTTCAGGCAGTGCTGACAAAAAGTTATGGAATTCAAATTGATTCGTCAAACCGTTTCCGATAAACGCTCGAACAAATTTTACGTAGCACCTGCAAAAACAGTCGTAAGGCTGTATCTCTGCAACGGTTTATCGTATTCAGACCAAACTTGGTACATGTCATCACAAGCATGACCTGAGGCTACATGCTGCGTTTCGGCGCAGCGCCACCTACTGGTCCGGAGATATGAAAAATGGCTATTTTTGCTTATAACTTCTGAACAATTTGTCCAAAAATCATAAAATTGGTCTCGTTAGATTCAGGGCAACATGCCGAGTCGACTGATATCAAATTTTACCATATCGGCCATTTTGACTGTCGGCCATTTTGAATTTTGTGCTAAAATGCTGTATTTTAAGAACGCATGAACGGATTGTTACGAAACTTGGTATGGGTCATCAGCACGATGTTCTGAAGGAGCGTGAGAAGTTTAGAAACAGCGTCACCTAGTGGTCAAAAGTTATAACGACATTTCCAAAAAGGCTAATAACTTTTGAATAAATCTGGCTACTGAAATGCCACTGGTCTTAATAGATTCCTTGGGTCAAGCCGAGAACATAGATACCAAGTTTACCTTATTTGGCCAAACTTCCTGTCCGCCATCTTGATTTTCATTCAAAACCTACTTTTTCAAACTCCTCCTAGACCGTTTGTCCGATTTTCACCAAAATCGAATCGTATCATCTCCAGACCGTGCCGACTAAAAGTTATGGATTTCGTGTGGATAGACCAAACCGTTTTCGTATAGCGCAGCAGCAAAGTTGAGGCATGATGCTAATAGCACTATTCAGGCTTTATCTCTGCAATCCCTTGAAATATTGACACCAAACTTTTTACGGCTTGTCATTGTCACTTCACTCTGACCACATCACATCAGTTTTGTAACTGCGCCACCTATTGGTCGAAAGTGATAATGCATTAAATCATATTTTTATTGACTGTTTCTATGATTTTTCAGCCATTTCGTCTAAAATCCTCTTTAAATGTCTTTAATTGCTCATTGTTGCAGTTGGTCTGACACCTTCAGCCATGTTGGCATATCCTGTCATCTACTTGCGCTTGGCCCCGGTAATTGCTGCTTGCAGCTATATTTATTATTATTATTCTTCTTCTTCTTCTTCCGCCATGGGAGTCTATGGCAGCCCATAGAACCGCTTGCGGGAAAGTTATGAAATTTGGCACAATGATAGAGGACAGTCCAAAAAGTCACCATACCAAATTTGGTGTCTTAAAACCAATCCCTCTAGCGCCACCACCTGTCCAAATTTTCACTTTTATTTTGCTAATAACTTTTGAAGCGTAAGGCCAATCAACAAAATTCTTTTTTCATCTGATTCCTGAGCTCATGCTGATTCGATTGCACCCTATGACGTCATTTTCCGGCTTATAAATATGGCCGCCATTTTGAATGTGCTGAAAAAGCTACTTTTTCGAACTCGTCCTAGACGGTTTGTCCGATTTGCACGAAAATTGAACCAGATCATCTTCAGGCAGTGCTGACAAAAAGTTATGGAATTCAAATTGATTCGTCAAACCGTTTCCGATAAACGCTCGAACAAATTTTACGTAGCACCTGCAAAAACAGTCGTAAGGCTGTATCTCTGCAACGGTTTATCGTATTCAGACCAAACTTGGTACATGTCATCACAAGCATGACCTGAGGCTACATGCTGCGTTTCGGCGCAGCGCCACCTACTGGTCCGGAGATATGAAAAATGGCTATTTTTGCTTATAACTTCTGAACAATTTGTCCAAAAATCATAAAATTGGTCTCGTTAGATTCAGGGCAACATGCCGAGTCGACTGATATCAAATTTTACCATATCGGCCATTTTGACTGTCGGCCATTTTGAATTTTGTGCTAAAATGCTGTATTTTAAGAACGCATGAACGGATTGTTACGAAACTTGGTATGGGTCATCAGCACGATGTTCTGAAGGAGCGTGAGAAGTTTCGAAACAGCGTCACCTAGTGGTCAAAAGTTATAACGACATTTCCAAAAAGGCTAATAACTTTTGAATAAATCTGGCTACTGAAATGCCACTGGTCTTAATAGATTCCTTGGGTCAAGCCGAGAACATAGATACCAAGTTTACCTTATTTGGCCAAACTTCCTGTCCGCCATCTTGATTTTCATTCAAAACCTACTTTTTCAAACTCCTCCTAGACCGTTTGTCCGATTTTCACCAAAATCGAATCGTATCATCTCCAGACCGTGCCGACTAAAAGTTATGGATTTCGTGTGGATAGACCAAACCGTTTTCGTATAGCGCAGCAGCAAAGTTGAGGCATGATGCTAATAGCACTATTCAGGCTTTATCTCTGCAATCCCTTGAAATATTGACACCAAACTTTTTACGGCTTGTCATTGTCACTTCACTCTGACCACATCACATCAGTTTTGTAACTGCGCCACCTATTGGTCGAAAGTGATAATGCATTAAATCATATTTTTATTGACTGTTTCTATGATTTTTCAGCCATTTCGTCTAAAATCCTCTTTAAATGTCTTTAATTGCTCATTGTTGCAGTTGGTCTGACACCTTCAGCCATGTTGGCATATCCTGTCATCTACTTGCGCTTGGCCCCGGTAATTGCTGCTTGCAGCTATATTTATTAGGGGCCAAGCACCGAAGGTGCGGAGGCACCTATTGTGTTTGTTCCGGTTCTTATTATTATTATTATTATTATTCTTCTTCCGACTGGGCGTCTATGGCAGCCCATAGAACCGATTGCGGGAAAGTTGTTTTGGTTTGACATTCTGATAGAGGACAGTCCCAACATTAAATACACCAATTTTTGTGTTTCTAAGTCATTCCCTCTAGCGCCACCACCTGTCCAAAGTTTCACTTTTATTTTGCTAATAACTTTTGAACCGTAAGGCCAATCAACAAAATTCTTTTTTCCTCTTATTTCTGAGCTCATGCCGATTCGATTGCACCCTATGACGTCATTTTCCGTCATATAAATATGGCCGCCATTTTTAATTTTCTGAAAAAGCTACTTTTTCGAACTCGTCCTAGACGGTTTGTCCGATTTGCACGAAAATTGAACCAGATCATCTTCAGGCAGTGTTGACCAAAAGTTATGGAATTCAAATTGATTCGTCAAACCGTTTTCGATAAACGCACGAATACATTTTACGTAGCGCTAGCAAAAACAGTCGTAAGGCTGTATCTCCGCAAAGGTTTATCGTATTCAGACCAAACTTGGTACATGTACTCACAAGCATGACCTGAGGCTACATGCTGCGTTTCGGCGCAGCGCCACCTACTGGTCCGGAGATATGAAAAATGGCTATTTTTGCTTATAACTTCTGAACAGTTTGTCCAAAAATCATAAAATTGGTCTCGTTAGATTCAGGGCAACATGCCGAGTCGACTGATGTCCAATTTGACCATATCGGTCATTTTGGCTGTCGGCCATTTTGAATTTTGTGCTAAAATTCTGTATTTTATGACCGCATGAACGGATTGTTACGAAACGTGGTATGGGTCATCAGCACAATGCCCTGAATGAGCCTGAGAAGTTTCGAAACAGCGCCACCTAGTGGTGAATTTTTTTTTCAAATGCTTATAACTTTGGGTGTGGTCAACTTATTTTCACGAAACTCATCTTTTTAGACTCCTGAATCGTTGCCGAGTCCTACGATACCAAACATGTTAGGTTTCGCCTTACGGTTTGTGTAGCGTTGTGATTTAGCGCTTAAAAAACATTTGGCTATATCTTCGAAACCGCTAGTCCGATCGAGACGAAACCACCGTCAGAAGTTTGGAAACATAGGTCGATAGCTATATGCCAATGCCCAAATGAGAAAATATTGATGTTTAGGGGTACTAATTTCCAATCAAAGTCATGTGTCAGTCATTTTTTTCGTGTTTTTTCATATAAATGTCTATAACTCCGAAGTGAATTGAGATATTTTCACCAAAATTGACACACATATGTATGGGCTCACTCTGAGGACACGTAAAAAAAATTGTGGGACTGAGCCTCTTGGTGGCGCTATAATTGAACAAAATATGAAATTCCCATTGACTTCAATACAGTTTTGTGAAATAAAATGCTATTTTCATTAAAAACCTACTTTTTCGAACTCCTCCTACACCGTTTGTCCGATTTTCACCAAAATCGAATCATATCATCTCCAGACCGTGCCGACTGAAAGTTATGGATTTCGTGTCGATTGACGAAACCGTTTTCGTATAGCGCAGCAGCAAATTTGAGGCATGATGCTAAAAGCATTATTCAGGCTTTATGTCTGCAATGCCTTGACATATTGACACCAAACTTTGCATGTGTCATTGTCACTTCACTCTGACCACATCACATCAGTTTTGTAACTGCACCACCTATTGGTCGAAAGTGATAATCCATTACATCATATTTTTAATTATTGTTTCTATGATTTTTCAGCCATTTTGCCTAAAATCCTCTTTAAATGTCTTTAATTGCTCATTGTTGCAGTTGGTCTGACACTTTCAAACATGTCGAAATGTCTTGTCGTCTTATTCTGCTTGGCCCCGGTAATTGCTGCTTGCAGCTATATTTAGGGGCCAAGCACCGAAGGTGCGGAGGCACCTATTGTGTTTGTTCCGGTTCTTATTATTATTATTCTTCTTCCGACTGGGCGTCTATGGCAGCCCATAGAACCGATTGCGGGAAAGTTGTTTTGGTTTGACATTCTGATAGAGGACAGTCCCAACATTAAATACACCAATTTTTGTGTTTCTAAGTCATTCCCTCTAGCGCCACCACCTGTCCAAAGTTTCACTTTTATTTTGCTAATAACTTTTGAACCGTAAGGCCAATCAACAAAATTCTTTTTTCCTCTTATTTCTGAGCTCATGCCGATTCGATTGCACCCTATGACGTCATTTTCCGTCATATAAATATGGCCGCCATTTTTAATTTTCCGAAAAAGCTACTTTTTCGAACTCGTCCTAGACGGTTTGTCCGATTTGCACGAAAATTGAACCAGATCATCTTCAGGCAGTGTTGACCAAAAGTTATGGAATTCAAATTGATTCGTCAAACTGTTTTTGATAAACGCACGAATACATTTTACGTAGCGCTAGCAAAAACAGTCGTAAGGCTGTATCTCCGCAAAGGTTTATCGTATTCAGACCAAACTTGGTACATGTACTCACAAGCATGACCTGAGGCTACATGCTGCGTTTCGGCGCAGCGCCACCTACTGGTCCGGAGATATGAAAAATGGCTATTTTTGCTTATAACTTCTGAACAGTTTGTCCAAAAATCATAAAATTGGTCTCGTTAGATTCAGGGCAACATGCCGAGTCGACTGATGTCCAATTTGACCATATCGGTCATTTTGGCTGTCGGCCATTTTGAATTTTGTGCTAAAATTCTGTATTTTATGACCGCATGAACGGATTGTTACGAAACGTGGTATGGGTCATCAGCACAATGCCCTGAATGAGCCTGAGAAGTTTCGAAACAGCGCCACCTAGTGGTGAATTTTTTTTTTCAAATGCTTATAACTTTGGGTGTGGTCAACTTATTTTCACGAAACTCATCTTTTTAGACTCCTGAATCGTTGCCGAGTCCTACGATACCAAACATGCTAGGTTTCGCCTTACGGTTTGTGTAGCGTTGTGATTTAGCGCTTAAAAAACATTTGGCTATATCTTTGAAACCGCTAGTCCGATCGAGACGAAACCACCTCCAGAAGTTTGGAAACATAGGTCGATAGCTATACGCCAATGCCCAAATGCGAAAATATTGATGTTTAGGGGTACTAATTTCCAATCAAAGTCATGTGTCAGTCATTTTTTTCGTGTTTTTTCATATAAATGTCTATAACTCCGAAGTGAATTGAGATATTTTCACCAAAATTGACACACATATGTATGGGCTCACTCTGAGGACACGTAAAAAAAAATTGTGGGACTGAGCCTCTTGGTGGCGCTATAATTGAACAAAACATGAAATTCCCATTGACTTCAATACAGTTTTGTGAAATAAAATGCTATACTAAACAAATGCATTGGTGTAATATTACGAAACTCAGATTGTGTCATCAGCACCATCCCCTGAAGGCAACCAAAATATTTCAAGACAGCGCCACCTAGTGGTCAAAAGTTATAACAAAATTTCCAAAAAGGCTAATAACTTTTGAATAAATCTGGCTATTGAAATGCCACGGGTCTTAATAGATTCCTTGGGTCAAGCCGAGAACATAGATACCAAGTTTTCCTTATTTGGCCAAACTTCCTGTCCGCCATCTTGATTTTCAGTCAAAACCTACTTTTTCGAACTCCTCCTAGACCGTTTGTCCGATTTTCACCAAAATCGAATCGTATCATCTCCAGACCGTGCCGACAAAAAGTTATGGATTTCGTGTCGATAGACGAAACCGTTTTCGTATAGCGCAGCAGCAAAGTTGAGGCATGATGCTAATAGCAATAATTAAGGCTTTATCTCTGCAATGCCTTGATATATTGACACCAATCTTTGTATGTGTCATTGTCACTTCACTCTGACCACATCACATCAGTTTTGTAACTGCGCCACCTATTGGTCGAAAGTGATAATCCATCAAATCATATTTTTAATTATTGTTTCTATGATTTTTCAGGCATTTTGCCTAAAATCCTCTTTAAATGTCTTTAATTGCTCATTGTTGCAGTTGGTCTGACACTTTCAGACATGTTGGCATGTCTTGTCGTCTTATTCTGCTTGGCCCCGGTAATGGCTGCTTGCAGCTATATTTAGGGGCCAAGCACCGAAGGTGCGGAGGCACCTATTGTGTTTGTTCCGGTTCTTATTAGGGGCCAAGCACCGAAGGTGCGGAGGCACCTATTGTTTTCGTTCGCGTTCTTATTATTATTATTATTATTATTATTATTCTTCATTGTTCCGACTGGGAGTCTATGGCAGCCCATAGAACCGATTGCGGGAAAGTTGTAATGGTTTGACATTCTGATAGAGGACAGTCCCAACATTAAATACACCAATTTTGGTGTGTCTAAGTCATTCCCTCTAGCGCCACCAACTGTCCAAATTTTCACTCATGTTTCTGCTAATAACTTTTGAACCACAAGGGCTAGAAACAAAATTCTTTTTTCCTCTGATTCGTGAGCTCATGGCGATTCGATTGCACCCTATGACGTCATTTTTTGTCATAAAAACATTTCCGCCATTTTGAATTTTCCGAAAAACCTACTTTTTCGAACTCCTCCTAGGCCGTTGGTCCAATTTCCACGAAAATTGAATCAGATCATCTTCAGACCATGCCGAAAAAAAGTTATGGAATTCGTGTTGATTCATCAAACCGTTCTCGAATACCGCGCAAACAAATTTTACGTAGCGCTTGCAAAAACAGACACAAGCCAGTATCTCCTCAACACTTTATCATATTCAGACCAAACTTGGTACATCTCATCACAAGCATGACCTGAGGCAACATGCTGCGTTTCGGCGCAGTGCCACCTACTGGTCCGGAGATATGAAAAATTGCTATTTTTGCTTATAACTTCTGAATGGTTTGTCCAAAAATCATAAAAGTGGTCTCGTTAGATTCAGGGCGTCATGCTGAGTCGACTGATATCCAATTTTCCCCGATCAGCCATTTTGGCTGTCGGCCATTTTGAATTATGTGCTAAAATGCTGTATTTTATGAACGAGTGAACGTATCGTTACAAAACTCGGAATGGATCATCAGCACGATGCCCTGAAGGAGCCTGAGAAGTTTCGAAACAGTGCCACCTAGTGGTGAATTTTTTTTCCCAAATGCTTCCAAATGCTTATAACTTTGGGTGTGGTCGACTTATTTTCACGAGACTCATCTCATTAGAGTCCTGAATCGTTGCCGAGTCCCACGATACCAAACATGCTAGGTTTCGCCTTACGGTTTGTGTAGCGTTGTGATTTAGCGCTTAAAAAACATTTGGCTATATCTTCGAAACCGCTAGTCCGATCGAGACGAAACCACCGTCAGAAGTTTGGAAACATAGGTCGATAGCTATACGCTAATGCCCAAATGCAAAAATATTGATGTTTAGGGGTAGTAAATTCCAATCAAAGTCATGTGTCAGTCATTTTTTACGTGTTTTTTCATATAAATGTCTATAACTCCGAAGCGAATTGAGATATTTTCACCAAAATCGACACACATATGTATGAGCTCACTCTGAGGACATGTAAAAAAAATGGTGGGACTCAGCTTCTTGGTGGCGCTATAATAGAACAAAACATGAAATTCTCATTGACTTCAATACAGTTTTGTGAAATAAAATGCTATACTAAACAAATGCATTGGTGTAATATTACAAAACTCAAAATGTGCCATCAGCACCATCCCCTGAAGGTACCCAAAATATTTCGAGACAGTGCCACCTAGTAGTCAAAAGTTATAACAAAATTTCCAAAAAGGCTAATAACTTTTGAATAAATCTGGCTATTGAAATGCCACTGGTCTTCATAGATTCCCTGGGTCAAGCCGAGAACATAGATACCAAGTTTTCCTTATTTGGCCAGACTTCCTGTCCGCCATCTTGATTTTCATTCAAAACCTACTTTTTCGAACTCCTCCTAGACCGTTTGTCCGATTTTCACCAAAATCGAATCGTACCATCTCCAGACTGTGCCGACTAAAAGTTATGGATTTCGTGTCGATAGACGAAACCGTTTTCGTATAGCGCAGCAGCAAATTTGAGGCATGATGCCAAAAGCACTATTCAGGCTTTATCTCTGCAATCCCTTGAAATATTGACACCAAACTTTGTATGTGTCATTGTCACTTCACTCTGACCACATCACATCAGTTTTGTAACTGCTCCACCTATTGGTCGAAAGTGATAATCCATTAAATCATATTCTGAATTACTTTTTATATGATTTTTCAGCCATTTCGCCTAAACTCCTCTTTAAATGTCTTTAATTGCTCATTGTTGCAGTTGGTCTGACACCTTCAGCCATGTTGGAATATCCTGTCATCTGCTTGCGCTTGGCCCCGATAATTGCTGCTTGCAGCTATATTTATTATTATTCTTCTTCCGACTGGGCGTCTATGGCAGCCCATAGAACCGATTGCGGGAAAGTTGTTTTGGTTTGACATTCTGATAGAGGACAGTCCCAACATTAAATACACCAATTTTTGTGTTTCTAAGTCATTCCCTCTAGCGCCACCACCTGTCCAAAGTTTCACTTTTATTTTGCTAATAACTTTTGAACCGTAAGGCCAATCAACAAAATTCTTTTTTCCTCTTATTTCTGAGCTCATGCCGATTCGATTGCACCCTATGATGTCATTTTCCGTCATATAACTATGGCCGCCATTTTTAATTTTCTGAAAAAGCTACTTTTTCGAACTCGTCCTAGACGGTTTGTCCGATTTGCACGAAAATTGAACCAGATCATCTTCAGGCAGTGTTGACCAAAAGTTATGGAATTCAAATTGATTCGTCAAACCGTTTTCGATAAACGCACGAATACATTTTACGTAGCTCTAGCAAAAACAGTCGTAAGGCTGTATCTCCGCAACGGTTTATCGTATTCAGACCAAACTTGGTACATGTACTCACAAGCATGACCTGAGGCTACATGCTGCGTTTCGGCGCAGCGCCACCTACTGGTCCGGAGATATGAAAAATGGCTATTTTTGCTTATAACTTCTGAACAGTTTGTCCAAAAATCATAAAATTGGTATCGTTACATTCAGGGCAATATGCCGATTCGTATGATATCCAGTTTTACCATATCGGCCCTTTTGACTGTCGGCCATTTTGAATTTTGTGCTAAAATACTGTATTTTAAGAATGCATGAACGAATTGTTACGAAACTTGGTATGGGTCATCAGCACGTTGTCCTGAAGGAGCGTGAGAAGTTTCGAAACAGCGCCACCTAGTGGTGAATTTTTTTTTTCAAATGCTTATAACTTTGGGTGTGGTCAACTTATTTTCACGAGACTCATCTAATTAGACTCCTGAAACCTTGCCGAGTCCTACGATACCAAACATGCTAGGTTTTGCCTTACGGTTTGTGTAGCGTTGTGATTTAGCGCTTAAAAAACATTTGGCTATATCTTCGAAACCGCTAGTCCGATCGAGACGAAACCACTGTCAGAAGTTTGGAAACATAGGTCGATAGCTATACACCAATGCCCAAATGCGAAAATATTGATGTTTAGGGGTAGTAAATTCCAAACAAAGTCATGTGTCAGTCATTTTTTACGTGTTTTTTCATATAAATGCCTATAACTCTGAAGCAAATTGAGATTTTTTCACCAAAACTGACACACATATGTATGGGCTCACTCTGAGGACACGTAAAAAAAATTGTGAGACTGAGCCTCTTGGTGGCGCTATAATAGAACAAAACATAAAATTCCCATTGACTTCAATACAGTTTTGTGAAATAAAATGCTATTTTCATTAAAAACCTACTTTTTCGAACTCCTCCTACACCGTTTGTCCGATTTTCACCAAAATCGAATCATATCATCTCCAGACCGTGCCGACTGAAAGTTATGGATTTCGTGTCGATTGACGAAACCGTTTTCGTATAGCGCAGCAGCAAATTTGAGGCATGATGCTAAAAGCATTATTCAGGCTTTATGTCTGCAATGCCTTGACATATTGACACCAAACTTTGCATGTGTCATTGTCACTTCACTCTGACCACATCACATCAGTTTTGTAACTGCACCACCTATTGGTCGAAAGTGATAATCCATTACATCATATTTTTAATTATTGTTTCTATGATTTTTCAGCCATTTTGCCTAAAATCCTCTTTAAATGTCTTTAATTGCTCATTGTTGCAGTTGGTCTGACACTTTCAAACATGTCGAAATGTCTTGTCGTCTTATTCTGCTTGGCCCCGGTAATTGCTGCTTGCAGCTATATTTATTCTTCTTTTTCTTCCGACTTGGCGTCTATGGCAGCCCATAGAGCCGATTGCGGGAAAGTTGTTTTGATTTGACATTCTGATAGAGGACAGTGCCAACATTAAATACACCAATTTTGGTGTTTCTAAGTCATTCCCTCTAGCGCCACCACCTGTCCAAAATTTCACTTTCATTTTGCTAATAACTTTTGAACCGTAAGGCCAATCAGTAAAATCCTTTTTTACTCTTATTCCTGAGCTCATGACGATTCGATTGCACCCTATGAAGTCATTTTCCGTCATAAAAATATGGCTGCCATTTTGAAGTTTTCGAAAAACCTACTTTTTCGAACTCGTCCTAGACGGTTTGTCCGATTTGCATGAAAATTGAACCAGATCATCTTCAGGCCGTGCTGACCAAAAGTTATGGAATTCAAGTTGATTCGCTTAACCATTTTCAATAAACGCACAAACAAATTTTACGTAGCGCTAGGAAAAACAGTTGTAAGGCTGTATCTCCGCAACGGTTTATCGTATTCAGACCAAACTTGGTACATGTACTCACAAGCATGACCTGAGGCAACATGCTGCGTTTCGGCGCAGCGCCACCTACTGGTCCGGAGATATGAAAAATGGCTATTTTTGCTTATAACTTCTGAATGGTTTGTCCAAAAATCATAAAATTGGTCTCGTTAGATTCAGGGCGGCATGCCGAGTTGACTGATATCCAATTTTACCATATCGGCCATTTTGACTGTCGGCCATTTTGAATTTTGTGCTAAAATGCTGTATTTTAAGAACGCATGAACGGATTGTTATGAAACTTGGTATGGGTCATCAGCACAATGTCCTGAAGGAGCGTGAGAAGTTTCGAAACAGCGCCACCTAGTGGTGAATTTTTTTTTCCAAACGCTTATAACTTTGGGTGTGGTCGACTTATTTTCACGAGACTCATCTAGTTAGTCTCCTGAAACCTTGCCGAGTCCTACGATACCAAACATGCTAGGTTTCGCCTTACGGTTTGTGTAGCGTTGTGATTTAGCGCTTAAAAAACATTTGGCTATATCTTTGAAACCGCTAGTCCGATCGAGACGAAACCACCGTCAGAAGTTTGGAAACATAGGTCGATAGCTATACGCCAATGCCCAAATGCGAAAATATTGATGTTTAGGGGTACTAATTTCCAATCAAAGTCATGTGTCAGTCATTTTTTTCGTGTTTTTTCATATAAATGTCTATAACTCCGAAGCGAATTGAGATATTTTCACCAAAATTGACACACATATGTATGGGCTCACTCTGAGGACACGTAAAAAAAATTGTGGGACTGAGCCTCTTGGTGGCGCTATAATTGAACAAAATATGAAATTCCCATTGACTTCAATACAGTTTTGTGAAATAAAATGCTATACTAAACAAATGCATTGGTGTAATATTACGAAACTCAGATTGTGTCATCAGCACCATCCCCTGAAGGCAACCAAAATATTTCAAGACAGCGCCACCTAGTGGTCAAAAGTTATAACAAAATTTCCAAAAAGGCTAATAACTTTTGAATAAATCTGGCTATTGAAATGGCACGGGTCTTAATAGATTCCTTGGGTCAAGCCGAGAACATAGATACCAAGTTTTCCTTATTTGGCCAAACTTCCTGTCCGCCATCTTGATTTTCATTCAAAACCTACTTTTTCGAACTCCTCCTAGACCGTTTGTCCGATTTTCACCAAAATCGAATCGTATCATCTCCAGACCGTGCCGACTAAAAGTTATGGATTTCGTGTGGATAGACCAAACCGTTTTCGTATAGCGCAGCAGCAAAGTTGAGGCATGATGCTAATAGCACTATTCAGGCTTTATCTCTGCAATGCCTTGACATATTGACACCAAACTTTGTATGTGTCATTGTCACTTCACTCTGACCACATCACATCAGTTTTGTAACTGCGCCACCTATTGGTCGAAAGTGATAATGCATTAAATCATATTTTTATTGACTGTTTCTATGATTTTTCAGCCATTTCGTCTAAAATCCTCTTTAAATGTCTTTAATTGCTCATTGTTGCAGTTGGTCTGACACTTTCAGACATGTTGGCATGTCTTGTCGTCTGATTGTGCTTGGCCCCGATAATTGCTGCTTGCAGCTATATTTATTATTATTAGGGGCCAAGCACCGAAGGTGCGGAGGCACCTATTGTGTTTGTTCCGGTTCTTATTATTATTATTATTCTTCCGCTTCCGACTGGGAGTCTATGGCAGCCCATAGAACCGATTGCGGGAAAGTTGTTTTGGTTTGACATTCTGATAGAGGACAGTCCCAACATTAAATACACCAATTTTGGTGTGTCTAAGTCATTCCCTCTAGCGCCACCACCTGTCCAAAGTTTCACTTTTGTTTTGCTAATAACTTTTGAACCGTAAGGCCAATCAACAAAATTCTTTTATCCACTTACTCCTGAGCTCATGCCGATTCGACTGCACCCTATGACGTCATTTTCCGTCATAAAACATGGCCGCCATTTAGAATTTTCCAAAAAAGCTACTTTTTCAAACTCGTCCTAGACGGTTTGTCCGATTTGCACAAAAATTTAACCAGATCATCTTCAGGCATTGCTGACAAAAAGTTATTAAAAGAAAGTTGATTCGTCAAACCGTTTTTGATAAACGCTCGAACAAATTTTAGGTAGCGCTTGCAAAAACAGTCATAAGGCTGTATCTCCGCAACGGTTTATCGTATTCAGACCAAACTTGGTACATGTCATCACAAGCATGACCTGAGGCTACATGCTGCGTTTCGGCTCAGCGCCACCTACTGGTCCGGAGATATGAAAAATGGCTATTTTTGCTTATAACTTTTGAACAGTTTGTCCAAAAATCATAAAATTGATCTCGTTAGATTCAGGGCAACATGCCGAGTCGACTGATATCAAATTTTACCATATCGGCCATTGTGGCTGTCGGCCATTTTGAATTTTGTGCTAAAATGCTGTATTTTAACAACGCATGAACGGATTGTTACGAAACTTGGCATGGGTCATCAGCACGATGCCCCGAAGGAGCCTGAGAAGTTTCGAAACAGCGCGACCTAGTGGTGAATTTTTTTTCCAAATGCTTATAACTTTGGTTGTGGTTGACTTATTTTCACGAAACTCATGTCATTAGACTCCTGAATCGTTGCCGAGTCCTACGATACCAAACATGCTAGGTTTTGCCTTATGGTTTGTGTAGCGTTGTGATTTAGCGCTTAAAAAACATTTGGCTATATCTTTGAAACCGCTAGTCCGATCGAGACGAAACCACCGTCAGAAGTTTGGAAACATAGGTCGATAGCTATATGCCAATGCCCAAATGCGAAAATATTGATGTTTAGGGGTAGTAATTTCCAATCAAAGTCATGTGTCAGTCATTTTTTTCGTGTTTTTTCATATAAATGTCTATAAGTCCGACGCGAATTGAGATATTTTCACCAAAATTGACACACATATGTATGGGCTCACTCTGAGGACATGTAAAAAAAATGGTTTGACTGAGCCTCTTGGTGGCGCTATAATAGAACAAAACATGAAATTCCCATAGACTTCAATACAGTTTTGTGAAATAAAATGCTATACTAAACAAATGCATTGGTTTAATATTATGAAACTCAGTATGTGCCATCAGCACCATACCCTGAAGGTACCCAAAATATTTCGAGACAGCGCCACCTTGTGGTCAAAAGTTATAACAACATTTACAAAAAGGCTAATTACTTTTCATAACATCTGCCTTTTGAAATACCATTGGTCTTCTTACATTCCTTGGATCAAGCCGAGAACATAGATACCAAGTTTTCCTTATTTGGCCTATTTTCCTGTGCGCCATCTTGATTTTTATTCAAAACCTACTTTTTCGAACTCCTCCTACACCGTTTGTCCGATTTTCACCAAAACCGAATCGTATCATCTCCAGACCGTGCCGACTAAAAGTTATTGATTTCGTGTGGATAGACCAAACCGTTTTCGTATAGCGCAGCAGCAAAGTTGAGGCATGATGCCAAAGGCACTATTCAGGCTTTATCTCTGCAGTGCCTTGACATATTGACACCAAACTTTGTATGTGTCATTGTCACTTCACTCTGACCGCATCACATCAGGTTTGTAACTGCGCCACCTATTGGTTGAAAGTGATAATCCATTAAATCATATTTTTATTTACTGTTTCTATGATTTTTCAGGCATTTGGCCTAAAATACTCTTTAATGTCTTTAATTGCTCATTGTTGCAGTTGGTCTGACACTTTCAGCAATGTTGGCATGTCTTGTCATCTGATTGTGCTTGGCCCCGGTAATGGCTGCTTGCAGCTATATTTATTATTATTATTATTATTATTATTCTTCCGACTAGGGTGTCTATGGCAGCCCATAGAACCGATTGCGGGAAAGTTGTTTTGGTTTGACATTCTGATAGAGGACTCTCCCAACATTAAATACACCAATTTTGGTGTTTCTAAGTCATTCCCTCTAGCGCCACCACCTGTCCAAAGTTTCACTTTTATTTTGCTAATAACTTTTGAAGCGTAAGGCCAATCAACAAAATTCTTTTTTCCTCTGATTCCTGAGCTCATGCCGATTCGATTGCACCCTATGACGTCATTTTCCGGCTTATAAATATGGCCGCCATTTTGAATGTGCTGAAAAAGCTACTTTTTCGAACTCGTCCTAGACGGTTTGTCCGATTTGCACGAAAATTGAACCAGATCATCTTCAGGCAGTGCTGACAAAAAGTTATGGAATTCAAATTGATTCGTCAAACCGTTTTCAATAAGCGCACGAACAAATTTTACGTAGCGCTTGCGAAAACAGTCGTAGGGCTGTATCTCCGCAACGCTTTATCGGATTCAGACCAAACTTGGTACATGTCATCACAAGCATGACCTGAGGCAACATGCTGCGTTTCGGCGCAGCGCCACCTACTGGTCCGGAGATATGAAAAATGGCTATTTTTGCTTATAACTTCTGAACAGTTTGTCCAAAAATCATAAAATTGGTCTCGTTAGATTCAGGGCAACATGCCGAGTCGACAGATATCAAATTTTACCATATCGGCTATTTTGACTGTCGGCCATTTTGAATTTTGTGCTAAAATACTGTATTTTAAGAACGCATGAACGGATTGTTACGAAACTTGGTATGGGTCATCAGCACGATGTTCTGAAGGAGCGTGAGAAGTTTCGAAACAGCGCCCCCTAGTGGTCAAAAGTTATAACGACATTTCCAAAAAGGCTAATAACTTTTGAATAAATCTGGCTACTGAAATGCCACTGGTCTTAATAGATTCCTTGGGTCAAGCCGAGAACATAGATACCAAGTTTACCTTATTTGGCCAAACTTCCTGTCCGCCATCTTGATTTTCATTCAAAACCTACTTTTTCAAACTCCTCCTAGACCGTTTGTCCGATTTTCACCAAAATCGAATCGTATCATCTCCAGACCGTGCCGACTAAAAGTTATGGATTTCGTGTGGATAGACCAAACCGTTTTCGTATAGCGCAGCAGCAAAGTTGAGGCATGATGCTAATAGCACTATTCAGGCTTTATCTCTGCAATCCCTTGAAATATTGACACCAAACTTTGTATGTGTCATTGTCACTTCACTCTGACCACATCACATCAGTTTTGTAACTGCGCCACCTATTGGTCGAAAGTGATAATGCATTAAATCATATTTTTATTGACTGTTTTTATGATTTTTCAGCCATTTCGTCTAAAATCCTCTTTAAATGTCTTTAATTGCTCATTGTTGCAGTTGGTCTGACACTTTCAGACATGTTGGCATGTCTTGTCGTCTGGTTGTGCTTGGCCCCGGTAATGGCTGCTTGCAGCTATATTTAGGGGCCAAGCACAGAATGTGCGTAGGCACCTATTGTATCTGTTGGCGTACCAAAAATAATTCTTCTTCTTCCGCTCTGGGAGTCTATGGCAGCCCATAGAACCGCTTGCGGGAAAGTTATGAAATTTGGCACACTGATAGAGGACAGACTGAACACTCACCATAGCAAATTTGGAGTCTCCAACTCATTCCTTCTAGCGCCACCAGCTGTCCAAATTTGCACTCATGTTTATGCTAATAACCTTTGAACCACAAGGGCTAGAAACAAAATTCCCATTTCTTCTGATTCCCTAGCTCAAGACGATTCGATTGCACCCTATGACGTAATTTTCCGTCATGGAAATTTGTCCGCCATTTAGAATTTTTCGAAAAATCTACTTTTTCGAACTCCTCCTAGGCCGTTGCTCCGATTTTCACGAAAATTGAACCAGATCATCTACAGACCATGCCGACAAAAAGTTATGGAATTCAAGTTGATTCGCTTAGCAATTTTTGAAAAAACCCACAAACAAATTTTACGTAGCACTTGCAAAAACAGATGTAAGGCTGTATCCCCGCAACGCTTTATCGGATTCAGACCAAACTTGGCACATGTCATCACAAGCATGACCTGAGGCTACATGCTGCGTTTCGGCGCAGCGCCACCTACTGGTCCGGAGATATGAAAAATGGCTATTTTTGCGTATAACTTCTAAATAGTTTGCCCAAAAATCATCAAATTGGTCTCGTTAGATTCAGGCCAACTTGCTGAGTCAACTGATATCCAATTTTACCATATCGGCCATTTTGGCTGTCGGCCATTTTGAATTTTGTGCTAAAATGCTGTATTTTAAGAAAGCATGAACGGATTGTTACGAAACTTGGTATGGGTCTTCAGCACAATGTCTTGAAGGAGCGTGAGAAGTTTTGAAACAGCGCCACCTAGTGGTGAATTTTTTTTTTCAAACGCTTATAACTTTGGGTGTGGTCAACTTATTTTCACGAGACTAATCTAATTAGTCTCCTGAAACCTTGCCGAGTCCTACGATACCAAACATGCTAGGTTTCGCCTTACGGTTTGTGTAGCGTTGTGATTTAGCGCTTAAAAAACATTTGGCTATATCTTCGAAACCGATTGTCCGATCGAGACGAAACCTCCGTCAGAAGTTTGGAAACATAGGTCGATAGTAATACACCAATGCCCAAATGCGAAAATATTGATGTTTAGGGGTACTAATTTCCAATCAAAGTCATGTGTCAGTCATTTTTTACGTGTTTTTTCATATAAATGTCTATAACTCCGAAGATAATTGAGATATTTTCACCAAAATCGACACACATATGTATGGGCTCACTCTGAGGACACATACAAAAAATGGTGGGACTGAGCCTCTTGGTGGCGCTATAATAGAACAAAACATGAAATTCCCATTGACTTCCATACAATTTTGTGAAATAAAATGCTATACTAAACAAATGCATTGGTTTAATATTACGAAACTCAGATTGTGTCATCAGCACCATCCCCTGAAGGTACCCAAAATATTTCGAGACAGCGCCACCTAGTGGTCAAAAGTTGTAACAAAATTTCCAAAAAGGCTAATAACTTTTGAATAAATCTGGCTATTGAAATGCTTAATAGATTCCTTGGGTCAAGCCGAGAACATAGATACCAAGTTTTCCTTATTTGGCCAAACTTCCTGTCCGCCATCTTGATTTTCAGTCAAAACCTACTTTTTCAAACTCCTCCTAGACCGTTTGTCCGATTTTCACCAAAATCTAATCGTATCATCTCCAGACCGTGCCGACTAAAAGTTATGGATTTCTTGTCGATAGACGAAACCATTTTCGTATAGCGCAGCAGCAAAGTTGAGGCATGATGCCAATAGCACTATTCAGGCTTTATCTCTGCAATGCCTTGACATATTGACACCAAACTTTGTATGTGACATTGTCACTTCACTCTGACCACATCAGTTTTGTAACTGCGCCACCTACTTGTCGAAAGTGATAATCAATTCAATTCTATTTTTAATTACTGTTTCTATGATTTTTCAGCCATTTCGTCTAAAATCCTCTTTAAATGTCTGTAATTGCTCATTGTTGCAGTTGATCTGACACCTTCAGCCATGTCTTGTCGTCTTATTCTGCTTGGCCCCGGTAATGGCTGCTTGCAGCTATATTTATTATTATTATTCTTCTTCCGCCATTGGAGTCTATGGCAGCCCATAGAACCGATTGCGGGAAAGTTATGAAATTTGGCACAATGATAGAGGACAGTCCAAAAAGTCACCATACCAAATTTGGTGTCTTAAAACCAATCCCTCTAGCGCCACCACCTGTCCAAACTTTCACTTTTATTTTGCTAATAACTTTTGAAGCGTAAGGCCAATCAACAAAATTCTTTTTTCCTCTGATTCCCGAGCTCATGCCGATTCGATTGCACCCTATGACGTCATTTTCCGGCTTATAAATATGACCGCCATTTTTAATGGGCTGAAAAAGCTACTTTTTCGAACTCGTCCTAGACAGTTTGTCCGATTTGCACGAAATTTGAACCAGATCATCTTCAGGCAGTGCTGACAAAAAGTTATGGAATTCAAATTGATTCGTCAAACCGTTTTCGAATAACGCTCGAACACATTTTACGTAGCGCTTGCGAAAACAGTCGTAGGGCTGTATCTCCGCAACGCTTTATCGGATTCAGACCAAAATTGGTACATGTCATCACAAGCATGAACTGAGGCTACATGCTGTGTTTCGGCGCAGCGCCACCTACTGGTCCGGAGATATGAAAAATGGCTATTTTTGCTTATAACTTCTGAACATTTTGTCCAAAAATCATAAAATTGGTCTCGTTAGATTCAGGGCAACATGCCGAGTCGACTGATATAAAATTTTACCATATCGGCCATTTTGACTTTCGGCCATTTTGAATTTTGTGCTAAAATGCTGTATTTTAAGAACGCATGAACGGATTGTTACGAAACTCGGTATGGGTCATCAGCACGATGTTCTGAAGGAGCGTGAGAAGTTTCGAAACAGCGCCACCTACTGGTGAATTTTATTTTTCAAATGCTTATAACTTTGGGTGTGGTCGACTTATTTTCACCAAACTCATCTCATTAGACTCCTGAATCCTTGCCGAGTCCAACGATACCAAATATGCTAGGTTTCGCCTTACGGTTTGTGTAGCGTTGTGATTTAGCACTTAAAAAACATTAGGCGATATCTTCGAAACCGTTTGTCCGATCGAGACGAAACCACCGTCAGAAGTTTGGAATCATAGCTTGTTAACTAAATGTTAAAACCCAAATGCGAAAATATTGATGTCTAGAGGTAGTAAATTCCAATTAAAGTCATGTGTCAGTCATTTTTTACGTGTTTTTTCATATAAATGTCTATAACTCCGAAGATAATTGAGATATTTTCACCAAAATCGACACACATATGTATGGGCTCACTTTGAGGACACATACAAAAAATGGTGGGACTGAGCCTCTTGGTGGCGCTATAATAGAACAAAACATGAAATTCCCATTGACTTCCATACAATTTTGTGAAATAAAATGCTATACTAAACAAATGCATTGGTTTAATATTACGAAACTCAGATTGTGTCATCAGCACCATCCCCTGAAGGTACCCAAAATATTTCGAGACAGCGCCACCTTGTGGTCAAAAGTTGTAACAAAATTTCCAAAAAGGCTAATAACTTTTGAATAAATCTGGCTATTGAAATGCTTAATAGATTCCTTGGGTCAAGCCGAGAACATAGATACCAAGTTTTCCTTATTTGGCCAAACTTCCTGTCCGCCATCTTGATTTTCAGTCAAAACCTACTTTTTCAAACTCCTCCTAGACCGTTTGTCCGATTTTCACCAAAATCTAATCGTATCATCTCCAGACCGTGCCGACTAAAAGTTATGGATTTCTTGTCGATAGACGAAACCATTTTCGTATAGCGCAGCAGCAAAGTTGAGGCATGATGCCAATAGCACTATTCAGGCTTTATCTCTGCAATGCCTTGACATATTGACAACAAACTTTGTATGTGACATTGTCACTTCACTCTGACCACATCAGTTTTGTAACTGCTCCACCTACTTGTCGAAAGTG
The DNA here is from genome assembly GCF_951802725.1 of Rutilus rutilus. Taxonomy (NCBI): domain Eukaryota; kingdom Metazoa; phylum Chordata; class Actinopteri; order Cypriniformes; family Leuciscidae; genus Rutilus; species Rutilus rutilus. Next base: position 21,544,778 of record NC_140216.1, read on the forward strand.
ATAATCAATTAAATTATATTTTTAATTACTGTTTCTATGATTTTTCAGCCATTTCGCCTAAAATCCTCTTTAAATGTCTGTAATTGCTCATTGTTGCAGTTGATCTGACACCTTCAGCCATGTCTTGTCGTCTTATTCTGCTTGGCCCCGGTAATGGCTGCTTGCAGCTATATTTATTAGGGGCCAAGCACCGAAGGTGCGGAGGCACCTATTGTGTTTGTTCCGGTTCTTATTATTATTATTAGGGGCCAAGCACCGAAGGTGCGTAGGCCCCTATTGTATCCGTTCCCGTTCCTATTATTATTATTATTCTTCCTTCTTCCAACTGGGAGTCTATGGCAGCCCATAGAACCGATTGCGGGAAAGTTGTTTTGGTTTGACATTCTGATAGAGGACAGTCCCAACATTAAATACACCAATTTTGGTGTTTCTAAGTCATTCCCTCTAGCGCCACCACCTGTCCAAACTTTCACTTTTATTTTGCTAATAACTTTTGAAGCGTAAGGCCAATCAACAAAAATCTTTTTTTCTCTGATTCCTGAGCTCATGCCGATTCGATTGCACCGTATGACGTCATTTTCCGGCATATAAATATGGCCGCCATTTTGAATGTGCTGAAAAAGCTACTTTTTCGAACTCATCCTAGACGGTTTGTCCGATTTGCACGAAAATTGAACCAGATCATCTTCAGGTAGTGCTGACAAAAAGTTATGGAATTCAAATTGATTCGTCAAACCGTTTTCGAATAACGCTCGAACAAATTTTACGTAGCGCTTGCGAAAACAGTCGTAGGGCTGTATCTCCGCAATGCTTTATCGGATTCAGACCAAAATTGGTACATGTCATCACAAGCATGACCTGAGGCTACATTCTGCGTTTCGGCGCAGCGCCACCTACTGGTCCAGAGATATGAAAAATGGCTATTTTTGCTTATAACTTCTGAACAGTTTGTCCAAAAATCATAAAATTGGTCTTGTTAGATTCAGGGCAACATGCCGAGTCGACTGATATCCAATTTTACCATATCGGCCATTTTGGCTGTCGGCCATTTTGAATTATGTGCTAAAATGCTGTATTTTAAGAACGCATGAACGGATTGTTACGAAACGTGGTATGGGTCATCAGCACAATGCCCTGAATGAGCCTGAGAAGTTTCGAAACAGCGCCACCTAGTGGTGAATTTTTTTTTTCAAATGCTTATAACTTTGGGTGTGGTCGACTTATTTTCACGAAACTCATCTTTTTAGACTCCTGAATCGTTGCCGAGTCCTATGATACCAAACATGCTAGGTTTCGCCTTACGGTTTGTGTAGCGTTGTGATTTAGCGCTTAAAAAACATTTGGCTATATCTTCGAAACCGCTAGTCCGATCGAGACGAAACCACCGTCAGAAGTTTGGAAACATAGGTCGATAGCTATACGCCAATGCCCAAATGCGAAAATATTGATGTTTAGGGGTAGTAAATTCCAAACAAAGTCATGTGTCAGTCATTTTTTACGTGTTTTTTCATATAAATGCCTATAACTCTGAAGCCAATTGAGATATTTTCATCAAAACTGACACACATATGTATGGGCTCACTCTGAGGACACGTAAAAAAATGGTGGGACTCAGCCTCTTGGTGGCGCTATAATAGAACAAAACATGAAATTCCCATTGACTTCAATACAGTTTTGTGAAATAAAATACTATTTTCATTCAAAACCTACTTTTTCGAACTCCTCCTACACCGTTTGTCCGATTTTCACCAAAATCTAATCATATCATCTCCAGACTGTGCCGACTGAAAGTTATGGATTTCGTGTCAATTGACGAAACCGTTTTCGTATAGCGCAGCAGCAAATTTGAGGCATGATGCTAAAAGCATTATTCAGGCTTTATCTCTGCAATGCCTTGACATATTGACACCAAACTTTGTATGTGTCATTGTCACTTCACTCTGACCACATCACAACAGTTTTGTAACTGCTCCACCTATTGGTTGAAAGTGATAATACATTAAATCATATTTTGAATGACTTTTTATATGATTTTTCAGCCATTTCGCCTAAAATCCTCTTTAAATGTATTTAATTGCTCATTGTTGCAGTTGGTCTGACACCTTCAGCCATGTTGGCATATCCTGTCATCTGCTTGCGCTTGGCCCCGATAATTGCTGCTTGCAGCTATATTTATTATTATTATTCTTCCTTCTTCCGACTGGGAGTCTATGGCAGCCCATAGAACCGATCGCGGGAAAGTTGTAATGGTTTGACATTCTGATAGAGGACAGTCCCAACATTAAATACACCAATTTTGGTGTGTCTAAGTCATTCCCTCTAGCGCCACCAACTGTCCAAATTTTCACTCATGTTTCTGCTAATAACTTTTGAACCACAAGGGCTAGAAACAAAATTCTTTTTTCCTCTGATTTCTGAGCTCAGGGCGATTCGATTGCACCCTATGACGTCATTTTTCGTCATAATAATTTTTCCGCCATTTTGAATTTTCCCAAAAACCTACTTTTTCAAACTCCTCCTAGGCCGTTGCTCCAATTTCCACGAAAATTGAATCAGATCATCTTCAGACCATGCCGACAAAAAGTTATGGAATTCGTGTTGATTCATCAAACCGTTCTCGAATACCGCGCAAACAAATTTTACGTAGCGCTTGCGAAAACAGACACAAGCCAGTATCTCCTCAACACTTTATCATATTAAGACCAAACTTGGTACATCTCATCACAAGCATGACCTGAGGCAACATGCTGCGTTTCGGCACAGTGCCACCTACTGGTCCGGAGATATGAAAAATGGCTATTTTTGCTTATAACTTCTGAATGGTTTGTCCAAAAATCATAAAAGTGGTCTCGTTAGATTCAGGGCATCATGCTGAGTCGACTGATATCCAATTTTCCCCGATCAGCCATTTTGGCTGTCGGCCATTTTGAATTATGTGCTAAAATGCTGTATTTTATGAACGCGTGAACGTATCGTTACAAAACTCGGAATGGATCATCAGCACGATGCCCTGAAGGAGCCTGAGAAGTTTCGAAACAGTGCCACCTAGTGGTGAATTTTTTTTCCCAAATGCTTCCAAATGCTTATAACTTTGGGTGTGGTCGACTTATTTTCACGAGACTCATCTCATTAGAGTCCTGAATCGTTGCCGAGTCCCACGATACCAAACATGCTAGGTTTTGCCTTACGGTTTGTGTAGCGTTGTGATTTAGCGCTTAAAAAACATTTGGCTATATCTTCGAAACCGCTAGTCCGATCGAGACGAAACCACCTTCAGAAGTTTGGAAACATAGGTCGATAGCTGTACGCCAATGCACAAATGCAAAAATATTGATGTTTAGGGGTAGTAAATTCCAATCAAAGTCATGTGTCAGTCATTTTTTACGTGTTTTTTCATATAAATGTCTATAACTCCGAAGCGAATTGAGATATTTTCACCAAAATCGACACACATATGTACGAGCTCACTCTGAGGACATGTAAAAAAAATGGTGGGACTCAGCCTCTTGGTAGCGCTATAATAGAACAAAACATGAAATTCCCATTGACTTCAATACAGTTTTGTGAAATAAAATGCTATACTAAACAAATGCATTGGTGTAATATTACGAAACTCAAAATGTGCCATCAGCACCATTCCCTGAAGGTACCCAAAATATTTCAAGACAGTGCCACCTAGTGGTCAAAAGTTATAACAACATTTCCATAAAGGCTAATAACTTTTGAATAAATCTGACTACTGAAATGCCACTGGTCTTAATATATTCCTTGGGTCAAGCCGAGAACATAGATACCAAGTTTTCCTTATTTGGCCAAACTTCCTGTCCGCCATCTTGATTTTCATTCCAAACCTACTTTTTCGAACTCCTCCTAGACCGTTTGTCCGATTTTCACCAAAATCGAATCGTATCATCTCCAGACTGTGCTGACTAAAAGTTATGGATTTCGTGTCTATAGACGAAACCGTTTTCGTATAGCGTAGCAGCAAACTTGAGGCATGATGCTAAAAGCACTATTCAGGCTTTATCTCTGCAATGCCTTGACATATTGACACCAAACTTTGTATGTGTCATTGTCACTTCACTCTGACCACATCACATCACATTTGTAACTGCGCCACCTATTGGTCGAAAGTGATAATCCATTAAATCATATTTTGAATGACTTTTTATATGATTTTTCAGCCATTTCGCCTAAAATCCTCTTTAAATGTATTTAATTGCTCATTGTTGCAGATGGTCTGACACCTTCAGCCATGTTGGCATATCCTGTCATCTGCTTGCGCTTGGCCCCGATAATTGCTGCTTGCAGCTATATTTAGGGGCCAAGCACCGAAGGTGCGGAGGCACCTATTGTTTTTGTTCGCGTTCTTATTATTATTAGGGGCCAAGCACCGAAGGTGCAGAGGCACCTATTGTTTTTGTTCGCGTTCTTATTATTAGGGGCCAAGCACCGAAGGTGCGGAGGCACCTATTGTTTTTGTTCGCGTTCTTATTATTAGGGGCCAAGCACCGAAGGTGCGGAGGCACCTATTGTATCTGTTCCCGTTCTTATTATTCTTCTTCTTCCGCCATGGGAGTCTATGGCAGCCCATAGAACCGATTGCGGGAAAGTTGTTTTGGTTTGACATTCTGATAGAGGACAGTCCCAACATTAAGTACACCAATTTTTGTGTTTCTAAGTCATTCCCTCTAGCGCCACCACCTGTCCAAAGTTTCACTTTTACTTTGCTAATAACTTTTGAACCGTAAGGCCAATCAGCAAAATCCTTTTTTCCTCTGATTCCTGAGCTCATGACGATTCGATTGCACCCTATATCGTCATTTTCCGTCATAAAAACATGGCCGCCATTTTGAATTTTCCTAAAAAGGTACTTTTTCGAACTCGTCCTAGACGGTTTGTCCGATTTGCACGAAAATTGAATCGGATCATCTTCAGGCAGGGGTGACAAAAAGTTATTAAAATCTTGTTGATTCGTCAAACCGTTTTCGATAAACGCTCGAACAAATTTTACGTAGCGCTTGCAAAAACAGTCGTAAGGCCGTATCTCCGCAACGGTTTATCGTATTCAGACCAAACTTGGTACATGTACTCACAAGCATGACCTGAGGCTACATGCTGCGTTTCGGCACAGCGCCACCTACAGGTCCGGAGATATGAAAAATGGCTATTTTTGCTTATAACTTCTGAACAGTTTGTCCAAAAATCATAAAATTGGTCTTGATAGATTCAGGGCGTCATGCCGAGTCGACTGATATCCAATTTTGCCATATCGGCCAATTTGACTGTCGGCCATTTTGAAATTTGTGCTAAAATGCTGTATTTTAACAACGCATGAACTGATTGTTACGAAACTTGGTATGGGTCATCAGCACGATGTCCTGAAGGAGTGTGAGAAGTTTCGAAACAGCGCCACCTAGTGGTGAATTTTTTTTTTCAAATGCTTATAACTTTGGGTGTGATCGACTTATTTTCACGAAACTCATCTTTTTAGACTCCTGAATCGTTGCCGAGTCCTACGATACCAAACATGCTAGGTTTCGCCTTACGGTTTGTGTAGCGTTGTGATTTAGCGCTTAAAAAACATTTGGCTATATCTTTGAAACCGCTAGTCCGATCGAGACGAAACCACCGTCAGAAGTTTGGAAACATAGGTCGATAGCTATACGTCAATGCCCAAATGCGAAAATATTGATGTTTAGGGGTACTAATTTCCAATCAAAGTCATGTGTCAGTCATTTTTTTCGTGTTTTTTCATATAAATGTCTATAACTCCGAAGTGAATTGAGATATTTTCACCAAAATTGAGACACATATGTATGGGCTCACTCTGAGGACACGTAAAAAAAATTGTGGGACTGAGCCTCTTGGTGGCGCTATAATTGAACAAAACATGAAATTCCCATTGACTTCAATACAGTTTTGTGAAATAAAATGCTATACTAAACAAATGCATTGGTGTAATATTACGAAACTCAGATTGTGTCATCAGCACCATCCCCTGAAGGCAACCAAAATATTTCAAGACAGCGCCACCTAGTGGTCAAAAGTTATAACAAAATTTCCAAAAAGGCTAATAACTTTTGAATAAATCTGGCTATTGAAATGCCACGGGTCTTAATAGATTCCTTGGGTCAAGCCGAGAACATAGATACCAAGTTTTCCTTATTTGGCCAAACTTCCTGTCCGCCATCTTGATTTTCAGTCAAAACCTACTTTTTCGAACTCCTCCTAGACCGTTAGTCCGATTTTCACCAAAATCGAATAGTACCATCTCCAGACCGTGCCGACTAAAAGTTATGGATTTCGTGTCGATAGACGAAACCGTTTTCGTATAGCGCAGCAGCAAAGTTGAGGCATGATGCTAATAGCAATAATTAAGGCTTTATATCTGCAATGCCTTGATATATTGACACCAATCTTTGTATGTGTCATTGTCACTTCACTCTGACCACATCACATCAGTTTTGTAACTGCGCCACCTATTGGTCGAAAGTGATAATCCATCAAATCATATTTTTAATTATTGTTTCTATGATTTTTCAGGCATTTTGCCTAAAATCCTCTTTAAATGTCTTTAATTGCTCATTGTTGCAGTTGGTCTGACACTTTCAGACATGTTGGCATGTCTTGTCGTCTTATTCTGCTTGGCCCCGGTAATGGCTGCTTGCAGCTATATTTATTATTAGGGGCCAAGCACCGAAGGTGCGGAGGCACCTATTGTATCCGTTCGCGTTCTTATTATTAGGGGCCAAGCACCGAAGGTGCGGAGGCACCTATTGTATCTGTTCCCGTTCTTATTATTCTTCTTCTTCCGCCATGGGAGTCTATGGCAGCCCATAGAACCGATTGCGGGAAAGTTGTTTTGGTTTGACATTCTGATAGAGGACAGTCCCAACATTAAGTACACCAATTTTGGTGTGTCTAAGTCATTCCCTCTAGCGCCACCACCTGTCCAAAGTTTCACTTTTACTTTGCTAATAACTTTTGAACCGTAAGGCCAATCAGCAAAATCCTTTTTTCCTCTGATTCCTGAGCTCATGACGATTCGATTGCACCCTATATCGTCATTTTCCGTCATAAAAACATGGCCGCCATTTTGAATTTTCCTAAAAAGGTACTTTTTCGAACTCGTCCTAGACGGTTTGTCCGATTTGCACGAAAATTGAATCGGATCATCTTCAGGCAGTGGTGACAAAAAGTTATTAAAATCTTGTTGATTCGTCAAACCGTTTTCGATAAACGCTCGAACAAATTTTACGTAGCGCTTGCAAAAACAGTCGTAAGGCTGTATCTCCGCAACGGTTTATCGTATTCAGACCAAACTTGGTACATGTACTCACAAGCATGACCTGAGGCTACATGCTGCGTTTCGGCACAGCGCCACCTACAGGTCCGGAGATATGAAAAATGGCTATTTTTGCTTATAACTTCTGAACAGTTTGTCCAAAAATCATAAAATTGGTCTTGATAGATTCAGGGCGTCATGCCGAGTCGACTGATATCCAATTTTGCCATATCGGCCAATTTGACTTTCGGCCATTTTGAATTTTGTGCTAAAATGCTGTATTTTAACAACGCATGAACGGATTGTTACGAAACTTGGTATGGGTCATCAGCACGATGTCCTGAAGGAGTGTGAGAAGTTTCGAAACAGCGCCACCTAGTGGTGAATTTTTTTTTTCAAATGCTTATAACTTTGGGTGTGATCGACTTATTTTCACGAAACTCATCTCATTGGACTCCTGAATCGTTGCCGAGTCCAACGATACCAAACATGTTAGGTTTCGCCTAACGGTTTGTGTAGCATTGTGATTTAGCGCTTAAAAAACATTAGGCTATATCTTCGAAACCGTTTGTCCGATTGAGACGAAACCACCGTCAGAAGTTTGGAAACATAGGTCGATAGCTATATGCCAATGCCCAAATGCGAAAATATTGATGTTTAGGGGTAGTAATATTCAATCAAAGTCATGTGTCAGTCATTTTTTACGTGTTTTTTCATATAAATGTGTATAACTCCGAAGCAAATTGAGATTTTTGCACCAAAATCGACACATATATGTATGGGCTCACTCTGATGACACATAAAAAAAATGGTGGGACTGAGCCTCTTGGTGGCGCTATAATAGAACAAAACATGAAATTCCCATTGATTTCAATAGAGTTTTGTGAAATAAAATGCTATACTAAACAAATGCATTGGTGTAATATTACGAAACTCAGAATGTGCCTTCAGCACCATCCCCTGAAGGTACTCAAAATATTTCGAAACAGCGCCACCTAGTGGTCAAAAGTTATAACAAAATTTCCAAAAAGGCTAATAACTTTTGAATAAATCTGTCTATTGAAATGCCACTGGTCTTAATAGATTCCTTGGGTCAAGCCGAGAACATAGATACCAATTTTTCCTTATTTGGCCGAACTTCCTGTCCGCCATCTTGATGTTCAGTCAAAACCTACTTTTTCGAACTCCTCCTAGACCGTTTGTCCGATTTTCACCAAAATCGAATCGTATCATCTCCAGACCGTGCCGACTAAAAGTTATTGATTTCGTGTCGATTGACGAAACCGTTGTCGTATACCGCAGCAGCAAAGTTGAGGCATGATGCCAAAGGCACTATTCAGGCTTTATCTCTGCAATGCCTTGACATATTGACACCAAACTTTGTATGTGTCATTGTCACTTCACTCTGACCGCATCACATCAGGTTTGTAACTGCGCCACCTATTGGTTGAAAGTGATAATCCATTAAATCATATTTTTATTTACTGTTTCTATGATTTTTCAGGCATTTGGCCTAAAATACTCTTTAATGTCTTTAATTGCTCATTGTTGCAGTTGGTCTGACACTTTCAGCCATGTTGGCATGTCTTGTCATCTGATTGTGCTTGGCCCCGGTAATGGCTGCTTGCAGCTATATTTATTATTATTATTCTTCTTCTTCTTCCGCTCTGGGAGTCTATGGCAGCCCATAGAACCGATTGCGGGAAAGTTGTTTTGGTTTGACATTCTGATAGAGGACAGTCCCAACATTAAGTACACCAATTTTGGTGTGTCTAAGTCATTCCCTCTAGCGCCACCACCTGTCCAAAGTTTCACTTTTACTTTGCTAATAACTTTTGAACCGTAAGGCCAATCAGCGAAATCCTTTTTTCCTCTGATTCCTGAGCTCATGACGATTCGATTGCACCCTATATCGTCATTTTCCGTCATAAAAACATGGCCGCCATTTTGAATTTTCCTAAAAAGGTACTTTTTCGAACTCGTCCTAGACGGTTTGTCCGATTTGCACGAAAATTGAATCGGATCATCTTCAGGCAGTGGTGACAAAAAGTTATTAAAATCTTGTTGATTCGTCAAACCGTTTTCGATAAACGCTCGAACAAATTTTACGTAGCGCTTGCAAAAACAGTCGTAAGGCTGTATCTCCGCAACGGTTTATCGTATTCAGACCAAACTTGGTACATGTACTCACAAGCATGACCTGAGGCTACATGCTGCGTTTCGGCACAGCGCCACCTACAGGTCCGGAGATATGAAAAATGGCAATTTTTGCTTATAACTTCTGAACAGTTTGTCCAAAAATCATAAAATTGGTCTTGATAGATTCAGGGCGTCATGCCGAGTCGACTGATATCCAATTTTGCCATATCGGCCAATTTGACTGTCGGCCATTTTGAATTTTGTGCTAAAATGCTGTATTTTAACAACGCATGAACGGATTGTTACGAAACTTGGTATGGGTCATCAGCACGATGTCCTGAAGGAGTGTGAGAAGTTTCGAAACAGCGCCACCTAGTGGTGAATTTTTTTTTTCAAATGCTTATAACTTTGGGTGTGATCGACTTATTTTCACGAAACTCATCTCATTGGACTCCTGAATCGTTGCCGAGTCCAACGATACCAAACATGTTAGGTTTCGCCTAACGGTTTGTGTAGCATTGTGATTTAGCGCTTAAAAAACATTAGGCTATATCTTCGAAACCGTTTGTCCGATTGAGACGAAACCACCGTCAGAAGTTTGGAAACATAGGTCGATAGCTATACGCCAATGCCCAAATGCGAAAATATTGATGTTTAGGGGTAGTAATATTCAATCAAAGTCATGTGTCAGTCATTTTTTACGTGTTTTTTCATATAAATGTCTATAACTCCGAAGCAAATTGAGATTTTTGCACCAAAATCGACACATATATGTATGGGCTCACTCTGATGACACATAAAAAAAATGGTGGGACTGAGCCTCTTGGTGGCGCTATAATAGAACAAAACATGAAATTCCCATTGATTTCAATAGAGTTTTGTGAAATAAAATGCTATACTAAACAAATGCATTGGTGTAATATTACGAAACTCAGAATGTGCCTTCAGCACCATCCCCTGAAGGTACTCAAAATATTTCGAAACAGCGCCACCTAGTGGTCAAAAGTTATAACAAAATTTCCAAAAAGGCTAATAACTTTTGAATAAATCTGTCTATTGAAATGCCACTGGTCTTAATAGATTCCTTGGGTCAAGCCGAGAACATAGATACCAAGTTTTTCTTATTTGGCCGAACTTCCTGTCCGCCATCTTGATGTTCAGTCAAAACCTACTTTTTCGAACTCCTCCTAGACCGTTTGTCCGATTTTCACCAAAATCGAATCGTATCATCTCCAGACCGTGCCGACTAAAAGTTATTGATTTCGTGTCGATTGACGAAACCGTTGTCGTATACCGCAGCAGCAAAGTTGTGGCATGATGCCAAAGGCACTATTCAGGCTTTATCTCTGCAATGCCTTGACATATTGACACCAAACTTTGTATGTGTCATTGTCACTTCACTCTGACCGCATCACATCAGGTTTGTAACTGCGCCACCTATTGGTTGAAAGTGATAATCCATTAAATCATATTTTTATTTACTGTTTCTATGATTTTTCAGGCATTTGGCCTAAAATACTCTTTAATGTCTTTAATTGCTCATTGTTGCAGTTGGTCTGACACTTTCAGCCATGTTGGCATGTCTTGTCATCTGATTGTGCTTGGCCCCGGTAATGGCTGCTTGCAGCTATATTTATTATTATTATTCTTCCGCCATGGGAGTCTATGGCAGCCCATAGAACCGATTGCGGGAAAGTTGTTTTGGTTTGACATTCTGATAGAGGACCGTCTCAACATTAAATACACCAATTTTGGTGTTTCTAAGTCATTCCCTCTAGCGCCACCACCTGTCCAAAGTTTCACTTTTATTTTGCTAATAACTTTTGAACCGTAAGGCCAATCAGCGAAATTCTTTTTTCCTCTGATTCCTGAGCTCATGGCGATTCGATTGCACCCTATGACGTCATTTGACGTCATAAAAATATGGCCGCCATCTTGAATTTTCAAAAAAAGCTACTTTTTCGAACTCGTCCTAGACGGTTTGTCCGATTTGCACGAAAATTGAACCAGATCATCTTCAGGTAGTGCTGACAAAAAGTTATGGAATTCAAATGGATTCGTCAAACCGTTTTCAATAAACGCACAAATACATTTTACGTAGCGCTAGCAAAAACAGTCGTAAGGCCGTATCTCCGCAACGGTTTATCGTATTCAGACCAAACTTGGTACTTGTACTCACAAGCATGACCTGAGGCTACATGCTGTGTTTCGGCGCAGCGCCACCTACTGGTCCGGAGTTATGAAAAATGGCTATTTTTGCTTATAACTTCTGAACAGTTTGTCCAAAAATCATACAATTGGTCTCGTTAGATTCAGGGCAACATGCCGAGTCGACTGATATCCAATTTGACCATATCGGTCATTTTGGCTGTCGGCCATTTTGAATTTTGTGCTAAAATTCTGTATTTTATGAACGCATGAACAGATTGTTACGAAACGTGGTATGGGTCATCAGCACAATGCCCTGAATGAGCCTGAGAAGTTTCGAAACAGCGCCACCTAGTGGTGAATTTTTTTTTTCAAACGCTTATAACTTTGGGTGTGGTCGACTTATTTTCACGAGACTCATCTAATTAGTATCCTGAAACCTTGCCGAGTCCTACGATACCAAACATGCTAGGTTTCGCCTTACGGTTTGTGTAGCGTTGTGATTTAGCGCTTAAAAAACATTTGGCTATATCTTCGAAACCGATTGTCCGATCGAGACGAAACCTCCGTCAGAAGTTTGGAAACATAGGTCGATAGTTATACGCCAATGCCCAAATGCGAAAATATTGATGTTTAGGGGTAGTAAAATTCAAACAAAGTCTTGTGTCAGTCATTTTTTACGTGTTTTTTCATATAAATGTCTATAACTCTAAAGCAAATTGAGATATTTTCACCAAAACTGACACACATATGTATGGGCTCACTCTGAGGACACGTAAAAAAAATTGTGGGACTGAGCCTCTTGGTGGCGCTATAATAGAACAAAACATGAAATTCCCATTGACTGCAATACAGTTTTGTGATATAAAATGCTATTTTCATTCAAAATCTACTTTTTCGAACTCCTCCCACACCGTTTGTCCGATTTTCACCAAAATCGAATTGTATCATCTCCAGACTGTGCCGACTAAAAGTTATGGATTTCGTGTCAATTGACGAAACCGTTTTCGTATAGCGCAGCAGCAAATTTGAGGCATGATGCTAAAAGCATTATTCAGGCTTTATGTCTGCAATGCCTTGACATATTGACACCAAACTTTGCATGTGTCATTGTCACTTCACTCTGACCACATCACATCAGTTTTGAAACTGCACCACCTATTGGTTGAAAGTGATAATCCATTACAAATTATTTTTAATTATTGTTTCTATGATTTTTCAGCCATTTTGCCTAAAATCCTCTTTAAATGTCTTTAATTGCTCATTGTTGCAGTTGGTCTGACACTTTCAAACATGTCGAAATGTCTTGTCGTCTTATTCTGCTTGGCCCCGGTAATTGCTGCTTGCAGCTATATTTATTATTATTATTCTTCTTCCGCCATGGGAGTCTATGGCAGCCCATAGAACCGATTGCGGGAAAGTTATGAAATTTGGCACAATGATAGAGGACAGTCCAAAAAGTCACCATACCAAATTTGGTGTCTTAAAACCAATCCCTCTAGCGCCACCACCTGTCCAAAGTTTCACTTTTATTTTGCTAATAACTTTTGAAGCGTAAGGCCAATCAACAAAATTCTTTTTTCCTCTGATTCCTGAGCTCATGCTAATTCGATTGCTCCCTATGACGTCATTTTCCGGCTTATAAATATGGTCGCCATTTTGAATGAGCTGAAAAAGCTACTTTTTCGAACTCGTCCTAGACGGTTTGTCCGATTTGCACGAAAATTGAACCAGATCATCTTCAGGCAGTGCTGACAAAAAGTTATGAAATTCAAATTGATTCGTCAAACCGTTTTCGAATAACGCTCCAACACATTTTACGTAGCGCTTGCAAAAACAGTCATAGGGCTGTATCTCCGCAACGCTTTATCGGATTCAGACCAAAATTGGTACATGTCATCACAAGCATGACCTGAGGCTACATGCTGCGTTTCGGCGCAGCGCCACCTACTGGTCCGGAGATATGAAAAATGGCTATTTTTGCTTATAACTTCTGAACAATTTGTCCAAAAATCATGAAATTGGTCTCGTTAGATTCAGGGCAACATGCCGAGTCGACTGATATCAAATTTTACCATATCGGCCATTTTGACTGTCGACCATTTTGAATTTTGTGCTAAAATGCTGTATTTTAAGAACGCATGAACGGATTGTTACGAAACTCGGTATGGGTCATCAGCACGATGTTCTGAAGGAGCGTGAGAAGTTTCGAAACAGCGCCACCTAGTGGTGATTTTTTTTTTCAAATGCTTATAACTTTGGGTGTGGTCGACTTATTTTCACCAAACTCATCTCATTAGACTCCTGAATCCTTGCAGAGTCCAACGATACCAAATATGCTAGGTTTCGCCTTATGGTTTGTGTAGCGTTGTGATTTAGCGCTTAAAAAACATTTGGCTATATCTTCGAAACCGTTTGTCCGATCGAGACGAAACCACCGTCAGAAGTTTGGAAACATAGGTCGATAGCTACACACCAATGCCCAAATGCAAAAATATTGATGTTTAGGGGTAGTAAATTCCAATCAAAGTCATGTGTCAGTCATTTTTTACGTGTTTTTTCATATAAATGTGTATAACTCTGAAGCGAATTGAGATATTTTCACCAAAATTGACACACATATGTATGGGCTCACTCTGAGGACACGTAAAAAAAATGGTGGGACTGAGCCTCTTGGTGGCGCTATAATTGAACAAAATATGAAATTCCCATTGATTTCAATACAGTTTTGTGAAATAAAATGCTATACTAAACAAATGCATTGGTGTAATATTACGAAACTCAGATTGTGTCATCAGCACCATCCCCTGAAGGCAACCAAAATATTTCAAGACAGCGCCACCTAATGGTCAAAAGTTATAACAAAATTTCCAAAAAGGCTAATAACTTTTGAATAAATCTGGCTATTGAAATTCCACGGTTCTTAATAGATTCCTTGGGTCAAGCCGAGAACATAGATACCAAGTTTTCCTTATTTGGCCAAACTTCCTGTCCGCCATCTTGATTTTCATTCAAAACCTACTTTTTCGAACTCCTCCTAGACCGTTTGTCCGATTTTCACCAAAATCGAATCGTATCATCTCCAGACTGTGCCGACAAAAAGTTATGGATTTCGTGTCGATTGATGAAACCGTTTTCGTATAGCACAGCAGCAAAGTTGAGGCATGATGCCAAAATGACTATTCAGGCTTTATATCTGCAATGCCTCGACATATTGACACAAAACTTTGTATGTGTCACTGTCTACTTACTCTGACCACACCACATCAATTTCGTAACAGCGCCACCTTTTGGTCAAAAGTGACAATCCATTAAATCATATTTTGAATCACTTTTTACATGATTTTTCAGCCATTTCGCCTAAAATCCTCTTTAAATGTCTTTAATTGCTCATTGTTGCAGTTGGTCTGACACTTTCAGACATTTTGGCATGTCTTGTCGTCTTATTCTGCTTGGCCCCGGTAATTGCTGCTTGCAGCTATATTTATTATTATTATTCTTCTTCCGCCATGGGAGTCTATGGCAGCCCATAGAACCGATTGCGGGAAAGTTATGAAATTTGGCACAATGATAGAGGACAGTCCAAAAAGTCACCATACCAAATTTGGTGTCTTAAAACCAATCCCTCTAGCGCCACCACCTGTCCAAAATTTCACTTTTATTTTGCTAATAACTTTTGAACCGTTTGGCCAATCAACAAAATTCTTTTTTCCTCTGATTCCCGAGCTCATGCCGATTCGATTGCACCCTATGACGTCATTTTCCGGCTTATAAATATGGCCGCCATTTTTAATGGGCTGAAAAAGCTACTTTTTCGAACTCGTCCTAGACGGTTTGTCCGATTTGCACGAAAATTGAATCGGATCATCTTCAGGCAGGGGTGACAAAAAGTTATTAAAATCTTGTTGATTCGTCAAACCGTTTTCGATAAACGCTCGAACAAATTTTACGTAGCGCTTGCAAAAACAGTCGTAAGGCCGTATCTCCGCAACGGTTTATCGTATTCAGACCAAACTTGGTACATGTACTCACAAGCATGACCTGAGGCTACATGCTGCGTTTCGGCACAGCGCCCCCTACAGGTCCGGAGATATGAAAAATGGCTATTTTTGCTTATAACTTCTGAACAGTTTGTCCAAAAATCATAAAATTGGTCTTGATAGATTCAGGGCGTCATGCCGAGTCGACTGATATCCAATTTTGCCATATCGGCCAATTTGACTGTCGGCCATTTTGAATTTTGTGCTAAAATGCTGTATTTTAACAACGCATGAACGGATTGTTACGAAACTTGGTATGGGTCATCAGCACGATGTCCTGAAGGAGTGTGAGAAGTTTCGAAACAGCGCCACCTAGTGGTGAATTTTTTTTTTCAAATGCTTATAACTTTGGGTGTGATCGACTTATTTTCACGAAACTCATCTCATTGGACTCCTGAATCGTTGCCGAGTCCAACGATACCAAACATGTTAGGTTTCGCCTAACGGTTTGTGTAGCGTTGTGATTTAGCGCTTAAAAAACATTAGGCTATATCTTCGAAACCGCTTGTCCGATCGAGACGAAACCACCGTCAGAAGTTTGGAAACATAGGTCGATAGCTAAATGCCAATGCCCAAATGCGAAAATATTGATGTTTAGGGGTAGTAATATTCAATCAAAGTCATGTGTCAGTCATTTTTTACGTGTTTTTTCATATAAATGTCTATAACTCCGAAGCAAATTGAGATTTTTGCACCAAAATCGACACATATATGTATGGGCTCACTCTGATGACACATAAAAAAAATGGTGGGACTGAGCCTCTTGGTGGCGCTATAATAGAACAAAACATGAAATTCCCATTGATTTCAATACAGTTTTGTGAAATAAAATGCTATACTAAACAAATGCATTGGTGTAATATTACGAAACTCAGAATGTTCCTTCAGCACCATCCCCTGAAGGTATTCAAAATATTTCGAAACAGCGCCACCTAGTGGTCAAAAGTTATAACAAATTTTCCAAAAAGGCTAATAACTTTTGAATAAATCTGGCTATTGAAATGCCACTGGTCTTAATAGAGTCCTTGGGTCAAGCCGAGAACATAGATACCAAGTTTTCCTTATTTGGCCGAACTTCCTGTCCGCCATCTTGATTTTCAGTCAAAACCTACTTTTTCGAACTCCTCCTAGACCATTTGTCCGATTTTCACCAAAATCGAATCGTATCATCTCCAGACCGTGCCGACTAAAAGTTATGGATTTCGTGTCGATAGACGAAACCGTTTTCGTATAGCGCAGCAGCAAAGTTGAGGCATGATGCTAATAGCACTATTCAGGCTTTATCTCTGCAATGCCTTGACATATTAACACCAAACTTTGTATGTGTCATTGTCACTTCACTCTGACCACATCACATCAGTTTTGTAACTGCGCCACCTATTGGTCGAAAGTGATAGTCCATTAAATCATATTTTTCTTCACTGTTTCTATGATTTTTCAGGCATTTTGCCTAAAATCCTCTTTAATGTCTTTAATTGCTCATTGGTCTGACACTTTCAGCAATGTTGGCATGTCTTGTCATCTGATTGTGCTTGGCCCCGGTAATTGCTGCTTGCAGCTATATTTATTATTATTATTCTTCTTCCGACTGGGCGTCTATGGCAGCCCATAGAACCGATTGCGGGAAAGTTGTTTTGGTTTGACATTCTGATAGAGGACAGTCCCAACATTAAATACACCAATTTTTGTGTTTCTAAGTCATTCCCTCTAGCGCCACCACCTGTCCAAAGTTTCACTTTTATTTTGCTAATAACTTTTGAACCGTAAGGCCAATCAACAAAATTCCTTTTTCCTCTTATTTCTGAGCTCATGCCGATTCGATTGCACCCTATGATGTCATTTTCCGTCATATAAATATGGCCGCCATTTTTAATTTTCTGAAAAAGCTACTTTTTCGAACTCGTCCTAGACGGTTTGTCCGATTTGCACGAAAATTGAACCAGATCATCTTCAGGCAGTGTTGACCAAAAGTTATGGAATTCAAATTGATTCGTCAAACCGTTTTCGATAAACGCACGAATACATTTTACGTAGCTCTAGCAAAAACAGTCGTAAGGCTGTATCTCCGCAACGGTTTATCGTATTCAGACCAAACTTGGTACATGTACTCACAAGCATGACCTGAGGCTACATGCTGCGTTTCGGCGCAGCGCCACCTACTGGTCCGGAGATATGAAAAATGGCTATTTTTGCTTATAACTTCTGAACAGTTTGTCCAAAAATCATAAAATTGGTATCGTTACATTCAGGGCAATATGCCGATTCGTATGATATCCAGTTTTACCATATCGGCCCTTTTGACTGTCGGCCATTTTGAATTTTGTGCTAAAATACTGTATTTTAAGAATGCATGAACGAATTGTTACGAAACTTGGTATGGGTCATCAGCACGTTGTCCTGAAGGAGCGTGAGAAGTTTCGAAACAGCGCCACCTAGTGGTGAATTTTTTTTTTCAAATGCTTATAACTTTGGGTGTGGTCAACTTATTTTCACGAGACTCATCTAATTAGACTCCTGAAACCTTGCCGAGTCCTACGATACCAAACATGCTAGGTTTTGCCTTACGGTTTGTGTAGCGTTGTGATTTAGCGCTTAAAAAACATTTGGCTATATCTTCGAAACCGCTAGTCCGATCGAGACGAAACCACCGTCAGAAGTTTGGAAACATAGGTCGATAGCTATACGCCAATGCCCAAATGCGAAAATATTGATGTTTAGGGGTAGTAAATTCCAAACAAAGTCATGTGTCAGTCATTTTTTACGTGTTTTTTTCATATAAATGCCTATAACTCTGAAGCAAATTGAGATTTTTTCACCAAAACTGACACACATATGTATGGGCTCACTCTGAGGACACGTAAAAAAAATTGTGAGACTGAGCCTCTTGGTGGCGCTATAATAGAACAAAACATAAAATTCCCATTGACTTCAATACAGTTTTGTGAAATAAAATGCTATTTTCATTAAAAACCTACTTTTTCGAACTCCTCCTACACCGTTTGTCCGATTTTCACCAAAATCGAATCATATCATCTCCAGACCGTGCCGACTGAAAGTTATGGATTTCGTGTCGATTGACGAAACCGTTTTCGTATAGCGCAGCAGCAAATTTGAGGCATGATGCTAAAAGCATTATTCAGGCTTTATGTCTGCAATGCCTTGACATATTGACACCAAACTTTGCATGTGTCATTGTCACTTCACTCTGACCACATCACATCAGTTTTGTAACTGCACCACCTATTGGTCGAAAGTGATAATCCATTACATCATATTTTTAATTATTGTTTCTATGATTTTTCAGCCATTTTGCCTAAAATCCTCTTTAAATGTCTTTAATTGCTCATTGTTGCAGTTGGTCTGACACTTTCAAACATGTCGAAATGTCTTGTCGTCTTATTCTGCTTGGCCCCGGTAATTGCTGCTTGCAGCTATATTTAGGGGCCAAGCACCGAAGGTGCGGAGGCACCTATTGTGTTTGTTCCGGTTCTTATTATTATTATTAGGGGCCAAGCACCGAAGGTGCGGAGGCACCTATTGTTTTCGTTCGCGTTCTTATTATTATTATTAGGGGCCAAGCACCGAAGGTGCGGAGGCACCTATTGTATCTGTTCCCGTTCTTATTATTAGGGGCCAAGCACCGAAGGTGCGGAGGCACCTATTGTATCCGTTCGCGTTCTTATTATTAGGGGCCAAGCACCGAAGGTGCGTAGGCACCTATTGTATCTGTTCCCGTTCTTATTATTATTATTCTTCCTTCTTCCAACTGGGAGTCTATGGCAGCCCATAGAACCGAATGCGGGAAAGTTGTTTTGGTTTGACATTCTGATAGAGGACAGTCCCAACATTAAATACACCAATTTTGGTGTGTCTAAGTCATTCCCTCTAGCGCCACCACCTGTCCAAAGTTTCACTTTTATTTTGCTAATAACTTTTGAACCGTAAGGCCAATCAACAAAATTCTTTTTCTCTCTGATTCCTGAGCTCATGCCAATTCGATTGCACCCTATGACATCATTTCTGTCATAACAATATGGCCGCCATTTTGAATTTATCTAAAAAGCTACTTTTTCGAACTCGTCCTAGACGGTTTGTCCGATTTGCACGAAAATTGAACCAGATCATCTACAGACCATGCTGACAAAAAGTTATGGAATTCAAGTTGATTCGCTTAACAGTTTTCGATAAACCCACGAATACATTTTACGTAGCGCTTGCGAAAACAGATGTAAGGCCGTATCTCCGCAACGCTTTATCGGATTCAGACCAAACTTGGTACATGTCATCACAAGCATGACCTGAGGCTACATGCTGTGTTTCGGCGCAGCGCCACCTACTGGTCCGGAGATATGAAAAATGGCTATTTTTGCTTATAACTTCTGAACAGTTTGTCCAAAAATCATAAAATTGGTCTCGTTAGATTCAGGGTAACATGCCGAGTCGACTGATATCCAATATTACCATATCGGCCATTTTGACTGTCGGCCATTTTGAATTTTGTGCTAAAATGCTGTATTTTAAGAACGCATGAACAGATTGTTACGAAACGTGGTATGGGTCATCAGCACAATGCCCTGAATGAGCCTGAGAAGTTTCGAAACAGCGCCACCTTGTGGTGAATTTTTTTTTTCAAATGCTTATAACTTTGGGTGTGGTCGACTTATTTTCACGAAACTCATCTTTTTAGACTCCTGAATCGTTGCCGAGTCCTATGATACCAAACATGCTAGGTTTCGCCTTACGGTTTGTGTAGCGTTGTGATTTAGCGCTTAAAAAACATTTGGCTATATCTTTGAAACCGCTAGTCCGATCGAGACGAAACCACCGTCAGAAGTTTGGAAACATAGGTCGATAGCTAAACACCAATGCCCAAATGCAAAAATATTGATGTTTAGGGGTAGTAAATTCCAAACAAAGTCATGTGTCAGTCATTTTTTACGTGTTTTTTCATATAAATGCCTATAACTCTGAAGCGAATTGAGATATTTTCACCAAAACTGACATACATATGTATGGGCTCACTCTGAGGACACATAAAAAAAATTGTGGGACTTAGCCTCTTGGTGGCGCTATAATAGAATAAAACATGAAATTCCCATTGACTTCAATACAGTTTTGTGAAATAAAATGCTATTTTCATTCAATACCTACTTTTTCGAACTCCTCCTACACCGTTTGACCGATTTTCACCAAAATCGAATCATATCATCACCAGACTGTGCCGACTGAAAGTTATGGATTTCGTGTCGATTGACGAAACCGTTTTCGTATAGCGCAGCAGCAAATTTGAGGCATGATGCTAAAAGCATTATTCAGGCTTTATCTCTGCAATGCCTTGACATATTGACACTAAACTTTGTATGTGTCATTGTCACTTCACTCTGACCACATCACATCATTTTTGTAATCATGTCAACTTGAAAATTATGAATATTGAAAAATATATGTTTTGTTTGTTTTTATAAAAGTTTAACATTTAATGATTTTTCAGCATTTGACAGATTCTATGTAAAACAATGTTGCCAGTACACCATAGTTTTACAAATGAGTTATATATATATATATATATATATATATATATATACATTTATTTCCATTTAAATGGATGTTAACTGATTTTAAAAAACAAACAAACATTGGGCTTAAAAATGTCCTTATCATATGGGTCTGTCAAGTGGGCAACATTACAGTTTTTCTCAATTGTTTACACACATTTTCTGGTACTTGAGACACAATGACCACAACATGTAACTCATTCACCAACCCCCTGAACCAATTCTGCTAAACTACAAGCACAATTCCTGCTTTACACTCAAATTGCAGTTCTAAAACACACCTTTTTCAAAACACTACACACAATTCTCTGCTTTTGGCACAATTTTCATGCAGAAAATCTCTTGTTTTCACAAGGAACACACTGCAATTCAAATATCTACACTGACTCATCACATGGGCAAACACCCGTCACACAGTTTTACAGAGTTTTAGCATAAAAGGGCAACAGGTGAGCGCTTCAATGGAGCAATGGATGCCAACATTGGATTTTTTTTTTATTACTGTAACTGTATACAGTAAATTCTTCTGTTGTTTTGTATGTAGACCACTGTATGTCCTACTTTGTGTTGGTTGGGATGTACACTGTGTACATTGTTTTTGTGGGAAAAATAAAATATATTCGTTACCGTGTATTTGTGTGTTCTGAGTATAAAAACAATATTCTCAGATATTTTACAACACACTTATGTATGTACTGTCTGTAGTAAGTGTAACACTGAACAAAAAAAGGCCTAAATCATTATGATGAATGGATAAGTGTTTTCCATTCATCATAGTGTTTTACATTGAGCACATCAGTGTTCAACTGGTTCTTATAAATGTCTATTCATATGATGGTTTGTGTGTGTCATTTGAAAACAAAATACCATTTTGAGAAGAAATAACATTGTTTTGAATGTAAAGTTTCATTTTGCAGGAGAATTGAGGGGTTTTGCCCATTGTGTGTGTGTGTTTGGATTTGTGTGTAGAGTTCTGAGAATATGAGGCATGCTTTCAGAAAATGTGTGTAAACAATCGAGAAAAACTGTAATATCACAGCCTTTATATTTCAGTTGAAATGGCTGATATACATTAGGGATTCAATACAATTGGTGTTTGGATGCCGCATTGCATTACTTATGGCACCAAGACACATTATATTGACAGAAAACACTGCTTACATTTGTATTTTATACAGGATAAATATTTTTAAGGATGGTAGTGCACATATCACCCAGTAGGCTATATGTATCCCTGCAATTTAGCTGACTGATTGTTCATATTAAAGACTTTTACGACTATGTTACAATTAAAATATTATCAAAAAGAAGGGTATGTCATGGCGGTGAAGGACATGAGTGTAAGAGGAGTTGATTGTTATAACTCTCAGAATTATAGTTTGTACGGATTTTATTTTACTTTGTTTATACCATAGTCCAGTGGTTCCAATAGTTTTTAGAGTGTTATACCACCAATAGATATTTTTTTAGCAGGGTTAGGTAATGATATATATATATATATATATATATATATATATATACATATATATATATACATATATATATATATATATATATATATATATATATACATATATATATATATATACATATATATATATACATATATATATATATATATATATATACATATATATATATATATATATATATATATATATATATATTTAAATGTTCAGTAGAGAAATATGCAATGTATGATTTAAGTATTAAATTTAAAACAGTAGGGGGCCGTAAATCACTGTCTTTATGATTGAGTCAGTCATTAATTTACTAAGCTTATGAAGCAAATGCCTGCATGTATGAATTGTTTATTAAATCATTAACTCCAGTATTTGATCAAAGCTGTATATACGTTCAGGGAACACTGATTTGACTGCAGTCCTGCTGTGGATTTCATTGAAACTTTTTTTGTTACAAAATGGTTCAATACTGTACTGCTTGCGTACGTGGTTGTGGATTCTAAAACAAACTAAATTTTGGAAACTAAATTTGATTGGATGTCATATATTATGTCATTTTGCTTGTTAGAAATACATAGTTGGTGTTACAGTTTTTCTCGATTGCTTAAACACATTTCTTGAAACTATGCCTCATATTCTCAAAACAGTAAACACAAATCCATAACGTCTCACCCGATTTCCGAAACATCCTATTTTCAGGTCAAAATGAAGCTCTACACTCAAAACCATTCACTCTTGCTGAAAAACCAAACTTTGCCCTCAGACAGGACACACAAGCCCTCAAAATCACACACACTACAACATAGTCTAACACACTGGTCCAATAAATTCAAAACAACATTTCCAAAACTGGTAAGTTATGTTGCTTGTGGTTGGTTGAGCACACACAAACCTTATTCTAATATGGAATTGTATTGGAATGGTAAAGAGTGTTGGAATGTGACAGGAGGGCCTCCACTAAAGGAGACAATATGATGAACACGTCTAAGAATGTTCCACATATGGTTGAAATACCATCATTTGCCTAGAAAGATAAAATTCTGGGAGTCAAGACTATACAGGAGAAAGGACGCCCTCCCTTCACTGTCACACTCTGTGTGACTGTACGACTGCTGGCCTTTTCTTGCAAGAAAATACACCTCATCAAAGACTATTGGACATGTTTGTCTTTTATTCAGTGATAGAATTTTGTTTGCCACCACTCCTCCCTGAAGGTTCTCAAGGCGACGGTGAAGCGACTCAAATTTGGCCTTACTCGTAGCCCAGCCTCCCTCATAGTCATACCATTGATAAAGACATGGCAACTAGAGTGGCTTGAATTTCATCTGAGACTGCTTGTCTTCTTGCCCTTCTTCCTCCTCCTCCTTGATCTCTTCCTTCATGTCTTTCTGGATCCATTGTTCCAAAACTCAATAAACTGATTTGGGCCCTTTTATCTATCTATTGAAGGATATGATTGATGTGTGTTCAATTTTGACTCTTAGTGTTTCCACCTGGGTAATTGTGTGCTAACTGAGCTGAAACTGTGCTTTCTAAATGACAACATGGTCTAGGCAATGAGAAATTAAGGGATTTGTGTGTAGAGTTTTGCAGTGACAGTTCAACAAATCTGACTCGTGTGTCAAAACAGGGAATAGTGTTTATAGTTTAGTGAAATGGGTGTGCTTTTTGATAAATGGCATTATGGTTTTGAAATTTTAGTTCAAAAGCCTGGTTATAGTGTTTAAGCAATCGAGAAAAACTGTAATGTCATAAGGTGTAGTAAAAATAAATGAATGGCAAGAACATAGTCTAGATTACATGTGGAGACGATAATGATTTGATGCAAATAGCAATGCATGCTTTAAACAGTTTCACGAGTTCACATGTTTATGAAATCTGATGTAATATTATAATGTGTATTTGGCCTGCTGTCCGGGGGGAGGGCTCCGAGCTCCGAATTCGATCCGTCCCCAGCGTACTCCCCTATGAATGTATAGACCATGGTATCTATGAGCAGACCCATCTGATAATGAGGTGATGGGGTGGTGGTGGGATGCTGAGAAATTTGTCATGAGACAGGAGGTAAGGGGCTTTATTTATACTACTGGCTTCTTCTTGTGCTGATTGGATGATTACCTGAGCATGCTCCTCCCGAACTTCGTTAAATAAAACTTCATTTAATGTAGGTACTCCAGTTTAATTGATGTTCTAATTTAATGTGTTGCCTTTATAGAAGCACAGGCAAACACACATTTTTAGATAGTCACTGGATTCACGTCTGCATTCGTACAAAACATTCAAGATTACAAAAAGTTCAAAGGGAAAACAAACCTTTCATAAATTATACTAAAAATAATGACAGCATTCTTAGTATGTATTAGCATTTTTGTATTTAATTAATTAAATCAATATAATAATGAAAATACATACATGTCTATTATCAATCTGTAGAGGCATTCAATTTTTAAGTACAATGCGTCTCTAAAAACTTTATAACTATTTTTGTAGATTTTTAAATTATGCAAATTGTAACTAGACTGCCAATTTATGTTTTAAAGTAAAATCATTTAATAATAAACTATTTCAAATACAAAACTCTTGTATCCAGACACAGGTGAGCATAATGGGCAAATGATGAAAAAAAATTTGAACACACTAGAAACATAGGCACCTCAGAAAACAGGAAATAAACATAAAAATAAACTCAGAATCTGTTGAATTATATTTAATCAAAACACCAGTCCTAGAACAAAAATGAAGCATGACACTTCCTGCAGTTCTGAAAGGCAGCTCTTCATGCCTAAATACAACATCACCACAGCCACTGTAGTGGTGGGCTGAAAGACTAAGGTGGAGCAGAGCGAGGAAGACACCCAGTGGACAAAGAGACCAAAGTAAAATCAGTGGAGATTTCCATGGCAGAAATGGCATAGTGGGATGCCTTGGAAGACCAAGGTGAAATGTGGAAGGCTCGAGAACCAGGGTGATACCACTGCACTGGAGGGCCAAGGTGGAGGTAGAAGATCTGCAGATTGAGGAACAGCTGGTGGAAGTAACAAAAGTGGTGGAGCTGGAGGGATGGACTACAGTGTTTTGGAGAGTGTAGGCAGAGTTAGTTGTTTTAACTAGGATGTGACAGATGATGTACAGTGTCCACATAGTCCTACAACACAATAAAACAAAATGTTGTTGTTTATTGCAGTTTTATACATTGTTAAGCAGATTAACAAATAGTATGCAATTGACAAATATATGCAGAAAATCAATATTAAATATTCTAAATATTAAATATACTCACATTAAATTAATTTTAAAGATGTTTTTGTTCAGTAAGAAAGACTGAATGGAATGTGTTGATGCAGTTAGAATTGGAGAATCACTTTGATACCAGTGGACCAGACGACCAAGTGGAGATGGAAAATGTGCAGGTCAAGGTGAAGCCGGTGGGAATGAGGATGATGGTGAAGCTGGAGGGATTGAAGATCCCTGGTGAAGCTGAATTATTGGACGGTGTGGACATAGCAGTAGGCCTGGAAATCTGTTGTAGAACCAGGCGAATCACAGACCATGGCAGAGTCTGAATGATGAGTCTGAACAAATGAGAACACACAAGAAATATAGGCATCTCAGAAAACAGGAAATAAACACAAGTATAAACTCAGAAACAACTGAATTCTTTTTAATTGAAACACCAGTCCTAGAACAGAAACAAAGCATGACACTTCCTGCAGTTCCGAAAGGCAGCTCTTCATGCCTAAATACAACATCACAACAGTCACTGTGATGGTGGGCAGAAAAACTAAGGTAGAGCAGAGCGAGGAAGACACTCAGTGGAGGAAAAGCCAATGGGTGTGCAGTGGAGAAAGAAACCAAAGTAAAATCAATGGAGCTTACCACGGCAGAAATGGCATAGTGGGATGCTTTGATAAAGTTGAAGGAATGGAGGCTCATTGTGGAGATGGTGCAGACCAATGCAGATCAGATGGAAGACCAAGGCGAAGTGAGGAGGGCTGGAGAACCCGGGTGATACCACTGCACTGGAGGGCCAAGGTGGAGATAGAAGATCTGCAGATTGAGGTACAGCTGGTGGAAGTAACAAAGGTGGTGGAGCTGGAGGGATGGACTACAGTGTTTTGGAGGGTTTCAGGCAGAGTCGGTTGTTTTAACTAGAATGTTACAGATGCTGTGCAGTGTCCACATAGTCCTACAACACAATAAACATTTTTTGGTTGTTTATTGCAGTTTATACAATGTTAAGCAGATTAACAAATAGTATGCAAGTGACAAATATATGCAAAACACCAATTCTAAATATTAAATATACTCACATTAAATTAATTTTAAAGATGTTTTTCCATGACCAAGTAGAGATGGAAGATGTGCAGGTCAAGGTGAAGCTGGTGGGTGAAGATGGAGGGATTGAAGGTCCCTGGTGAAGCTGAATTGGACAGTGCTGGCATAGCGGTAGGCCTGGAAGTCTGTTGTGGAACCAGTAGGATCACAAACTAGGTCAGAGTCTGATTGATGAGGGATCCCATTGAAGTAGAGGGACAATAGGCCATATAGTAGAGCCAATGAAGTGAGAAGCCAAGGTGGAGCCAAGGCAACAGAGATCAAAATCAAACAGCTTAACAAACTGAGAAAATCGCTTGCAATAAACTGAATAAACAGAGGACTTTGAATACATAAGAGATAATCATGAACTAAAATAGACACAAGTAAGCATAATGGCTAACCAAGGAAACAAATAAGAACACACTACAAACATAAGCAACTCAGAAAACAGGTAGTAAACACAGAGAAATAGTAATATTGAAAATATTATTCAGTTGTTTTGAACTAGAAGGTGACGGATGACTTGTAGTGTCCTCATAGTCCTACAAAATACTAAAACAAAATGGTGTTGTTTAATGTACAGTAGTTTTATGCAACATAAGAAAATGTATGAATAATAAATATACTCACATCTCTGTGAAGATGATGCTTTGTTCAACAAGAAAGCCTGCTTATCTTTTTTTTCTTTCCGGTGTTGTTTTAGATGGTAAGAGATGAAATGTCCTTTTTTTAACAGGAGAAGATCACTTGTTTTCTTCAGATGAAGAATGGGATATTAAAATATTTGAGCACACATTGAAAAGTCCAGTTGTCCATAAGCTCCAGATTGTCTATTGTTTGAGAAAGGTTTCTGCTTGGGAATGTGAAAGTAAAACTAAAATTTTTGCCATCTTACATAAAAATTAATAAATAAATAAAAAATCATAATTTACTTAAATGAATAAATAAAATTCCCTGTATACAAAATGTATAAGAGTACATCATAGGGAATGAAAACAGTGCTGTAAGTAGAACTACATAGCTTCAATTCAGCATAAAATTTGCTGTATAATGACGATATTGAAGAAAAACATCTTAGCTAGTTCAGGAAAATCACATTATATGTCCCTGATGTATTTGATTTTTATGTAAATTTATCTAACATGCCAGTTTATTTTAAAACATTTTAGAAAATAAAAAATGACCACTTGCTAAACTGAAAATTATTTGTTCTACTTACAAACTGACAAAATATTTATCAAATGCAACTACTTTACACCATGGACATAGCTTGTGAAGAAGCCATTGTGAATCTCTGTTCAAAACTGATGCACAAAATATTTTCATGCCTGTTATTTAACAATTTCAAGTAAATATGTCATTTGAATCCTAGAAACCTGAATACCTAATATGACAGTCTGGCTCCATAGTCCAAATGTCAAGTTAAACCATGCTATAAAGTGATAACTCTAATGGGTGTGGTTTTGCATAATAGCCCAAAGTTGCTGATTCAAGCTTAATAAAAAATGTAGTGAGAAGAAAAAAAAAAGAGAAGAACTGGGTTGGCTGACACAATTATATATATATATTTTTTAAAGAAATATATATAAAAAATATAAAAATTACCCATTGTACTGATTTTGCAAAAAAAATGTCTCAATGAAATAAAAATTGTTAAATGGACAGTAAGTCATTAGCATTTTAATACAGCTGTTATGCAGTTTTGATCAGTGTTTTTAAGTCTAGTCTTGTCATTTTAGAGTGTATATCTATGTCTATAAATAAACATAATTTGTAGTTACTAACATGATTTTATCTCCTAATTCCTTTAGCATACCCTACTTAAAATCCACTATGCACAATGGGGTTGATTGGTACAATTTTAAACTATAAAACAATATATGAAAAATAATATAACTTAAACAATTTTGGAGTGATCTCGTGCCTGACTCCTTGGTCCAAATGCATTGGTGAATTTAGATAACCTCAAGTCAACAACGTCCTCAACAGTGACAATGACATGTTCAAATGTCTGCCCTATAACATGATGACCATGGTAAGGGTGAATCATGATTTCTATTTTGGAGAAGGGTGACAAATGGCTATTTTGTATCTATCGAACAAGGTGCACAAATGATCCATTCCTGGCTGAAAGAGAAAGTAAAAAAATAAACAAGTTTGGTTTACTCATAATTAAAAAGACATTCAGTAGTTTGATGCAAATTTAAAAACATTTAAAAATAAACCCTATGCCAATCAACCCCTGTGCCAGCCAACCCGGTCTCCATTTTTCCCTCCCCTAGGGAGCCGCCTTGTCTATTGCCTCCCTACCCACCCCCTCCCCCAATTGCAGGCGGAATCTTTACCACAAATTTGATTACAGCAGTGAAATGAGTATTGCATGATGAAAACTATAGTACGTTTGCACAACCTCAACACTTATACCTTCCATATCTTTCGTATAAACGTGATCTATTAATGTACCTTTTTCTGTGGTTGGATTGTGTACCTGTTGACTGTATCCATGAGTTTCCATTAATTTCACAACGAAAGATGAAGTAAAGATGTCTTCATTAAAGTCTCCCATGATTACTTTCTTTCCTGGATGCCTTTCTGTCTCTTCAATAACCTGTAATACCTTTTGTCGAAACATGTCAGTTTTATATGAACTGGGCCTATACAAAAGCGCAGCAGTCAAATTGACATGTGGAACTGTAAAGTGTAACCATTCTAAGTTCCAGTTCTCAGGAGTAAAGATGTCACACACAATTTTGTCAGAACAATATATTCCAACTCCACCACCTCTCTGATGTTTTAGATCAGTAAAAACAGCAGTACTGTTGTCATAACACTTAGCTCTTGGGTTGTGCTTGAACACAAATTCTGGTATTTGTGGTTCTTGTGCTTTGTCCTCAGCATTTAGCCACGTTTCTGTCAAACAAATACAATCAGCATTCATTAGAGCTTTATGCGCAACAACATCCTGAAAGTGAGCTTTCAGACTTTGTACATTAATTAGCGCTATACTGAATGTACCAAGTGATTTAGTGAAACTGTACTCTTCCAAAGGGAATTTTGGCATATCTTTCAAGGCCAACTCAATTTTGTCATTACAAAATATAGCCGACTCTTTAAAGTCCTCAATTATTAAGCCACTGAGAGATCTTACACGGCTCAATGCAACATATGCTTGCCCTGCTGTAAAGATTTTCTTTAGTGATACAACAGCTTTATCTACTGTGAGTCCTTGCACTTTGTGAACTGTACATGCCCATGCTAATCTGAGAGGAAACTGACGCCTTATACCACCATCATTTGTGACTTGGTCTTCTTGTACTTCAATTACTGTTGAATTTTGGGAAAATCTCTGGCGTGTTTTAGATCTCTGAATTTTACCGACATTTGGATTATCAAACTCCACATGAATAGCTGATGGGAAATCATCATCATTGTTTCGACTTTCACTTATGTGGACAACTGTACCAAAGGCTCCATTGACGAGACCATCTGCAACATCAATATTTTTTTTTAACATGACCTTTGCTCCAATACCCAGGGAAACGCATGCAGACAAACATGAATTGTAAATTTTCCTATGAAATCCAACTTTACGTTCCATTCGTCCAGTTTTTGAATTTTTCACATAATCTTGAGCATGTATACTGATTGCCTCTGGACAACATTCATGAAGTCTTTCAATGTTGTATTTATCAACTTCGGCATTTGTAGCGAATATGTGAAGATCATTACAATTCTCTCCTGTTTCACAGTTTTTCAACATAGCAATATCAGTACTGTCAAGAGGTTCATTTTTCTTTCGTACTCTGAGTCGATTTAACATTTCAGCAAAACTTGAATCTTGTTGCCGAACAACTTTAGTTAATTCAGCAAGTTCAAAGTTATTCTCCCATAGGTTCACTCCTTTTGCATCAGCATAGAGTGCAGTTCCTTTAACAGGCGGAAGCTGAAAATAATCTCCCACTGCAAGAATGCTCACTTTTCCAAAGAGAGAGTAGTCACCAGTTTGTTTTATTTGTCGTAACCTTCCGTGAATATATGACAAAAGACGATGGTCAACCATAGACACTTCATCAATAATCAAAATCTGCAAACTACCCAATTTTGTCCGTAAAGAGTTTATTTTGTCATCACCAAGAGGCTGATATGGCAATCTGACGTTTGCACCAATTGCAAATGTATGATGTAATGTGGAAGCACCGATGTTAAATGAGGCGACTCCTGTAGATGCACCCAAAAGTACAGCAATATCATCAGGATTCTCAGACAGCTGAGATAACACTCTGGAAGATTCATACTGTATTGCCTTAATAAGATGACTTTTTCCTGTGCCTGCTCCACCAGTAAGAAATAATCGAAATGGTTCAGGGTTTTGTCCAAGTATTTTCTGTAGACACCACTTTCGCACTTTGTAGAACACAGCAGATTGTTCCTCATTTAGTGACCTCAGTAAATGCAGTGCATCATCTCTTGGCATTGTAGTGTGGTTTGTCTCAATGGTACACACAGTTTGAGGATTTCCTGTAAGATCTGGAATAAGTTCTTGAGTGTCACCTTCATCAGGCAATAGTTTATCCTTCATCAGTTCTATGCATTCATCACGCTGTTTTTCTGTTTCAGGACATATCTGGGCCCAAGCATCTTCTAAATCCATATCTTGCTCTAAAAGCTGTTTAGCTCTGTCTATTTTGTCACTTTCCTTTTCAAACAATTCTCTGTTGCCATCAACAATGGATTTCACTTGTTTCACATCACAACCACTTTTTATGACACCAGTGTTGTAGAACTCCTCATATGTGGTATAGTTGCTCGGTTTCAGATCACAGTCATCGTAATATGGTAAGAAAAGTTGCAGCAATGAATGATAATATTTCTCTGGATCTTTAGTGGGTGAAAACCTTGGATACCTCACTACTGCAGGTTCAGTCCGTGTCCTTCGTTTGACATGGCCGTTGTTATTATTGAGTTGAATTATTTCATTTTCAACTGTTTTGTTATGTGAGGAAACCTCTGATTTTGTCAGAACTCTGTAGTCAGAACAAAAACTGGCAAGACATATATTTTCTAGTGGTTCTTTCTCTGGTCTGTTTTTGTACCGGTCAATAAGACTTCTCATCCAAAAACTGGTTTCATCATCAGACTGGTCATTTTCCACTTTGTTTCGGAGCAAATTCAAAGGCAAACTCATCTTTACAGGATTTTGTCCTACTGGTATAAATTGTACTTTACGAGAACATTCCTTCAAATGCATGCCTGTTAGTCTGTACACAGCTTCTTGAGCAGAGATTTCTCTATTGTGCAGATAGACACTTCCCAACTGTTTTAATGACTCTTTAGCATCAAGATTTCCGTTCATAGCTTCGCTCTGAGTACGCTGGAGTAACAGACCCATCTCTTGTTCTGCTTTTGTGATGTAACTGATTATATAGACCACTACAGAAAAAGCATCTGTGACATACTGAATATCCATATTCCCTTGCCAAGCACGCAGTAAATCTCTGTTATACTGGTTTACCCAAACATCTTTTGGATTTCTTTTCAAGACAATACTTTTCTTTTTAGTACACCTGTTGTATGCTTTTTCAAACATAGTTTGATTAATCCCAATAGATGAAAAAAAGGCATCAAGTGAATCAAAATTGACATCAGAACTTAAAGCAGTTTTGACTTTCTTTATAATTGCACTTGCTGTGTCATCGCCATCTTTACCTTTCAACTCATCTGCATGACTTGGTCTTGTAATAAACGTACGACTGGATGGTGGTCGTGGGAAATTAAATCTACAAACTGTATTTTTCTTCCGACATGTTTTTGAATGTCTTGTACTGTGCTTCTGAACACTGTTCACTGTTTCGTAAAGTACAGTATCATTTTCTGGTGGTGTCTCACATGTGATGTAAGTGTCAATGAACTCAGTAACCACAGGGTCATTGTCTGCGTCATTATCATTCAGCTTCGGAGAATCTTCTACCCAAAACAGACAGTGGACATGAGGAGAACCACGCTGTTGAAATTCAACACGATAAAAGTAGTCTTTTATCTGGCCAATAGGCTTTGCTGGTGACATTATGACATTTTTTAGAAAACAATGCCATCTGTGATCAAACATTCTTGCTGCAGTGACAGGATTTCGTCTTATGAGTCCGCATTTTTCAGACCAGTCAAGCTCATCAACATTTAATTGTTTCCCCTCTTGCTTAAGAATAGTGTTCATCATTTCAGGCCATCTCAGGTCAGCAGAACTAAAAGATGCAAAGAAAGTCGGTATGCCTAATTGTCTTATCAGGGCAAATATATCTTTTTGCGTAGACATCCAATACGGAGGAGTTCCTCTTACTGGTCTTAAGAACTTATATCCTTCATCATAATGTAGTATTCTTTGCAATGAATCAGAGTTCGTTAGCATATCTTGTGTTACCTTTAAGCAATTTTTTTCAGAGCCTTTTCTTAGTGCAATTGATACATTAGACACAATTTGATCAACTTCTGATATATATTGTGCATAAAAAATAAAGTCTGTGCTGTGTGCAAAACGTCCATCTGCATTTAGTATTCTTGCATTTAGGTATCGTGACAATGTGATTTTTTCCTGTCTTTCGTCATGAAATGTTGGAGCACCAGTAGGATAGAGAACAGGGAAACACTTTGCCTCATTGTCTTTATCAGTTAGCAGCCTAACAGGACTGTTACCTTCACCTGGAGCCACATTTAGTACATCATGAAAATGTTGATCAATTATTTCTGAACCCAAATCAACAGGTTGTAGTGATGTGTCTGACAGAAGACCATTTTGTTCTTTAATATATGTTATATCTTCCTCTGGGTCATCTCCAGCTCCATTATTATCTTCATTTTTATCTGCAACATATTGTTCTTCCATTTCAAAATCATCAGCATCCTTGTCTGATTCATCACTTGCATTCAAAGAGTTTACCCACTGCTCATTAAACTGCACATCATTATACCATTTATTATGTCTCATCAAATAAAACAATGCATGTCTGAGACGATCAGTGTTAACATATTTGTATTCATAATGCCCTTTATATGTTAATTTCCGTTTCAGTTTTATTCTTATCATGTGGTCATCACATTCATTACGTGGGAGAATATTTGAAACATCTGTGGTATTAACAGGAACACACACTACAGGTCCATGACAGCCATTCTGTTTTCCACGGGGAAGACAAAGCAATTTCATAAAAGGAATATTGCGTGCAATAAGATGTTCTTCCAACGAGTTCAGACCTTTTAGTTCTTTTGGAACGTCCACCAAATGCATGTTGTTGGCAACACTCTCTTCAGGCAGTTTCCCACCAAGGATTTTACGATGGCATGTATAGCAAATCCACAATTTACAAGCCGGATTGCCTAATAAATGGCATGTATTCTCACATTCAGTATTGCATTCATGTAAATACTTCAGTGTGATGCATCTTTCAGCCAAATCATTAATTTGTTGCCCTCTGGTTTTATAGCAATCTCTTTTACATTCAATGACCTGTTTTCTGAACAATAAACGATGACAAACAGAGCAAACAAATTCTGGACCTGAACTGACTTCTTCATGAAACTGACTAATAGTGAAATCAATGTATTTCTGTCTCTCCCTCTGTTTAGCAGAAATTTCAAATCTTTTTTGTTTTTTACACATACGAAAGTTTTCATCATCATGGTATTTCCTTTTAGAGTATTCACAAACACTTGTTTTAAATGCGAGGTTTCTGCGATATTTTCTCTTTGAGTATTCACATACACCTGCTTTAAATGCAGTATTTTTGCGATATTTATTCTTTGAATATTCAGACACACTTTTTCTAAAGGCTTTATTGCCTTTATACTTGGTCTGAGAATAACAGCGAACAAATTTTTGAAAACGAATATTTCTGGAATACTTAATCTTTGAATTTTCACGTTTTGACTGCTGTACATTAATATTGTTCTTATATTTATTTCGAAGATGTTCAAGTTTCTTCTCCTTATAATTACTGTCTTTACAGTATTTCTTTTTACAGTTATCAATCTTTTTCTGCTTATAATATTTGTCTTCATGGTACTTTTTTTTAACACTGTCAATCTTTTTCTGCCTGAATTCGGCGTTGCTGTGGTATCGCTCACGTGCTCTTTTGCGTTTAGAGTTCTCATCTGTGTCATTCAATTTCCTTTTTCGCAAACAGGAATTTATGCTCTGATCATCCACTTCAATGTTACAAGCTTGTGCACAAACATTTTCTTGATTTCTATGTTTAACACATGTAACAAGTTCATAGTGATTTCCATTGCAATGCTTCAAATAGATTGCATTATCTGTAAATGACTGTTCGGTAGGGGCGTGTGAATTCCATCTGTCATCGTTAAAGGTCATTATATTTATTTGAAAAAAGTCAGCTAGACCAAATAATTCCACATGACTTCCCCACGTTCCTGAAAAGTTCATTTTAGACTGTGCCAAATAATCTTTCATTGATCTGTCCTCTTCTCTTAAGTATCTCACAAATTTAGAACTGTTATTTTCCAGATGTTTGACAACTGCACGCCTGATTTTCAGGTGTTTCTCTTGATTGCCGCAAACTGCATGTGCTATTGATCTAAACAAGCAGTTACCGTCTCCTTTAATGCTTTTTGTTTTGCATGGTACTCCTAAAGAACACACATTAGTGGCTTGAAAAACAGCGCTTTCATTAGTCAGTTGTAAGCGTGCACACAAAGAATCCTGATCTCCAGATGTTAACGGTTTGAAACTGAACTCAGTATTTACAGTAGGGCCAATAATAACATCATCATCCATTAATAAATTATCATGTAACTTGCTCATATGTGAAATTTTTGACTTGGTCTGTACATGTCTATTTTTCTTACTTGAATTCACACAGGTCTCAACCGATTTGCACATAGTTGCTGGTTTGTCTGCACGTGTTTGTTTACCAGGGTCTGCAACACACTTACTCTGCTTTGTTGCTCTCGTAGGTGAAACTTGTGTGACGCTTTTTTTAACAAACTTACATGAGCTTGTCTCAACAGTTAAAGGTTTGGAACTGAACTCGGCATTAACTGTAGGTCCAACAATGACATCATCCATTAATACATTATCATGCAACTTGCTTACATGTGAAACTTTCGACGTGGTCTGCACCTGTTTATCTTTCTTACTTGAATCCAGACATGTCTTAACAGATTTGCACAAAGTCGCTGGTTTCTCTGCATGTGTTCGTTCACCACGGTCTCCGACACACTTACTCTGCTCTGCTGCTCTCATAGTTGAAACTTGTGCGACGTTGCCTTGTTGACCAGACCTACATGAACGCATCTCAACACGTGTTGCCTTATCGATTACTGTTGCTGTCACACCCGTCACTTCAAATGATTCTCCCTGACCTTTCAGTGATGTGGCAAGGTTATCAACATGATAAAACAACATGTAAATGTCGTCACAATAAACTACTACGCTTGTGCCTGCATTAGATTTAACCATACCTTTGCCATCACGTGAATGGGAATCGACCACAGCAAACATTGACCCTGCCTTTATAACTGCACAAATGTAGCCATAAATGTTCAACAAACATGCATCAGACTGAAACAGGGCCCTCTGAAGTGCGTCTTCTATAGACATGCACACACCTCTCAATGCACCATCATACACATCATTACCAAAAACACCACTTAGAGATTCTGACATCTTTATTGAGAATGTTGTGTTGAAGAGTGTGTGCACAGTTGGCAATTCTGGAACAGCAACATAACCACGCCATGCTGAATCATTGATCTTCCCCTGCAAGTCCATGGATGTGTACAGGTCATCTCCATGCAACAGAACAGCATCCAGGTCATCTCTTGTCCACGTCAACACATCCTTCAGCACACTCATCATGACTGCTGTGATGCTGTTTGCTGCACACTGTCTGCCACTGTTGAAACCAAATCGGGAATCACCCTGATGGAAGGACCCCTGTAAGACTCTCTGTGGAAAATAATCAGAGTTATCGACATCAAGAGATGAACACATCGGAAGGTTATTGTAAGCCATTGAGGGGTTATTGCAAGCCATTGAGGGGTTATTGTAAACCATTGAAAAATTATTGGAAGCCATTGAAAGGTTATTGGAAGCCATTGAAAGGTTTTTGGAAGTCATTGGAAGGTTTTTGGAAGTCATTGGAAGGTTATTGGAAGTCATTGGAAGGTTTTTGGAAGGTATTTGGAAGTTTTTGGCAATTGCCGGAAAGTTTTGGAAATCCAAGCTCTCGATAGTAGAACCAGAGGATGATGCCTTTTTTTCAAGAGGAGGCATAACCTCAGCCGAGTCCATGGAGGAAGTGAGCAGAACACGCTCAGCATTCCTCCTCTTTGCCGCCCGGGACCGACGGAAACCCTTTCCACGTGGCATCTGCAATTACATGAAAACACACAGACAGAAACAAGTTTAGTACACACTAGCCTAAAATGTTTTATACACAACATTCATCATAACTTCATAAGTAAAAAGTAAAAAAAAAAAAAAAAATTATTTGTGCCCTTAATTTGTACATCCTTTTTGACAAAAACGTTCTCCTGAACACATTACAAATGTGTTTACATTCACAAAAATACACGGACACAAAAATAGTTTTTCATTATAACTAAATTACCAACGACCAATTGATATGCTTTCAATTAACTTGTAAACTGTAAAATAAAGCATGTATTTAACTTCTACACAATGCCTTGTATTACCTATATTTTCACATAGATAAAAATAGTTTACCAGGCCTTACCTTAGATGACTTCTGAAAGTCTTCTGAAACACAAGGAAAAAGCTCAAATTCAGTTCACACAACATTAATAGACAATTAGTCACCAATTATAATAATCAATTTCAATGATTATCAGTATTTGTTTCATTAAAAAGAAAAACTCATAAAATTCATTAAAAAAATATTATATAATTAGTCTTCTCAATCTATTAAAAATGTACTACACTACACATTCACCAAATAATCACTATTAAAAATATTTGAGCTTTTAATGATTTTATATTGTAATCAATTCAGTTATTCTCCAAATTAGAAGCAAATTAATCTCAGTGGCATAATTTCAAAGACAGGGCTTAACCTAAACCAGGATTAGGCCTTAGTTCAATTATGAACTATATTTAAGTAGGTTTTATAAACATGCCCTAGAAAAAACATTACTAGTGTGCATCTTGAGACAAAACAATGATATTAAATAATATACATTTTGAGAATACAATATATATTTTAAGATATGTCTAAAATCACTCAAACATGTATTTTACCCTTGGACTAGCTTAAGCCTTGGATGTGAAACCAATGGAGTAAATTTTAAATATTTATTTAATTGAGGATAGGAGCAGAATGCAACTCAGTGCATATATTTATAATATTTAAGAGTGCTGGCCTACATAATTAGAATACGTAAAGTAGCACAGAGGCAACACTATGCATATACACTTTTATTTGCACAGACGTGTTTCTACGCATGCCATCACGCAGACCGTCGAACTTCATTAAAGATTATTTCTCGTAAGGTTCGAGTGGTGTCGTGTGTGTGTGTGAGAGGAATTAGAAACAAGCAGAATATGGTTGTTTGTAAAGCACAAGCATCATCATGCATCTGTTTAAACTAAGCTCAGACATAAATCTGAAATGATCTTAATCAATACAGAATCGCTGGAGGTAATCTATAACACAATATCACATAAATTAAACAAACTGTTATTTCCTATATGCGTAGCTTGCCAAGTTGATGCTTCATCTGCAATACAAACTGGTTTACTCTCGCACATCACGGGACCATACTGTAATCGCAGCTTTGCACTTAAAAAAAAAATTGCATTTCATCATATCACAAATGCAATTAATTGTTCAGCACTAAGCTAACACATATGTATATGTTACACTATATAGTGTCTGTATAGAATTAATAGTAGAATAAAGTAGAGAAATAATTACAAATAATATTCTGTAAACCAGCTGTTTCGTTGCAGTAATGAAACAAAACACATCAATATAAATGTCAGGATCCCAATGAACACTTAAATTAAAAAATAACAAACCAGTATATAATACATACATGCACGTAAGAGTGGCCAATGTGGCAAAAATATCATATAACGATTATTAAAAAAAAAAAAAAAAAATCACAATTAACGATTTTATCACAGTTCTTTTTTTGTTGGTTTTACCATTTTGCAAGTGACTGAGCATTACAGCCAAACTAATCTCCCTATTTTTAAACAAAACATTACAAGTAGGGTTGGGCAACGATTAATCGTGATTAAACGCATCCATAATACAAGTTTGTGTTTACATAATATGTGTGTGTACTGTGTATAATTATTTAGTCTATATAAATACACACATACTGTATGTATGTGTATATTTAAGAAAAAATTGGTATTTATTTATAAAATATTCATATATAATATAAATTATGTATAAATATACAGTATATACATGCAAATTTTTCTTAAATATACACATACATATGTGTGTATTTATATATACAAAATAATTATACGCAGTACACACACATATATTATGTAAACACAAACTTTTATTTCGGATGCGATTAATCGCAATTAATCGTTGCCCAACCCTAATTACAAGGTAACAAAAAAAAATAATTGCAAGCATTTAGACCAAAGTGGCAAACATAAAAATCTTTGTCAATATTTTCTTTGTTATTAAAAATTACAAACAAAGATACACATTACATATACACACCAAAATATTCAAATAAACAATGCTTTATATATATTATTACTTTTCACCTACAGTAGGTCTTAAACAGTAACATTAAAATATATATATAAATAAAATACCAAATTGATTTTACTGTATTTATAGATTGATTCGTATTAAAGCTACTATTAAAGTTCTCAGTCAACAGCAAATAGTTATTTTCTCCTCGTCGCCATTGACTTCCTTAGTAGTTAGTTTTTCCTACTATGCAATTCAATGGAGGTCAGCAACTTTATGGATAGACACATTATTCAAAATATCTTATTTTGTGTTCAGCAAAAGAGAGAAATTAATACAGGTTTGGAGCAAATTTAGAATGAGTAAAAAATGACAGAATTATCATTTTTGGATGAACTTTTCTTTTAATGATAAGCCGAAACATATTATAAGGCTACTCTGTCACTTTAAGACCTGCACGCGACGCGTCTAATATACACGCATGACTCGCACCCAGTTTTCTCTCAAATGTTTGCTTGCATAAACCAAATGTGTTTACGTAAATCTTTTATTGACAAGTATTGTCTTAATAAGACACAAAGACAACTTAGTCCATTAACCAAAGGCGCTGTTTAACAGGCTTTAAGTGTCTAACATACACTTCGGGTTTAATGCGCTCAGAAACACGCATGAACAGCGCATCAGCACACGAATGAAATATTTAACTGTGCAAATACAAATAATGCCCTTTACTGAATTGCAGTGTCCCGTGAGTGTAACTCCACCTCTGCATTAACATGTGATGTCAATGCACGTCGCGTTGTACAGTAGGCTATGTTTAGGCGGAAACGCCAGAAGTAAACTGATAAAACGTGTGCTGTTGCATGATAATATATTTCTTCAAAAGTAGATCGTGAACGTATTTTAATCATCTACGAACAAAACTCGTACAATCTGAATTCATTCCGATGAATGAATCTGAATATATTGTTAAAATGGACGCTAAACGTGATCGAAGAGCATTAGCACTACAAATGACGACCGGAATATTTACCTCACAGAAGAATACGCACTTTAGTCTGTCGCATTTCGTGTTATTTTTTATGAATCATGATATCTGGACATATCATGACCACAGGATTCGAGAATAACATTTTCAAACGAATCATATACCTTCAAAACACCTCATCTATACAACACACGACATATAGGATTATTTTAAAATACCTTTACATGCTATTTTGTTAAGATTAACGTTAGCTTTACAACACCACGATGAGCAAGCCTCATTAAATTAAAACACCACCTAACGCTTATTTCTCACAAATAAACATATACACGTCAACTAATATACACATACTTCAAATTATGTTAGATATATTATGAATAAGCAGTAATAACATACTGATTAATAAGATTATATAGACGACACATGAGAGCAAGATCTTACCGTTAGAGAAATGGGAACACAATAACTTCCTATCAACCGGAAATGTTCTCTCTGACAACAGTCGCAGCTCCCCCAGTGGCTGGGATCTGGGAATGAATAAACATTTACCCTCCTTGCATACATAGCATAACTTTTACTTTATTAGATTAACATAACTGACCATTTATTCACCAGGGGCCTGATGTATAAACGTTGCGTACGCACAAAATGGGCATAGAAATATGCGTACGCATTTTTCCACGCACATATCGGGATTTATAAAAAATAAACTAGGCGTAGATAAGTGCGCACCGTAAGGATGCTCTTGACCGTGCGTACGCACTCTTTTAGAAGAGTATGTGTTTTGGCGACACCAACTAGCCCAAATAGCAATAACTATTTAAAATGAAAAACTTCTAAATTATCCTATTACATCACCCAATAAATCAAATTGCATCAACCCGAATTATCATTATGATATGATTATGATGGAGTTTGATGGATTCATTGATTTTAATAAAATTTGGACTCTATTTCATTATAGCTCTGCACTGGTGTCTTGCAGAAGATCACTTTTAGACAGAAAATCTAAAGAAATACAATATAATACAAATATAATTTCGCTCACCAACCTGTCACTTGAAGCAAATATCCATCCCTTCTTAAATGTCCGCGCCAGCGAGCGCGTTGGGCCGTTTAGTGAAACTGATGCAAATAACAGTTTAAATAAATAAAATACTTCTGATATAAACTATGTTTTACTTATGATATAAACATTTAGATTAAATATGCCATTCAAATTAATAGAGAACACTTAAACATGAAATCATTACTGAGAAGTTACAACATTTTTTATATTCAAATTCAATCAATAGAAATATTTGTTGTGGATGCGATGTTTTTGAACACGTTTCCTGTAGCGTGCTGTGTTTAAATGTTTTAACCACAGAGATAATTGCTTATCATGATAATACCAGATTGTCTGAGAAAATAGTTTCGTGCAAATAATGCCCAAGGCCTATCTGTTTCCATTAAAAATATAAATCAATTAAAAATACTATTCGGCCAGTGGAAAAGATTAAATGTATTTTACACTATTTGTTTTATGTATTCAAAAACAAGACAAGGATAGGCAAATACATGATTTTTATTAATGTAATGTGTCTTGTACCGTTAAACGTTATCACGTGGATGAATAATCATATGCAAATGATATGCAGATGAGGATATGCATAGTAAAACTAGGCGTTGTAAGCTCCATATATGGTTATTTCAGGGTGGAGACGCATGTGCGCACAATCTTCCGCTGACTGGGATTTATAAAGTGAATTCTGCGCAGGTTCTGGCGTACGGACGGTTTTATAAATCTGAAAAC
This sequence comes from Rutilus rutilus, assembly GCF_951802725.1. NCBI lineage: Eukaryota > Metazoa > Chordata > Actinopteri > Cypriniformes > Leuciscidae > Rutilus > Rutilus rutilus. The sequence continues at coordinate 21,587,206 of NC_140216.1, forward strand.
TTTTGTGCGTACGCAAATTCTGCCTTATGTGCGTACACACACTTTAAGGATGAAATCTACGCAAAGTTTTATACATGAGGCCCCAGGGGTCTCATTTATAAAGCGTGCGTACGCACAAAACGGGGCTGGAAACGTACGTACGCCAGTTCCCACGCAAAGGTTGTGATCTATAAAAAACAAACTTGACGGGAGAATGTGCGCACCTTTAAGCAAACATTGAGCCGAGCGTACGCACATTCTGGAGACAAAGGGAATTGGCGACACCGATGGTGAGCTGAAGTTAAGTGTCTTTTTGGTCACTTTTAGACAGAAAATCAAAAGAAAATTTAACATATACAGAAAGATAATACAAATATAATTTCACTCACTAAGCTTGTCACTTGAAGCAAATATCCATCCCTTCTTAAATGTCCGCGCCAGCGAGCGCGTTGGGCCGTTTAGTGAAACTGACGCAAATATTTAAATAAAAAAATAATGACTTAAACTATGTTTTACTTCTGATATAAACATTTAGATTAAATATGCCATTCATATAAATGGAGTTGCACTTAAACATGAAATCATTACTGAGAAGTTACAACATTTTTATATTCAAATTCAGTCAATAAAAATATTTGTTGTGGATGCGGTGTTTTTGAACACCTTTCCTCTGGCATGCTGTTTTAATGTTTTAACCACAGAGATAACTGCTTAACATGATAATACCAGATTGTCTGAGAAAATAGTTTCGTGGAAATAATGCCCAAGGCCTATCTGTTTCCATTAAAAATATCAATTAAAAATACAATTCGGCCAGTGGAAAAGATTGAGAAAAGTGTATTTTACACTATTTGATTTATGTATTCAAAAACAAGGCAAGGATAGGCAACTACTTGATTTTTATTAATGTAATGTGTCTTGTATTGTTAAACGTTATCACGTGGATGAATAATCATATGCAAATGATATGCAGATAAGGATCTGCATAGTAAAATAGGCGTTGTAAGCTCCATATATGGGTCATTCCACGAAATTGGTGCCTTTTGTGTCCCTGAGAAATAATCAGACGTAGAATTACTATAACAACAAATAAATTTGTGATTTAAAAACATAATAGTACTATGTATTATTTCCTCAATATTACATTAAATTAAAGTCATTTATATATTATTTTAAATAATTAAAATTGCATTTATGCTGATAAGGGTAAGGTTTTTGGCCTGTCCCTCCCTGTGATTGTTCTTTTTCATCAGGACTTTTAATTTGCAAATTGAAGGCAAAATTATACAAAAATCACATTTTCATATTGTTCTAAGTATAGTGTCACTGTTAAGAAATGTTTTGGCATAAATATACATTATTTTTAATAAAATATAAATAATTTTATCGGTGTCCCCTGATTTCATGTCATGCCTGTACCCTCACCAAACACCCCTTGTAAAATAATGGTACATTCCTGTGACATCACTTCCAGGAAGTTACATCATCTCTCAATCATTATTCCAACAGTTAAAACACAAGTAAGTTTCTCTCTCTCTTCTATAATACTCTATTTTGATGAGTTATTAGGTATAACTGAGGTGGGGACATCATGCAATGTCAAAACTGTTACTGATTTTTAAAGTATAAATTTAAACAATTATTTATTTAAATTAATGTAATCAATATCTACAAGTAATATCCTTTCAAAGTGTACAACATGTGCTTTTGTGGCCTTGCCCTAATAGCTAGCAATTAGCAAATTCGCTTGAATTTGTCAAACCTGTTACTGTCAGGCCTGTTACTTTTGTATAGTAACAGGTTTTGACATGTGGGGTAACAGGGATGACATAGATTAGGTGTCACCTTAGCCACACTGTTTTTGTTTCTCGGTGTAAATTGCTAACATTTGTAAAGGTCATCCTGGGTGTTTTATTGAGCTAATGCCTATATCATTTAGAGTTGGTATTGCTGGTGCATCTGTATCATCTCAGGGAACCGAGGTTATGCTAGCATGCAGGGATGCCAGATCGAGCCCTTGGCCTGAGAGAGGAGGTCCCTCCTCACTGGGATCAGCCATGGAGCAGTGCTCGTCAGCTGCATCACAACTGGGAACCAGGCTTGGTTCATCCAGAGCGGAACCACAAGTAGCACTGCGCATCCGTTTTCCCTGATTCGCTCTAATACCTGCGGTAAGAGCGTGACGTGGGGAAAAACATACAGCGGGCAGCGGGGCCAAATGTGGGCCAGTGCATCCCTGCTCTTGGAGAAAAACTCCAGACAGTGAGCATTTTCCTGAGACGCAAATGGCTCTACCTTCGCTCTGCCGAATGTCTTCCACAGCAGTTGGACTGTCTGCGGATGTAAAGACCATTCCCCTGCCGGAAAATTGTTCCTGGACAGTCTGCCTGGTCCTACATTCAGGTGACCTGGCACATGCGCTGCTCTCAACGAGCGCAGATTGTGCTGAGCCCAGATCAGGAGGCGTTCCGTCAGCCTGTAAAAGGTTCGGGCTCTTATACCTCCTTGGGAATTTATATAGGCCACCACCGACATGTTGTCCGATAGGACCAAGATGTGGTGTCCTTTTATTTTGGGACAGAAAACGCCTCAACCTCAGCGCGTTGTCGACTGCCATCATTTCCAGGCAGTTTATGTGTTTTCCCGTTCTGACCACTGGCCAAAGAACGGTCTGCCCTCGAGCAGCACTCCCCATCCCGAGGTTGAGGCGTCCGTGGACACTACCTTCACACTCGAGGAAGTCCCCAGGCTTACACCTGACCTGTACCAGTCGGTCGCTTTCCAAGGTTTCAGAGCTGAGATGCATTTCTGATCGACCTTGAGGCATAAGAGACCGGAGGTCCACGCTCGACGCGGTACTCGCGCTTTAGCCAGAACTGTAGCGGGCGCATGCGAAGCAGACTCAGCTGAAGCACTGGAGATGCTGAAGCCATGAGACACACGCATTTTCTGAAACTTTTTGTCATGCGCTGAATACTCAGTCTGCGCTGTGGCGACAGCTGTGCTGTCATAGACAGCGAGTCCTGTTCTGTGCCCAGAAAATATATTTTCTGACTGGGAGGCAGCGAACTCTTCGCCCAATTGACTTTGAGACCTAGGTTCTCGAGATGATTGAGTAATATAGTCCTGTGTTCTATGAGCTCTGAGTGTGATCGAACTAGAATCACCCAATCGTCCAAGTAATTCAGAACTCGCATGCCCCGAAGTTTCAGGGGTGCGAGCACTGCGTCCATGCACATCGTGAATGTACGGGGTGCCAGGGACAGGCCAAACGGCAGGACTTTGTTTTTGACACCAAACTTTACATGTCTCATTGTCACTTCACTCTGACCACATCATATCAGTTTTGTGACTGCGCCACCTATTGGTCAAAAGTGATAATCCATTAAATCATATTCTTAATTACTGTTTCTATGATTTTTCAGCCATTTCGCCTATAATCCTCTTTAAATGTCTTTAATTGCTCATTGTTGCAGTTGGTCTGACACTTTCAGCAAAGTTGGCATGTCTTGTCGTCTTACTCTGCTTGGCCCCGGTAATTGCTGCTTGCAGCTATATTTAGGGGCCAAGCACCGAAGGTGCAGAGGCACCTATTGTTTTTGTTCGCGTTCTTATTATTATTATTATTAGGGGCCAAGCACCGAAGGTGCGGAGGCACCTATTGTTTTTGTTCCGGTTCTTATTATTATTATTAGGGGCCAAGCACCGAAGGTGCGGAGGCACCTATTGTGTTTGTTCCGGTTCTTATTAGGGGCCAAGCACCGAAGGTGCGGAGGCACCTATTGTTTTTGTTCCGGTTCTTATTATTATTAGGGGCCAAGCACCGAAGGTGCGGAGGCACCTATTGTTTTTGTTCCGGTTCTTATTATTATTATTATTATTATTATTATTCTTCTTCTTCTTCTTCCGCCATGGGAGTCTATGGCAGCCCATAGAACCGCTTGCGGGAAAGTTATGAAATTTGGCACAATGATAGAGGACAGTCCAAAAAGTCACCATACCAAATTTGGTGTCTTAAAACCAATCCCTCTAGCGCCACCACCTGTCCAAAGTTTCACTTTTATTTTGCTAATAACTTTTGAAGCGTAAGGCCAATCAACAAAATTCTTTTTTCCTCTGATTCCTGAGCTCATGCTGATTCGATTGCACCCTATGACGTCATTTTCCGGCTTATAAATATGGCCGCCATTTTGAATGTGCTGAAAAAGCTACTTTTTCGAACTCGTCCTAGACGGTTTGTCCGATTTGCACGAAAATTGAACCAGATCATCTTCAGGCAGTGCTGACAAAAAGTTATGGAATTCAAATTGATTCGTCAAACCGTTTTCGATAAATGCTCGAACAAATTTTACGTAGCACCTGCAAAAACAGTCGTAAGGCTGTATCTCTGCAACGGTTTATCGTATTCAGACCAAACTTGGTACATGTCATCACAAGCATGACCTGAGGCTACATACTGCGTTTCGGCGCAGCGCCACCTACTGGTCCGGAGATATGAAAAATGGCTATTTTTGCTTATAACTTCTGAACAATTTGTCCAAAAATCATAAAATTGGTCTCGTTAGATTCAGGGCAACATGCCGAGTCGACTGATATCAAATTTTACCATATCGGCCATTTTGACTGTCGGCCATTTTGAATTTTGTGATAAAATGCTGTATTTTAAGAACGCATGAACGGATTGTTACGAAACTTGGTATGGGTCATCAGCACGATGTTCTGAAGGAGCGTGAGAAGTTTCGAAACAGCGCCACCTAGTGGTCAAAAGTTATAACGACATTTCCAAAAAGGCTAATAACTTTTGAATAAATCTGGCTACTGAAATGCCACTGGTCTTATTAGATTCCTTGGGTCAAGCCGAGAACATAGATACCAAGTTTACCTTATTTGGCCAAACTTCCTGTCCGCCATCTTGATTTTCATTCAAAACCTACTTTTTCAAACTCCTCCTAGACCGTTTGTCCGATTTTCACCAAAATCGAATCGTATCATCTCCAGACCGTGCCGACTAAAAGTTATGGATTTCGTGTGGATAGACCAAACCGTTTTCGTATAGCGCAGCAGCAAAGTTGAGGCATGATGCTAATAGCACTATTCAGGCTTTATCTCTGCAATCCCTTGAAATATTGACACCAAACTTTGTATGTGTCATTGTCACTTCACTCTGACCACATCACATCAGTTTTGTAACTGCGCCACCTATTGGTCGAAAGTGATAATGCATTAAATCATATTTTTATTGACTGTTTCTATGATTTTTCAGCCATTTCGTCTAAAATCCTCTTTAAATGTCTTTAATTGCTCATTGTTGCAGTTGGTCTGACACCTTCAGCCATGTTGGCATATCCTGTCATCTACTTGCGCTTGGCCCCGGTAATGGCTGCTTGCAGCTATATTTATTATTATTATTATTATTCTTCTTCTTCTTCTTCCGCCATGGGAGTCTATGGCAGCCCATAGAACCGCTTGCGGGAAAGTTATGAAATTTGGCACAATGATAGAGGACAGTCCAAAAAGTCACCATACCAAATTTGGTGTCTTAAAACCAATCCCTCTAGCGCCACCACCTGTCCAAATTTTCACTTTTATTTTGCTAATAACTTTTGAAGCGTAAGGCCAATCAACAAAATTCTTTTTTCATCTGATTCCTGAGCTCATGCTGATTCGATTGCACCCTATGACGTCATTTTCCGGCTTATAAATATGGCCGCCATTTTGAATGTGCTGAAAAAGCTACTTTTTCGAACTCGTCCTAGACGGTTTGTCCGATTTGCACGAAAATTGAACCAGATCATCTTCAGGCAGTGCTGACAAAAAGTTATGGAATTCAAATTGATTCGTCAAACCGTTTCCGATAAACGCTCGAACAAATTTTACGTAGCACCTGCAAAAACAGTCGTAAGGCTGTATCTCTGCAACGGTTTATCGTATTCAGACCAAACTTGGTACATGTCATCACAAGCATGACCTGAGGCTACATGCTGCGTTTCGGCGCAGCGCCACCTACTGGTCCGGAGATATGAAAAATGGCTATTTTTGCTTATAACTTCTGAACAATTTGTCCAAAAATCATAAAATTGGTCTCGTTAGATTCAGGGCAACATGCCGAGTCGACTGATATCAAATTTTACCATATCGGCCATTTTGACTGTCGGCCATTTTGAATTTTGTGCTAAAATGCTGTATTTTAAGAACGCATGAACGGATTGTTACGAAACTTGGTATGGGTCATCAGCACGATGTTCTGAAGGAGCGTGAGAAGTTTCGAAACAGCGTCACCTAGTGGTCAAAAGTTATAACGACATTTCCAAAAAGGCTAATAACTTTTGAATAAATCTGGCTACTGAAATGCCACTGGTCTTAATAGATTCCTTGGGTCAAGCCGAGAACATAGATACCAAGTTTACCTTATTTGGCCAAACTTCCTGTCCGCCATCTTGATTTTCATTCAAAACCTACTTTTTCAAACTCCTCCTAGACCGTTTGTCCGATTTTCACCAAAATCGAATCGTATCATCTCCAGACCGTGCCGACTAAAAGTTATGGATTTCGTGTGGATAGACCAAACCGTTTTCGTATAGCGCAGCAGCAAAGTTGAGGCATGATGCTAATAGCACTATTCAGGCTTTATCTCTGCAATCCCTTGAAATATTGACACCAAACTTTTTACGGCTTGTCATTGTCACTTCACTCTGACCACATCACATCAGTTTTGTAACTGCGCCACCTATTGGTCGAAAGTGATAATGCATTAAATCATATTTTTATTGACTGTTTCTATGATTTTTCAGCCATTTCGTCTAAAATCCTCTTTAAATGTCTTTAATTGCTCATTGTTGCAGTTGGTCTGACACCTTCAGCCATGTTGGCATATCCTGTCATCTACTTGCGCTTGGCCCCGGTAATTGCTGCTTGCAGCTATATTTATTATTATTATTATTATTCTTCTTCCGCCATGGGAGTCTATGGCAGCCCATAGAACCGATTGCGGGAAAGTTATGAAATTTGGCACAATGATAGAGGACAGTCCGAAAAGTCACCATACCAAATTTGGTGTCTTAAAACCAATCCCTCTAGCGCCACCACCTGTCCAAAATTTCACTTTTATTTTGCTAATAACTTTTGAACCGTTTGGCCAATCAACAAAATTCTTTTTTCCTCTGATTCCCGAGCTCATGCCGATTCGATTGCACCCTATGACGTCATTTTCCGGCTTATAAATATGGCCGCCAATTTTAATGGGCTGAAAAAGCTACTTTTTCGAACTCGTCCTAGACGGTTTGTCCGATTTGCACGAAAATTGAACCAGATCATCTTCAGGCAGTGCTGACAAAAAGTTATGGAATTCAAATTGATTCGTCAAACCGTTTTCGAATAACGCTCGAACACATTTTACGTAGCGCTTGCGAAAACAGTCGTAGGGCTGTATCTCCGCAACGCTTTATCGGATTCAGACCAAAATTGGTACATTTCATCACAAGCATGACCTGAGGCTACATGCTGCGTTTCGGCGCAGCGCCACCTACTGGTCCGGAGATATGAAAAATGGCTATTTTTGCTTATAACTTCTGAACATTTTGTCCAAAAATCATAAAATTGGTCTCGTTAGATTCAGGGCAACATGCCGAGTCGACTGATATAAAATTTTACCATATCGGCCATTTTGACTTTCGGCCATTTTGAATTTTGTGCTAAAATGCTGTATTTTAAGAACGCATGAACGGATTGTTACGAAACTCGGTATGGGTCATCAGCACGATGTTCTGAAGGAGCGTGAGAAGTTTCGAAACAGCGCCACCTAGTGGTGAATTTTATTTTTCAAATGCTTATAACTTTGGGTGTGGTCGACTTATTTTCACCAAACTCATCTCATTAGACTCCTGAATCCTTGCCGAGTCCAACGATACCAAATATGCTAGGTTTCGCCTTACGGTTTGTGTAGCGTTGTGATTTAGCACTTAAAAAACATTAGGCGATATCTTCGAAACCGTTTGTCCGATCGAGACGAAACCACCGTCAGAAGTTTGGAATCATAGCTTGTTAACTAAACGTTAAAGCCCAAATGCGAAAATATTGATGTCTAGAGGTAGTAAATTCCAATTAAAGTCATGTGTCAGTCATTTTTTACGTGTTTTTTCATATAAATGTCTATAACTCCGAAGATAATTGAGATATTTTCACCAAAATCGACACACATATGTATGGGCTCACTCTGAGGACACATACAAAAAATGGTGGGACTGAGCCTCTTGGTGGCGCTATAATAGAACAAAACATGAAATTCCCATTGACTTCAATACAGTTTTGTGAAATAAAATGCTATACTAAACAAATGCATTAGTTTAATATTACGAAACTCAGAATGTGCCATCAGCACCATCCCCTGAAGGTACCCAAAATATTTCGAGACAGCGCCACCTAGTGGTCAAAAGTTGTAACAAAATTTCCAAAAAGGCTAATCAATTTTGAATAAATCTGGCTATTGAAATGCTTAATAGATTCCTTGGGTCAAGCCGAGAACATAGATACCAAGTTTTCCTTATTTGGCCAAACTTCCTGTCCGCCATCTTGATTTTCAGTCAAAACCTACTTTTTCAAACTCCTCCTAGACCGTTTGTCCGATTTTCACCAAACTCTAATCGTATCATCTCCAGACCGTGCCGACTAAAAGTTATGGATTTCTTGTCGATAGACGAAACCATTTTCGTATAGCGCAGCAGCAAAGTTGAGGCATGATGCCAATAGCACTATTCAGGCTTTATCTCTGCAATGCCTTGACATATTGACAACAAACTTTGTATGTGACATTGTCACTTCACTCTGACCACATCAGTTTTGTAACTGCGCCACCTACTTGTCGAAAGTGATAATCAATTAAATTATATTTTTAATTACTGTTTCTATGATTTTTCAGCCATTTCGTCTAAAATCCTCTTTAAATGTCTGTAATTGCTCATTGTTGCAGTTGATCTGACACCTTCAGCCATGTCTTGTCGTCTTATTCTGCTTGGCCCCGGTAATGGCTGCTTGCAGCTATATTTATTATTATTCTTCTTCCGACTGGGCGTCTATGGCAGCCCATAGAACCGATTGCGGGAAAGTTGTTTTGGTTTGACATTCTGATAGAGGACAGTCCCAACATTAAATACACCAATTTTTGTGTTTCTAAGTCATTCCCTCTAGCGCCACCACCTGTCCAAAGTTTCACTTTTATTTTGCTAATAACTTTTGAACCGTAAGGCCAATCAACAAAATTCTTTTTTCCTCTTATTTCTGAGCTCATGCCGATTCGATTGCACCCTATGACGTCATTTTCCGTCATATAAATATGGCCGCCATTTTTAATTTTCTGAAAAAGCTACTTTTTCGAACTCGTCCTAGACGGTTTGTCCGATTTGCACGAAAATTGAACCAGATCATCTTCAGGCAGTGTTGACCAAAAGTTATGGAATTCAAATTGATTCGTCAAACCGTTTTCGATAAACGCACGAATACATTTTACGTAGCGCTAGCAAAAACAGTCGTAAGGCTGTATCTCCGCAAAGGTTTATCGTATTCAGACCAAACTTGGTACATGTACTCACAAGCATGACCTGAGGCTACATGCTGCGTTTCGGCGCAGCGCCACCTACTGGTCCGGAGATATGAAAAATGGCTATTTTTGCTTATAACTTTTGAACAGTTTGTCCAAAAATCATAAAATTGGTCTCGTTAGATTCAGGGCAACATGCCGAGTCGACTGATGTCCAATTTGACCATATCGGTCATTTTGGCTGTCGGCCATTTTGAATTTTGTGCTAAAATTCTGTATTTTATGACCGCATGAACGGATTGTTACGAAATGTGGTATGGGTCATCAGCACAATGCCCTGAATGAGCCTGAGAAGTTTCGAAACAGCGCCACCTAGTGGTGAATTTTTTTTTTCAAATGCTTATAACTTTGGGTGTGGTCAACTTATTTTCACGAAACTCATCTTTTTAGACTCCTGAATCGTTGCCGAGTCCTACGATACCAAACATGCTAGGTTTCGCCTTACGGTTTGTGTAGCGTTGTGATTTAGCGCTTAAAAAACATTTGGCTATATCTTTGAAACCGCTAGTCCGATCGAGACGAAACCACCGTCAGAAGTTTGGAAACATAGGTCGATAGCTATACGCCAATGCCCAAATGCGAAAATATTGATGTTTAGGGGTACTAATTTCCAATCAAAGTCATGTGTCAGTCATTTTTTTCGTGTTTTTTCATATAAATGTCTATAACTCCGAAGTGAATTGAGATATTTTCACCAAAATTGACACACATATGTATGGGCTCACTCTGAGGACACGTAAAAAAAATTGTGGGACTGAGCCTCTTGGTGGCGCTATAATTGAACAAAATATGAAATTCCCATTGACTTCAATACAGTTTTGTGAAATAAAATGCTATACTAAACAAATGCATTGGTGTAATATTACGAAACTCAGATTGTGTCATCAGCACCATCCCCTGAAGGCAACCAAAATATTTCAAGACAGCGCCACCTAGTGGTCAAAAGTTATAACAAAATTTCCAAAAAGGCTAATAACTTTTGAATAAATCTGGCTATTGAAATGCCACGGGTCTTAATAGATTCCTTGGGCCAAGCCGAGAACATAGATACCAAGTTTTCCTTATTTGGCCAAACTTCCTGTCCACCATCTTGATTTTCAGTCAAAACCTACTTTTTCGAACTCCTCCTAGACCGTTTGTCCGATTTTCACCAAAATCGAATCGTATCATCTCCAGACCGTGCCGACTAAAAGTTATGGATTTCGTGTCGATAGACGAAACCGTTTTCGTATAGCGCAGCAGCAAAGTTGAGGAATGATGCTAATAGCAATAATTAAGGCTTTATCTCTGCAATGCCTTGATATATTGACACCAATCTTTGTATGTGTCATTGTCACTTCACTCTGACCACATCACATCAGTTTTGTAACTGCGCCACCTATTGGTCGAAAGTGATAATCCATCAAATCATATTTTTAATTATTGTTTCTATGATTTTTCAGGCATTTTGCCTAAAATCCTCTTTAAATGTCTTTAATTGCTCATTGTTGCAGTTGGTCTGACACTTTCAGACATGTTGGCATGTCTTGTCGTCTTATTCTGCTTGGCCCCGGTAATGGCTGCTTGCAGCTATATTTATTATTATTATTATTCTTCTTCTTCTTCTTCCGCCATGGGAGTCTATGGCAGCCCATAGAACCGCTTGCGGGAAAGTTATGAAATTTGGCACAATGATAGAGGACAGTCCAAAAAGTCACCATACCAAATTTGGTGTCTTAAAACCAATCCCTCTAGCGCCACCACCTGTCCAAATTTTCACTTTTATTTTGCTAATAACTTTTGAAGCGTAAGGCCAATCAACAAAATTCTTTTTTCATCTGATTCCTGAGCTCATGCTGATTCGATTGCACCCTATGACGTCATTTTCCGGCTTATAAATATGGCCGCCATTTTGAATGTGCTGAAAAAGCTACTTTTTCGAACTCGTCCTAGACGGTTTGTCCGATTTGCACGAAAATTGAACCAGATCATCTTCAGGCAGTGCTGACAAAAAGTTATGGAATTCAAATTGATTCGTCAAACCGTTTCCGATAAACGCTCGAACAAATTTTACGTAGCACCTGCAAAAACAGTCGTAAGGCTGTATCTCTGCAACGGTTTATCGTATTCAGACCAAACTTGGTACATGTCATCACAAGCATGACCTGAGGCTACATGCTGCGTTTCGGCGCAGCGCCACCTACTGGTCCGGAGATATGAAAAATGGCTATTTTTGCTTATAACTTCTGAACAATTTGTCCAAAAATCATAAAATTGGTCTCGTTAGATTCAGGGCAACATGCCGAGTCGACTGATATCAAATTTTACCATATCGGCCATTTTGACTGTCGGCCATTTTGAATTTTGTGCTAAAATGCTGTATTTTAAGAACGCATGAACGGATTGTTACGAAACTTGGTATGGGTCATCAGCACGATGTTCTGAAGGAGCGTGAGAAGTTTCGAAACAGCGTCACCTAGTGGTCAAAAGTTATAACGACATTTCCAAAAAGGCTAATAACTTTTGAATAAATCTGGCTACTGAAATGCCACTGGTCTTAATAGATTCCTTGGGTCAAGCCGAGAACATAGATACCAAGTTTACCTTATTTGGCCAAACTTCCTGTCCGCCATCTTGATTTTCATTCAAAACCTACTTTTTCAAACTCCTCCTAGACCGTTTGTCCGATTTTCACCAAAATCGAATCGTATCATCTCCAGACCGTGCCGACTAAAAGTTATGGATTTCGTGTGGATAGACCAAACCGTTTTCGTATAGCGCAGCAGCAAAGTTGAGGCATGATGCTAATAGCACTATTCAGGCTTTATCTCTGCAATCCCTTGAAATATTGACACCAAACTTTTTACGGCTTGTCATTGTCACTTCACTCTGACCACATCACATCAGTTTTGTAACTGCGCCACCTATTGGTCGAAAGTGATAATGCATTAAATCATATTTTTATTGACTGTTTCTATGATTTTTCAGCCATTTCGTCTAAAATCCTCTTTAAATGTCTTTAATTGCTCATTGTTGCAGTTGGTCTGACACCTTCAGCCATGTTGGCATATCCTGTCATCTACTTGCGCTTGGCCCCGGTAATTGCTGCTTGCAGCTATATTTAGGGGCCAAGCACCGAAGGTGCGGAGGCACCTATTGTTTTTGTTCCGGTTCTTATTATTATTATTATTATTATTATTATTCTTCTTCTTCTTCTTCCGCCATGGGAGTCTATGGCAGCCCATAGAACCGCTTGCGGGAAAGTTATGAAATTTGGCACAATGATAGAGGACAGTCCAAAAAGTCACCATACCAAATTTGGTGTCTTAAAACCAATCCCTCTAGCGCCACCACCTGTCCAAAGTTTCACTTTTATTTTGCTAATAACTTTTGAAGCGTAAGGCCAATCAACAAAATTCTTTTTTCCTCTGATTCCTGAGCTCATGCTGATTCGATTGCACCCTATGACGTCATTTTCCGGCTTATAAATATGGCCGCCATTTTGAATGTGCTGAAAAAGCTACTTTTTCAAACTCGTCCTAGACGGTTTGTCCGATTTGCACGAAAATTGAACCAGATCATCTTCAGGCAGTGCTGACAAAAAGTTATGGAATTCAAATTGATTCGTCAAACCGTTTTCGATAAATGCTCGAACAAATTTTACGTAGCACCTGCAAAAACAGTCGTAAGGCTGTATCTCTGCAACGGTTTATCGTATTCAGACCAAACTTGGTACATGTCATCACAAGCATGACCTGAGGCTACATGCTGCGTTTCGGCGCAGCGCCACCTACTGGTCCGGAGATATGAAAAATGGCTATTTTTGCTTATAACTTCTGAACAATTTGTCCAAAAATCATAAAATTGGTCTCGTTAGATTCAGGGCAACATGCCGAGTCGACTGATATCAAATTTTACCATATCGGCCATTTTGACTGTCGGCCATTTTGAATTTTGTGATAAAATGCTGTATTTTAAGAACGCATGAACGGATTGTTACGAAACTTGGTATGGGTCATCAGCACGATGTTCTGAAGGAGCGTGAGAAGTTTCGAAACAGCGCCACCTAGTGGTCAAAAGTTATAACGACATTTCCAAAAAGGCTAATAACTTTTGAATAAATCTGGCTACTGAAATGCCACTGGTCTTATTAGATTCCTTGGGTCAAGCCGAGAACATAGATACCAAGTTTACCTTATTTGGCCAAACTTCCTTTCCGCCATCTTGATTTTCATTCAAAACCTACTTTTTCAAACTCCTCCTAGACCGTTTGTCCGATTTTCACCAAAATCGAATCGTATCATCTCCAGACCGTGCCGACTAAAAGTTATGGATTTCGTGTGGATAGACCAAACCGTTTTCGTATAGCGCAGCAGCAAAGTTGAGGCATGATGCTAATAGCACTATTCAGGCTTTATCTCTGCAATCCCTTGAAATATTGACACCAAACTTTGTATGTGTCATTGTCACTTCACTCTGACCACATCACATCAGTTTTGTAACTGCGCCACCTATTGGTCGAAAGTGATAATGCATTAAATCATATTTTTATTGACTGTTTCTATGATTTTTCAGCCATTTCGTCTAAAATCCTCTTTAAATGTCTTTAATTGCTCATTGTTGCAGTTGGTCGGACACCTTCAGCCATGTTGGCATATCCTGTCATCTACTTGCGCTTGGCCCCGGTAATGGCTGCTTGCAGCTATATTTATTAGGGGCCAAGCACCGAAGGTGCGGAGGCACCTATTGTGTTTGTTCCGGTTCTTATTATTATTATTATTAGGGGCCAAGCACCGAAGGTGCGGAGGCACCTATTGTGTTTGTTCCGGTTCTTATTATTATTATTCTTCTTCCGACTGGGCGTCTATGGCAGCCCATAGAACCGATTGCGGGAAAGTTGTTTTGGTTTGACATTCTGATAGAGGACAGTCCCAACATTAAATACACCAATTTTTGTGTTTCTAAGTCATTCCCTCTAGCGCCACCACCTGTCCAAAGTTTCACTTTTATTTTGCTAATAACTTTTGAACCGTAAGGCCAATCAACAAAATTCTTTTTTCCTCTTATTTCTGAGCTCATGCCGATTCGATTGCACCCTATGATGTCATTTTCCGTCATATAACTATGGCCGCCATTTTTAATTTTCTGAAAAAGCTACTTTTTCGAACTCGTCCTAGACGGTTTGTCCGATTTGCACGAAAATTGAACCAGATCATCTTCAGGCAGTGTTGACCAAAAGTTATGGAATTCAAATTGATTCGTCAAACCGTTTTCGATAAACGCACGAATACATTTTACGTAGCTCTAGCAAAAACAGTCGTAAGGCTGTATCTCCGCAACGGTTTATCGTATTCAGACCAAACTTGGTACATGTACTCACAAGCATGACCTGAGGCTACATGCTGCGTTTCGGCGCAGCGCCACCTACTGGTCCGGAGATATGAAAAATGGCTATTTTTGCTTATAACTTCTGAACAGTTTGTCCAAAAATCATAAAATTGGTATCGTTACATTCAGGGCAATATGCCGATTCGTATGATATCCAGTTTTACCATATCGGCCCTTTTGACTGTCGGCCATTTTGAATTTTGTGCTAAAATACTGTATTTTAAGAATGCATGAACGAATTGTTACGAAACTTGGTATGGGTCATCAGCACGTTGTCCTGAAGGAGCGTGAGAAGTTTCGAAACAGCGCCACCTAGTGGTGAATTTTTTTTTTCAAATGCTTATAACTTTGGGTGTGGTCAACTTATTTTCACGAGACTCATCTAATTAGACTCCTGAAACCTTGCCGAGTCCTACGATACCAAACATGCTAGGTTTTGCCTTACGGTTTGTGTAGCGTTGTGATTTAGCGCTTAAAAAACATTTGGCTATATCTTCGAAACCGCTAGTCCGATCGAGACGAAACCACCGTCAGAAGTTTGGAAACATAGGTCGATAGCAATATGCCAATGCCCAAATGCGAAAATATTGATGTTTAGGGGTAGTAAAATCCAAACAAAGTCATGTGTCAGTCATTTTTTACGTGTTTTTTCATATAAATGCCTATAACTCTGAAGCAAATTGAGATTTTTTCACCAAAACTGACACACATATGTATGGGCTCACTCTGAGGACACGTAAAAAAAATTGTGAGACTGAGCCTCTTGGTGGCGCTATAATAGAACAAAACATAAAATTCCCATTGACTTCAATACAGTTTTGTGAAATAAAATGCTATTTTCATTAAAAACCTACTTTTTCGAACTCCTCCTAGACCGTTTGTCCGATTTTCACCAAAATCGAATCGTACCATCTCCAGACTGTGCCGACTAAAAGTTATGGATTTCGTGTCGATAGACGAAACCGTTTTCGTATAGCGCAGCAGCAAAGTTGAGGCATGATGCCAAAAGCACTATTCAGGCTTTATCTCTGCAATCCCTTGAAATATTGACACCAAACTTTGTATGTGTCATTGTCACTTCACTCTGACCACATCACATCAGTTTTGTAACTGCTCCACCTATTGGTCGAAAGTGATAATCCATTAAATCATATTCTGAATTACTTTTTATATGATTTTTCAGCCATTTCGCCTAAACTCCTCTTTAAATGTCTTTAATTGCTCATTGTTGCAGTTGGTCTGACACCTTCAGCCATGTTGGAATATCCTGTCATCTGCTTGCGCTTGGCCCCGATAATTGCTGCTTGCAGCTATATTTATTATTATTATTCTTCTTCCGACTGGGCGTCTATGGCAGCCCATAGAACCGATTGCGGGAAAGTTGTTTTGGTTTGACATTCTGATAGAGGACAGTCCCAACATTAAATACACCAATTTTTGTGTTTCTAAGTCATTCCCTCTAGCGCCACCACCTGTCCAAAGTTTCACTTTTATTTTGCTAATAACTTTTGAACCGTAAGGCCAATCAACAAAATTCTTTTTTCCTCTTCTTTCTGAGCTCATGCCGATTCGATTGCACCCTATGACGCCATTTTCCGTCATATAAATATGGCCGCCATTTTTAATTTTCTGAAAAAGCTACTTTTTCGAACTCGTCCTAGACGGTTTGTCCGATTTGCACGAAAATTGAACCAGATCATCTTCAGGCAGTGTTGACCAAAAGTTATGGAATTCAAATTGATTCGTCAAACCGTTTTCGATAAACGCACGAATACATTTTACGTAGCGCTAGCAAAAACAGTCGTAAGGCTGTATCTCCGCAAAGGTTTATCGTATTCAGACCAAACTTGGTACATGTACTCACAAGCATGACCTGAGGCTACATGCTGCGTTTCGGCGCAGCGCCACCTACTGGTCCGGAGATATGAAAAATGGCTATTTTTGCTTATAACTTCTGAACAGTTTGTCCAAAAATCATAAAATTGGTCTCGTTAGATTCAGGGCAACATGCCGAGTCGACTGATGTCCAATTTGACCATATCGGTCATTTTGGCTGTCGGCCATTTTGAATTTTGTGCTAAAATTCTGTATTTTATGACCGCATGAACGGATTGTTACGAAACGTGGTATGGGTCATCAGCACAATGCCCTGAATGAGCGTGAGAAGTTTCGAAACAGCGCCACCTAGTGGTGAATTTTTTTTTTCAAATGCTTATAACTTTGGGTGTGGTCAACTTATTTTCACGAAACTCATCTTTTTACACTCCTGAATCGTTGCCGAGTCCTACGATACCAAACATGCTAGGTTTCGCCTTACGGTTTGTGTAGCGTTGTGATTTAGCGCTTAAAAAACATTTGGCTATATCTTTGAAACCGCTAGTCCGATCGAGACGAAACCACCGTCAGAAGTTTGGAAACATAGGTCGATAGCTATACGCCAATGCCCAAATGCGAAAATATTGATAGTAAGGGGTAGTAAAATTCAAACAAAGTCATGTGTCAGTCATTTTTTACGTGTTTTTTTATATAAATGTCTATAACTCTAAAGCGAATTGAGATATTTTCACCAAAACTGACACACATATGTATGGGCTCACTCTGAGGACACGTAAAAAAAATTGTGGGACTGAGCCTCTTGGTGGCGCTATAACAGAACAAAACATGAAATTCCCATTGACTTCAATACAGTTTTGTGAAATAAAATGCTATTTTCATTCACAACCTACTTTTTCAAACTCCTCCCACACCGTTTGTCCGATTTTCACCAAAATCGAATCATATCATCTCCAGACTGTGCCGACTAAAACTTATGGATTTCGTGTCGATTGACGAAACCGTTTTCGAATAGCGCAGCAGCAAAGTTGAGGCATGATGCTAAAGGCATTATTCAGGCTTTATCTCTGCAATGCCTTGACATATTGACACCAAACTTTGTATGTGTCATTGTCACTTCACTCTGACCACATCACATCAGTTTTGTAACTGCGCCACCTATTGGTCAAAAGTGATAATCCATAAAATCATATTTTTATTTACTGTTTCTATGATTTTTCAGGCATTTTGCCTAAAATCCTCTTTAATGTCTTTAATTGCTCATTGTCGCAGTTGGTCTGACACTTTAAGCAATGTTGGCATGTCTTGTCGTCTGATTGTGCTTGGCCCCGGTAATTGCTGCTTGCAGCTATATTTAGGGGCCAAGCACAGAATGTGCGTAGGCACCTATTGTATCTGTTGGCGTACCAAAAATAATTCTTCTTTTTCTTCCGCTCTGGGAGTCTATGGCAGCCCATAGAACCGCTTGCGGGAAAGTTATGAAATTTGGCACACTGATAGAGGGCAGACTGAACAGTCACCATAGCAAATTTGGAGTCTCCAACTCATTCCCTCTAGCGCCACCAGCTGTCCAAATTTGCACTCATGTTTATGCTAATAACTTTTGAACCACAAGGGCTAGAAACAAAATTCCCATTTCTTCTGATTCCCTAGCTCAAGACGATTCGATCGCACCCTATGATGTCATTTTCCGTCATG
The DNA here is from genome assembly GCF_951802725.1 of Rutilus rutilus. Classification (NCBI taxonomy): domain Eukaryota; kingdom Metazoa; phylum Chordata; class Actinopteri; order Cypriniformes; family Leuciscidae; genus Rutilus; species Rutilus rutilus. The sequence goes on from NC_140216.1 coordinate 21,605,675, forward strand.
GAAATTTGTCCGCCATTTTGAATTTTTCGAAAAATCTACTTTTTCGAACTCCTCCTAGGCCGTTGCTCCGATTTTCACGAAAATTGACCCAGATCATCTACAGACCATGCCGACAAAAAGTTATGGAATTCAAGTTGATTCGCTTAGCAATTTTTGAAAAAACCCACAAACAAATTTTACGTAGCGCTTGCGAAACCAGACGTAAGGCTGTATCTCCGCAACGCTTTATCGGATTCAGACCAAACTTGGCACATGTCATCACAAGCATGACCTGAGGCTACATGCTGCGTTTCGGCGCAGCGCCACCTACTGGTCCGGAGATATGAAAAATGGCTATTTTTGCTTATAACTTCTGAATAGTTTGCCCAAAAATCATCAAATTGGTCTCGTTAGATTCAGGCCAACATGCTGAGTCGACTGATATCCAATTTTACCATATCGGCCATTTTGGCTGTCGGCCATTTTGAATTTTGTGCTAAAATGCTGTATTTTAAGAACGCATGAATGGATTGTTACGAAACATGGTGTGGCTCATCAGCACGGTGCCCTGAAGGAGCGTGAGAAGTTTCAAAACAGCGCCACCTTGTGGTCAAAAGTTATAACAACATTTCCAAAAAGGCTAATAACCTTTGAATACATCTGCCTATTGAAATGCCACTGGTCTTAATAGATTCCCTGGGTCACGCTGAGAACATAGATACCAAGTTTGCCATATTTGGCCGAACTTCCTGTCCGCCATCTTGATTTTCAACCAAAACCTACTTTTTCGAACTCCTCCTAGACCGTTTGTCCGATTTTCACCAAAATCGAATCGTATCATCTCCACACTGTACCGACAAAAAGTTATGGAATTCGTGTTGATTCGTCAAACCGTTCTCGAATACCGCGCAAACAAATTTTACGTTGTGCCACAGCTACAGATTTAGTGCAAAAGTACTAAATCGCCCATAACTCCCAGACCATTTGCCCCTAGACTCAAGTGTCTTACACCACTGTGATCCCTGGCTCAAGGCGGACAAAATGGCTATCTCCAATTTCAATGTCGGCCAGAAAAAATGTCTGCTATGTCGAATTTTGTCCGAAACCTACTTTTGCGAACTAGTCCTAGGTTTTTCGCCAGATCGGAACCAAACCAGTCTAGGACATTTCTCTGGACTCTCTAGATCAATAATTATCGAAAAAAAGTTGAACTTTTGCATTTGGGTGGCTGTAACAGGGTCATTTAGAAAAGGGGCGTGGCAAAATACACTAAAAAGCCTATAAATCCCAATTGAAAACTCAGAACTTCACCAAAATTGATGAGCATATGTGTCAGAACATGGTGAGGAAGCATGCAGAGTTTCATGGAGATCGGACCATAGGTGGCGCTATAACTGGCTAAAGCCTTCATTCTTATTAGGGGTTCAAGCATGAAATGCTGAAACCCTATTGTAATTGTAAGGATTCGTAAAACGCATCGTGCAGGCCAAACCGTAAGGCCTAGAGACGTGAAACCTGGCCAGATGGTAGGCCTCAATTTGGGGACAACCTATCAGAGTATGACCCCGAATGGCCCATAGGTGGCGCTACAGCAACCAAAAGTTCAAAATTGCTCATAACTCTTAGACCGTTTGTCCCAGGATCAAGTGTCTTATATCGTTGGAATCCTTGGCTCAAGGCGGACAAAATGGCTATCTCCGATTTTGATTTAGGCAGGGGAAATTTTTTGCTATGTCGAATTTTGTCCAAAACCTACCTTTGCGAACTAGTCCCTGGTTTTTCGCCCGATTGGAACCAAACCAGTCTAGGACAATTCTCTGGACTCTCTAGATCAATAATTGTCGAAAAAAAGTTGAACTTTTGCATTTGGGTGGCTGTAACAGGGTCATTTAGAAAAGGGGCGTGGCAAAATACACTAAAAAGCCTATAAATCCCAAATGAAAACTCAGAACATCACGAAAATCGCTGAGCATATGTGTCATGACATGGTGAACAAGCGTGCCGAGTTTCATGCAGATCGGACCATAGGTGGCGCTATAAATGGCAAAAAGGTTCCCTTATTATTAGGGGCCAAGCACAGAATGTGCGTAGGCACCTATTGTATCTGTTGGCGTACCAAAAATAATTCTTCTTTTTCTTCCGCTCTGGGAGTCTATGGCAGCCCATAGAACCGCTTGCGGGAAAGTTATGAAATTTGGCACACTGATAGAGGGCAGACTGAACAGTCACCATAGCAAATTTGGAGTCTCCAACTCATTCCCTCTAGCGCCACCAGCTGTCCAAATTTGCACTCATGTTTATGCTAATAACTTTTGAACCACAAGGGCTAGAAACAAAATTCCCATTTCTTCTGATTCCCTAGCTCAAGACGATTCGATCGCACCCTATGATGTCATTTTCCGTCATGGAAATTTGTCCGCCATTTTGAATTTTTCGAAAAATCTACTTTTTCGAACTCCTCCTAGGCCGTTGCTCCGATTTTCACGAAAATTGACCCAGATCATCTACAGACCATGCCGACAAAAAGTTATGGAATTCAAGTTGATTCGCTTAGCAATTTTTGAAAAAACCCACAAACAAATTTTACGTAGCGCTTGCGAAACCAGACGTAAGGCTGTATCTCCGCAACGCTTTATCGGATTCAGACCAAACTTGGCACATGTCATCACAAGCATGACCTGAGGCTACATGCTGCGTTTCGGCGCAGCGCCACCTACTGGTCCGGAGATATGAAAAATGGCTATTTTTGCTTATAACTTCTGAATAGTTTGCCCAAAAATCATCAAATTGGTCTCGTTAGATTCAGGCCAACATGCTGAGTCGACTGATATCCAATTTTACCATATCGGCCATTTTGGCTGTCGGCCATTTTGAATTTTGTGCTAAAATGCTGTATTTTAAGAACGCATGAATGGATTGTTACGAAACATGGTGTGGCTCATCAGCACGGTGCCCTGAAGGAGCGTGAGAAGTTTCAAAACAGCGCCACCTTGTGGTCAAAAGTTATAACAACATTTCCAAAAAGGCTAATAACCTTTGAATACATCTGCCTATTGAAATGCCACTGGTCTTAATAGATTCCCTGGGTCACGCTGAGAACATAGATACCAAGTTTGCCATATTTGGCCGAACTTCCTGTCCGCCATCTTGATTTTCAACCAAAACCTACTTTTTCGAACTCCTCCTAGACCGTTTGTCCGATTTTCACCAAAATCGAATCGTATCATCTCCACACTGTACCGACAAAAAGTTATGGAATTCGTGTTGATTCGTCAAACCGTTCTCGAATACCGCGCAAACAAATTTTACGTTGTGCCACAGCTACAGATTTAGTGCAAAAGTACTAAATCGCCCATAACTCCCAGACCATTTGCCCCTAGACTCAAGTGTCTTACACCACTGTGATCCCTGGCTCAAGGCGGACAAAATGGCTATCTCCAATTTCAATGTCGGCCAGAAAAAATGTCTGCTATGTCGAATTTTGTCCGAAACCTACTTTTGCGAACTAGTCCTAGGTTTTTCGCCAGATCGGAACCAAACCAGTCTAGGACATTTCTCTGGACTCTCTAGATCAATAATTATCGAAAAAAAGTTGAACTTTTGCATTTGGGTGGCTGTAACAGGGTCATTTAGAAAAGGGGCGTGGCAAAATACACTAAAAAGCCTATAAATCCCAATTGAAAACTCAGAACTTCACCAAAATTGATGAGCATATGTGTCAGAACATGGTGAGGAAGCATGCAGAGTTTCATGGAGATCGGACCATAGGTGGCGCTATAACTGGCTAAAGCCTTCATTCTTATTAGGGGTTCAAGCATGAAATGCTGAAACCCTATTGTAATTGTAAGGATTCGTAAAACGCATCGTGCAGGCCAAACCGTAAGGCCTAGAGACGTGAAACCTGGCCAGATGGTAGGCCTCAATTTGGGGACAACCTATCAGAGTATGACCCCGAATGGCCCATAGGTGGCGCTACAGCAACCAAAAGTTCAAAATTGCTCATAACTCTTAGACCGTTTGTCCCAGGATCAAGTGTCTTATATCGTTGGAATCCTTGGCTCAAGGCGGACAAAATGGCTATCTCCGATTTGCTCGCCCTTCAGGCACCAATTTTGAGTAAATTGCTTTTTTTTGAAAAACCTATTTTTGCGAACTTCTCCTTGGTTTTTCGCCCGATCGGAACCAAACCACTGCAAGAATATTCTCTGGAGTCTGACAATCAATAATCATCCAAAAAATTCAAAATTTCAATTAACGGTTGATAAGGGGAACCAAAATCTTTGATGGCACCAGAGCCACTTTTACTAAAATGGTTATAAATTGTGAACGGAAAGAGATTTTTTTGCTAAACTTGGGACACATCTTCCTGAGCTCAATCTGAGATCACTTGAAAAAAATCGTAACAATTGGCCACTAGGTGGCACTATAAAACGGTTATAACTTGTGAACGGAAAGAGATATTTTCGCAAAACTTGGGACACATGTTCATGAGCTCATTCTGAGGTCACGTGAAAAAAAAATCATGTCAATTGGCCACTTGATGGCGCTGTAAAATGGTTATAACTTGTGAACGGAATGAGATATTTTCACTAAACTTGGGACACATGTTCATAAGCTCAATTTGAGTTGACATGAAAAAAATCATGACAATTGGCCACTTGGTGGTGCTATAACAGTGAAAAAAGGCACACAGTGTCTTTGTCCAAGGTGCCATGATAGTCTATGAGAACATTGGTGTATCTCAAAAAACTCGTATACGTATACGTCATTGGCACAAAGCCTTGAAGGAGCCTTAGAAATTTCAAGGAAGCCCGTGTTTTTTTCACAGGAGTGACCTCCTAAGAATCCTTGCCGAGTCCAACAATACCAAACATGCCAGGTTTCGCCTTATGGTTTTTGTAAGTATCATTTAGAGCTTTAAAAAAGTGTGGTTATCTTCAAAGCCGTTAGTCTGATCTAGACAACAACAACAAAACAAAGGAAATTTGAAACCATAGGTAAATAGCTAAACAATAATGCCAAAATGTTAAAATTATGATAGGAACTGACAAAAAAATTAATTAAATCCAATCAATTTCACCCATGGATCATTTTGATGCTCTCACATGTTTGAAACGAACAATGATGGATTGTGATGAAATTTGTTTTGAATTGGGACTGGCGAATCCCCGTCCATACTGTCAATGACCGGTCGCAAAGACCCTCCCACTTTAGTTACTGTTGCTATGTCTGACAAGCGACGCCACTCTCACACCACACCAAGTTCTCACGCAGTGAAAAATACATTGCGGATCAGAAAAAAGACTGTGCGCTGACAGACAAGTACTTTTGATATGAAACAAGTCTCACCTTTCAAATGTAGTCATTTTTTAGAGACATTTAAACAATAAATACCATTTTGTGACTCTTTAAATTGTCTGACAGATAGCTGTAGACTCGAGGCTCAGTTAAAGCTGCTTGTGAACCGATCATCTCTTCCTTCTAGTTAATTTATAGCATTAAAATAAACAAGAATGAACATAAAAGGAATGTTGTTTTAAAGTGCTAAGACGTCAGTACACTTTGTTTTTCAAATTTAAATCCTCCTATGTTAATCTACTAACTCTCCTGACTGCTTTGTTGGACAAAATGGCAGATTATGATTAGTCAGATCGCCTGTCAATCAAACTCCCTGAGAGGGGTCAATTGAGAATGCCTGTGCGCACAATCCTGATCTAATCAACAACTTTGCAGTTGCACATTAGCCTGGCTAACGTCAGACCTCTTTCTCTTTGAGACGTGGTCTGGGAACCACATGTTCATTTTCTCGTATTTGAGGCGTGGTTTACGAATGCCCAGAGCCGTTTATTGGGCGCTACAAATGTTTATCAAATGCGCCTGTACGTAGCTCATAGCCAATCGTTTCAATTATACCAGATGATGTATGTAGAGCGACAGATATTCAACGAAGAAGACGACGATGGGTCAGAGATTTATGTGTACACCAGAGTCCTGCACGGGTCCGATTTTGTAAATCCGCACCCGCCCGTACCCGCAGTCCGACCCGTTTCCCAACAGCAGCTCTAATTAAAATTTGCACCCGACCCGCTTAAAATAGAACTGACACCCGACCCGCACCCGAAATAAAATCAGTTTAGACTATCACATTATAGACACACTTACAAAAATGTTTATTGCCAGGTCATACAGAAGTTATTACACGACAATTAACACAAAGACAACTTCAGCCGAAGCTGTCAAAAGGCCGATACATGAAGAACAAGGCTAACGTTACCACAAAACTGAGTAGCCTTATAACATTTTACCAATCGAACAGATGCGGCTACAACACTATATGCCACGCAATTTCGTCTAGCCTACATCTGACCATTTTGGCCTCAAACACGCCCTGCACACCACACATACTTAACAGTGTTAAATATGAAAAATACCGTTCGATAGAACTGCTTTGTTACCACAGTTTCTGCGTGCTTCCTCAGGGATGAAGTTCCACATTTGCGGCTATCCAACACGAAAATGTTTGCAGCAAAGCCTTTCACAATATTTTCTTCATATAACTCCAAATTTCTCCCACACACTGGACTTGATTTTTGATGACGTATTGTCGACAACTTTACAATCTCCACTAGCTATTATTTTCTTCAACTCCACAGCATCCATCTCGACGACTGCAAGCAGATCGCGCGTGCGGTTATGTCGTCATCGTCTTGCTGCTCCCTCCCCGTTCTGTGATTGGTTCCCTAGCTGAGGCGAAAATCTGGTCCATGGTATCCAGGCTGCCTAGCAGCGTGAATAAAATCACGCTGCGCTCAAGGCAGCATGGGGAAACCCAGGCTAGTTGCACATAGGAAAGCCCGGGAAAATCCCGCTATAATGTAAGAAAGCATCTTTTTCATGTATTTGGACTTAAGCCTAACAATGTTTTATGGTGCGCTGTCCCCATTGTTTTTTTGTTTTGTTTTTGGTGAGCGTAGGCTACTCCTGATTTTGTTAGTCATCTCATCTCTTATATGCTGTGTATGATCATATCCTGCCCTATTCATGGTAGCCTACTCGCGGACATTGCGTCATCAATGTTATCAATTGCGTCATCAAGGGGCCCGCCTTGATAATCCTACTTAAGGGCCCGGTGTTGGCTCGTTACGCCACTGGATATAATTGTCTAAACTCCTTATCAAAATTAAATATTTACAACAAATCTGACACATATATATGGGCACACTTTGAGTACTACCAATAAAAGTGGTGGAGATCAGGCAAGACTATAAGAAGACTAGGCAAAAGGTGCTATAACTGTAAAAACGCTTTAAAACCATATATTTCCTATGGTAAACTGCCTGTATTGGCTGTAAATTGACTTTTTCATCTATGATGGCAGTTGTTAAATGCTTGCTAAATAAAACTTAATGTCTTTTGATGCTTGTGTGCTTAAAGGCCTTAACTGCTTGAACCCCGATAAATGCAGCTTGCAGCTTTAATTGCTCATTGTTGCAGTTCGTCTGACACGTCTTGTCGTCTTATTCTGCTTGGCCCCGGTAATTGCTGCTTGCAGCTATATTTATTATTATTCTTCTTCCGACTGGGCGTCTATGGCAGCCCATAGAACCGATTGCGGGAAAGTTGTTTTGGTTTGACATTCTGATAGAGGACAGTCCCAACATTAAATACACCAATTTTTGTGTTTCTAAGTCATTCCCTCTAGCGCCACCACCTGTCCAAAGTTTCACTTTTATTTTGCTAATAACTTTTGAACCGTAAGGCCAATCAACAAAATTCTTTTTTCCTGTTATTCCTGAGCTCATGCCGATTCGATTGCACCCTATGACGTCATTTTCCGGCTTAAAAATATGGCCGACATTTTGAATGTGCTTAAAAAGCTACTTTTTCGAACTCGTCCTAGACGGTTTGTCCGATTTGCACGAAAATTGAACCAGATCATCTTCAGGCAGTGCTGACAAAAAGTTATGGAATTCAAATTGATTCGTCAAACCGTTTTCAATAAGCGCACGAACAAATTTTACGTAGCGCTTGCGAAAACAGTCGTAGGGCTGTATCTCCGCAACGCTTTATCGGATTCAGACCAAACTTGGTACATGTCATCACAAGCATGACCTGAGGCAACATGCTGCGTTTCGGCGCAGCGCCACCTACTGGTCCGGAGATATGAAAAATGGCTATTTTTGCTTATAACTTCTGAACAGTTTGTCCAAAAATCATAAAATTGGTATCGTTACATTCAGGGCAATATGCCGATTCGTATGATATCCAGTTTTACCATATCGGCCCTTTTGACTGTCGGCCATTTTGAATTTTGTGCTAAAATACTGTATTTTAAGAATGCATGAACGAATTGTTACGAAACTTGGTATGGGTCATCAGCACGTTGTCCTGAAGGAGCGTGAGAAGTTTCGAAACAGCGCCACCTAGTGGTGAATTTTTTTTTTCAAATGCTTATAACTTTGGGTGTGGTCAACTTATTTTCACGAGACTCATCTAATTAGACTCCTGAAACCTTGCCGAGTCCTACGATACCAAACATGCTAGGTTTTGCCTTACGGTTTCTGTAGCGTTGTGATTTAGCGCTTAAAAAACATTTGGCTATATCTTCGAAACCGCTAGTCCGATCGAGACGAAACCACCGTCAGAAGTTTGGAAACATAGGTCGATAGCTACACGCCAATGCCCAAATGCGAAAATATTGATGTTTAGGGGTAGTAAATTCCAAACAAAGTCATGTGTCAGTCATTTTTTACGTGTTTTTTCATATAAATGCCTATAACTCTGAAGCAAATTGAGATTTTTTCACCAAAACTGACACACATATGTATGGGCTCACTCTGAGGACACGTAAAAAAAATTGTGAGACTGAGCCTCTTGGTGGCGCTATAATAGAACAAAACATAAAATTCCCATTGACTTCAATACAGTTTTGTGAAATAAAATGCTATTTTCATTAAAAACCTACTTTTTCGAACTCCTCCTACACCGTTTGTCCGATTTTCACCAAAATCGAATCATATCATCTCCAGACCGTGCCGACTGAAAGTTATGGATTTCGTGTCGATTGACGAAACCGTTTTCGTATAGCGCAGCAGCAAATTTGAGGCATGATGCTAAAAGCATTATTCAGGCTTTATGTCTGCAATGCCTTGACATATTGACACCAAACTTTGCATGTGTCATTGTCACTTCACTCTGACCACATCACATCAGTTTTGTAACTGCACCACCTATTGGTCGAAAGTGATAATCCATTACATCATATTTTTAATTATTGTTTCTATGATTTTTCAGCCATTTTGCCTAAAATCCTCTTTAAATGTCTTTAATTGCTCATTGTTGCAGTTGGTCTGACACTTTCAAACATGTCGAAATGTCTTGTCGTCTTATTCTGCTTGGCCCCGGTAATTGCTGCTTGCAGCTATATTTAGGGGCCAAGCACCGAAGGTGCGGAGGCACCTATTGTGTTTGTTCCGGTTCTTATTAGGGGCCAAGCACCGAAGGTGCGGAGGCACCTATTGTTTTTGTTCCCGTTCTTATTATTATTATTAGGGGCCAAGCACCGAAGGTGCGGAGGCACCTATTGTATCCGTTCGCGTTCTTATTAGGGGCCAAGCACCGAAGGTGCGGAGGCACCTATTGTTTTTGTTCGCGTTCTTATTATTAGGGGCCAAGCACCGAAGGTGCGGAGGCACCTATTGTATCTGTTCCGTTTCTTATTATTATTATTAGGGGCCAAGCACCGAAGGTGCGGAGGCACCTATTGTATCTGTTCCCGTTCTTATTATTCTTCTTCTTCCGCCATGGGAGTCTATGGCAGCCCATAGAACCGATTGCGGGAAAGTTGTTTTGGTTTGACATTCTGATAGAGGACAGTCCCAACATTAAGTACACCAATTTTTGTGTTTCTAAGTCATTCCCTCTAGCGCCACCACCTGTCCAAAGTTTCACTTTTACTTTGCTAATAACTTTTGAACCGTAAGGCCAATCAGCAAAATCCTTTTTTCCTCTGATTCCTGAGCTCATGACGATTCGATTGCACCCTATATCGTCATTTTCCGTCATAAAAACATGGCCGCCATTTTGAATTTTCCTAAAAAGGTACTTTTTCGAACTCGTCCTAGACGGTTTGTCCGATTTGCACGAAAATTGAATCGGATCATCTTCAGGCAGGGGTGACAAAAAGTTATTAAAATCTTGTTGATTCGTCAAACCGTTTTCGATAAACGCTCGAACAAATTTTACGTAGCGCTTGCAAAAACAGTCGTAAGGCCGTATCTCCGCAACGGTTTATCGTATTCAGACCAAACTTGGTACATGTACTCACAAGCATGACCTGAGGCTACATGCTGCGTTTCGGCACAGCGCCACCTACAGGTCCGGAGATATGAAAAATGGCTATTTTTGCTTATAACTTCTGAACAGTTTGTCCAAAAATCATAAAATTGGTCTTGATAGATTCAGGGCGTCATGCCGAGTCGACTGATATCCAATTTTGCCATATCGGCCAATTTGACTGTCGGCCATTTTGAAATTTGTGCTAAAATGCTGTATTTTAACAACGCATGAACTGATTGTTACGAAACTTGGTATGGGTCATCAGCACGATGTCCTGAAGGAGTGTGAGAAGTTTCGAAACAGCGCCACCTAGTGGTGAATTTTTTTTTTCAAATGCTTATAACTTTGGGTGTGATCGACTTATTTTCACGAAACTCATCTTTTTAGACTCCTGAATCGTTGCCGAGTCCTACGATACCAAACATGCTAGGTTTCGCCTTACGGTTTGTGTAGCGTTGTGATTTAGCGCTTAAAAAACATTTGGCTATATCTTTGAAACCGCTAGTCCGATCGAGACGAAACCACCGTCAGAAGTTTGGAAACATAGGTCGATAGTTATACGCCACTGCCCAAATGCGAAAATATTGATGTTTAGGGGTACTAATTTCCAATCAAAGTCATGTGTCAGTCATTTTTTTCGTGTTTTTTCATATAAATGTCTATAACTCCGAAGTGAATTGAGATATTTTCACCAAAATTGAGACACATATGTATGGGCTCACTCTGAGGACACGTAAAAAAAATTGTGGGACTGAGCCTCTTGGTGGCGCTATAATTGAACAAAACATGAAATTCCCATTGACTTCAATACAGTTTTGTGAAATAAAATGCTATACTAAACAAATGCATTGGTGTAATATTACGAAACTCAGATTGTGTCATCAGCACCATCCCCTGAAGGCAACCAAAATATTTCAAGACAGCGCCACCTAGTGGTCAAAAGTTATAACAAAATTTCCAAAAAGGCTAATAACTTTTGAATAAATCTGGCTATTGAAATGCCACGGGTCTTAATAGATTCCTTGGGTCAAGCCGAGAACATAGATACCAAGTTTTCCTTATTTGGCCAAACTTCCTGTCCGCCATCTTGATTTTCAGTCAAAACCTACTTTTTCGAACTCCTCCTAGACCGTTAGTCCGATTTTCACCAAAATCGAATAGTACCATCTCCAGACCGTGCCGACTAAAAGTTATGGATTTCGTGTCGATAGACGAAACCGTTTTCGTATAGCGCAGCAGCAAAGTTGAGGCATGATGCTAATAGCAATAATTAAGGCTTTATATCTGCAATGCCTTGATATATTGACACCAATCTTTGTATGTGTCATTGTCACTTCACTCTGACCACATCACATCAGTTTTGTAACTGCGCCACCTATTGGTCGAAAGTGATAATCCATCAAATCATATTTTTAATTATTGTTTCTATGATTTTTCAGGCATTTTGCCTAAAATCCTCTTTAAATGTCTTTAATTGCTCATTGTTGCAGTTGGTCTGACACTTTCAGACATGTTGGCATGTCTTGTCGTCTTATTCTGCTTGGCCCCGGTAATGGCTGCTTGCAGCTATATTTATTATTATTATTATTCTTCTTCCGACTGGGCGTCTATGGCAGCCCATAGAACCGATTGCGGGAAAGTTGTTTTGGTTTGACATTCTGATAGAGGACAGTCCCAACATTAAATACACCAATTTTTGTGTTTCTAAGTCATTCCCTCTAGCGCCACCACCTGTCCAAAGTTTCACTTTTATTTTGCTAATAACTTTTGAACCGTAAGGCCAATCAACAAAATTCTTTTTTCCTCTTATTTCTGAGCTCATGCCGATTCGATTGCACCCTATGACGTCATTTTACGTCATATAAATATGGCCGCCATTTTTAATTTTCTGAAAAAGCTACTTTTTCGAACTCGTCCTAGACGGTTTGTCCGATTTGCACGAAAATTGAACCAGATCATCTTCAGGCAGTGTTGACCAAAAGTTATGGAATTCAAATTGATTCGTCAAACCGTTTTCGATAAACGCACGAATACATTTTACGTAGCGCTAGCAAAAACAGTCGTAAGGCTGTATCTCCGCAAAGGTTTATCGTATTCAGACCAAACTTGGTACATGTACTCACAAGCATGACCTGAGGCTACATGCTGCGTTTCGGCGCAGCGCCACCTACTGGTCCGGAGATATGAAAAATGGCTATTTTTGCTTATAACTTCTGAACAGTTTGTCCAAAAATCATAAAATTGGTCTCGTTAGATTCAGGGCAACATGCCGAGTCGACTGATATCAAATTTTACCATATCGGCCATTTTGACTGTCGGCCATTTTGAATTTTGTGCTAAAATACTGTATTTTAAGAACGCATGAACGGATTGTTACGAAACTTGGTATGGGTCATCAGCACGATGTTCTGAAGGAGCGTGAGAAGTTTCGAAACAGCGCCACCTAGTGGTGATTTTTTTTTTTAAATGCTTATAACTTTGGGTGTGGTCGACTTATTTTCACCAAACTCATCTCATTAGACTCCTGAATCGTTGCCGAGTCCAACGATACCAAACATGCTAGGTTTCGCCTTATGGTTTGTGTAGCGTTGTGATTTAGCGCTTAAAAAACATTTGGCTATATCTTCGAAACCGTTTGTCCGATCGAGACGAAACCACCGTCAGAAGTTTGGAAACATAGGTCGATAGCTATACGCCAATGCCCAAATGCGAAAATATTGATGTTTAGGGGTAGTAAATTCCAATCAAAGTCATGTGTCAGTCATTTTTTACGTGTTTTTTCATATAAATGTCTATAACTCTGAAGCAAATTGAGATATTTTCACCAAAATCGACACACATATGTATGGGCTCACTCTGAGGACACATAAAAAAAATGGTGGGACTGAGCCTCTTGGTGGCGCTATAATAGAACAAAACATGAAATTCCCATTGACTTCAATACAGTTTTGTGAAATAAAATGCTATACTAAACAAATGCATTGGTGTAATATTACAAAACTCAGAATGTGCCATCAGCACCATCCCATAAAGGTATTCAAAATATTTCGAAACAGCGCCACCTAGTGGTCAAAACTTATAATACATTTCCAAAAAGGCTAATAACTTTTGAATACATCTGGCTACTGAAATGCCACTGGTCTTAATAGATTCCTTGGGTCAAGCCGAGAACATAGATACCAAGTTTACCTTATTTGGCCAAACTTCCTGTCCGCCATCTTGATTTTCATTCAAAACCTACTTTTTCGAACTCCTCCTAGACCGTTTGTCCGATTTTCACCAAAATCGAATCGTATCATCTCAGGACCGTGCCGACTAAAAGTTATGGATTTCGTGTGGATAGACCAAACCGTTTTCGTATAGCGCAGCAGCAAAGTTGAGGCATGATGCTAATAGCACTATTCAGGCTTTATCTCTGCAATGCCTTGACATATTGACACCAAACTTTGTATGTGTCATTGTCACTTCACTCTGACCACATCACATCAGTTTTGTAACTGCGCCACCTATTGGTCGAAAGTGATAATGCATTAAATCATATTTTTATTGACTGTTTCTATGATTTTTCAGCCATTTCGTCTAAAATCCTCTTTAAATGTCTTTAATTGCTCATTGTTGCAGTTGGTCTGACACTTTCAGACATGTTGGCATGTCTTGTCGTCTGATTGCGCTTGGCCCCGATAATTGCTGCTTGCAGCTATATTTATTATTATTATTCTTCTTCCGCCATGGGAGTCTATGGCAGCCCATAGAACCGATTGCGGGAAAGTTATGAAATTTGGCACAATGATAGAGGACAGTCCGAAAAGTCACCATACCAAATTTGGTGTCTTAAAACCAATCCCTCTAGCGCCACCACCTGTCCAAAATTTCACTTTTATTTTGCTAATAACTTTTGAACCGTTTGGCCAATCAACAAAATTCTTTTTTCCTCTGATTCCCGAGCTCATGCCGATTCGATTGCACCCTATGACGTCATTTTCCGGCTTATAAATATGGCCGCCAATTTTAATGGGCTGAAAAAGCTACTTTTTCGAACTCGTCCTAGACGGCTTGTCCGATTTGCACGAAAATTGAACCAGATCATCTTCAGGCAGTGCTGACAAAAAGTTATGGAATTCAAATTGATTCGTCAAACCGTTTTCGAATAACGCTCGAACACATTTTACGTAGCGCTTGCGAAAACAGTCGTAGGGCTGTATCTCCGCAACGCTTTATCGGATTCAGACCAAAATTGGTACATGTCATCACAAGCATGACCTGAGGCTACATGCTGCGTTTCGGCGCAGCGCCACCTACTGGTCCGGAGATATGAAAAATGGCTATTTTTGCTTATAACTTCTGAACATTTTGTCCAAAAATCATAAAATTGGTCTCGTTAGATTCAGGGCAACATGCCGAGTCGACTGATATAACATTTTACCATATCGGCCATTTTGACTTTCGGCCATTTTGAATTTTGTGCTAAAATGCTGTATTTTAAGAACGCATGAACGGATTGTTACGAAACTCGGTATGGGTCATCAGCACGATGTTCTGAAGGAGCGTGAGAAGTTTCGAAACAGCGCCACCTAGTGGTGAATTTTATTTTTCAAATGCTTATAACTTTGGGTGTGGTCGACGTATTTTCACCAAACTCATCTCATTAGACTCCTGAATCCTTGCCGAGTCCAACGATACCAAATATGCTAGGTTTCGCCTTACGGTTTGTGTAGCGTTGTGATTTAGCACTTAAAAAACATTAGGCGATATCTTCGAAACCGTTTGTCCGATCGAGACGAAACCACCGTCAGAAGTTTGGAATCATAGCTTGTTAACTAAACGTTAAAACCCAAATGCGAAAATATTGATGTCTAGAGGTAGTAAATTCCAATTAAAGTCATGTGTCAGTCATTTTTTACGTGTTTTTTCATATAAATGTCTATAACTCCGAAGATAATTGAGATATTTTCACCAAAATCGACACACATATGTATGGGCTCACTCTGAGGACACATACAAAAAATGGTGGGACTGAGCCTCTTGGTGGCGCTATAATAGAACAAAACATGAAATTCCCATTGACTTCCATACAATTTTGTGAAATAAAATGCTATACTAAACAAATGCATTGGTTTAATATTACGAAACTCAGATTGTGTCATCAGCACCATCCCCTGAAGGTACCCAAAATATTTCGAGACTGCGCCACCTAGTGGTCAAAAGTTGTAACAAAATTTCCAAAAAGGCTAATCAATTTTGAATAAATCTGGCTATTGAAATGCTTAATAGATTCCTTGGGTCAAGCCGAGAACATAGATACCAAGTTTTCCTTATTTGGCCAAACTTCCTGTCCGCCATCTTGATTTTCAGTCAAAACCTACTTTTTCAAACTCCTCCTAGACCGTTTGTCCGATTTTCACCAAAATCTAATCGTATCATCTCCAGACCGTGCCGACTAAAAGTTATGGATTTCTTGTCGATAGACGAAACCATTTACGTATAGCGCAGCAGCAAAGTTGAGGCATGATGCCAATAGCACTATTCAGGCTTTATCTCTGCAATGCCTTGACATATTGACAACAAACTTTGTATGTGACATTGTCACTTCACTCTGACCACATCAGTTTTGTAATTGCGCCACCTACTTGTCGAAAGTGATAATCAATTAAATTATATTTTTAATTACTGTTTCTATGATTTTTCAGCCATTTCGTCTAAAATCCTCTTTAAATGTCTGTAATTGCTCATTGTTGCAGTTGATCTGACACCTTCAGCCATGTCTTGTCGTCTTATTCTGCTTGGCCCCGGTAATGGCTGCTTGCAGCTATATTTATTATTATTATTCTTCTTCTTCTTCCGCTCTGGGAGTCTATGGCAGCCCATAGAACCGATTGCGGGAAAGTTGTTTTGGTTTGACATTCTGATAGAGGACAGTCCCAACATTAAGTACACCAATTTTGGTGTGTCTAAGTCATTCCCTCTAGCGCCACCACCTGTCCAAAGTTTCACTTTTACTTTGCTAATAACTTTTGAACCGTAAGGCCAATCAGCGAAATCCTTTTTTCCTCTGATTCCTGAGCTCATGACGATTCGATTGCACCCTATATCGTCATTTTCCGTCATAAAAACATGGCCGCCATTTTGAATTTTCCTAAAAAGGTACTTTTTCGAACTCGTCCTAGACGGTTTGTCCGATTTGCACGAAAATTGAATCGGATCATCTTCAGGCAGTGGTGACAAAAAGTTATTAAAATCTTGTTGATTCGTCAAACCGTTTTCGATAAACGCTCGAACAAATTTTACGTAGCGCTTGCAAAAACAGTCGTAAGGCTGTATCTCCGCAACGGTTTATCGTATTCAGACCAAACTTGGTACATGTACTCACAAGCATGACCTGAGGCTACATGCTGCGTTTCGGCACAGCGCCACCTACTGGTCCGGAGATATGAAAAATGGCTATTTTTGCTTATAACTTCTGAACAGTTTGTCCAAAAATCATAAAAGTGGTCTCGTTAGATTCAGGGCGTCATGCTGAGTCGACTGATATCCAATTTTCCCCGATCAGCCATTTTGGCTGTCGGCCATTTTGAATTATGTGCTAAAATGCTGTATTTTAGGAATGCATGAACGTATCGTTACGAAACTCGGTATGGGTCATCAGCATGATGTCCTGAAGGAGCCTGAGAAGTTTCGAAACAGTGCCATCTAGTGGTGAATTTTTTTCCCCAAATACTTCCAAATGCTTCTAACTTTGGGTGTGGTCAACTTATTTTCACAGGACTCATCTCTTTAGACTCCTGAATCGTTGCCGAGTCCAACGATACCAAACATGTTAGGTTTTGCCTTATGGTTTGTGTAGCGTTGTGATTTAGCGCTTAAAAAACATTTGGCTATATCTTTGAAACCGCTTGTCCGATCGAGACGAAACCACCTTCAGAAGTTTGGAAACATAGGTCGATAGCTATACGCCAATGCCCAAATGCGAAAATATTGATAGTAAGGGGTAGTAAAATCCAATCAAAGTCATGTGTCAGTCATTTTTTACGTGTTTTTTCATATAAATGTCTATAACTCCAAAGCGAATTGAGATATTTTCACCAAAATTGACACAAATATGCATGGGCTCACTCTGAGGACACATTAAAAAAATGGTGGGACTGAGCCTCTTGGTGGCGATATAAAAGAACAAAACATGAAATTCCCATTGACTTCAATACAGTTTTGTGAATTAAAATGCTATAGTAAACAAATGCATTGGTGTAATATTACGAAACTCAGAATGTGCCATCAGCACCATCCCCTGAAGGTACCCAAAATATTTCGAGAGAGCGCCACCTAGTGATCAAATGTTATGACAAAATTTCCAAAAAGGCTAATAAATTTTGAATAAATCTGGCTTTTGAAATGCCACTGGTCTTAATAGATTCCTTCGGTCAAGCCGAGAACATAGATACCAAGTTTTCCTTATTTGGCCAAACTTCCTGTCCGCCATCTTGATTTTCAGTCAAAACCTACTTTTTCGAACTCCTCCTAGACCGTTTGTCCAATTTTCACCAAAATCGAATCGTATCATCTCCAGACTATGCTGAATAAAAGTTATGGATTTCGTGTCAATAGACGAAACCGTTTTCGTATAGCGTAGCAGCAAAGTTGAGGCATGATGCTAAAAGCACTATTCAGGCTTTATCTCTGCAATGCCTTGACATATTGACACCAAACTTTGTATGCGTCATTGTCACTTCACTCTGACCACATCACATCACTTTTGTAACTGCGCCACCTATTGGTCGAAAGTGATAATCCATTAAATCATATTTTAAATGACTTTTTATATGATTTTTCAGCCATTTCATCTAAAATCCTCTTAAAATGTATTTAACTGCTCATTGTTCCAGTTGGTCTGACACCTTCAGCCATGTTGGCATATCCTGTCGAAGGCTTGCGCTTGGCCCCGATAATTGCTGCTTGTTAGGGGCCAAGCACCGAAGGTGCGGAGGCACCTATTGTATCCGTTCGCGTTCTTATTATTAGGGGCCAAGCACCGAAGGTGCGGAGGCACCTATTGTATCTGTTCCCGTTCTTATTAGGGGCCAAGCACCGAAGGTGCGGAGGCACCTATTGTATCCGTTCGCGTTCTTATTATTAGGGGCCAAGCACCGAAGGTGCGGAGGCACCTATTGTTTTTGTTCGCGTTCTTATTATTATTATTAGGGGCCAAGCACCGAAGGTGCGGAGGCACCTATTGTTTTTGTTCGCGTTCTTATTATTATTATTATTATTATTCTTCTTCCGCCATGGGAGTCTATGGCAGCCCATAGAACCGATTGCGGGAAAGTTATGAAATTTGGCACAATGATAGAGGACAGTCCAAAAAGTCACCATACCAAATTTGGTGTCTTAAAACCAATCCCTCTAGCGCCACCACCTGTCCAAAATTTCACTTTTATTTTGCTAATAACTTTTGAACCGTTTGGCCAATCAACAAAATAATTTTTTCCTCTGATTCCCGAGCTCATGCCGATTCGATTGCACCCTATGACGTCATTTTCCGGCTTATAAATATGGCCGCCATTTTGAATGGGCTGAAAAAGCTACTTTTTCGAACTCGTCCTAGACGGTTTGTCCGATTTGCACGAAAATTGAACCAGATCATCTTCAGGCAGTGCTGACAAAAAGTTATGGAATTCAAATTGATTCGTCAAACCGTTTTCGAATAACGCTCGAACACATTTTACGTAGCGCTTGCGAAAACAGTCGTAGGGCTGTATCTCCGCAACGCTTTATCGGATTCAGACCAAAATTGGTACATGTCATCACAAGCATGACCTGAGGCTACATGCTGCGTTTCGGCGCAGCGCCACCTACTGGTCCGGAGATATGAAAAATGGCTATTTTTGCTTATAACTTCTGAACATTTTGTCCAAAAATCATAAAATTGGTCTCGTTAGATTCAGGGCAACATGCCGAGTCGACTGATATAAAATTTTACCATATCGGCCATTTTGACTTTCGGCCATTTTGAATTTTGTGCTAAAATGCTGTATTTTAAGAACGCATGAACGGATTGTTACGAAACTCGGTATGGGTCATCAGCACGATGTTCTGAAGGAGCGTGAGAAGTTTCGAAACAGCGCCACCTAGTGGTGAATTTTATTTTTCAAATGCTTATAACTTTGGGTGTGGTCGACTTATTTTCACCAAACTCATCTCATTAGACTCCTGAATCCTTGCCGAGTCCAACGATACCAAATATGCTAGGTTTCGCCTTACGGTTTGTGTAGCGTTGTGATTTAGCACTTAAAAAACATTAGGCGATATCTTCGAAACCGTTTGTCCGATCGAGACGAAACCACCGTCAGAAGTTTGGAATCATAGCTTGTTAACTAAACATTAAAGCCCAAATGCGAAAATATTGATGTCTAGAGGTAGTAAATTCCAATTAAAGTCATGTGTCAGTCATTTTTTACGTGTTTTTTCATATAAATGTCTATAACTCCGAAGATAATTGAGATATTTTCACCAAAATCGACACACATATGTATGGGCTCACTCTGAGGACACATACAAAAAATGGTGGGACTGAGCCTCTTGGTGGCGCTATAATAGAACAAAACATGAAATTCCCATTGACTTCAATACAATTTTGTGAAATAAAATGCTATACTAAACAAATGCATTGGTGTAATATTACGAAACTCAGATTGTGTCATCAGCACCATCCCCTGAAGGTACCCAAAATATTTCGAGACAGCGCCACCTAGTGGTCAAAAGTTGTAACAAAATTTCCAAAAAGGCTAATAACTTTTGAATAAATCTGGCTATTGAAATGCTTAATAGATTCCTTGGGTCAAGCCGAGAACATAGATACCAAGTTTTCCTTATTTGGCCAAACTTCCTGTCCGCCATCTTGATTTTCAGTCAAAACCTACTTTTTCAAACTCCTCCTAGACCGTTTGTCCGATTTTCACCAAAATCTAATCGTATCATCTCCAGACCGTGCCGACTAAAAGTTATGGATTTCTTGTCGATAGACGAAACCATTTTCGTATAGCGCAGCAGCAAAGTTGAGGCATGATGCCAATAGCACTATTCAGGCTTTATCTCTGCAATGCCTTGACATATTGACACCAAACTTTGTATGTGACATTGTCACTTCACTCTGACCACATCAGTTTTGTAACTGCGCCACCTACTTGTCGAAAGTGATAATCAATTAAATTATATTTTTAATTACTGTTTCTATGATTTTTCAGCCATTTCGTCTAAAATCCTCTTTAAATGTCTGTAATTGCTCATTGTTGCAGTTGATCTGACACCTTCAGCCATGTCTTGTCGTCTTATTCTGCTTGGCCCCGGTAATGGCTGCTTGCAGCTATATTTATTAGGGGCCAAGCACCGAAGGTGCGGAGGCACCTATTGTATCCGTTCGCGTTCTTATTAGGGGCCAAGCACCGAAGGTGCGGAGGCACCTATTGTTTTCGTTCCCGTTCTTATTATTATTATTATTAGGGGCCAAGCACCGAAGGTGCGTAGGCACCTATTGTATCTGTTCCCGTTCCTATTATTATTATTATTCTTCCGTTTCTTCCGACTGGGAGTCTATGGCAGCCCATAGAACCGATTGCGGGAAAGTTGTAATGGTTTGACATTCTGATAGAGGACAGTCCCAACATTAAATACACCAATTTTGGTGTGTCTAAGTCATTCCCTCTAGCGCCACCACCTGTCCAAAGTTTCACTTTTATTTTGCTAATAACTTTTGAACCGTAAGTCCAATCAACAAAATTCTTTTTTTCTCTTATTCCTGAGCTCATGCCAATTCGATTGCACCCTATGACGTCATTTTCGTCATTACAATATGGCCGCCATTTTGAATTGTCCTTAAAAGCTACTTTTTCGAACTCGTCCTAGACGGTTTGTCCGATTTGCACGAAAATTGAACCAGATCATCTTCAGGCAGTGTTGACCAAAAGTTATGGAATTCAAATTGATTCGTCAAACCGTTTTCAATAAACGCACGAACAAATTTTACGTAGCGCCTGCAAAAACAGTCGTAAGGCTGTATCTCTGCAACGGTTTATCGTATTCAGACCAAACTTGGTACATGTCATCACAAGCATGACCTGAGGCTACATGCTGCGTTTCGGCGCAGCGCCACCTACTGGTCCGGAGATATGAAAAATGGCTATTTTTGCTTATAACTTCTGAACAGTTTGTCCAAAAATCATAAAATTGGTCTCGTTAGATTCAGGGCGACATGCCGAGTCGACTGATATCCAATTTTACCATATCGGCCATTTTGACTGTCGGCCATTTTGAATTATGTGCTAAAATGCTGTATTTTATGAACGCATGAACGGATTGTTACGAAACTTGGCATGGGTCATCAGCACGATGTCCTGAAGGAGTGTGAGAAGTTTCGAAACAGCGCCACCTAGTGGGGAATTTTTTTTTTCAAATGCTTATAACTTTGGGTGCGGTCGACTTATTTTCACGAGACTCATCTAATTAGACTCCTGAAACCTTGCCGAGTCCTACGATACCAAACATGCTAGGTTTCGCCTTACGGTTTGTGTAGCGTTGTGATTTAGCGCTTAAAAAACATTAGGCTATATCTTCGAAACCGCTTGTCCGATCGAGACGAAACCACCGTCAGAAGTTTGGAAACATAGGTCGATAGCTATACGCCAATGCCCAAATGCGAAAATATTGATGTTTAGGGGTAGTAAAATTCAAACAAAGCCATGTGTCAGTCATTTTTTACGTGTTTTTTCATATAAATGTTTATAACTCTAAAGCAAATTGAGATATTTTCACCAAAACTGACACACATATGTATGGGCTCACTCTGAGGACACGTAAAAAAAATTGTGGGACTGAGCCTCTTGGTGGCGCTATAATAGAACAAAACATGAAATTCCCATTGACTTCAATACAGTTTTGTGAGATAAAATGCTATTTTCATTCAAAACCTACTTTTTCGAACTCCTCCCACACCGTTTGTCCGATTTTCACCAAAATCGAATCGTATCATCCCCAGACTGTGCCGACTAAAAGTTATGGATTTCGTGTCAATTGACGAAACCGTTTTCGTATAGCGCAGCAGCAAATTTGAGGCATGATGCTAATAGCACTATTCAGGCTTTATCTCTGCAATGCCTTGACATATTGACACCAAACTTTGTATGTGTCATTGTCTCCTCACTCTGACCACATCACATCAGTTTTGTAACTGCGCCACCTATTTGTCGAAAGTGATAATCCATTAAATCATATTTTTAATTACTGTTTCTATGATTTTTCAGCCATTTCGTCTAAAATCCTCTTTAAATGTCTTTAATTGCTCATTGTTGCAGTTGGTCTGACACTTTCAGACATGTCGGCATGTCTTGTCGTCTTATTCTGCTTGGCCCCGGTAATTGCTGCTTGCAGCTATATTTAGGGGCCAAGCACCGAAGGTGCGGAGGCACCTATTGTTTTTGTTCCCGTTCTTATTATTATTAGGGGCCAAGCACCGAAGGTGCGGAGCCACCTATTGTTTTTGTTCGCGTTCTTATTATTAGGGGCCAAGCACCGAAGGTGCGGAGGCACCTATTGTATCTGTTCCGTTTCTTATTATTATTATTATTATTATTATTAGGGGCCAAGCACCGAAGGTGCGTAGGCACCTATTGTATCTGTTCCCGTTCTTATTATTATTATTCTTCCTTCTTCCAACTGGGAGTCTATGGCAGCCCATAGAACCGAATGCGGGAAAGTTGTTTTGGTTTGACATTCTGATAGAGGACAGTCCCAACATTAAATACACCAATTTTGGTGTGTCTAAGTCATTCCCTCTAGCGCCACCACCTGTCCAAAGTTTCACTTTTATTTTGCTAATAACTTTTGAACCGTAAGGCCAATCAACAAAATTCTTTTTCTCTCTGATTCCTGAGCTCATGCCAATTCGATTGCACCCTATGACATCATTTCTGTCATAACAATATGGCCGCCATTTTGAATTTATCTAAAAAGCTACTTTTTCGAACTCGTCCTAGACGGTTTGTCCGATTTGCACGAAAATTGAACCAGATCATCTACAGACCATGCTGACAAAAAGTTATGGAATTCAAGTTGATTCGCTTAACAGTTTTCGATAAACCCACGAATACATTTTACGTAGCGCTTGCGAAAACAGATGTAAGGCCGTATCTCCGCAACGCTTTATCGGATTCAGACCAAACTTGGTACATGTCATCACAAGCATGACCTGAGGCTACATGCTGTGTTTCGGCGCAGCGCCACCTACTGGTCCGGAGATATGAAAAATGGCTATTTTTGCTTATAACTTCTGAACAGTTTGTCCAAAAATCATAAAATTGGTCTCGTTAGATTCAGGGTAACATGCCGAGTCGACTGATATCCAATATTACCATATCGGCCATTTTGACTGTCGGCCATTTTGAATTTTGTGCTAAAATGCTGTATTTTAAGAACGCATGAACAGATTGTTACGAAACGTGGTATGGGTCATCAGCACAATGCCCTGAATGAGCCTGAGAAGTTTCGAAACAGCGCCACCTTGTGGTGAATTTTTTTTTTCAAATGCTTATAACTTTGGGTGTGGTCGACTTATTTTCACGAAACTCATCTTTTTAGACTCCTGAATCGTTGCCGAGTCCTATGATACCAAACATGCTAGGTTTCGCCTTACGGTTTGTGTAGCGTTGTGATTTAGCGCTTAAAAAACATTTGGCTATATCTTTGAAACCGCTAGTCCGATCGAGACGAAACCACCGTCAGAAGTTTGGAAACATAGGTCGATAGCTATACGCCAATGCCCAAATGCAAAAATATTGATGTTTAGGGGTAGTAAATTCCAAACAAAGTCATGTGTCAGTCATTTTTTACGTGTTTTTTCATATAAATGCCTATAACTCTGAAGCGAATTGAGATATTTTCACCAAAACTGACATACATATGTATGGGCTCACTCTGAGGACACATAAAAAAAATTGTGGGACTTAGCCTCTTGGTGGCGCTATAATAGAATAAAACATGAAATTCCCATTGACTTCAATACAGTTTTGTGAAATAAAATGCTATTTTCATTCAATACCTACTTTTTCGAACTCCTCCTACACCGTTTGACCGATTTTCACCAAAATCGAATCATATCATCACCAGACTGTGCCGACTGAAAGTTATGGATTTCGTGTCGATTGACGAAACCGTTTTCGTATAGCGCAGCAGCAAATTTGAGGCATGATGCTAAAAGCATTATTCAGGCTTTATCTCTGCAATGCCTTGACATATTGACACTAAACTTTGTATGTGTCATTGTCACTTCACTCTGACCACATCACATCATTTTTGTAATCATGTCAACTTGAAAATTATGAATATTGAAAAATATATGTTTTGTTTGTTTTTATAAAAGTTTAACATTTAATGATTTTTCAGCATTTGACAGATTCTATGTAAAACAATGTTGCCAGTACACCATAGTTTTACAAATGAGTTATATATATATATATATATATATATATATATATACATTTATTTCCATTTAAATGGATGTTAACTGATTTTAAAAAACAAACAAACATTGGGCTTAAAAATGTCCTTATCATATGGGTCTGTCAAGTGGGCAACATTACAGTTTTTCTCAATTGTTTACACACATTTTCTGGTACTTGAGACACAATGACCACAACATGTAACTCATTCACCAACCCCCTGAACCAATTCTGCTAAACTACAAGCACAATTCCTGCTTTACACTCAAATTGCAGTTCTAAAACACACCTTTTTCAAAACACTACACACAATTCTCTGCTTTTGGCACAATTTTCATGCAGAAAATCTCTTGTTTTCACAAGGAACACACTGCAATTCAAATATCTACACTGACTCATCACATGGGCAAACACCCGTCACACAGTTTTACAGAGTTTTAGCATAAAAGGGCAACAGGTGAGCGCTTCAATGGAGCAATGGATGCCAACATTGGATTTTTTTTTTATTACTGTAACTGTATACAGTAAATTCTTCTGTTGTTTTGTATGTAGACCACTGTATGTCCTACTTTGTGTTGGTTGGGATGTACACTGTGTACATTGTTTTTGTGGGAAAAATAAAATATATTCGTTACCGTGTATTTGTGTGTTCTGAGTATAAAAACAATATTCTCAGATATTTTACAACACACTTATGTATGTACTGTCTGTAGTAAGTGTAACACTGAACAAAAAAAGGCCTAAATCATTATGATGAATGGATAAGTGTTTTCCATTCATCATAGTGTTTTACATTGAGCACATCAGTGTTCAACTGGTTCTTATAAATGTCTATTCATATGATGGTTTGTGTGTGTCATTTGAAAACAAAATACCATTTTGAGAAGAAATAACATTGTTTTGAATGTAAAGTTTCATTTTGCAGGAGAATTGAGGGGTTTTGCCCATTGTGTGTGTGTGTTTGGATTTGTGTGTAGAGTTCTGAGAATATGAGGCATGCTTTCAGAAAATGTGTGTAAACAATCGAGAAAAACTGTAATATCACAGCCTTTATATTTCAGTTGAAATGGCTGATATACATTAGGGATTCAATACAATTGGTGTTTGGATGCCGCATTGCATTACTTATGGCACCAAGACACATTATATTGACAGAAAACACTGCTTACATTTGTATTTTATACAGGATAAATATTTTTAAGGATGGTAGTGCACATATCACCCAGTAGGCTATATGTATCCCTGCAATTTAGCTGACTGATTGTTCATATTAAAGACTTTTACGACTATGTTACAATTAAAATATTATCAAAAAGAAGGGTATGTCATGGCGGTGAAGGACATGAGTGTAAGAGGAGTTGATTGTTATAACTCTCAGAATTATAGTTTGTACGGATTTTATTTTACTTTGTTTATACCATAGTCCAGTGGTTCCAATAGTTTTTAGAGTGTTATACCACCAATAGATATTTTTTTAGCAGGGTTAGGTAATGATATATATATATATATATATATATATATATATACATATATATATATACATATATATATATATATATATATATATATATATACATATATATATATATATACATATATATATATACATATATATATATATATACATATATATATATACATATATATATATATATATATATATATACATATATATATATATATATATATATATATATATATATATATATATATATATATTTAAATGTTCAGTAGAGAAATATGCAATGTATGATTTAAGTATTAAATTTAAAACAGTAGGGGGCCGTAAATCACTGTCTTTATGATTGAGTCAGTCATTAATTTACTAAGCTTATGAAGCAAATGCCTGCATGTATGAATTGTTTATTAAATCATTAACTCCAGTATTTGATCAAAGCTGTATATACGTTCAGGGAACACTGATTTGACTGCAGTCCTGCTGTGGATTTCATTGAAACTTTTTTTGTTACAAAATGGTTCAATACTGTACTGCTTGCGTACGTGGTTGTGGATTCTAAAACAAACTAAATTTTGGAAACTAAATTTGATTGGATGTCATATATTATGTCATTTTGCTTGTTAGAAATACATAGTTGGTGTTACAGTTTTTCTCGATTGCTTAAACACATTTCTTGAAACTATGCCTCATATTCTCAAAACAGTAAACACAAATCCATAACGTCTCACCCGATTTCCGAAACATCCTATTTTCAGGTCAAAATGAAGCTCTACACTCAAAACCATTCACTCTTGCTGAAAAACCAAACTTTGCCCTCAGACAGGACACACAAGCCCTCAAAATCACACACACTACAACATAGTCTAACACACTGGTCCAATAAATTCAAAACAACATTTCCAAAACTGGTAAGTTATGTTGCTTGTGGTTGGTTGAGCACACACAAACCTTATTCTAATATGGAATTGTATTGGAATGGTAAAGAGTGTTGGAATGTGACAGGAGGGCCTCCACTAAAGGAGACAATATGATGAACACGTCTAAGAATGTTCCACATATGGTTGAAATACCATCATTTGCCTAGAAAGATAAAATTCTGGGAGTCAAGACTATACAGGAGAAAGGACGCCCTCCCTTCACTGTCACACTCTGTGTGACTGTACGACTGCTGGCCTTTTCTTGCAAGAAAATACACCTCATCAAAGACTATTGGACATGTTTGTCTTTTATTCAGTGATAGAATTTTGTTTGCCACCACTCCTCCCTGAAGGTTCTCAAGGCGACGGTGAAGCGACTCAAATTTGGCCTTACTCGTAGCCCAGCCTCCCTCATAGTCATACCATTGATAAAGACATGGCAACTAGAGTGGCTTGAATTTCATCTGAGACTGCTTGTCTTCTTGCCCTTCTTCCTCCTCCTCCTTGATCTCTTCCTTCATGTCTTTCTGGATCCATTGTTCCAAAACTCAATAAACTGATTTGGGCCCTTTTATCTATCTATTGAAGGATATGATTGATGTGTGTTCAATTTTGACTCTTAGTGTTTCCACCTGGGTAATTGTGTGCTAACTGAGCTGAAACTGTGCTTTCTAAATGACAACATGGTCTAGGCAATGAGAAATTAAGGGATTTGTGTGTAGAGTTTTGCAGTGACAGTTCAACAAATCTGACTCGTGTGTCAAAACAGGGAATAGTGTTTATAGTTTAGTGAAATGGGTGTGCTTTTTGATAAATGGCATTATGGTTTTGAAATTTTAGTTCAAAAGCCTGGTTATAGTGTTTAAGCAATCGAGAAAAACTGTAATGTCATAAGGTGTAGTAAAAATAAATGAATGGCAAGAACATAGTCTAGATTACATGTGGAGACGATAATGATTTGATGCAAATAGCAATGCATGCTTTAAACAGTTTCACGAGTTCACATGTTTATGAAATCTGATGTAATATTATAATGTGTATTTGGCCTGCTGTCCGGGGGGAGGGCTCCGAGCTCCGAATTCGATCCGTCCCCAGCGTACTCCCCTATGAATGTATAGACCATGGTATCTATGAGCAGACCCATCTGATAATGAGGTGATGGGGTGGTGGTGGGATGCTGAGAAATTTGTCATGAGACAGGAGGTAAGGGGCTTTATTTATACTACTGGCTTCTTCTTGTGCTGATTGGATGATTACCTGAGCATGCTCCTCCCGAACTTCGTTAAATAAAACTTCATTTAATGTAGGTACTCCAGTTTAATTGATGTTCTAATTTAATGTGTTGCCTTTATAGAAGCACAGGCAAACACACATTTTTAGATAGTCACTGGATTCACGTCTGCATTCGTACAAAACATTCAAGATTACAAAAAGTTCAAAGGGAAAACAAACCTTTCATAAATTATACTAAAAATAATGACAGCATTCTTAGTATGTATTAGCATTTTTGTATTTAATTAATTAAATCAATATAATAATGAAAATACATACATGTCTATTATCAATCTGTAGAGGCATTCAATTTTTAAGTACAATGCGTCTCTAAAAACTTTATAACTATTTTTGTAGATTTTTAAATTATGCAAATTGTAACTAGACTGCCAATTTATGTTTTAAAGTAAAATCATTTAATAATAAACTATTTCAAATACAAAACTCTTGTATCCAGACACAGGTGAGCATAATGGGCAAATGATGAAAAAAAATTTGAACACACTAGAAACATAGGCACCTCAGAAAACAGGAAATAAACATAAAAATAAACTCAGAATCTGTTGAATTATATTTAATCAAAACACCAGTCCTAGAACAAAAATGAAGCATGACACTTCCTGCAGTTCTGAAAGGCAGCTCTTCATGCCTAAATACAACATCACCACAGCCACTGTAGTGGTGGGCTGAAAGACTAAGGTGGAGCAGAGCGAGGAAGACACCCAGTGGACAAAGAGACCAAAGTAAAATCAGTGGAGATTTCCATGGCAGAAATGGCATAGTGGGATGCCTTGGAAGACCAAGGTGAAATGTGGAAGGCTCGAGAACCAGGGTGATACCACTGCACTGGAGGGCCAAGGTGGAGGTAGAAGATCTGCAGATTGAGGAACAGCTGGTGGAAGTAACAAAAGTGGTGGAGCTGGAGGGATGGACTACAGTGTTTTGGAGAGTGTAGGCAGAGTTAGTTGTTTTAACTAGGATGTGACAGATGATGTACAGTGTCCACATAGTCCTACAACACAATAAAACAAAATGTTGTTGTTTATTGCAGTTTTATACATTGTTAAGCAGATTAACAAATAGTATGCAATTGACAAATATATGCAGAAAATCAATATTAAATATTCTAAATATTAAATATACTCACATTAAATTAATTTTAAAGATGTTTTTGTTCAGTAAGAAAGACTGAATGGAATGTGTTGATGCAGTTAGAATTGGAGAATCACTTTGATACCAGTGGACCAGACGACCAAGTGGAGATGGAAAATGTGCAGGTCAAGGTGAAGCCGGTGGGAATGAGGATGATGGTGAAGCTGGAGGGATTGAAGATCCCTGGTGAAGCTGAATTATTGGACGGTGTGGACATAGCAGTAGGCCTGGAAATCTGTTGTAGAACCAGGCGAATCACAGACCATGGCAGAGTCTGAATGATGAGTCTGAACAAATGAGAACACACAAGAAATATAGGCATCTCAGAAAACAGGAAATAAACACAAGTATAAACTCAGAAACAACTGAATTCTTTTTAATTGAAACACCAGTCCTAGAACAGAAACAAAGCATGACACTTCCTGCAGTTCCGAAAGGCAGCTCTTCATGCCTAAATACAACATCACAACAGTCACTGTGATGGTGGGCAGAAAAACTAAGGTAGAGCAGAGCGAGGAAGACACTCAGTGGAGGAAAAGCCAATGGGTGTGCAGTGGAGAAAGAAACCAAAGTAAAATCAATGGAGCTTACCACGGCAGAAATGGCATAGTGGGATGCTTTGATAAAGTTGAAGGAATGGAGGCTCATTGTGGAGATGGTGCAGACCAATGCAGATCAGATGGAAGACCAAGGCGAAGTGAGGAGGGCTGGAGAACCCGGGTGATACCACTGCACTGGAGGGCCAAGGTGGAGATAGAAGATCTGCAGATTGAGGTACAGCTGGTGGAAGTAACAAAGGTGGTGGAGCTGGAGGGATGGACTACAGTGTTTTGGAGGGTTTCAGGCAGAGTCGGTTGTTTTAACTAGAATGTTACAGATGCTGTGCAGTGTCCACATAGTCCTACAACACAATAAACATTTTTTGGTTGTTTATTGCAGTTTATACAATGTTAAGCAGATTAACAAATAGTATGCAAGTGACAAATATATGCAAAACACCAATTCTAAATATTAAATATACTCACATTAAATTAATTTTAAAGATGTTTTTCCATGACCAAGTAGAGATGGAAGATGTGCAGGTCAAGGTGAAGCTGGTGGGTGAAGATGGAGGGATTGAAGGTCCCTGGTGAAGCTGAATTGGACAGTGCTGGCATAGCGGTAGGCCTGGAAGTCTGTTGTGGAACCAGTAGGATCACAAACTAGGTCAGAGTCTGATTGATGAGGGATCCCATTGAAGTAGAGGGACAATAGGCCATATAGTAGAGCCAATGAAGTGAGAAGCCAAGGTGGAGCCAAGGCAACAGAGATCAAAATCAAACAGCTTAACAAACTGAGAAAATCGCTTGCAATAAACTGAATAAACAGAGGACTTTGAATACATAAGAGATAATCATGAACTAAAATAGACACAAGTAAGCATAATGGCTAACCAAGGAAACAAATAAGAACACACTACAAACATAAGCAACTCAGAAAACAGGTAGTAAACACAGAGAAATAGTAATATTGAAAATATTATTCAGTTGTTTTGAACTAGAAGGTGACGGATGACTTGTAGTGTCCTCATAGTCCTACAAAATACTAAAACAAAATGGTGTTGTTTAATGTACAGTAGTTTTATGCAACATAAGAAAATGTATGAATAATAAATATACTCACATCTCTGTGAAGATGATGCTTTGTTCAACAAGAAAGCCTGCTTATCTTTTTTTTCTTTCCGGTGTTGTTTTAGATGGTAAGAGATGAAATGTCCTTTTTTTAACAGGAGAAGATCACTTGTTTTCTTCAGATGAAGAATGGGATATTAAAATATTTGAGCACACATTGAAAAGTCCAGTTGTCCATAAGCTCCAGATTGTCTATTGTTTGAGAAAGGTTTCTGCTTGGGAATGTGAAAGTAAAACTAAAATTTTTGCCATCTTACATAAAAATTAATAAATAAATAAAAAATCATAATTTACTTAAATGAATAAATAAAATTCCCTGTATACAAAATGTATAAGAGTACATCATAGGGAATGAAAACAGTGCTGTAAGTAGAACTACATAGCTTCAATTCAGCATAAAATTTGCTGTATAATGACGATATTGAAGAAAAACATCTTAGCTAGTTCAGGAAAATCACATTATATGTCCCTGATGTATTTGATTTTTATGTAAATTTATCTAACATGCCAGTTTATTTTAAAACATTTTAGAAAATAAAAAATGACCACTTGCTAAACTGAAAATTATTTGTTCTACTTACAAACTGACAAAATATTTATCAAATGCAACTACTTTACACCATGGACATAGCTTGTGAAGAAGCCATTGTGAATCTCTGTTCAAAACTGATGCACAAAATATTTTCATGCCTGTTATTTAACAATTTCAAGTAAATATGTCATTTGAATCCTAGAAACCTGAATACCTAATATGACAGTCTGGCTCCATAGTCCAAATGTCAAGTTAAACCATGCTATAAAGTGATAACTCTAATGGGTGTGGTTTTGCATAATAGCCCAAAGTTGCTGATTCAAGCTTAATAAAAAATGTAGTGAGAAGAAAAAAAAAAGAGAAGAACTGGGTTGGCTGACACAATTATATATATATATTTTTTAAAGAAATATATATAAAAAATATAAAAATTACCCATTGTACTGATTTTGCAAAAAAAATGTCTCAATGAAATAAAAATTGTTAAATGGACAGTAAGTCATTAGCATTTTAATACAGCTGTTATGCAGTTTTGATCAGTGTTTTTAAGTCTAGTCTTGTCATTTTAGAGTGTATATCTATGTCTATAAATAAACATAATTTGTAGTTACTAACATGATTTTATCTCCTAATTCCTTTAGCATACCCTACTTAAAATCCACTATGCACAATGGGGTTGATTGGTACAATTTTAAACTATAAAACAATATATGAAAAATAATATAACTTAAACAATTTTGGAGTGATCTCGTGCCTGACTCCTTGGTCCAAATGCATTGGTGAATTTAGATAACCTCAAGTCAACAACGTCCTCAACAGTGACAATGACATGTTCAAATGTCTGCCCTATAACATGATGACCATGGTAAGGGTGAATCATGATTTCTATTTTGGAGAAGGGTGACAAATGGCTATTTTGTATCTATCGAACAAGGTGCACAAATGATCCATTCCTGGCTGAAAGAGAAAGTAAAAAAATAAACAAGTTTGGTTTACTCATAATTAAAAAGACATTCAGTAGTTTGATGCAAATTTAAAAACATTTAAAAATAAACCCTATGCCAATCAACCCCTGTGCCAGCCAACCCGGTCTCCATTTTTCCCTCCCCTAGGGAGCCGCCTTGTCTATTGCCTCCCTACCCACCCCCTCCCCCAATTGCAGGCGGAATCTTTACCACAAATTTGATTACAGCAGTGAAATGAGTATTGCATGATGAAAACTATAGTACGTTTGCACAACCTCAACACTTATACCTTCCATATCTTTCGTATAAACGTGATCTATTAATGTACCTTTTTCTGTGGTTGGATTGTGTACCTGTTGACTGTATCCATGAGTTTCCATTAATTTCACAACGAAAGATGAAGTAAAGATGTCTTCATTAAAGTCTCCCATGATTACTTTCTTTCCTGGATGCCTTTCTGTCTCTTCAATAACCTGTAATACCTTTTGTCGAAACATGTCAGTTTTATATGAACTGGGCCTATACAAAAGCGCAGCAGTCAAATTGACATGTGGAACTGTAAAGTGTAACCATTCTAAGTTCCAGTTCTCAGGAGTAAAGATGTCACACACAATTTTGTCAGAACAATATATTCCAACTCCACCACCTCTCTGATGTTTTAGATCAGTAAAAACAGCAGTACTGTTGTCATAACACTTAGCTCTTGGGTTGTGCTTGAACACAAATTCTGGTATTTGTGGTTCTTGTGCTTTGTCCTCAGCATTTAGCCACGTTTCTGTCAAACAAATACAATCAGCATTCATTAGAGCTTTATGCGCAACAACATCCTGAAAGTGAGCTTTCAGACTTTGTACATTAATTAGCGCTATACTGAATGTACCAAGTGATTTAGTGAAACTGTACTCTTCCAAAGGGAATTTTGGCATATCTTTCAAGGCCAACTCAATTTTGTCATTACAAAATATAGCCGACTCTTTAAAGTCCTCAATTATTAAGCCACTGAGAGATCTTACACGGCTCAATGCAACATATGCTTGCCCTGCTGTAAAGATTTTCTTTAGTGATACAACAGCTTTATCTACTGTGAGTCCTTGCACTTTGTGAACTGTACATGCCCATGCTAATCTGAGAGGAAACTGACGCCTTATACCACCATCATTTGTGACTTGGTCTTCTTGTACTTCAATTACTGTTGAATTTTGGGAAAATCTCTGGCGTGTTTTAGATCTCTGAATTTTACCGACATTTGGATTATCAAACTCCACATGAATAGCTGATGGGAAATCATCATCATTGTTTCGACTTTCACTTATGTGGACAACTGTACCAAAGGCTCCATTGACGAGACCATCTGCAACATCAATATTTTTTTTTAACATGACCTTTGCTCCAATACCCAGGGAAACGCATGCAGACAAACATGAATTGTAAATTTTCCTATGAAATCCAACTTTACGTTCCATTCGTCCAGTTTTTGAATTTTTCACATAATCTTGAGCATGTATACTGATTGCCTCTGGACAACATTCATGAAGTCTTTCAATGTTGTATTTATCAACTTCGGCATTTGTAGCGAATATGTGAAGATCATTACAATTCTCTCCTGTTTCACAGTTTTTCAACATAGCAATATCAGTACTGTCAAGAGGTTCATTTTTCTTTCGTACTCTGAGTCGATTTAACATTTCAGCAAAACTTGAATCTTGTTGCCGAACAACTTTAGTTAATTCAGCAAGTTCAAAGTTATTCTCCCATAGGTTCACTCCTTTTGCATCAGCATAGAGTGCAGTTCCTTTAACAGGCGGAAGCTGAAAATAATCTCCCACTGCAAGAATGCTCACTTTTCCAAAGAGAGAGTAGTCACCAGTTTGTTTTATTTGTCGTAACCTTCCGTGAATATATGACAAAAGACGATGGTCAACCATAGACACTTCATCAATAATCAAAATCTGCAAACTACCCAATTTTGTCCGTAAAGAGTTTATTTTGTCATCACCAAGAGGCTGATATGGCAATCTGACGTTTGCACCAATTGCAAATGTATGATGTAATGTGGAAGCACCGATGTTAAATGAGGCGACTCCTGTAGATGCACCCAAAAGTACAGCAATATCATCAGGATTCTCAGACAGCTGAGATAACACTCTGGAAGATTCATACTGTATTGCCTTAATAAGATGACTTTTTCCTGTGCCTGCTCCACCAGTAAGAAATAATCGAAATGGTTCAGGGTTTTGTCCAAGTATTTTCTGTAGACACCACTTTCGCACTTTGTAGAACACAGCAGATTGTTCCTCATTTAGTGACCTCAGTAAATGCAGTGCATCATCTCTTGGCATTGTAGTGTGGTTTGTCTCAATGGTACACACAGTTTGAGGATTTCCTGTAAGATCTGGAATAAGTTCTTGAGTGTCACCTTCATCAGGCAATAGTTTATCCTTCATCAGTTCTATGCATTCATCACGCTGTTTTTCTGTTTCAGGACATATCTGGGCCCAAGCATCTTCTAAATCCATATCTTGCTCTAAAAGCTGTTTAGCTCTGTCTATTTTGTCACTTTCCTTTTCAAACAATTCTCTGTTGCCATCAACAATGGATTTCACTTGTTTCACATCACAACCACTTTTTATGACACCAGTGTTGTAGAACTCCTCATATGTGGTATAGTTGCTCGGTTTCAGATCACAGTCATCGTAATATGGTAAGAAAAGTTGCAGCAATGAATGATAATATTTCTCTGGATCTTTAGTGGGTGAAAACCTTGGATACCTCACTACTGCAGGTTCAGTCCGTGTCCTTCGTTTGACATGGCCGTTGTTATTATTGAGTTGAATTATTTCATTTTCAACTGTTTTGTTATGTGAGGAAACCTCTGATTTTGTCAGAACTCTGTAGTCAGAACAAAAACTGGCAAGACATATATTTTCTAGTGGTTCTTTCTCTGGTCTGTTTTTGTACCGGTCAATAAGACTTCTCATCCAAAAACTGGTTTCATCATCAGACTGGTCATTTTCCACTTTGTTTCGGAGCAAATTCAAAGGCAAACTCATCTTTACAGGATTTTGTCCTACTGGTATAAATTGTACTTTACGAGAACATTCCTTCAAATGCATGCCTGTTAGTCTGTACACAGCTTCTTGAGCAGAGATTTCTCTATTGTGCAGATAGACACTTCCCAACTGTTTTAATGACTCTTTAGCATCAAGATTTCCGTTCATAGCTTCGCTCTGAGTACGCTGGAGTAACAGACCCATCTCTTGTTCTGCTTTTGTGATGTAACTGATTATATAGACCACTACAGAAAAAGCATCTGTGACATACTGAATATCCATATTCCCTTGCCAAGCACGCAGTAAATCTCTGTTATACTGGTTTACCCAAACATCTTTTGGATTTCTTTTCAAGACAATACTTTTCTTTTTAGTACACCTGTTGTATGCTTTTTCAAACATAGTTTGATTAATCCCAATAGATGAAAAAAAGGCATCAAGTGAATCAAAATTGACATCAGAACTTAAAGCAGTTTTGACTTTCTTTATAATTGCACTTGCTGTGTCATCGCCATCTTTACCTTTCAACTCATCTGCATGACTTGGTCTTGTAATAAACGTACGACTGGATGGTGGTCGTGGGAAATTAAATCTACAAACTGTATTTTTCTTCCGACATGTTTTTGAATGTCTTGTACTGTGCTTCTGAACACTGTTCACTGTTTCGTAAAGTACAGTATCATTTTCTGGTGGTGTCTC
The DNA here is from genome assembly GCF_951802725.1 of Rutilus rutilus. Taxonomy (NCBI): domain Eukaryota; kingdom Metazoa; phylum Chordata; class Actinopteri; order Cypriniformes; family Leuciscidae; genus Rutilus; species Rutilus rutilus. The sequence continues at coordinate 21,642,188 of NC_140216.1, forward strand.
ACATGTGATGTAAGTGTCAATGAACTCAGTAACCACAGGGTCATTGTCTGCGTCATTATCATTCAGCTTCGGAGAATCTTCTACCCAAAACAGACAGTGGACATGAGGAGAACCACGCTGTTGAAATTCAACACGATAAAAGTAGTCTTTTATCTGGCCAATAGGCTTTGCTGGTGACATTATGACATTTTTTAGAAAACAATGCCATCTGTGATCAAACATTCTTGCTGCAGTGACAGGATTTCGTCTTATGAGTCCGCATTTTTCAGACCAGTCAAGCTCATCAACATTTAATTGTTTCCCCTCTTGCTTAAGAATAGTGTTCATCATTTCAGGCCATCTCAGGTCAGCAGAACTAAAAGATGCAAAGAAAGTCGGTATGCCTAATTGTCTTATCAGGGCAAATATATCTTTTTGCGTAGACATCCAATACGGAGGAGTTCCTCTTACTGGTCTTAAGAACTTATATCCTTCATCATAATGTAGTATTCTTTGCAATGAATCAGAGTTCGTTAGCATATCTTGTGTTACCTTTAAGCAATTTTTTTCAGAGCCTTTTCTTAGTGCAATTGATACATTAGACACAATTTGATCAACTTCTGATATATATTGTGCATAAAAAATAAAGTCTGTGCTGTGTGCAAAACGTCCATCTGCATTTAGTATTCTTGCATTTAGGTATCGTGACAATGTGATTTTTTCCTGTCTTTCGTCATGAAATGTTGGAGCACCAGTAGGATAGAGAACAGGGAAACACTTTGCCTCATTGTCTTTATCAGTTAGCAGCCTAACAGGACTGTTACCTTCACCTGGAGCCACATTTAGTACATCATGAAAATGTTGATCAATTATTTCTGAACCCAAATCAACAGGTTGTAGTGATGTGTCTGACAGAAGACCATTTTGTTCTTTAATATATGTTATATCTTCCTCTGGGTCATCTCCAGCTCCATTATTATCTTCATTTTTATCTGCAACATATTGTTCTTCCATTTCAAAATCATCAGCATCCTTGTCTGATTCATCACTTGCATTCAAAGAGTTTACCCACTGCTCATTAAACTGCACATCATTATACCATTTATTATGTCTCATCAAATAAAACAATGCATGTCTGAGACGATCAGTGTTAACATATTTGTATTCATAATGCCCTTTATATGTTAATTTCCGTTTCAGTTTTATTCTTATCATGTGGTCATCACATTCATTACGTGGGAGAATATTTGAAACATCTGTGGTATTAACAGGAACACACACTACAGGTCCATGACAGCCATTCTGTTTTCCACGGGGAAGACAAAGCAATTTCATAAAAGGAATATTGCGTGCAATAAGATGTTCTTCCAACGAGTTCAGACCTTTTAGTTCTTTTGGAACGTCCACCAAATGCATGTTGTTGGCAACACTCTCTTCAGGCAGTTTCCCACCAAGGATTTTACGATGGCATGTATAGCAAATCCACAATTTACAAGCCGGATTGCCTAATAAATGGCATGTATTCTCACATTCAGTATTGCATTCATGTAAATACTTCAGTGTGATGCATCTTTCAGCCAAATCATTAATTTGTTGCCCTCTGGTTTTATAGCAATCTCTTTTACATTCAATGACCTGTTTTCTGAACAATAAACGATGACAAACAGAGCAAACAAATTCTGGACCTGAACTGACTTCTTCATGAAACTGACTAATAGTGAAATCAATGTATTTCTGTCTCTCCCTCTGTTTAGCAGAAATTTCAAATCTTTTTTGTTTTTTACACATACGAAAGTTTTCATCATCATGGTATTTCCTTTTAGAGTATTCACAAACACTTGTTTTAAATGCGAGGTTTCTGCGATATTTTCTCTTTGAGTATTCACATACACCTGCTTTAAATGCAGTATTTTTGCGATATTTATTCTTTGAATATTCAGACACACTTTTTCTAAAGGCTTTATTGCCTTTATACTTGGTCTGAGAATAACAGCGAACAAATTTTTGAAAACGAATATTTCTGGAATACTTAATCTTTGAATTTTCACGTTTTGACTGCTGTACATTAATATTGTTCTTATATTTATTTCGAAGATGTTCAAGTTTCTTCTCCTTATAATTACTGTCTTTACAGTATTTCTTTTTACAGTTATCAATCTTTTTCTGCTTATAATATTTGTCTTCATGGTACTTTTTTTTAACACTGTCAATCTTTTTCTGCCTGAATTCGGCGTTGCTGTGGTATCGCTCACGTGCTCTTTTGCGTTTAGAGTTCTCATCTGTGTCATTCAATTTCCTTTTTCGCAAACAGGAATTTATGCTCTGATCATCCACTTCAATGTTACAAGCTTGTGCACAAACATTTTCTTGATTTCTATGTTTAACACATGTAACAAGTTCATAGTGATTTCCATTGCAATGCTTCAAATAGATTGCATTATCTGTAAATGACTGTTCGGTAGGGGCGTGTGAATTCCATCTGTCATCGTTAAAGGTCATTATATTTATTTGAAAAAAGTCAGCTAGACCAAATAATTCCACATGACTTCCCCACGTTCCTGAAAAGTTCATTTTAGACTGTGCCAAATAATCTTTCATTGATCTGTCCTCTTCTCTTAAGTATCTCACAAATTTAGAACTGTTATTTTCCAGATGTTTGACAACTGCACGCCTGATTTTCAGGTGTTTCTCTTGATTGCCGCAAACTGCATGTGCTATTGATCTAAACAAGCAGTTACCGTCTCCTTTAATGCTTTTTGTTTTGCATGGTACTCCTAAAGAACACACATTAGTGGCTTGAAAAACAGCGCTTTCATTAGTCAGTTGTAAGCGTGCACACAAAGAATCCTGATCTCCAGATGTTAACGGTTTGAAACTGAACTCAGTATTTACAGTAGGGCCAATAATAACATCATCATCCATTAATAAATTATCATGTAACTTGCTCATATGTGAAATTTTTGACTTGGTCTGTACATGTCTATTTTTCTTACTTGAATTCACACAGGTCTCAACCGATTTGCACATAGTTGCTGGTTTGTCTGCACGTGTTTGTTTACCAGGGTCTGCAACACACTTACTCTGCTTTGTTGCTCTCGTAGGTGAAACTTGTGTGACGCTTTTTTTAACAAACTTACATGAGCTTGTCTCAACAGTTAAAGGTTTGGAACTGAACTCGGCATTAACTGTAGGTCCAACAATGACATCATCCATTAATACATTATCATGCAACTTGCTTACATGTGAAACTTTCGACGTGGTCTGCACCTGTTTATCTTTCTTACTTGAATCCAGACATGTCTTAACAGATTTGCACAAAGTCGCTGGTTTCTCTGCATGTGTTCGTTCACCACGGTCTCCGACACACTTACTCTGCTCTGCTGCTCTCATAGTTGAAACTTGTGCGACGTTGCCTTGTTGACCAGACCTACATGAACGCATCTCAACACGTGTTGCCTTATCGATTACTGTTGCTGTCACACCCGTCACTTCAAATGATTCTCCCTGACCTTTCAGTGATGTGGCAAGGTTATCAACATGATAAAACAACATGTAAATGTCGTCACAATAAACTACTACGCTTGTGCCTGCATTAGATTTAACCATACCTTTGCCATCACGTGAATGGGAATCGACCACAGCAAACATTGACCCTGCCTTTATAACTGCACAAATGTAGCCATAAATGTTCAACAAACATGCATCAGACTGAAACAGGGCCCTCTGAAGTGCGTCTTCTATAGACATGCACACACCTCTCAATGCACCATCATACACATCATTACCAAAAACACCACTTAGAGATTCTGACATCTTTATTGAGAATGTTGTGTTGAAGAGTGTGTGCACAGTTGGCAATTCTGGAACAGCAACATAACCACGCCATGCTGAATCATTGATCTTCCCCTGCAAGTCCATGGATGTGTACAGGTCATCTCCATGCAACAGAACAGCATCCAGGTCATCTCTTGTCCACGTCAACACATCCTTCAGCACACTCATCATGACTGCTGTGATGCTGTTTGCTGCACACTGTCTGCCACTGTTGAAACCAAATCGGGAATCACCCTGATGGAAGGACCCCTGTAAGACTCTCTGTGGAAAATAATCAGAGTTATCGACATCAAGAGATGAACACATCGGAAGGTTATTGTAAGCCATTGAGGGGTTATTGCAAGCCATTGAGGGGTTATTGTAAACCATTGAAAAATTATTGGAAGCCATTGAAAGGTTATTGGAAGCCATTGAAAGGTTTTTGGAAGTCATTGGAAGGTTTTTGGAAGTCATTGGAAGGTTATTGGAAGTCATTGGAAGGTTTTTGGAAGGTATTTGGAAGTTTTTGGCAATTGCCGGAAAGTTTTGGAAATCCAAGCTCTCGATAGTAGAACCAGAGGATGATGCCTTTTTTTCAAGAGGAGGCATAACCTCAGCCGAGTCCATGGAGGAAGTGAGCAGAACACGCTCAGCATTCCTCCTCTTTGCCGCCCGGGACCGACGGAAACCCTTTCCACGTGGCATCTGCAATTACATGAAAACACACAGACAGAAACAAGTTTAGTACACACTAGCCTAAAATGTTTTATACACAACATTCATCATAACTTCATAAGTAAAAAGTAAAAAAAAAAAAAAAAATTATTTGTGCCCTTAATTTGTACATCCTTTTTGACAAAAACGTTCTCCTGAACACATTACAAATGTGTTTACATTCACAAAAATACACGGACACAAAAATAGTTTTTCATTATAACTAAATTACCAACGACCAATTGATATGCTTTCAATTAACTTGTAAACTGTAAAATAAAGCATGTATTTAACTTCTACACAATGCCTTGTATTACCTATATTTTCACATAGATAAAAATAGTTTACCAGGCCTTACCTTAGATGACTTCTGAAAGTCTTCTGAAACACAAGGAAAAAGCTCAAATTCAGTTCACACAACATTAATAGACAATTAGTCACCAATTATAATAATCAATTTCAATGATTATCAGTATTTGTTTCATTAAAAAGAAAAACTCATAAAATTCATTAAAAAAATATTATATAATTAGTCTTCTCAATCTATTAAAAATGTACTACACTACACATTCACCAAATAATCACTATTAAAAATATTTGAGCTTTTAATGATTTTATATTGTAATCAATTCAGTTATTCTCCAAATTAGAAGCAAATTAATCTCAGTGGCATAATTTCAAAGACAGGGCTTAACCTAAACCAGGATTAGGCCTTAGTTCAATTATGAACTATATTTAAGTAGGTTTTATAAACATGCCCTAGAAAAAACATTACTAGTGTGCATCTTGAGACAAAACAATGATATTAAATAATATACATTTTGAGAATACAATATATATTTTAAGATATGTCTAAAATCACTCAAACATGTATTTTACCCTTGGACTAGCTTAAGCCTTGGATGTGAAACCAATGGAGTAAATTTTAAATATTTATTTAATTGAGGATAGGAGCAGAATGCAACTCAGTGCATATATTTATAATATTTAAGAGTGCTGGCCTACATAATTAGAATACGTAAAGTAGCACAGAGGCAACACTATGCATATACACTTTTATTTGCACAGACGTGTTTCTACGCATGCCATCACGCAGACCGTCGAACTTCATTAAAGATTATTTCTCGTAAGGTTCGAGTGGTGTCGTGTGTGTGTGTGAGAGGAATTAGAAACAAGCAGAATATGGTTGTTTGTAAAGCACAAGCATCATCATGCATCTGTTTAAACTAAGCTCAGACATAAATCTGAAATGATCTTAATCAATACAGAATCGCTGGAGGTAATCTATAACACAATATCACATAAATTAAACAAACTGTTATTTCCTATATGCGTAGCTTGCCAAGTTGATGCTTCATCTGCAATACAAACTGGTTTACTCTCGCACATCACGGGACCATACTGTAATCGCAGCTTTGCACTTAAAAAAAAAATTGCATTTCATCATATCACAAATGCAATTAATTGTTCAGCACTAAGCTAACACATATGTATATGTTACACTATATAGTGTCTGTATAGAATTAATAGTAGAATAAAGTAGAGAAATAATTACAAATAATATTCTGTAAACCAGCTGTTTCGTTGCAGTAATGAAACAAAACACATCAATATAAATGTCAGGATCCCAATGAACACTTAAATTAAAAAATAACAAACCAGTATATAATACATACATGCACGTAAGAGTGGCCAATGTGGCAAAAATATCATATAACGATTATTAAAAAAAAAAAAAAAAAATCACAATTAACGATTTTATCACAGTTCTTTTTTTGTTGGTTTTACCATTTTGCAAGTGACTGAGCATTACAGCCAAACTAATCTCCCTATTTTTAAACAAAACATTACAAGTAGGGTTGGGCAACGATTAATCGTGATTAAACGCATCCATAATACAAGTTTGTGTTTACATAATATGTGTGTGTACTGTGTATAATTATTTAGTCTATATAAATACACACATACTGTATGTATGTGTATATTTAAGAAAAAATTGGTATTTATTTATAAAATATTCATATATAATATAAATTATGTATAAATATACAGTATATACATGCAAATTTTTCTTAAATATACACATACATATGTGTGTATTTATATATACAAAATAATTATACGCAGTACACACACATATATTATGTAAACACAAACTTTTATTTCGGATGCGATTAATCGCAATTAATCGTTGCCCAACCCTAATTACAAGGTAACAAAAAAAAATAATTGCAAGCATTTAGACCAAAGTGGCAAACATAAAAATCTTTGTCAATATTTTCTTTGTTATTAAAAATTACAAACAAAGATACACATTACATATACACACCAAAATATTCAAATAAACAATGCTTTATATATATTATTACTTTTCACCTACAGTAGGTCTTAAACAGTAACATTAAAATATATATATAAATAAAATACCAAATTGATTTTACTGTATTTATAGATTGATTCGTATTAAAGCTACTATTAAAGTTCTCAGTCAACAGCAAATAGTTATTTTCTCCTCGTCGCCATTGACTTCCTTAGTAGTTAGTTTTTCCTACTATGCAATTCAATGGAGGTCAGCAACTTTATGGATAGACACATTATTCAAAATATCTTATTTTGTGTTCAGCAAAAGAGAGAAATTAATACAGGTTTGGAGCAAATTTAGAATGAGTAAAAAATGACAGAATTATCATTTTTGGATGAACTTTTCTTTTAATGATAAGCCGAAACATATTATAAGGCTACTCTGTCACTTTAAGACCTGCACGCGACGCGTCTAATATACACGCATGACTCGCACCCAGTTTTCTCTCAAATGTTTGCTTGCATAAACCAAATGTGTTTACGTAAATCTTTTATTGACAAGTATTGTCTTAATAAGACACAAAGACAACTTAGTCCATTAACCAAAGGCGCTGTTTAACAGGCTTTAAGTGTCTAACATACACTTCGGGTTTAATGCGCTCAGAAACACGCATGAACAGCGCATCAGCACACGAATGAAATATTTAACTGTGCAAATACAAATAATGCCCTTTACTGAATTGCAGTGTCCCGTGAGTGTAACTCCACCTCTGCATTAACATGTGATGTCAATGCACGTCGCGTTGTACAGTAGGCTATGTTTAGGCGGAAACGCCAGAAGTAAACTGATAAAACGTGTGCTGTTGCATGATAATATATTTCTTCAAAAGTAGATCGTGAACGTATTTTAATCATCTACGAACAAAACTCGTACAATCTGAATTCATTCCGATGAATGAATCTGAATATATTGTTAAAATGGACGCTAAACGTGATCGAAGAGCATTAGCACTACAAATGACGACCGGAATATTTACCTCACAGAAGAATACGCACTTTAGTCTGTCGCATTTCGTGTTATTTTTTATGAATCATGATATCTGGACATATCATGACCACAGGATTCGAGAATAACATTTTCAAACGAATCATATACCTTCAAAACACCTCATCTATACAACACACGACATATAGGATTATTTTAAAATACCTTTACATGCTATTTTGTTAAGATTAACGTTAGCTTTACAACACCACGATGAGCAAGCCTCATTAAATTAAAACACCACCTAACGCTTATTTCTCACAAATAAACATATACACGTCAACTAATATACACATACTTCAAATTATGTTAGATATATTATGAATAAGCAGTAATAACATACTGATTAATAAGATTATATAGACGACACATGAGAGCAAGATCTTACCGTTAGAGAAATGGGAACACAATAACTTCCTATCAACCGGAAATGTTCTCTCTGACAACAGTCGCAGCTCCCCCAGTGGCTGGGATCTGGGAATGAATAAACATTTACCCTCCTTGCATACATAGCATAACTTTTACTTTATTAGATTAACATAACTGACCATTTATTCACCAGGGGCCTGATGTATAAACGTTGCGTACGCACAAAATGGGCATAGAAATATGCGTACGCATTTTTCCACGCACATATCGGGATTTATAAAAAATAAACTAGGCGTAGATAAGTGCGCACCGTAAGGATGCTCTTGACCGTGCGTACGCACTCTTTTAGAAGAGTATGTGTTTTGGCGACACCAACTAGCCCAAATAGCAATAACTATTTAAAATGAAAAACTTCTAAATTATCCTATTACATCACCCAATAAATCAAATTGCATCAACCCGAATTATCATTATGATATGATTATGATGGAGTTTGATGGATTCATTGATTTTAATAAAATTTGGACTCTATTTCATTATAGCTCTGCACTGGTGTCTTGCAGAAGATCACTTTTAGACAGAAAATCTAAAGAAATACAATATAATACAAATATAATTTCGCTCACCAACCTGTCACTTGAAGCAAATATCCATCCCTTCTTAAATGTCCGCGCCAGCGAGCGCGTTGGGCCGTTTAGTGAAACTGATGCAAATAACAGTTTAAATAAATAAAATACTTCTGATATAAACTATGTTTTACTTATGATATAAACATTTAGATTAAATATGCCATTCAAATTAATAGAGAACACTTAAACATGAAATCATTACTGAGAAGTTACAACATTTTTTATATTCAAATTCAATCAATAGAAATATTTGTTGTGGATGCGATGTTTTTGAACACGTTTCCTGTAGCGTGCTGTGTTTAAATGTTTTAACCACAGAGATAATTGCTTATCATGATAATACCAGATTGTCTGAGAAAATAGTTTCGTGCAAATAATGCCCAAGGCCTATCTGTTTCCATTAAAAATATAAATCAATTAAAAATACTATTCGGCCAGTGGAAAAGATTAAATGTATTTTACACTATTTGTTTTATGTATTCAAAAACAAGACAAGGATAGGCAAATACATGATTTTTATTAATGTAATGTGTCTTGTACCGTTAAACGTTATCACGTGGATGAATAATCATATGCAAATGATATGCAGATGAGGATATGCATAGTAAAACTAGGCGTTGTAAGCTCCATATATGGTTATTTCAGGGTGGAGACGCATGTGCGCACAATCTTCCGCTGACTGGGATTTATAAAGTGAATTCTGCGCAGGTTCTGGCGTACGGACGGTTTTATAAATCTGAAAACTTTTGTGCGTACGCAAATTCTGCCTTATGTGCGTACACACACTTTAAGGATGAAATCTACGCAAAGTTTTATACATGAGGCCCCAGGGGTCTCATTTATAAAGCGTGCGTACGCACAAAACGGGGCTGGAAACGTACGTACGCCAGTTCCCACGCAAAGGTTGTGATCTATAAAAAACAAACTTGACGGGAGAATGTGCGCACCTTTAAGCAAACATTGAGCCGAGCGTACGCACATTCTGGAGACAAAGGGAATTGGCGACACCGATGGTGAGCTGAAGTTAAGTGTCTTTTTGGTCACTTTTAGACAGAAAATCAAAAGAAAATTTAACATATACAGAAAGATAATACAAATATAATTTCACTCACTAAGCTTGTCACTTGAAGCAAATATCCATCCCTTCTTAAATGTCCGCGCCAGCGAGCGCGTTGGGCCGTTTAGTGAAACTGACGCAAATATTTAAATAAAAAAATAATGACTTAAACTATGTTTTACTTCTGATATAAACATTTAGATTAAATATGCCATTCATATAAATGGAGTTGCACTTAAACATGAAATCATTACTGAGAAGTTACAACATTTTTATATTCAAATTCAGTCAATAAAAATATTTGTTGTGGATGCGGTGTTTTTGAACACCTTTCCTCTGGCATGCTGTTTTAATGTTTTAACCACAGAGATAACTGCTTAACATGATAATACCAGATTGTCTGAGAAAATAGTTTCGTGGAAATAATGCCCAAGGCCTATCTGTTTCCATTAAAAATATCAATTAAAAATACAATTCGGCCAGTGGAAAAGATTGAGAAAAGTGTATTTTACACTATTTGATTTATGTATTCAAAAACAAGGCAAGGATAGGCAACTACTTGATTTTTATTAATGTAATGTGTCTTGTATTGTTAAACGTTATCACGTGGATGAATAATCATATGCAAATGATATGCAGATAAGGATCTGCATAGTAAAATAGGCGTTGTAAGCTCCATATATGGGTCATTCCACGAAATTGGTGCCTTTTGTGTCCCTGAGAAATAATCAGACGTAGAATTACTATAACAACAAATAAATTTGTGATTTAAAAACATAATAGTACTATGTATTATTTCCTCAATATTACATTAAATTAAAGTCATTTATATATTATTTTAAATAATTAAAATTGCATTTATGCTGATAAGGGTAAGGTTTTTGGCCTGTCCCTCCCTGTGATTGTTCTTTTTCATCAGGACTTTTAATTTGCAAATTGAAGGCAAAATTATACAAAAATCACATTTTCATATTGTTCTAAGTATAGTGTCACTGTTAAGAAATGTTTTGGCATAAATATACATTATTTTTAATAAAATATAAATAATTTTATCGGTGTCCCCTGATTTCATGTCATGCCTGTACCCTCACCAAACACCCCTTGTAAAATAATGGTACATTCCTGTGACATCACTTCCAGGAAGTTACATCATCTCTCAATCATTATTCCAACAGTTAAAACACAAGTAAGTTTCTCTCTCTCTTCTATAATACTCTATTTTGATGAGTTATTAGGTATAACTGAGGTGGGGACATCATGCAATGTCAAAACTGTTACTGATTTTTAAAGTATAAATTTAAACAATTATTTATTTAAATTAATGTAATCAATATCTACAAGTAATATCCTTTCAAAGTGTACAACATGTGCTTTTGTGGCCTTGCCCTAATAGCTAGCAATTAGCAAATTCGCTTGAATTTGTCAAACCTGTTACTGTCAGGCCTGTTACTTTTGTATAGTAACAGGTTTTGACATGTGGGGTAACAGGGATGACATAGATTAGGTGTCACCTTAGCCACACTGTTTTTGTTTCTCGGTGTAAATTGCTAACATTTGTAAAGGTCATCCTGGGTGTTTTATTGAGCTAATGCCTATATCATTTAGAGTTGGTATTGCTGGTGCATCTGTATCATCTCAGGGAACCGAGGTTATGCTAGCATGCAGGGATGCCAGATCGAGCCCTTGGCCTGAGAGAGGAGGTCCCTCCTCACTGGGATCAGCCATGGAGCAGTGCTCGTCAGCTGCATCACAACTGGGAACCAGGCTTGGTTCATCCAGAGCGGAACCACAAGTAGCACTGCGCATCCGTTTTCCCTGATTCGCTCTAATACCTGCGGTAAGAGCGTGACGTGGGGAAAAACATACAGCGGGCAGCGGGGCCAAATGTGGGCCAGTGCATCCCTGCTCTTGGAGAAAAACTCCAGACAGTGAGCATTTTCCTGAGACGCAAATGGCTCTACCTTCGCTCTGCCGAATGTCTTCCACAGCAGTTGGACTGTCTGCGGATGTAAAGACCATTCCCCTGCCGGAAAATTGTTCCTGGACAGTCTGCCTGGTCCTACATTCAGGTGACCTGGCACATGCGCTGCTCTCAACGAGCGCAGATTGTGCTGAGCCCAGATCAGGAGGCGTTCCGTCAGCCTGTAAAAGGTTCGGGCTCTTATACCTCCTTGGGAATTTATATAGGCCACCACCGACATGTTGTCCGATAGGACCAAGATGTGGTGTCCTTTTATTTTGGGACAGAAAACGCCTCAACCTCAGCGCGTTGTCGACTGCCATCATTTCCAGGCAGTTTATGTGTTTTCCCGTTCTGACCACTGGCCAAAGAACGGTCTGCCCTCGAGCAGCACTCCCCATCCCGAGGTTGAGGCGTCCGTGGACACTACCTTCACACTCGAGGAAGTCCCCAGGCTTACACCTGACCTGTACCAGTCGGTCGCTTTCCAAGGTTTCAGAGCTGAGATGCATTTCTGATCGACCTTGAGGCATAAGAGACCGGAGGTCCACGCTCGACGCGGTACTCGCGCTTTAGCCAGAACTGTAGCGGGCGCATGCGAAGCAGACTCAGCTGAAGCACTGGAGATGCTGAAGCCATGAGACACACGCATTTTCTGAAACTTTTTGTCATGCGCTGAATACTCAGTCTGCGCTGTGGCGACAGCTGTGCTGTCATAGACAGCGAGTCCTGTTCTGTGCCCAGAAAATATATTTTCTGACTGGGAGGCAGCGAACTCTTCGCCCAATTGACTTTGAGACCTAGGTTCTCGAGATGATTGAGTAATATAGTCCTGTGTTCTATGAGCTCTGAGTGTGATCGAACTAGAATCACCCAATCGTCCAAGTAATTCAGAACTCGCATGCCCCGAAGTTTCAGGGGTGCGAGCACTGCGTCCATGCACATCGTGAATGTACGGGGTGCCAGGGACAGGCCAAACGGCAGGACTTTGTTTTTGACACCAAACTTTACATGTCTCATTGTCACTTCACTCTGACCACATCATATCAGTTTTGTGACTGCGCCACCTATTGGTCAAAAGTGATAATCCATTAAATCATATTCTTAATTACTGTTTCTATGATTTTTCAGCCATTTCGCCTATAATCCTCTTTAAATGTCTTTAATTGCTCATTGTTGCAGTTGGTCTGACACTTTCAGCAAAGTTGGCATGTCTTGTCGTCTTACTCTGCTTGGCCCCGGTAATTGCTGCTTGCAGCTATATTTAGGGGCCAAGCACCGAAGGTGCAGAGGCACCTATTGTTTTTGTTCGCGTTCTTATTATTATTATTATTATTATTATTATTCTTCTTCCGCCATGGGAGTCTATGGCAGCCCATAGAACCGATTGCGGGAAAGTTATGAAATTTGGCACAATGATAGAGGACAGTCCGAAAAGTCACCATACCAAATTTGGTGTCTTAAAACCAATCCCTCTAGCGCCACCACCTGTCCAAAATTTCACTTTTATTTTGCTAATAACTTTTGAACCGTTTGGCCAATCAACAAAATTCTTTTTTCCTCTGATTCCCGAGCTCATGCCGATTCGATTGCACCCTATGACGTCATTTTCCGGCTTATAAATATGGCCGCCAATTTTAATGGGCTGAAAAAGCTACTTTTTCGAACTCGTCCTAGACGGCTTGTCCGATTTGCACGAAAATTGAACCAGATCATCTTCAGGCAGTGCTGACAAAAAGTTATGGAATTCAAATTGATTCGTCAAACCGTTTTCGAATAACGCTCGAACACATTTTACGTAGCGCTTGCGAAAACAGTCGTAGGGCTGTATCTCCGCAACGCTTTATCGGATTCAGACCAAAATTGGTACATGTCATCACAAGCATGACCTGAGGCTACATGCTGCGTTTCGGCGCAGCGCCACCTACTGGTCCGGAGATATGAAAAATGGCTATTTTTGCTTATAACTTCTGAACATTTTGTCCAAAAATCATAAAATTGGTCTCGTTAGATTCAGGGCAACATGCCGAGTCGACTGATATAACATTTTACCATATCGGCCATTTTGACTTTCGGCCATTTTGAATTTTGTGCTAAAATGCTGTATTTTAAGAACGCATGAACGGATTGTTACGAAACTCGGTATGGGTCATCAGCACGATGTTCTGAAGGAGCGTGAGAAGTTTCGAAACAGCGCCACCTAGTGGTGAATTTTATTTTTCAAATGCTTATAACTTTGGGTGTGGTCGACGTATTTTCACCAAACTCATCTCATTAGACTCCTGAATCCTTGCCGAGTCCAACGATACCAAATATGCTAGGTTTCGCCTTACGGTTTGTGTAGCGTTGTGATTTAGCGCTTAAAAAACATTTGGCTATATCTTTGAAACCGCTAGTCCGATCGAGACGAAACCACCGTCAGAAGTTTGGAAACATAGGTCGATAGCTATACGCCAATGCCCAAATGCGAAAATATTGATAGTAAGGGGTAGTAAAATTCAAACAAAGTCATGTGTCAGTCATTTTTTACGTGTTTTTTTATATAAATGTCTATAACTCTAAAGCGAATTGAGATATTTTCACCAAAACTGACACACATATGTATGGGCTCACTCTGAGGACACGTAAAAAAAATTGTGGGACTGAGCCTCTTGGTGGCGCTATAACAGAACAAAACATGAAATTCCCATTGACTTCAATACAGTTTTGTGAAATAAAATGCTATTTTCATTCACAACCTACTTTTTCAAACTCCTCCCACACCGTTTGTCCGATTTTCACCAAAATCGAATCATATCATCTCCAGACTGTGCCGACTAAAACTTATGGATTTCGTGTCGATTGACGAAACCGTTTTCGAATAGCGCAGCAGCAAAGTTGAGGCATGATGCTAAAGGCATTATTCAGGCTTTATCTCTGCAATGCCTTGACATATTGACACCAAACTTTGTATGTGTCATTGTCACTTCACTCTGACCACATCACATCAGTTTTGTAACTGCGCCACCTATTGGTCAAAAGTGATAATCCATAAAATCATATTTTTATTTACTGTTTCTATGATTTTTCAGGCATTTTGCCTAAAATCCTCTTTAATGTCTTTAATTGCTCATTGTCGCAGTTGGTCTGACACTTTAAGCAATGTTGGCATGTCTTGTCGTCTGATTGTGCTTGGCCCCGGTAATTGCTGCTTGCAGCTATATTTATTATTATTATTATTCTTCTTCCGACTGGGCGTCTATGGCAGCCCATAGAACCGATTGCGGGAAAGTTGTTTTGGTTTGACATTCTGATAGAGGACAGTCCCAACATTAAATACACCAATTTTTGTGTTTCTAAGTCATTCCCTCTAGCGCCACCACCTGTCCAAAGTTTCACTTTTATTTTGCTAATAACTTTTGAACCGTAAGGCCAATCAACAAAATTCTTTTTTCCTCTTATTTCTGAGCTCATGCCGATTCGATTGCACCCTATGACGTCATTTTACGTCATATAAATATGGCCGCCATTTTTAATTTTCTGAAAAAGCTACTTTTTCGAACTCGTCCTAGACGGTTTGTCCGATTTGCACGAAAATTGAACCAGATCATCTTCAGGCAGTGTTGACCAAAAGTTATGGAATTCAAATTGATTCGTCAAACCGTTTTCGATAAACGCACGAATACATTTTACGTAGCGCTAGCAAAAACAGTCGTAAGGCTGTATCTCCGCAAAGGTTTATCGTATTCAGACCAAACTTGGTACATGTACTCACAAGCATGACCTGAGGCTACATGCTGCGTTTCGGCGCAGCGCCACCTACTGGTCCGGAGATATGAAAAATGGCTATTTTTGCTTATAACTTCTGAACAGTTTGTCCAAAAATCATAAAATTGGTCTCGTTAGATTCAGGGCAACATGCCGAGTCGACTGATATCAAATTTTACCATATCGGCCATTTTGACTGTCGGCCATTTTGAATTTTGTGCTAAAATACTGTATTTTAAGAACGCATGAACGGATTGTTACGAAACTTGGTATGGGTCATCAGCACGATGTTCTGAAGGAGCGTGAGAAGTTTCGAAACAGCGCCACCTAGTGGTGATTTTTTTTTTTAAATGCTTATAACTTTGGGTGTGGTCGACTTATTTTCACCAAACTCATCTCATTAGACTCCTGAATCGTTGCCGAGTCCAACGATACCAAACATGCTAGGTTTCGCCTTATGGTTTGTGTAGCGTTGTGATTTAGCGCTTAAAAAACATTTGGCTATATCTTCGAAACCGTTTGTCCGATCGAGACGAAACCACCGTCAGAAGTTTGGAAACATAGGTCGATAGCTATACGCCAATGCCCAAATGCGAAAATATTGATGTTTAGGGGTAGTAAATTCCAATCAAAGTCATGTGTCAGTCATTTTTTACGTGTTTTTTCATATAAATGTCTATAACTCTGAAGCAAATTGAGATATTTTCACCAAAATCGACACACATATGTATGGGCTCACTCTGAGGACACATAAAAAAAATGGTGGGACTGAGCCTCTTGGTGGCGCTATAATAGAACAAAACATGAAATTCCCATTGACTTCAATACAGTTTTGTGAAATAAAATGCTATACTAAACAAATGCATTGGTGTAATATTACAAAACTCAGAATGTGCCATCAGCACCATCCCATAAAGGTATTCAAAATATTTCGAAACAGCGCCACCTAGTGGTCAAAACTTATAATACATTTCCAAAAAGGCTAATAACTTTTGAATACATCTGGCTACTGAAATGCCACTGGTCTTAATAGATTCCTTGGGTCAAGCCGAGAACATAGATACCAAGTTTACCTTATTTGGCCAAACTTCCTGTCCGCCATCTTGATTTTCATTCAAAACCTACTTTTTCGAACTCCTCCTAGACCGTTTGTCCGATTTTCACCAAAATCGAATCGTATCATCTCAGGACCGTGCCGACTAAAAGTTATGGATTTCGTGTGGATAGACCAAACCGTTTTCGTATAGCGCAGCAGCAAAGTTGAGGCATGATGCTAATAGCACTATTCAGGCTTTATCTCTGCAATGCCTTGACATATTGACACCAAACTTTGTATGTGTCATTGTCACTTCACTCTGACCACATCACATCAGTTTTGTAACTGCGCCACCTATTGGTCGAAAGTGATAATGCATTAAATCATATTTTTATTGACTGTTTCTATGATTTTTCAGCCATTTCGTCTAAAATCCTCTTTAAATGTCTTTAATTGCTCATTGTTGCAGTTGGTCTGACACTTTCAGACATGTTGGCATGTCTTGTCGTCTGATTGCGCTTGGCCCCGATAATTGCTGCTTGCAGCTATATTTAGGGGCCAAGCACCGAAGGTGCGGAGGCACCTATTGTTTTTGTTCCGGTTCTTATTATTATTATTATTATTATTATTATTCTTCTTCTTCTTCTTCCGCCATGGGAGTCTATGGCAGCCCATAGAACCGCTTGCGGGAAAGTTATGAAATTTGGCACAATGATAGAGGACAGTCCAAAAAGTCACCATACCAAATTTGGTGTCTTAAAACCAATCCCTCTAGCGCCACCACCTGTCCAAAGTTTCACTTTTATTTTGCTAATAACTTTTGAAGCGTAAGGCCAATCAACAAAATTCTTTTTTCCTCTGATTCCTGAGCTCATGCTGATTCGATTGCACCCTATGACGTCATTTTCCGGCTTATAAATATGGCCGCCATTTTGAATGTGCTGAAAAAGCTACTTTTTCGAACTCGTCCTAGACGGTTTGTCCGATTTGCACGAAAATTGAACCAGATCATCTTCAGGCAGTGCTGACAAAAAGTTATGGAATTCAAATTGATTCGTCAAACCGTTTTCGATAAATGCTCGAACAAATTTTACGTAGCACCTGCAAAAACAGTCGTAAGGCTGTATCTCTGCAACGGTTTATCGTATTCAGACCAAACTTGGTACATGTCATCACAAGCATGACCTGAGGCTACATGCTGCGTTTCGGCGCAGCGCCAACTACTGGTCCGGAGATATGAAAAATGGCTATTTTTGCTTATAACTTCTGAACAATTTGTCCAAAAATCATAAAATTGGTCTCGTTAGATTCAGGGCAACATGCCGAGTCGACTGATATCAAATTTTACCATATCGGCCATTTTGACTGTCGGCCATTTTGAATTTTGTGCTAAAATGCTGTATTTTAAGAACGCATGAACGGATTGTTACGAAACTTGGTATGGGTCATCAGCACGATGTTCTGAAGGAGCGTGAGAAGTTTCGAAACAGCGCCACCTAGTGGTCAAAAGTTATAACGACATTTCCAAAAAGGCTAATAACTTTTGAATAAATCTGGCTACTGAAATGCCACTGGTCTTATTAGATTCCTTGGGTCAAGCCGAGAACATAGATACCAAGTTTACCTTATTTGGCCAAACTTCCTGTCCGCCATCTTGATTTTCATTCAAAACCTACTTTTTCAAACTCCTCCTAGACCGTTTGTCCGATTTTCACCAAAATCGAATCGTATCATCTCCAGACCGTGCCGACTAAAAGTTATGGATTTCGTGTGGATAGACCAAACCGTTTTCGTATAGCGCAGCAGCAAAGTTGAGGCATGATGCTAATAGCACTATTCAGGCTTTATCTCTGCAATCCCTTGAAATATTGACACCAAACTTTGTATGTGTCATTGTCACTTCACTCTGACCACATCACATCAGTTTTGTAACTGCGCCACCTATTGGTCGAAAGTGATAATGCATTAAATCATATTTTTATTGACTGTTTCTATGATTTTTCAGCCATTTCGTCTAAAATCCTCTTTAAATGTCTTTAATTGCTCATTGTTGCAGTTGGTCTGACACCTTCAGCCATGTTGGCATATCCTGTCATCTACTTGCGCTTGGCCCCGGTAATGGCTGCTTGCAGCTATATTTATTATTATTATTATTATTATTCTTCTTCCGCCATGGGAGTCTATGGCAGCCCATAGAACCGATTGCGGGAAAGTTATGAAATTTGGCACAATGATAGAGGACAGTCCAAAAAGTCACCATACCAAATTTGGTGTCTTAAAACCAATCCCTCTAGCGCCACCACCTGTCCAAAGTTTCACTTTTATTTTGCTAATAACTTTTGAACCGTAAGGCCAATCAACAAAATTCTTTTTTCCTCTGATTCCTGAGCTCATGCCGATTCGATTGCACCGTATGACGTCATTTTCCGGCTTAAAAATATGGCCGCCATTTTGAATGTGCTGAAAAAGCTACTTTTTCGAACTCGTCCTAGACGGTTTGTCCGATTTGCACGAAAATTGAACCAGATCATCTTCAGGCAGTGCTGACAAAAAGTTATGGAATTCAAATTGATTCGTCAAACCGTTTTCAATAAGCGCACGAACAAATTTTAAGAAGCGCTTGCGAAAACAGTCGTAGGGCTGTATCTCCGCAACGCTTTCTCGGATTCAGACCAAACTTGGTACATGTCATCACAAGCATGACCTGAGGCAACATGCTGCGTTTCGGCGCAGCGCCACCTACTGGTCCGGAGATATGAAAAATGGCTATTTTTGCTTATAACTTCTGAACAGTTTGTCCAAAAATCATCAAATTGGTCTCGTTAGATTCAGGGCAACATGCCGAGTCGACTGATATCAAATTTTACCATATCGGCCATTTTGACTGTCGGCCATTTTGAATTTTGTGCTAAAATACTGTATTTTAAGAACGCATGAACGGATTGTTACGAAACTTGGTATGGGTCATCAGCACGATGTTCTGAAGGAGCGTGAGAAGTTTCGAAACAGCGCCACCTAGTGGTGATTTTTTTTTTTCAAATGCTTATAACTTTGGGTGTGGTCGACTTATTTTCACCAAACTCATCTCATTAGACTCCTGAATCCTTGCCGAGTCCAACGATACCAAACATGCTAGGTTTTGCCTTATGGTTTGTGTAGCGTTGTGATTTAGCGCTTAAAAAACATCTGGCTATATCTTCGAAACCGTTTGTCCGATCGAGACGAAACCACCGTCAGAAGTTTGGAAACATAGGTCGATAGCTATACGCCAATGCCCAAATGCGAAAATATTGATGTTTAGGGGTAGTAAATTCCAATCAAAGTCATGTGTCAGTCATTTTTTACGTGTTTTTTCATATAAATGTCTATAACTCTGAAGCGAATTGAGATATTTTCACCAAAATCGACACACATATGTATGGGCTCACTCTGAGGACACATAAAAAAAATGGTGGGACTGAGCCTCTTGGTGGCGCTATAATAGAACAAAACATGAAATTCCCATTGACTTCAATACAGTTTTGTGAAATAAAATGCTATTTTCATTCAAAACCTACTTTTTCGAACTCCTCCTACACCGATTGTCCGATTTTCACCAAAATCGAATCATATCATCTCCAGACTGTGCCGACTGAAAGTTATGGATTTCGTGTCGATTGACGAAACCGTTTTCGTATAGCGCAGCAGCAAATTTGAGGCATGATGCTAAAAGCATTATTCAGGCTTTATCTCTGCAATGCCTTGACATATTGACACCAAACTTTGTATGTGTCATTGTCACTTCACTCTGACCACATCACATCAGTTTTGTAACTGCGCCACCTATTGGTCGAAAGTGATAATCCATTAAATCATATTTTTAATTACTGTTTATATGATTTTTCAGGCATTTCGCCTAAAATCTTCTTTAAATGTCTTTAATTGCTGATTGTTGCAGTTGATCTGACACTTTCAGCAATGTTGGCATGTCTTGTCGTCTTATTCTGCTTGGCCCCGGTAATTGCTGCTTGCAGCTATATTTATTATTATTATTATTCTTCCTTCTTCCGACTGGGAGTCTATGGCAGCCCATAGAACCGATCGCGGGAAAGTTGTAATGGTTTGACATTCTGATAGAGGACAGTCCCAACATTAATTACACCAATTTTGGTGTGTCTAAGTCTTTCCCTCTAGCGCCACCAACTGTCCAAAGTTGCACTCATGTTTATGCTAATAACTTTTGAACCACTAGGGCTAGAAACAAAATTCTTTTTCCCTCTGATTCCTGAGCTCATGACGATTCGATTGCACAATATGACGTCATTTTTCGTCATTATAATTTTTCCGCCATTTTGAATTTTCCGAAAAACCTACTTTTTCGAACTCCTCCTAGGCCGTTGCTCCAATTTCCACGAAAATTGAATCAGATCATCTTCAGACCATGCCGACAAAAAGTTATGCAATTCGTGTTGATTCGTCAAACCGTTCTCGAATACCGCGCAAACAAATTTTATGTAGCGCTTGCGAAAACAGACACAAGCCTGTATCTCCGCAACGCTTTATCGTATTCAGACCAAACTAAGCACATATCATCACAAGCATGACCTGAGCCTACATGCTGCGTTTCGGCGCAGTGCCACCTACTGGTCCGGAGATATGAAAAATGGCTGTTTTTGCTTATAACTTCTGAATGGTTTGTCCAAAAATCATAAAAGTGGTCTTGTTAGATTCAGGGCATCATGCTGAGTCGACTGATATCCAATTTTCCCAGATCAGCCATTTTGGCTGTCGGCCATTTTGAATTATGTGCTAAAATGCTGTATTTTAGGAATGCATGAACCTATCGTTACGAAACTCGGTATGGGTCATCAGCACGATGTCCTGAAGGAGCCTGAGAAGTTTCGAAACAGTGCCATCTAGTGGTGAATTTTTTTTCCCAAATGCTTCCAAATGCTTATAACTTTGGGTGTGGTCAACTTATTTTCACAGGACTCATCTCTTTAGACTCCTGAATCGTTCCCGAGTCCAACGATACTGAACATGTTAGGTTTCGCCTTATGGTTTGTGTAGCGTTGTGATTTAGCGCTTAAAAAACATTTGGCTATATCTTTGAAACCGCTTGTCCGATCGAGACGAAACCACCTTCAGAAGTTTGGAAACATAGGTCGATAGCTATACGCCAATGCCCAAATGCGAAAATATTGATGTTTAGGGGTAGTAAAATCCAATCAAAGTCATGTGTCAGTCATTTTTTACGTGTTTTTTCATATAAATGTCTATAACTCCGAAGTGAATTGAGATATTTTCACCAAAATTGACACAAATATGCATGGGCTCACTCTGAGGACACATAAAAAAAATGGTGGGACTGAGCCTCTTGGTGGCACTATAATAGAACAAAACATGAAATTCCCATTGACTTCAATACAGTTTTGTGAAATAAAATGCCAAAGTAAACAAATGCATTGGTGTAATATTACGAAACTCAGAATGTGCCATCAGCACCATCCCCTGAAGGTACCCAAAATATTTCGAGAGAGCGCCACCTAGTGATCAAATATTATGACAAAATTTACAAAAAGGCTAATAAAATTTGAATAAACCTGGCTTTTGAAATGCCACTGGTCTTAATACATTCCTTCAGTCAAGCCGAGAACATAGATACCAAGTTTTCCTTATTTGGCCAAACTTCCTGTCCGCCATCTTGATTTTCAGTCAAAACCTACTTTTTCGAACTCCTCCTAGACCGTTTGTCCAATTTTCACCAAAATCGAATCGTATCATCTCCAGACTATGCTGAATAAAAGTTATGGATTTCGTGTGGATAGATGAAACCGTTTTCGTATAGCGTAGCAGCAAATTTGAGGCATGATGCTAAAAGCACTATTCAGGCTTTATCTCTGCAATGCCTTGACATATTGACACCAAACTTTGTATGTGTCATTGTCACTTCACTCTGACCACATCACATCACTTTTGTAACTGCGCCACCTATTGGTCGAAAGTGATAATCCATTAAATCATATTTTAAATGACTTTTTATATGATTTTTCAGCCATTTCACCTGAAATCCTCTTTAAATGTATTTAATTGCTCATTGTTGCAGTTGGTCTGACACCTTCAGCCATGTTGGCATATCCTGTCATCTGCTTGCGCTTGGCCCCGATAATTGCTGCTTGCAGCTATATTTAGGGGCCAAGCACCGAAGGTGCAGAGGCACCTATTGTTTTTGTTCGCGTTCTTATTATTATTATTAGGGGCCAAGCACCGAAGGTGCGGAGGCACCTATTGTTTTTGTTCGCGTTCTTATTATTATTATTAGGGGCCAAGCACCGAAGGTGCGGAGGCACCTATTGTTTTTGTTCCGGTTCTTATTATTATTATTATTATTATTATTATTCTTCTTCTTCTTCTTCCGCCATGGGAGTCTATGGCAGCCCATAGAACCGCTTGCGGGAAAGTTATGAAATTTGGCACAATGATAGAGGACAGTCCAAAAAGTCACCATACCAAATTTGGTGTCTTAAAACCAATCCCTCTAGCGCCACCACCTGTCCAAAGTTTAACTTTTATTTTGCTAATAACTTTTGAAGCGTAAGGCCAATCAACAAAATTCTTTTTTCCTCTGATTCCTGAGCTCATGCTGATTCGATTGCACCCTATGACGTCATTTTCCGGCTTATAAATATGGCCGCCATTTTGAATGTGCTGAAAAAGCTACTTTTTCGAACTCGTCCTAGACGGTTTGTCCGATTTGCACGAAAATTGAACCAGATCATCTTCAGGCAGTGCTGACAAAAAGTTATGGAATTCAAATTGATTCGTCAAACCGTTTTCGATAAATGCTCGAACAAATTTTACGTAGCACCTGCAAAAACAGTCGTAAGGCTGTATCTCTGCAACGGTTTATCGTATTCAGACCAAACTTGGTACATGTCATCACAAGCATGACCTGAGGCTACATACTGCGTTTCGGCGCAGCGCCACCTACTGGTCCGGAGATATGAAAAATGGCTATTTTTGCTTATAACTTCTGAACAATTTGTCCAAAAATCATAAAATTGGTCTCGTTAGATTCAGGGCAACATGCCGAGTCGACTGATATCAAATTTTACCATATCGGCCATTTTGACTGTCGGCCATTTTGAATTTTGTGATAAAATGCTGTATTTTAAGAACGCATGAACGGATTGTTACGAAACTTGGTATGGGTCATCAGCACGATGTTCTGAAGGAGCGTGAGAAGTTTCGAAACAGCGCCACCTAGTGGTCAAAAGTTATAACGACATTTCCAAAAAGGCTAATAACTTTTGAATAAATCTGGCTACTGAAATGCCACTGGTCTTATTAGATTCCTTGGGTCAAGCCGAGAACATAGATACCAAGTTTACCTTATTTGGCCAAACTTCCTGTCCGCCATCTTGATTTTCATTCAAAACCTACTTTTTCAAACTCCTCCTAGACCGTTTGTCCGATTTTCACCAAAATCGAATCGTATCATCTCCAGACCGTGCCGACTAAAAGTTATGGATTTCGTGTGGATAGACCAAACCGTTTTCGTATAGCGCAGCAGCAAAGTTGAGGCATGATGCTAATAGCACTATTCAGGCTTTATCTCTGCAATCCCTTGAAATATTGACACCAAACTTTGTATGTGTCATTGTCACTTCACTCTGACCACATCACATCAGTTTTGTAACTGCGCCACCTATTGGTCGAAAGTGATAATGCATTAAATCATATTTTTATTGACTGTTTCTATGATTTTTCAGCCATTTCGTCTAAAATCCTCTTTAAATGTCTTTAATTGCTCATTGTTGCAGTTGGTCTGACACCTTCAGCCATGTTGGCATATCCTGTCATCTACTTGCGCTTGGCCCCGGTAATGGCTGCTTGCAGCTATATTTATTATTATTCTTCTTCCGCCATGGGAGTCTATGGCAGCCCATAGAACCGATTGCGGGAAAGTTATGAAATTTGGCACAATGATAGAGGACAGTCCAAAAAGTCACCATACCAAATTTGGTGTCTTAAAACCAATCCCTCTAGCGCCACCACCTGTCCAAAATTTCACTTTTATTTTGCTAATAACTTTTGAACCGTTTGGCCAATCAACAAAATTCTTTTTTCCTCTGATTCCCGAGCTCATGCCGATTCGATTGCACCCTATGACGTCATTTTCCGGCTTATAAATATGGCCGCCATTTTTAATGGGCTGAAAAAGCTACTTTTTCGAACTCGTCCTAGACGGTTTGTCCGATTTGCACGAAAATTGAACCAGATCATCTTCAGGCAGTGCTGACAAAAAGTTATGGAATTCAAATTGATTCGTCAAACCGTTTTCGAATAACGCTCGAACACATTTTACGTAGCGCTTGCGAAAACAGTCGTAGGGCTGTATCTCCGCAACGCTTTATCGGATTCAGACCAAACTTGGTACATGTCATCACAAGCATGACCTGAGGCAACATGCTGCGTTTCGGCGCAGCGCCACCTACTGGTCCGGAGATATGAAAAATGGCTATTTTTGCTTATAACTTCTGAACAGTTTGTCCAAAAATCATAAAATTGGTCTCGTTAGATTCAGGGCAACATGCCGAGTCGACTGATATAAAATTTTTCCATATCGGCCATTTTGACTGTCGGCCATTTTGAATTTTGTGCTAAAATACTGTATTTTAAGAACGCATGAACGGATTGTTACGAAACTTGGTATGGGTCATCAGCACGATGTTCTGAAGGAGCGTGAGAAGTTTCGAAACAGCGCCACCTAGTGGTGATTTTTTTTTTTCAAATGCTTATAACTTTGGGTGTGGTCGACTTATTTTCACCAAACTCGTCTCATTAGACTCCTGAATCCTTGCCGAGTCCAACGATACCAAACATGCTAGGTTTCGCCTTATGGTTTGTGTAGCGTTGTGATTTAGCGCTTAAAAAACATTTGGCTATATCTTCGAAACCGTTTGTCCGATCGAGACGAAACCACCGTCAGAAGTTTGGAAACATAGGTCGATAGCTACACGCCAATGCCCAAATGCGAAAATATTGATGTTTAGGGGTAGTAATTTCCAATCAAAGTCATGTGTCAGTCATTTTTTACGTGTTTTTTCATATAAATGTCTATAACTCCGAAGCGAATTGAGATATTTTCACCAAAATCGACACACATATGTATGGGCTCACTCTGAGGACACGTAAAAAAAATGGTGGGACTCAGCCTCTTGGTGGCGCTATAATAGAACAAAACATGAAATTCCCATTGACTTCAATACAGTTTTGTGAAATAAAATGCTATACTAAACAAATGCATTGGTGTAATATTACGAAACTCAGAATGTGCCATCAGCACCATCCCCTGAAAGTACTCAAAATATTTCAAGACAGCGCCACCTATTGGTCAAAAGTTATAACAAAATTTAGAAAACTGATAATAACTTTTGAATAAATTGGCTTATTGTAATACAACTGGTCTTAATAGATTCCTTGGGTTAAACCGAGAACATAGATACCAAATTTACCTTATTTGGCCGAACTTCCTGTCCGCCATCTTGATTTTCATTCAAAACCTACTTTTTCGAACTGCTCCTAGACCGTTTGTCCGATTTTCACCAAAATCGAATCGTATCATCTCCAGACCGTGCCGACTAAAAGTTATGGATTTCGTGTCGATAGACGAAACCGTTTTCGTATAGCGCAGCAGCAAAGTTGAGGCATGATGCTAATAGCACTATTCAGGCTTTATCTCTGCAATGCCTTGACATATTGACACCAAACTTTGTATGTGTCATTGTCACTTCACTCTGACCACATCACATCAGTTTTGTAACTGCGCCACCTATTGGTCGAAAGTGATAATCCATAAAATCATATTTTTAATTATTGTTTCTATGATTTTTCAGGCATTTTGCATAAAATCCTCTTTAAAGTCTATAATTGCTCATTGTTGCAGTTGGTCTGACACTTTCAGACATGTTGGCATGTCTTGTCGTCTTATTCTGCTTGGCCCCGGTAATTGCTGCTTGCAGCTATATTTATTATTATTATTCTTCCGCCATGGGAGTCTATGGCAGCCCATAGAACCGATTGCGGGAAAGTTATGAAATTTGGCACAATGATAGAGGACAGTCCGAAAAGTCACCATACCAAATTTGGTGTCTTAAAACCAATCCCTCTAGCGCCACCACCTGTCCAAAATTTCACTTTTATTTTGCTAATAACTTTTGAACCGTTTGGCCAATCAACAAAATTCTTTTTTCCTCTGATTCCCGAGCTCATGCCGATTCGATTGCACCCTATGACGTCATTTTCCGGCTTATAAATATGGCCGCCAATTTTAATGGGCTGAAAAAGCTACTTTTTCGAACTCGTCCTAGACGGTTTGTCCAATTTGCACGAAAATTGAACCAGATCATCTTCAGGCAGTGCTGACAAAAAGTTATGGAATTCAAATTGATTCGTCAAACCGTTTTCGAATAACGCTCGAACACATTTTACGTAGCGCTTGCGAAAACAGTCGTAGGGCTGTATCTCCGCAACGCTTTATCGGATTCAGACCAAAATTGGTACATGTCATCACAAGCATGACCTGAGGCTACATGCTGCGTTTCGGCGCAGCGCCACCTACTGGTCCGGAGATATGAAAAATGGCTATTTTTGCTTATAACTTCTGAACATTTTGTCCAAAAATCATAAAATTGGTCTCGTTAGATTCAGGGCAACATGCCGAGTCGACTGATATAAAATTTTACCATATCGGCCATTTTGACTTTCGGCCATTTTGAATTTTGTGCTAAAATGCTGTATTTTAAGAACGCATGAACGGATTGTTACGAAACTCGGTATGGGTCATCAGCACGATGTTCTGAAGGAGCGTGAGAAGTTTCGAAACAGCGCCACCTAGTGGTGAATTTTATTTTTCAAATGCTTATAACTTTGGGTGTGGTCGACTTATTTTCACCAAACTCATCTCATTAGACTCCTGAATCCTTGCCGAGTCCAACGATACCAAATATGCTAGGTTTCGCCTTACGGTTTGTGTAGCGTTGTGATTTAGCACTTAAAAAACATTAGGCGATATCTTCGAAACCGTTTGTCCGATCGAGACGAAACCACCGTCAGAAGTTTGGAATCATAGCTTTTTAACTAAACGTCAAAGCCCAAATGCGAAAATATTGATGTCTAGAGGTTGCAAATTCCAATTAAAGTCATGTGTCAGTCATTTTTTACGTGTTTTTTCATATAAATGTCTATAACTCCGAAGATAATTGAGATATTTTCACCAAAATCGACACACATATGTATGGGCTCACTCTGAGGACACATACAAAAAATGGTGGGACTGAGCCTCTTGGTGGCGCTATAATAGAACAAAACATGAAATTCCCATTGACTTCCATACAATTTTGTGAAATAAAATGCTATACTAAACAAATGCATTGGTTTAATATTACGAAACTCAGATTGTGTCATCAGCACCATCCCCTGAAGGTACCCAAAATATTTCGAGACAGCGCCACCTAGTGGTCAAAAGTTGTAACAAAATTTCCAAAAAGGCTAATAACTTTTGAATAAATCTGGCTATTGAAATGCTTAATAGATTCCTTGGGTCAAGCCGAGAACATAGATACCAAGTTTTCCTTATTTGGCCAAACTTCCTGTCCGCCATCTTGATTTTCAGTCAAAACCTACTTTTTCAAACTCCTCCTAGACCGTTTGTCCGATTTTCACCAAAATCTAATCGTATCATCTCCAGACCGTGCCGACTAAAAGTTATGGATTTCTTGTCGATAGACGAAACCATTTTCGTATAGCGCAGCAGCAAAGTTGAGGCATGATGCCAATAGCACTATTCAGGCTTTATCTCTGCAATGCCTTGACATATTGACAACAAACTATTATTATTCTTCCGACTGGGCGTCTATGGCAGCCCATAGAACCGATTGCGGGAAAGTTGTTTTGGTTTGACATTCTGATAGAGGACTCTCCCAACATTAAATACACCAATTTTGGTGTTTCTAAGTCATTCCCTCTAGCGCCACCACCTGTCCAAAGTTTCACTTTTATTTTGCTAATAACTTTTGAAGCGTAAGGCCAATCAACAAAATTCTTTTTTCCTCTGATTCCTGAGCTCATGCCGATTCGATTGCACCCTATGACGTCATTTTCCGGCTTATAAATATGGCCGACATTTTGAATGTGCTGAAAAAGCTACTTTTTCGAACTCGTCCTAGACGGTTTGTCCGATTTGCACGAAAATTGAACCAGATCATCTTCAGGCAGTGCTGACAAAAAGTTATGGAATTCAAATTGATTCGTCAAACCGTTTTCAATAAGCGCACGAACAAATTTTACGTAGCGCTTGCGAAAACAGTCGTAGGGCTGTATCTCCGCAACGCTTTATCGGATTCAGACCAAACTTGGTACATGTCATCACAAGCATGACCTGATTCAACATGCTGCGTTTCGGCGCAGCGCCACCTACTGGTCCGGAGATATGAAAAATGGCTATTTTTGCTTATAACTTCTGAACAGTTTGTCCAAAAATCATAAAATTGGTCTCGTTAGATTCAGGGCAACATGCCGAGTCGACTGATATCAAATTTTACCATATCGGCCATTTTGACTGTCGGCCATTTTGAATTTTGTGCTAAAATACTGTATTTTAAGAACGCATGAACGGATTGTTACGAAACTTGGTATGGGTCATCAGCACGATGTTCTGAAGGAGCGTGAGAAGTTTCGAAACAGCGCCACCTAGTGGTGATTTTTTTTTTTCAAATGCTTATAACTTTGGGTGTGGTCGACTTATTTTCACCAAACTCATCTCATTAGACTCCTGAATCGTTGCCGAGTCCAACGATACCAAACATGCTAGGTTTCGCCTTATGGTTTGTGTAGCGTTGTGATTTAGCGCTTAAAAAATATTTGGCTATATCTTCGAAACCGTTTGTCCGATCGAGACGAAACCACCGTCAGAAGTTTGGAAACATAGGTCGATAGCTATACGCCAATGCCCAAATGCGAAAATATTGATGTTTAGGGGTAGTAATTTCCAATCAAAGTCATGTGTCAGTCATTTTTTACGTGTTTTTTCATATAAATGTCTATAACTCTGAAGCGAATTGAGATATTTTCACCAAAATCGACACACATATGTATGGGCTCACTCTGAGGACACATAAAAAAAATGGTGGGACTGAGCCTCTTGGTGGCGCTATAATAGAACAAAACATGACATTCCCATTGACTTCAATACAGTTTTGTGAAATAAAATGCTATACTAAACAAATGCATTGGTGTAATATTACAAAACTCAGAATGTGCCATCAGCACCATCCCCTAAAGGTATTCAAAATATTTCGAAACAGCGCCACCTAGTGGTCAAAACTTATAATACATTTCCAAAAAGGCTAATAACTTTTGAATACATCTGGCTACTGAAATGCCACTGGTCTTAATAGATTCCTTGGGTCAAGCCGAGAACATAGATACCAAGTTTACCTTATTTGGCCAAACTTCCTGTCCGCCATCTTGATTTTCATTCAAAACCTACTTTTTCGAACTCCTCCTAGACCGTTTGTCCGATTTTCACCAAAAATCGAATCGTATCATCTCCAGACCGTGCCGACTAAAAGTTATGGATTTCGTGTGGATAGACCAAACCGTTTTCGTATAGCGCAGCAGCAAAGTTGAGGCATGATGCTAATAGCACTATTCAGGCTTTATCTCTGCAATGCCTTGACATATTGACACCAAACTTTGTATGTGTCATTGTCACTTCACTCTGACCGCATCACATCAGGTTTGTAACTGCGCCACCTATTGGTTGAAAGTGATAATCCATTAAATCATATTTAGGGGTTCAAGCACGAAGTGCTGAAACCCTATTGTAATTGCCCTGATTTTTATTAGGGGTTCAAGCACGAAGTGCTGAAACCCTATTGTAATTGTGCTGATTTTTATTATTAGGGGTTCAAGCATGAAATGCTGAAACCCTATTGTAATTGTAAGGATTTTTATTATTATTATTTTTCTTCTCCGCTAAAACGCATCGTGCAGCCCAAACCGTAAGTGCTAGAGACTTGAAACTTGGCCAGAAGGTAGTACAAAAATCGAGGAGAGGTTCAGAGAATATGACCCAGATTGGCCAATAGGTGGCGCTACAGCGCAAAAAACAAAAAAATTGCACATTTTTGCTTAAATCTCATTAACCGTTTGTCACAGACTCAAGTGTCTTATATCATTGGAATCCTTGGGAGAAGCCAAACAAAATTGGCCTCAAGGATTTCATTTCCGGTATGCAAATTTTTCCGCCATTTTGGATTTTGTCCAAAACCTACTTTTGCGAACTAGTCCTAGGTTTTTCGCCCGATCGGAACCAAACCAGTGCAGAAATGTTGTCTGGAGTCTGAATATCAATAATTATTGAAAAAAAGTTGAAATTTCGATTCACGGTCACTAAGGGGCGCCAAAACGTTCGAAGAAGGCGGAGCCTATTTTACTAAAATGGCTATAACTCCAGAAGTAAATCAGGTATCTTCACCAAACTCGGTACACATGTGTAAGAGGTCAATCTGAGGTCACAGTAAAAAAATCGCGGCGATTGGCCACATGGTGGCGCTATAACATGACAAAAACATAAAACAGGCTATAACCACCTGACCGTTAGTCCGATTGACTTGAAAATTGGTATGCAGTGTCTTGGTCCAAGGTGCCATGTATGTGTATGAGGACATTGGCGTATCTTGAAAAACATGGCCGCCATCGGCCAATGAAGTTTGAGCACCTATTAGACAAGGTTAACGGAGGCCAATCGGAACGAAACTCGATGGGCATATTCGACTCATGGCCCTAGAGGTCTGTAAGAATTTTGAAAGAAATCGGCCACTAGTTGGCGCTAACGAGTTTTATGGCTCTGTAATCACGTGGTGTTACACTTATTGTCACAAAATGCATATCATTTGATAGACCTCCTCATCTTGAACAACTTTGCCTCAAGAACTATTGCTGTCAATCAAACAGTTCATTAAATATTCATGAATATGTTAAAAACCTACTTTTGCGAACTAGTCCTAGGTTTTTCGCCCGATCAGAACCAAACCAGTCTAGGACAATTCTCTGGACTCTCTAGATCAATAATTATCAAAAAAAAGTTGAACTTTTACATTTGGGTGGCTGTAACAGGGTCATTTAGAAAATGGGCGTGGCAAAATACACTAAAAAGCCTATAAATCCTAAATGAAAACTCAGAACTTCACAAAAATTGGTGAGCATATGTACAATAACATCATTAACAAGCATGAACAATGTTATGGACATCGGATGATAGGTGGCGCTATAACTGTTAAAAAGCTTTAAAACCATGTATTTCCTATGGTAAAATGCCTGTATTGGCTGTAAATTGACTTTTCCATCTATTATTTCAGTGGTTAAAAGATTTCTAAATAAATTTTAATGTCTTAAATGCTTATGTGCTTAAAGGCCTTAAATGCTTGAACCCCGATAAATGCTGCTTGCAGCTTTAATTATTATTATTATTATTATTATTATTATTCCGCCGTAAAACGCATCGTGCAGCCCAAACCGTAAGAGCTGGAACTTTGAAACTTTGACAGATGGTAGTACAAAAATCGAGGAAAGGTTCAGAGATTATGACCCCGATTGGCCCATAGGTGGCGCTATAGCAACCAAAAGCGCGAAACTGTTCATAACTCCTAGACCGTATGTCGTAGACTCAAGTGTCTTATATCATTGGAAAGCTGGATGCCTAACGAACAAAACGTATATCTCCGATTTCATTTCCGCCATGATAGATTTTCCGCCATTTTGAATTTTGTCAAAAACCTACTTTTGCGAACTAGTCCCTGGTTTTTTGCCCGATTGGAACCAAACCAGTGCAGAAATGTTCTCTGGAGTCTGAATATCAATAATTATCGAAAAAAAGTGGAAATTTCGATTCACGGTCGCTAAGGGGCGCCAAAACGTACGTTGTGGGAGGGGCCTATTTTACTAAAATGGCTATAACTCCCGATGTAAATGAGGTATCTTCACCAAACTTGGTACACATGTGTATGAGTTCAATCTGGGGTCACAGTAAAAAAATCGCGACGATTGGCCTCATGGTGGCGCTATAAAATGAAAAAAACATAAAACAGGCTATAACCACCTGACCGTTAGTCCGATTGACTTGAAAATTGGTATGCAGTGTCTTGGTCCAAGGTGCCATGTATGTGTATGAGGACATTGGCGTATCTCAAAAAACATGGCCGCCATCGGCCAATGAAGTTTGAGCACCTATTAGACAAGGTTAACGGAGGCCGATCGGAACGAAACTCGATGGGCATGTTCATCTCATGGCCCTAGAGGTCTGTAAGAATTTTGAAAGAAATCGGCCACTAGTTGGCGCTAACGAGTTTTATGGCTCTGTAATCACGTGGTGTTACACTCATCCACACAATATGCATATCATTTGATAGATCTGCTCATGCTGAACAACTTTGCCTCAAGAACCATTGCTGTCAATCAAACCGTTCATTAAATATTCGCGAACATGTTAAAAACCTACTTTTGCGAACTAGTCCTAGGTTTTTCGCCCGATCGGAACCAGACCAGTCTAGGACAATTCTCTGGACTCTCTAGATCAATAATTATCGAAAAAAAGTTGAACTTTTGCATTTGGATGGCTGTAATAGGGTCATTTATAAAATGGGCGTGGCAAAATACATTAAAAATCCTATAAATCCTAAATGAAAACTCAGAACTTCACAAAAATTGGTGAGCATATGTAACATAACATCATTAACAAGCATGCCAAATTTTATGGAGATCGGACCATAGGTGGCGCTATAACTGTTAAAAAGCTTTAAAACCATATATTTCCTATGGTACATTGCCTGTATTGGCTGTAAATGGTCTTTTCCATCTATTATGTCAGTGGTTACATGCTTGCTAAATAAAACCTGATAACTTTTGATGCTTTTGTGCTTAAAAACCCTTAAAGGCCTTAATAGCTTGAACCCCGATAAATGCTGCTTGCAGCTTTAATTAGGGGTTCAAGCATGAAATGCTGAAACCCTATTGTAATTGTGCTGATTTTTATTAGGGGTTCAAGCATGAAATGCTGAAACCCTATTGTAATTGTGCTGATTTTTATTAGGGGTTCAAGCACGAAGTGCTGAAACCCTATTGTAATTGTACTGATTTTTATTATTATTTTTCTTCTCCGCTAAAACGCATCGTGCAGCCCAAACCGTAAGACCTGGAACCTTGAAACTTTGCCAGATGGTAGTCCTCAATTTGGGGAGAACCTATCAAAGTATGGCCCAGATTGGCCCATAGGTGGAGCTATAATGACCACATTTACTAAATTGCTCATAACTCCTAGACAGTTTGTCCTAGAATCTCAATTTTAGCATCACTGTGATCCCTGGCTCCAGACGGACAAAATGGCTATCTCCAAATTCCCCTACGAGCAAAAAAAAAAATTGTTATGGGCAAATTTGTCCAAAACCTACTTTGGCCAACTAGTCCCTGGTTTTTGACCCAATCGGAACCAGACCAGTCTAGGACAATTCTCTGGACTCTCTAGATCAATAATTATTGAAAAAAAGTTGAACTTTTGCATTGGCCTGGCTGTAACAGGGTCATTTAGGAAAGGGGTGGGACATAAAAACACTCAAAAGCCTATACAACCTAAGGGAAAACCCCAAACTTCACAAAAATCGATGAGCATATGTGTCAGAACATGGTGAAGAAGCATGCCAAGTTTCGTGAAGATCGGACAATAGGTGGCGCTATAACTGTCCAAAACGTCTCTTCTTATTAGGGGTTCAAGCACGAAGTGCTGAAACCCTATTGTAATTGTACTGATTTTTAGGGGTTCAAGCACGAAGTGCTGAAACCCTATTGTAATTGTGCTGATTTTTATTAGGGGTTCAAGCACGAAGTGCTGAAACCCTATTGTAATTGTGCTGATTTTTAGGGGTTCAAGCACGAAGTGCTGAAACCCTATTGTAATTGTACTGATTTTTATTATTATTATTATTATTATTATTATTATTTTTCTTCTGCCGTAAAACTCATTGTGCAGCCCAAACCGTAAGAGCTGGAGCTTTGAAACTTTGCCAGATGGTAGTACAAAAATCGAGGAGAGGTTCAGAGAATATGACCCCAATTGGCCCATAGGTGGCGCTATAGCAACCAAAAGCGCGAAACTGCTCATAACTCCTAGACCGTATGACGTAGACTCAAGTGTCTTATATCACTGGAAAGCTGGAAACCTGAAGGTCAAAACGTATATCTCCGATTTCATTTCCTGTATGCAAATTGTCCGCCATTTTGAATTTAGTTAAAAACCTACTTTTGCAAACTAGTCCTAGGTTTTTTGTCCAATTGGATCCAAAACAGTGCAGAAATGTTCTCTGGAGTCTGACTATCAATAATTATCGAAAAAAAGTCGAAATTTCGATTCCTGATCGCCAGGGGGTGATAAATTAATGTTGTGGGAGGAGCCTATTTTACTAAAATGGCTATAACTCGAGAATGAAATTAGATATCTTCACCAAACTTGGTGCACATGTGTATGAGTTCAATCTGGGGTCACAGTAAAAAAATCGCGACGATTGATCACTAGGTGGCGCTATAACATGAAAAAAACATGAAAACGGCTATGACCACGTGACCGTTAGTCCGATTGACTTGAAAATTGGTATGCAGTGTCTTGGTCCAAGGTACCATGTATGTCTATGAGGACATTGGCGTATCTCGAAAAACATGGCCGCCATCGACCAATGAAATTTGAGCACCTATTAGACAAGGTTAGAGGAGGCCGATCGGAACGAAACTCGATGGGCATGTTCGACTCATGGCCCTAGAGGTCTCTAAGAGTTTTGAAAGAAATCGGCCACTAGTTGGCGCTAACGAGTTTTATGGCTCTGTAATCACGTGGTGTTACACTTATCGTCACAAAATGCATATCATCTGATAGATCTGCTCATGCTGAACAACTTTGCCTCAAGAACTAATGCTGTCAATTAAACCGTTTATTAAATATTCGTAATTATGTTAAAAACCTACTTTTGCAAACTAGTCCTAGGTTTTTCGCCCGATCGAAACCAGACCAGTCTAGGACAATTCTCTGGACACTCTAGATCAATAATTATCAAAAAAAAGTTGAACTTTTGCATGTAGATGGCTGTAATAGGGTCATTTAGAAAAGGGGCGTGGCAAAAAAACACTAAAAAGCCTATAAATCCTAAATGAAAACTCAGAACTTCACAAAAATTGGTGAGCATATGTGACATAACATCATTAACAAGCATGCCAATTTTTATGGAGATCGGACCATAGGTGGCGCTATAACTGCTAAAAAGCTTTAAAACCATATATTTCCTATGGTATTTCCTGTAAATGGTCTTTTCCATCTATTATGTCAGTAGTTACATGCTTGCTAAATAAAACTTAATCACTTTTGATGCTTTTGTGCTTAAAGGCCTTAACTGCTTGAACCCCGATAAATGCTGCTTGCAGCTTTAATTATTATTATTATTATTCTGCCGTAAAACGCATCGTGCAGCCTAAACCGTAAGTGCTAGAGACTTGAAACTTGGCCAGAAGGTAGTACAAAAATCGAGGAGAGGTTCAGAGAATATGAGCTAGATTGGCCAATAGGTGGCGCTACAGTGCAAAAAACAAAAAAATGGCATATTTTTGCTTAAATCTCATCAACCCTTTGTCACAGACTCAAGTGTCTTATATCTTTGGAATCCTTGGGTCAAGCCGAACAAAAAAGGCCTCAAGGATTTCATTTCCGGTATGCAAATTTTCCCGCCATTTTGGATTATGTCCAAAACCTACTTTTGCGAACTAGTCCCTGGTTTTTCGCCCGATCGGAACCAAACCAGTGCAGAAATATTCACAGGAGTCTGAAGATCAATAATTATCGAAAAAAATGTAAAATTTCGATCCACGGTTGCTAAGGGGTATCAAAACGTTCGCAGGAGGCGGAGCTAATTATACGAAAATGGCTATAACTCGTGAAGGAAATGAGATATTTTCACCAAACTCGGTACACATATGTAAGAGCTCAAGTTAAGGTCACAGTAAAAAAATCGCGGTGATTGGCCTCATGGTGGCGCTATAATATGAAAAAAACATAAAACAGGCTATAACCACCTGACCGTTAGTCCGATTGACTTGAAAATTGGTATGCAGTGTCTTGGTCCAAGGTGCCATGTATGTGTATGAGGACATTGGCGTATCTCAAAAAACATGGCCGCCATCGGCCAATGAAGTTTGAGCACCTATTAGACAAGGTTAACGGAGGCCGATCGGAACGAAACTCAATGGGCATGTTCGGCTCATGGCCCTAGAGGTCTGTAAGAATTTTGAAAGAAATCGGCCACTAGTTGGCGCTAACGAGTTTTACGGCTCTGTAATCACGTGGTGTTACAAATATCCACACAATATGCATATCATTTGATAGATCTCCTCATCCTGAACAACTTTGCCTCAAGAACCATTGCTGTCAATCAAACTGTTCATTAATTATTCATTAATATGTTAAAAACCTACTTTTGCGAACTAGTCCTAGGTTTTTTGCCCGATCGGAACCAGACCAGTCTAGGACAATTCTCTGGACTCTCTAGATCAATAATTATCAAAAAAAAGTTGAACTTTTGCATTTGGATGGCTGTAATAGGGTAATTTATAAAATGGGCGTGTCAAAATACATTAAAAAGCCTATAAATCCTAAATAAAAACTCAGAACTTCACAAAAATTGGTCAGCATATGTGACATAACATCATTAACAAGCATGAAAAATTCTATGGAGATCGGACGATAGGTGGCGCTATAACTGTTAAAAAGCTTTAAAATCATATATTTCCTATGGTAAACTGCCTGTATTGGCTGTAAATGGTCTTTTCCATCTCTGATCATATAATTTTCATATCATAATGTTCAAAACTAGTGCAATACAATTCTCTGGACTCACTAGATCAATAATTGTCAGAAAAAGTTGAACTACTTCATTTGGATAGCTATAATAGGTTCACTTCAAAATCTGGCCTTTACCAAGTGTCCCCGAAAGCCTATATCTCTTTAATCAATGCTCAGACCTTCTTAAAAACAAGTCAGAACGTGTGAAATATCACCCTGAACAAGCATGAAAATTTTCAGACGGATCGGACAAAATTTGCCTCTATAACAGTTAAAAAGGTGAAAATGATATGAATTAATGGCATGTTAAGCCAATAAGTGGTATTTTACTGCCCCCTGCTGTTTAAAATAGTCATTTTCTCATATTGGTATTGGTATCAGCCATGGTAAATCATGATAAATGATGGTGTGTGTGTGTGTGTGTGTGTGTGTGTGTGTGTGTGTGTGTGTGTGTGTGTGTGTGTGTGTGTGTGTGTGTGTGTGTGTGTGTGTGTGTGTGTGTGTGGTACAAATATAACAAAGGTTTTATTTTCCAACATGAAAACAAACATAACAGAGTGCTAGTGCACAAACAATAACCGACAATGATAATGGATGAGAGGGGAACTTAAATACACAGATCAAGACAAGGACAACAGGTGACGGTTATGATGATGAGGAGCAGGTGTTGATGAGGAGGGTGATGAGGAGCAGGTGCAGGTGATGACGACAGATGGTGAATGTGATGAAGACAGAAGGTGAATGTGATGAAGGTGAATGTGACACCAATATCACTGAAACATTTGTGTGTGTGTGTGTGTGTGTGTGTGTGTGTGTGTGTGTGTGTGTGTGTGTGTGTGTGTGTGTGTAGCATTATTGTGTGTAGCATATGTAGCAAGTATGCATTATTGAGTTAACATGGAAACACTGGTTTGCTTTAGTGCAGAAAACTGGTCAAAATCATGAGGTTTAAAGTGAAAGTGAGCCAATAAGTGGTCTTCTACTGTCCTCTGCTGGCCATTCTACTTATTAATTAAATTTTTCCACATGTGCTTGCATTTATACTTGAATACACACTAAAAATCACTTATATAGCAATAACTATTATAACACAATCATATTTTGTCAGTGTTAATCACTTTATTTGCACTGACACTTCAAATAATTGCTAGTAATGTGGTAAATCATGGTAAATCATGGTTAACTATGCTGTGTGTGTGTGTGTGTGTGTGTAAGCATGCATTGAGTTAACATGGATAAACTGGTTTGCTTTAGTGCAGAAAACTGGTTTAAAGTGAAAGTGAGCCAATAAGTGGTCTTCTACTGCCCTCTGCTGGCCATTCTACTTATTAATGAAATATTTCAACATGTGCTTGCATTCATACTTGAATACACACTAAAAAAATCACTTATATAGCAATAACTATTATAACACAATCATATTTTGTCAGTGTTAATCACTTTATTTGCACTGACACTTCAAATAATTGCTAGTAATGTGATAAATCAGGCTAGAAACATGGTAAATCAAAGTAAATAATACTAGATTGTCGTTTATCTCCTGATAAATAATACTAGAACGTGGTATATCATGGTAAATCATGGTTAACTATGCTGTGTGTGTGTGTGTGTGTGTGTGTGTGTGTGTGTGTGTGTGTGTGTGTGTGTGTGTGTGTGTGTGTGTGTGTGTGTGTGTAAGCATGCATTGAGTTAACATGGAAAAACTGGTTTAAAGTGAAAGTGAGCCAATAAGTGGTCTTCTAGTGCCCTCTGCTGGCCATTCTACTTAATAATGAAATATTTTACATGTGCTTTTGCATTCATACTTGGACACACACTAAAAATCACGTATATAACTAACTATTATAACACAATAATATTTTGTCAGTGTTCATCACCTCATTTGCACTGACACTTCACATAATTGCTAGTAATGTGGTTAATCATGCTAGAAACATTGTAAATCATAGTAAATAATACTGAAATGAGGTGTATCAAGGTAAATCATGCTAGAATCCTAATAAATCATTCTGGAACATGGTATATGATAGTAAATCATGCTAGAATCATATTAAATAATTCTAGAATGTGGCAAATCGTTGTGGGAGGAGCC
Source organism: Rutilus rutilus (assembly GCF_951802725.1). Lineage (NCBI taxonomy): Eukaryota > Metazoa > Chordata > Actinopteri > Cypriniformes > Leuciscidae > Rutilus > Rutilus rutilus. Next base: position 21,681,847 of record NC_140216.1, read on the forward strand.
TATTTTACTCAAATGGCTATAACTCAAGAAGTAAATGAGATATCTTCACCAAACTCAGTACACATGTGTATGGGTTCAATTTGAGGTCACAGTAAACAATTTTATGGAGATCGGACCATAGGTGGCGCTATAACTGTTAAAAAGCTTTAAAACCATATATATCCCATGGCAAATTGCCTGTATTGGCTGTAAATGGTCTTTTCCATCTATTATGTCAGTGGTTACATGCTTGCTAAATAAATCTTAATAACTTTTGATGCTTTTGTGCTTAAATGCCTTAAAGGCCTTAACTGCTTGAACCCCGATAAATGCTGCTTGCAGCTTTAATTATTATTATTATTATTCTGCCGTAAAACGCATCGTGCAGCCTAAACCGTAAGTGCTAGAGACTTGAAACTTGGCCAGAAGGTAGTACAAAAATCGAGGAGAGGTTCAGAGAATATGAGCTAGATTGGCCAATAGGTGGCGCTACAGTGCAAAAAACAAAAAAATTGCATATTTTTGCTTAAATCTCATCAACCCTTTGTCACAGACTCAAGTGTCTTATATCTTTGGAATCCTTGGGTCAAGCCGAACAAAAAAGGCCTCAAGGATTTCATTTCCGGTATGCAAATTTTCCCGCCATTTTGGATTTTGTCCAAAACCTACTTTTGCGAACTAGTCCCTGGTTTTTCGCCCGATCGGAACCAAACCAGTGCAGAAATATTCACAGGAGTCTGAATATCAATAATTATCGAAAAAAATGTAAAATTTCGATCCACGGTTGCTAAAGGGTATCAAAACGTTCGCAGGAGGCGGAGCTAATTATACAAAAATGGCTATAACTCGTGAACGAAATGAGATATTTTCACCAAACTCGGTACACATATGTAAGAGCTCAAGTTGAGGTCACAGTAAAAAAATCGCGGTGATTGGCCTCATGGTGGCGCTATAATATGAAAAAAACATAAAACAGGCTGTAACCACCTGACCGTTAGTCCGATTGACTTGAAAATTGGTATGCAGTGTCTTGGTCCAAGGTGCCATGTATGTCTATGAGGACATTGGTGTATCTCAAAAAACATGGCCGCTATCGGCCAATGAAGTTTGAGCACCTATTAGACAAGGTTAACGGAGGCCGATCAGAACGAAACTCAGTGGGCCTGTTCGGCTCAAGCCCCTAGAGGTCTGTAAGAACTTTGAAAGAAATCGGCCACTAGTTGGTGCTAACGAGTTTTATGGCTCTGTAATCACGTGGTGTTACACTTATCGTCACAAAATGCATATCATATGATAGATCTGCTCATGCTGAACGACTTTGCCTCTAGAACCATTGCTGTCAATCAAACAGTTCATTAAATATTCATGAATATGTTAAAAACCTACTTTTGCGAACTAGTCCCTGGTTTTTCGCCCGATCGGAACCAGACCAGTCTAGGACAATTCTCTGGACTCTCTAGATAAATAATTATCGAAAAAAAGTTGAACTTTTGCATTTGCCTGGCTGTAACAGGGTAATTTACAAAAGGGGCTTGGCAAAATACACTAAAATGCCTATAAATCATAAATGAAAACTCAGAACTTCACAAAAATTGGTGAGCATATGTGACATAACATCATTAACAAGCATGCCAAATTTTATGGAGATCGGACCAAAGGTGGCGCTATAACTGTTAAAAAGCTTTAAAACCATATATTTCCCATGGTAAACTGCCTGTATTGGCTGTAAATGGTCTTTTCCGTCTATTATGTCAATTGTTAAATGCCTGCTAAATAAAACTTAATGTCTTTTGATGCTTGTGTGCTTAAAGGCCTTAACTGCTTGAACCCCGATAAATGCTGCTTGCAGCTTTAATTATTATTATTATTCTTCCCTAAAACGCATCGTGCAGCCAAAACCGTAAGGCCTAGAGACGTGATACTTGGTCAAATGGTAGTAGTATTGCTCGCTACTCAGATACACGGACTTAGCCAAATCGGCCCATAGGTGGCGCTACAGCAACCAAAAGCGCGAAACTGCTCAGAACTCCTAGACCGTATGTCGTAGACTCAAGTGTCTTATATCATTGGGAAGCTGGATGCCTGACGAACAAAACGTATATCTCCGATTTCATTTCCGCCATGATAGATTTTCCGCCATTTTGAATTTTGCCAAAAACCTACTTTTGCGAACTAGTCCTAGGTTTTTCGCCCGATCGGAACCAAACCAGTACAGAAATGTTCTCTGGAGTCTGAATATCAATAATTATCGAAAAAAAGTTGAAATTTCGATTCACGGACGCTAAGGGGCGCCAAAACGTACGTTGTGGGAGGGGCCTATTTTACTAAAATGGCTATAACTCCAGAAGTAAATGAGGTATCTTCACCAAACTCGGTACACATGTGTAAGAGGTCAATCTGAGGTCACAGTAAAAAAATCGCGGCGATTGGCCACATGGTGGCGCTATAACTTGAAAAAAACATAAAACAGGCTTTAACCACCTGACCGTTAGTCCTATTGACTTGAAAATTGGTATGCAGTGTCTTGGCCCAAGGTGTCATGTATGTCTATGAGGACATTGGTGTATCTCAAAAAACATGGCCGCCATCGGCCAATGAAGTTTGAGCACCTATTAGACAAGGTTAACGGAGGCCGATCGGAACGAAACTCGATGGGCATGTTCAACTCATAGCCCTAGAGGTCTGTAAGAATTTTGAAAGAAATCGGCCACTAGTTGGCGCTAACGAGTTTTACGGCTCTGTAATCACGTGGTGTTACACTTATTGTCACAAAATGCATATCATTTGATAGATCTGCTCATGCTGAACAACATTGCCTCAAGAACCATAGCTGTCAATCAAATCGTTCATTAATTATTCGCGAATATGTTAAAAACCTACTTTTGCGAACTAGTCCCTGGTTTTTCGCCCGATCGGAACCAGACCAGTCTAGGACAATTCTCTGGACTCTCTAGATCAATAATTATCGAAAAAAAGTTGAACTTTTGAATTTTTCGTATGGCTATAATTGGGTCATAAAGAAAATGGGCGTGGCAAAATGCACTCAAAAGCTTATAAATCCTAAACGAAAACTCAGAACTTCACGAAAATTGGTGAGCATATGTGCCATAATATTCTAAACAAGCATGCCAAATTTCATGTTGATCGGACCATAGGTGGCGCTATAACTGTTAAAAAGGTTTGAAAACCATATATTTCCTATGGTAAATTGCCTGTATTGGCTGTAAATGGACTTTTCCATCTATTATTTCAGTGGTTAAAAGCTTTCTAAATAAAACTTAATGTCTTAAATGCTTATGTGCTTAAAGGCCTTAAATGCTTGAACCCCGATAAATGCTGCTTGCAGCTTTAATTTTATTTACTGTTTCTATGATTTTTCAGGCATTTGGCCTAAAATACTCTTTAATGTCTTTAATTGCTCATTGTTGCAGTTGGTCTGACACTTTCAGCAATGTTGGCATGTCTTGTCATCTGATTGTGCTTGGCCCCGGTAATGGCTGCTTGCAGCTATATTTATTATTATTATTCTTCTTCCGCCATGGGAGTCTATGGCAGCCCATAGAACCGATTGCGGGAAAGTTATGAAATTTGGCACAATGATAGAGGACAGTCCGAAAAGTCACCATACCAAATTTGGTGTCTTAAAACCAATCCCTCTAGCGCCACCACCTGTCCAAAATTTCACTTTTATTTTGCTAATAACTTTTGAACCGTTTGGCCAATCAACAAAATTCTTTTTTCCTCTGATTCCCGAGCTCATGCCGATTCGATTGCACCCTATGACGTCATTTTCCGGCTTATAAATATGGCCGCCAATTTTAATGGGCTGAAAAAGCTACTTTTTCGAACTCGTCCTAGACGGCTTGTCCGATTTGCACGAAAATTGAACCAGATCATCTTCAGGCAGTGCTGACAAAAAGTTATGGAATTCAAATTGATTCGTCAAACCGTTTTCGAATAACGCTCGAACACATTTTACGTAGCGCTTGCGAAAACAGTCGTAGGGCTGTATCTCCGCAACGCTTTATCGGATTCAGACCAAAATTGGTACATGTCATCACAAGCATGACCTGAGGCTACATGCTGCGTTTCGGCGCAGCGCCACCTACTGGTCCGGAGATATGAAAAATGGCTATTTTTGCTTATAACTTCTGAACATTTTGTCCAAAAATCATAAAATTGGTCTCGTTAGATTCAGGGCAACATGCCGAGTCGACTGATATAACATTTTACCATATCGGCCATTTTGACTTTCGGCCATTTTGAATTTTGTGCTAAAATGCTGTATTTTAAGAACGCATGAACGGATTGTTACGAAACTCGGTATGGGTCATCAGCACGATGTTCTGAAGGAGCGTGAGAAGTTTCGAAACAGCGCCACCTAGTGGTGAATTTTATTTTTCAAATGCTTATAACTTTGGGTGTGGTCGACGTATTTTCACCAAACTCATCTCATTAGACTCCTGAATCCTTGCCGAGTCCAACGATACCAAATATGCTAGGTTTCGCCTTACGGTTTGTGTAGCGTTGTGATTTAGCACTTAAAAAACATTAGGCGATATCTTCGAAACCGTTTGTCCGATCGAGACGAAACCACCGTCAGAAGTTTGGAATCATAGCTTGTTAACTAAACGTTAAAACCCAAATGCGAAAATATTGATGTCTAGAGGTAGTAAATTCCAATTAAAGTCATGTGTCAGTCATTTTTTACGTGTTTTTTCATATAAATGTCTATAACTCCGAAGATAATTGAGATATTTTCACCAAAATCGACACACATATGTATGGGCTCACTCTGAGGACACATACAAAAAATGGTGGGACTGAGCCTCTTGGTGGCGCTATAATAGAACAAAACATGAAATTCCCATTGACTTCCATACAATTTTGTGAAATAAAATGCTATACTAAACAAATGCATTGGTTTAATATTACGAAACTCAGATTGTGTCATCAGCACCATCCCCTGAAGGTACCCAAAATATTTCGAGACTGCGCCACCTAGTGGTCAAAAGTTGTAACAAAATTTCCAAAAAGGCTAATCAATTTTGAATAAATCTGGCTATTGAAATGCTTAATAGATTCCTTGGGTCAAGCCGAGAACATAGATACCAAGTTTTCCTTATTTGGCCAAACTTCCTGTCCGCCATCTTGATTTTCAGTCAAAACCTACTTTTTCAAACTCCTCCTAGACCGTTTGTCCGATTTTCACCAAAATCTAATCGTATCATCTCCAGACCGTGCCGACTAAAAGTTATGGATTTCTTGTCGATAGACGAAACCATTTACGTATAGCGCAGCAGCAAAGTTGAGGCATGATGCCAATAGCACTATTCAGGCTTTATCTCTGCAATGCCTTGACATATTGACAACAAACTTTGTATGTGACATTGTCACTTCACTCTGACCACATCAGTTTTGTAATTGCGCCACCTACTTGTCGAAAGTGATAATCAATTAAATTATATTTTTAATTACTGTTTCTATGATTTTTCAGCCATTTCGTCTAAAATCCTCTTTAAATGTCTGTAATTGCTCATTGTTGCAGTTGATCTGACACCTTCAGCCATGTCTTGTCGTCTTATTCTGCTTGGCCCCGGTAATGGCTGCTTGCAGCTATATTTAGGGGCCAAGCACCGAAGGTGCGGAGGCACCTATTGTTTTTGTTCCGGTTCTTATTATTATTATTATTATTATTATTATTCTTCTTCTTCTTCTTCCGCCATGGGAGTCTATGGCAGCCCATAGAACCGCTTGCGGGAAAGTTATGAAATTTGGCACAATGATAGAGGACAGTCCAAAAAGTCACCATACCAAATTTGGTGTCTTAAAACCAATCCCTCTAGCGCCACCACCTGTCCAAAGTTTCACTTTTATTTTGCTAATAACTTTTGAAGCGTAAGGCCAATCAACAAAATTCTTTTTTCCTCTGATTCCTGAGCTCATGCTGATTCGATTGCACCCTATGACGTCATTTTCCGGCTTATAAATATGGCCGCCATTTTGAATGTGCTGAAAAAGCTACTTTTTCGAACTCGTCCTAGACGGTTTGTCCGATTTGCACGAAAATTGAACCAGATCATCTTCAGGCAGTGCTGACAAAAAGTTATGGAATTCAAATTGATTCGTCAAACCGTTTTCGATAAATGCTCGAACAAATTTTACGTAGCACCTGCAAAAACAGTCGTAAGGCTGTATCTCTGCAACGGTTTATCGTATTCAGACCAAACTTGGTACATGTCATCACAAGCATGACCTGAGGCTACATACTGCGTTTCGGCGCAGCGCCACCTACTGGTCCGGAGATATGAAAAATGGCTATTTTTGCTTATAACTTCTGAACAATTTGTCCAAAAATCATAAAATTGGTCTCGTTAGATTCAGGGCAACATGCCGAGTCGACTGATATCAAATTTTACCATATCGGCCATTTTGACTGTCGGCCATTTTGAATTTTGTGATAAAATGCTGTATTTTAAGAACGCATGAACGGATTGTTACGAAACTTGGTATGGGTCATCAGCACGATGTTCTGAAGGAGCGTGAGAAGTTTCGAAACAGCGCCACCTAGTGGTCAAAAGTTATAACGACATTTCCAAAAAGGCTAATAACTTTTGAATAAATCTGGCTACTGAAATGCCACTGGTCTTATTAGATTCCTTGGGTCAAGCCGAGAACATAGATACCAAGTTTACCTTATTTGGCCAAACTTCCTGTCCGCCATCTTGATTTTCATTCAAAACCTACTTTTTCAAACTCCTCCTAGACCGTTTGTCCGATTTTCACCAAAATCGAATCGTATCATCTCCAGACCGTGCCGACTAAAAGTTATGGATTTCGTGTGGATAGACCAAACCGTTTTCGTATAGCGCAGCAGCAAAGTTGAGGCATGATGCTAATAGCACTATTCAGGCTTTATCTCTGCAATCCCTTGAAATATTGACACCAAACTTTGTATGTGTCATTGTCACTTCACTCTGACCACATCACATCAGTTTTGTAACTGCGCCACCTATTGGTCGAAAGTGATAATGCATTAAATCATATTTTTATTGACTGTTTCTATGATTTTTCAGCCATTTCGTCTAAAATCCTCTTTAAATGTCTTTAATTGCTCATTGTTGCAGTTGGTCTGACACCTTCAGCCATGTTGGCATATCCTGTCATCTACTTGCGCTTGGCCCCGGTAATGGCTGCTTGCAGCTATATTTAGGGGCCAAGCACCGAAGGTGCGGAGGCACCTATTGTGTTTGTTCCGGTTCTTATTATTATTATTCTTCTTCCGACTGGGCGTCTATGGCAGCCCATAGAACCGATTGCGGGAAAGTTGTTTTGGTTTGACATTCTGATAGAGGACAGTCCCAACATTAAATACACCAATTTTTGTGTTTCTAAGTCATTCCCTCTAGCGCCACCACCTGTCCAAAGTTTCACTTTTATTTTGCTAATAACTTTTGAACCGTAAGGCCAATCAACAAAATTCTTTTTTCCTCTTATTTCTGAGCTCATGCCGATTCGATTGCACCCTATGACGTCATTTTCCGTCATATAAATATGGCCGCCATTTTAAATTTTCTGAAAAAGCTACTTTTTCGAACTCGTCCTAGACGGTTTGTCCGATTTGCACGAAAATTGAACCAGATCATCTTCAGGCAGTGTTGACCAAAAGTTATGGAATTCAAATTGATTCGTCAAACCGTTTTCGATAAACGCACGAATACATTTTACGTAGCGCTAGCAAAAACAGTCGTAAGGCTGTATCTCCGCAAAGGTTTATCGTATTCAGACCAAACTTGGTACATGTACTCACAAGCATGACCTGAGGCTACATGCTGCGTTTCGGCGCAGCGCCACCTACTGGTCCGGAGATATGAAAAATGGCTATTTTTGCTTATAACTTCTGAACAGTTTGTCCAAAAATCATAAAATTGGTCTCGTTAGATTCAGGGCAACATGCCGAGTCGACTGATGTCCAATTTGACCATATCGGTCATTTTGGCTGTCGGCCATTTTGAATTTTGTGCTAAAATTCTGTATTTTATGACCGCATGAACGGATTGTTACGAAACGTGGTATGGGTCATCAGCACAATGCCCTGAATGAGCCTGAGAAGTTTCGAAACAGCGCCACCTAGTGGTGAATTTTTTTTTTCAAATGCTTATAACTTTGGGTGTGGTCAACTTATTTTCACGAAACTCATCTTTTTAGACTCCTGAATCGTTGCCGAGTCCTACGATACCAAACATGCTAGGTTTCGCCTTACGGTTTGTGTAGCGTTGTGATTTAGCGCTTAAAAAACATTTGGCTATATCTTTGAAACCGCTAGTCCGATCGAGACGAAACCACCGTCAGAAGTTTGGAAACATAGGTCGATAGCTATACGCCAATGCCCAAATGCGAAAATATTGATGTTTAGGGGTACTAATTTCCAATCAAAGTCATGTGTCAGTCATTTTTTTCGTGTTTTTTCATATAAATGTCTATAACTCCGAAGTGAATTGAGATATTTTCACCAAAATTGACACACATATGTATGGGCTCACTCTGAGGACACGTAAAAAAAATTGTGGGACTGAGCCTCTTGGTGGCGCTATAATTGAACAAAATATGAAATTCCCATTGACTTCAATACAGTTTTGTGAAATAAAATGCTATACTAAACAAATGCATTGGTGTAATATTACGAAACTCAGATTGTGTCATCAGCACCATCCCCTGAAGGCAACCAAAATATTTCAAGACAGCGCCACCTAGTGGTCAAAAGTTATAACAAAATTTCCAAAAAGGCTAATAACTTTTGAATAAATCTGGCTATTGAAATGCCACAGGTCTTAATAGATTCCTTGGGTCAAGCCGAGAACATAGATACCAAGTTTTCCTTATTTGGCCAAACTTCCTGTCCGCCATCTTGATTTTCAGTCAAAACCTACTTTTTCGAACTCCTCCTAGACCGTTTGTCCGATTTTCACCAAAATCGAATCGTATCATCTCCAGACCGTGCCGACTAAAAGTTATGGATTTCGTGTCGATAGACGAAACCGTTTTCGTATAGCGCAGCAGCAAAGTTGAGGCATGATGCTAATAGCAATAATTAAGGCTTTATCTCTGCAATGCCTTGATATATTGACACCAATCTTTGTATGTGTCATTGTCACTTCACTCTGACCACATCACATCAGTTTTGTAACTGCGCCACCTATTGGTCGAAAGTGATAATCCATCAAATCATATTTTTAATTATTGTTTCTATGATTTTTCAGGCATTTTGCCTAAAATCCTCTTTAAATGTCTTTAATTGCTCATTGTTGCAGTTGGTCTGACACTTTCAGACATGTTGGCATGTCTTGTCGTCTTATTCTGCTTGGCCCCGGTAATGGCTGCTTGCAGCTATATTTATTATTATTATTCTTCCGCCATGGGAGTCTATGGCAGCCCATAGAACCGATTGCGGGAAAGTTGTTTTGGTTTGACATTCTGATAGAGGACCGTCTCAACATTAAATACACCAATTTTGGTGTTTCTAAGTCATTCCCTCTAGCGCCACCACCTGTCCAAAGTTTCACTTTTATTTTGCTAATAACTTTTGAACCGTAAGGCCAATCAGCGAAATTCTTTTTTCCTCTGATTCCTGAGCTCATGGCGATTCGATTGCACCCTATGACGTCATTTGACGTCATAAAAATATGGCCGCCATCTTGAATTTTCAAAAAAAGCTACTTTTTCGAACTCGTCCTAGACGGTTTGTCCGATTTGCACGAAAATTGAACCAGATCATCTTCAGGTAGTGCTGACAAAAAGTTATGGAAATCAAATGGATTCGTCAAACCGTTTTCAATAAACGCACAAATACATTTTACGTAGCGCTAGCAAAAACAGTCGTAAGGCCGTATCTCCGCAACGGTTTATCGTATTCAGACCAAACTTGGTACTTGTACTCACAAGCATGACCTGAGGCTACATGCTGTGTTTCGGCGCAGCGCCACCTACTGGTCCGGAGTTATGAAAAATGGCTATTTTTGCTTATAACTTCTGAACAGTTTGTCCAAAAATCATACAATTGGTCTCGTTAGATTCAGGGCAACATGCCGAGTCGACTGATATCCAATTTGACCATATCGGTCATTTTGGCTGTCGGCCATTTTGAATTTTGTGCTAAAATTCTGTATTTTATGAACGCATGAACAGATTGTTACGAAACGTGGTATGGGTCATCAGCACAATGCCCTGAATGAGCCTGAGAAGTTTCGAAACAGCGCCACCTAGTGGTGAATTTTTTTTTTCAAACGCTTATAACTTTGGGTGTGGTCGACTTATTTTCACGAGACTCATCTAATTAGTATCCTGAAACCTTGCCGAGTCCTACGATACCAAACATGCTAGGTTTCGCCTTACGGTTTGTGTAGCGTTGTGATTTAGCGCTTAAAAAACATTTGGCTATATCTTCGAAACCGATTGTCCGATCGAGACGAAACCTCCGTCAGAAGTTTGGAAACATAGGTCGATAGCTATACGCCAATGCCCAAATGCGAAAATATTGATGTTTAGGGGTAGTAAAATTCAAACAAAGTCTTGTGTCAGTCATTTTTTACGTGTTTTTTCATATAAATGTCTATAACTCTAAAGCAAATTGAGATATTTTCACCAAAACTGACACACATATGTATGGGCTCACTCTGAGGACACGTAAAAAAAATTGTGGGACTGAGCCTCTTGGTGGCGCTATAATAGAACAAAACATGAAATTCCCATTGACTTCAATACAGTTTTGTGATATAAAATGCTATTTTCATTCAAAATCTACTTTTTCGAACTCCTCCCACACCGTTTGTCCGATTTTCACCAAAATCGAATTGTATCATCTCCAGACTGTGCCGACTAAAAGTTATGGATTTCGTGTCAATTGACGAAACCGTTTTCGTATAGCGCAGCAGCAAATTTGAGGCATGATGCTAAAAGCATTATTCAGGCTTTATGTCTGCAATGCCTTGACATATTGACACCAAACTTTGCATGTGTCATTGTCACTTCACTCTGACCACATCACATCAGTTTTGAAACTGCACCACCTATTGGTTGAAAGTGATAATCCATTACAAATTATTTTTAATTATTGTTTCTATGATTTTTCAGCCATTTTGCCTAAAATCCTCTTTAAATGTCTTTAATTGCTCATTGTTGCAGTTGGTCTGACACTTTCAAACATGTCGAAATGTCTTGTCGTCTTATTCTGCTTGGCCCCGGTAATTGCTGCTTGCAGCTATATTTATTAGGGGCCAAGCACCGAAGGTGCGGAGGCACCTATTGTTTTTGTTCCCGTTCTTATTAGGGGCCAAGCACCGAAGGTGCGTAGGCACCTATTGTATCTGTTCCCGTTCTTATTATTATTATTCTTCCTTCTTCCAACTGGGAGTCTATGGCAGCCCATAGAACCGAATGCGGGAAAGTTGTTTTGGTTTGACATTCTGATAGAGGACAGTCCCAACATTAAATACACCAATTTTGGTGTGTCTAAGTCATTCCCTCTAGCGCCACCACCTGTCCAAAGTTTCACTTTTATTTTGCTAATAACTTTTGAACCGTAAGGCCAATCAACAAAATTATTTTTCTCTCTCATTCCTGAGCTCATGCCAATTCGATTGCACCCTATGACATCATTTCTGTCATAACAATATGGCCGCCATTTTGAATTTATCTAAAAAGCTACTTTTTCGAACTCGTCCTAGACGGTTTGTCCGATTTGCACGAAAATTGAACCAGATCATCTACAGACCATGCTGACAAAAAGTTATGGAATTCAAGTTGATTCGCTTAACAGTTTTCGATAAACCCACGAATACATTTTACGTAGCGCTTGCGAAAACAGATGTAAGGCCGTATCTCCGCAACGCTTTATCGGATTCAGACCAAACTTGGTACATGTCATCACAAGCATGACCTGAGGCTACATGCTGTGTTTCGGCGCAGCGCCACCTACTGGTCCGGAGATATGAAAAATGGCTATTTTTGCTTATAACTTCTGAACAGTTTGTCCAAAAATCATAAAATTGGTCTCGTTAGATTCAGGGTAACATGCCGAGTCGACTGATATCCAATATTACCATATCGGCCATTTTGACTGTCGGCCATTTTGAATTTTGTGCTAAAATGCTGTATTTTAAGAACGCATGAACAGATTGTTACGAAACATGGTATGGGTCATCAGCACAATGCCCTGAATGAGCCTGAGAAGTTTCGAAACAGCGCCACCTAGTGGTGAATTTTTTTTTTCAAATGCTTATAACTTTGGGTGTGGTCGACTTATTTTCACGAAACTCATCTTTTTAGACTCCTGAATCGTTGCCGAGTCCTATGATACCAAACATGCTAGGTTTCGCCTTACGGTTTGTGTAGCGTTGTGATTTAGCGCTTAAAAAACATTTGGCTATATCTTTGAAACCGCTAGTCCGATCGAGATGAAACCACCGTCAGAAGTTTGGAAACATAGGTCGATAGCTATACGCCAATGCCCAAATGCGAAAATATTGATGTTTAGGGGTAGTAAATTCCAAACAAAGTCATGTGTCAGTCATTTTTTACATGTTTTTTCATATAAATGTCTATAACTCCGAAGCGAATTGAGATATTTTCACCAAAATCGACACACATATGTATGAGCTCACTCTGAGGACATGTAAAAAAGATGGTGGGACTCAGCCTCTTGGTGGCGCTATAATAGAACAAAACATGAAATTCCCATTGACTTCAATGCAGTTTTGTGAAATAAAATGCTATACTAAACAAATGCATTGGTGTAATATTACGAAACTCAAAATGTGCCATCAGCACCATCCCCTGAAGGTACCCAAAATATTTCGAGACAGTGCCACCTAGTGGTCAAAAGTTATAACAAAATTTACAAAACTGCTAATAACTTTTGAATAAGTTGGCCTATTGTAATGCAACTGGTCTTAATAGATTCCTTGGGTCAAGACGAGAACATAGATACCAAGGTTTCCTTATTTGGCCTAGCTTCCTGTCCGCCATCTTGATTTTCAGTCAAAACCTACTTTTTCGAACTCCTCCTAGACCGTTTGTCCGATTTTCACCAAAATCGAATCGTATCATCTCCAGACTGTGCCGACTAAAAGTTATGGATTTCATGTCGATAGACGAAACCGTTTTCGTATAGCGCAGCAGCAAAGTTGAGGCATGATGCCAAAAGCACTATTCAGGCTTTATCTCTGCAATCCCTTGAAATATTGACACCAAACTTTGTATGTGTCATTGTCACTTTACTCTGACCACATCACATCAGTTTTGTAACTGCTCCACCTATTGGTCGAAAGTGATAATCCATTAAATCATATTCTGAATTACTTTTTATATGATTTTTCAGCCATTTCGCCTAAAATCCTCTCTAAATGTCTTTAATTGCTCATTGTTGCAGTTGGTCTGACACCTTCAGCCATGTTGGCATATCCTGTCATCTGCTTGCGCTTGGCCCCGATAATTGCTGCTTGCAGCTATATTTATTAGGGGCCAAGCACCGAAGGTGCGGAGGCACCTATTGTTTTCGTTCCCGTTCTTATTATTATTATTATTATTATTCTTCCTTCTTCCGACTGGGAGTCTATGGCAGCCCATAGAACCGATCGCGGGAAAGTTGTAATGGTTTGACATTCTGATAGAGGACAGTCCCAACATTAAATACACCAATTTTGGTGTGTCTAAGTCATTCCCTCTAGCGCCACCAACTGTCCAAAGTTTCACTCATGTTTCTGCTAATAACTTTTGAACCACAAGGGCTAGAAACAAAATTCTTTTTTCCTCTGATTTCTGAGCTCAGGGCGATTCGATTGCACCCTATGACGTCATTTTTCGTCATAATAATTTTTCCGCCATTTTGAATTTTCCCAAAAACCTACTTTTTCAAACTCCTCCTAGGCCGTTGCTCCAATTTCCACGAAAATTGAATCAGATCATCTTCAGACCATGCCGACAAAAAGTTATGGAATTCGTGTTGATTCATCAAACCGTTCTCGAATACCGCGCAAACAAATTTTACGTAGCGCTTGCGAAAACAGACACAAGCCAGTATCTCCTCAACACTTTATCATATTAAGACCAAACTTGGTACATCTCATCACAAGCATGACCTGAGGCAACATGCTGCGTTTCGGCACAGTGCCACCTACTGGTCCGGAGATATGAAAAATGGCTATTTTTGCTTATAACTTCTGAATGGTTTGTCCAAAAATCATAAAAGTGGTCTCGTTAGATTCAGGGCATCATGCTGAGTCGACTGATATCCAATTTTCCCCGATCAGCCATTTTGGCTGTCGGCCATTTTGAATTATGTGCTAAAATGCTGTATTTTATGAACACGTGAACGTATCGTTACAAAACTCGGAATGGATCATCAGCACGATGCCCTGAAGGAGCCTGAGAAGTTTCGAAACAGTGCCACCTAGTGGTGAATTTTTTTTCCCAAATGCTTCCAAATGCTTATAACTTTGGGTGTGGTCGACTTATTTTCACGAGACTCATCTCATTAGAGTCCTGAATCGTTGCTGAGTCCCACGATACCAAACATGCTAGGTTTTGCCTTACGGTTTGTGTAGCGTTGTGATTTAGCGCTTAAAAAACATTTGGCTATATCTTCGAAACCGCTAGTCCGATCGAGACGAAACCACCTTCAGAAGTTTGGAAACATAGGTCGATAGCTATACGCCAATGCCCAAATGCGAAAATATTGATGTTTAGGGGTAGTAAATTCCAATCAAAGTCATGTGTCAGTCATTTTTTACGTGTTTTTTCATATAAATGTCTATAACTCCGAAGCGAATTGAGATATTTTCACCAAAATCGACACACATATGTACGAGCTCACTCTGAGGACATGTAAAAAAAATGGTGGGACTCAGCCTCTTGGTAGCGCTATAATAGAACAAAACATGAAATTCCCATTGACTTCAATACAGTTTTGTGAAATAAAATGCTATACTAAACAAATGCATTGGTGTAATATTACGAAACTCAAAATGTGCCATCAGCACCATTCCCTGAAGGTACCCAAAATATTTCAAGACAGTGCCACCTAGTGGTCAAAAGTTATAACAACATTTCCAGAAAGGCTAATAACTTTTGAATAAATTGGCCTATTGTAATGCAACTGGTCTTAATAGATTCCTTGGGTCAAGCCGAGAACATAGATACCAAGTTTTCCTTATTTGGCCTAGGTTCCTGTCCGCCATCTTGATTTTCAGTCAAAACCTACTTTTTCAAACTCCTCCTAGACCGTTTGTCCGATTTTCACCAAAATCGAATCGTATCATCTCCAGAGTGTGCTGACTAAAAGTTATGGATTTCGTGTCTATAGACGAAACCGTTTTCGTATAGCGTAGCAGCAAAGTTGAAGCATGATGCTAAAAGCACTATTCAGGCTTTATCTCTGCAATGGCTTGACATATTGACACCAAACTTTGTATGTGTCATTGTCACTTCACTCTGACCACATCACATCAGTTTGTGACTGCGCCACCTATTGGTCGAAAGTGATAATCCATTAAATCATATTTTGAATGACTTTTTATATGATTTTTCAGCCATTTCGCCTAAAATCCTCTTTAAATGTATTTAATTGCTCATTGTTGCAGTTGGTCTGACACCTTCAGCCATGTTGGCATATCCTGTCATCTGCTTGCGCTTGGCCCCGATAATTGCTGCTTGCAGCTATATTTATTAGGGGCCAAGCACCGAAGGTGCGGAGGCACCTATTGTGTTTGTTCCGGTTCTTATTATTATTATTCTTCTTCCGACTGGGCGTCTATGGCAGCCCATAGAACCGATTGCGGGAAAGTTGTTTTGGTTTGACATTCTGATAGAGGACAGTCCCAACATTAAATACACCAATTTTTGTGTTTCTAAGTCATTCCCTCTAGCGCCACCACCTGTCCAAAGTTTCACTTTTATTTTGCTAATAACTTTTGAACCGTAAGGCCAATCAACAAAATTCTTTTTTCCTCTTATTTCTGAGCTCATGCCGATTCGATTGCACCCTATGACGTCATTTTCCGTCATATAAATATGGCCGCCATTTTTAATTTTCTGAAAAAGCTACTTTTTCGAACTCGTCCTAGACGGTTTGTCCGATTTGCACGAAAATTGAACCAGATCATCTTCAGGCAGTGTTGACCAAAAGTTATGGAATTCAAATTGATTCGTCAAACCGTTTTCGATAAACGCACGAATACATTTTATGTAGCGCTAGCAAAAACAGTCGTAAGGCTGTATCTCCGCAAAGGTTTATCGTATTCAGACCAAACTTGGTACATGTACTCACAAGCATGACCTGAGGCTACATGCTGCGTTTCGGCGCAGCGCCACCTACTGGTCCGGAGATATGAAAAATGGCTATTTTTGCTTATAACTTCTGAACAGTTTGTCCAAAAATCGTAAAATTGGTCTCGTTAGATTCAGGGCAACATGCCGAGTCGACTGATGTCCAATTTGACCATATCGGTCATTTTGGCTGTCGGCCATTTTGAATTTTGTGCTAAAATTCTGTATTTTATGACCGCATGAACGGATTGTTACGAAACGTGGTATGGGTCATCAGCACAATGCCCTGAATGAGCCTGAGAAGTTTCGAAACAGCGCCACCTAGTGGTGAATTTTTTTTTTCAAATGCTTATAACTTTGGGTGTGGTCAACTTATTTTCACGAAACTCATCTTTTTAGACTCCTGAATCGTTGCCGAGTCCTACGATACCAAACATGCTAGGTTTCGCCTTACGGTTTGTGTAGCGTTGTGATTTAGCGCTTAAAAAACATTTGGCTATATCTTTGAAACCGCTAGTCCGATCGAGACGAAACCACCGTCAGAAGTTTGGAAACATAGGTCGATAGCTATACGCCAATGCCCAAATGCGAAAATATTGATGTTTAGGGGTACTAATTTCCAATCAAAGTCATGTGTCAGTCATTTTTTTCGTGTTTTTTCATATAAATGTCTATAACTCCGAAGTGAATTGAGATATTTTCACCAAAATTGACACACATATGTATGGGCTCACTCTGAGGACACGTAAAAAAAATTGTGGGACTGAGCCTCTTGGTGGCGCTATAATTGAACAAAATATGAAATTCCCATTGACTTCAATACAGTTTTGTGAAATAAAATGCTATACTAAACAAATGCATTGGTGTAATATTACGAAACTCAGATTGTGTCATCAGCACCATCCCCTGAAGGCAACCAAAATATTTCAAGACAGCGCCACCTAGTGGTCAAAAGTTATAACAAAATTTCCAAAAAGGCTAATAACTTTTGAATAAATCTGGCTATTGAAATGCCACGGGTCTTATTAGATTCCTTGGGTCAAGCCGAGAACATAGATACCAAGTTTTCCTTATTTGGCCAAACTTCCTGTCCGCCATCTTGATTTTCAGTCAAAACCTACTTTTTCGAACTCCTCCTAGACCGTTTGTCCGATTTTCACCAAAATCGAATCGTATCATCTCCAGACCGTGCCGACTAAAAGTTATGGATTTCGTGTCGATAGACGAAACCGTTTTCGTATAGCGCAGCAGCAAAGTTGAGGCATGATGCTAATAGCAATAATTAAGGCTTTATCTCTGCAATGCCTTGATATATTGACACCAATCTTTGTATGTGTCATTGTCACTTCACTCTGACCACATCACATCAGTTTTGTAACTGCGCCACCTATTGGTCGAAAGTGATAATCCATCAAATCATATTTTTAATTATTGTTTCTATGATTTTTCAGGCATTTTGCCTAAAATCCTCTTTAAATGTCTTTAATTGCTCATTGTTGCAGTTGGTCTGACACTTTCAGACATGTTGGCATGTCTTGTCGTCTTATTCTGCTTGGCCCCGGTAATGGCTGCTTGCAGCTATATTTATTATTATTATTCTTCCTTCTTCCGACTGGGAGTCTATGGCAGCCCATAGAACCGATCGCGGGAAAGTTGTAATGATTTGACATTCTAATAGAGGACAGTCCCAACATTAAATACACCAATTTTGGTGTGTCTAAGTCTTTCCCTCTAGCGCCACCAACTGTCCAAAGTTGCACTCATGTTTATGCTAATAACTTTTGAACCACAAGGGCTAGAAACAAAATTCTTTTTTCCTCTGATTCCTGAGCTCATGACGATTCGAACGCACCCTATGACGTCATTTTTCGTCATAAAAATTTTTCCGCCATTTCGAATTTTCCGAAAAACCTACTTTTTCGAACTCCTCCTAGGCCGTTGGTCCAATTTCCACGAAAATTGAATCAGATCATCTTCAGACCATGCCGAAAAAAAGTTATGGAATTCGTGTTGATTCATCAAACCGTTCTCGAATACCGCGCAAACAAATTTTACGTAGCGCTTGTGAAAACAGTCGTAGGGCTGTATCTCCGCAACGGTTTATCGTATTCAGACCAAACTTGGTACATCTCATCACAAGCATGACCTGAGGCAACATGCTGCGTTTCGGCGCAGTGCCACCTACTGGTCCGGAGATATGAAAAATGGCTATTTTTGCTTATAACTTCTGAATGGTTTGTCCAAAAATCATAAAAGTGGTCTCGTAAGATTCAGGGCGTCATGCTGAGTCGACTGATATCCAATTTTCCCCGATCAGCCATTTTGGCTGTCGGCCATTTTGAATTATGTGCTAAAATGCTGTATTTTATGAGCGCGTGAACGTATCGTTACAAAACTTGGAATGGATCATCAGCACGATGCCCTGAAGGAGCCTGAGAAGTTTCGAAACAGTGCCACCTAGTGGTGAATTTTTTTCACCAAATGCTTTCAAATGCTTATAACTTTGGGTGTGGTCGACTTATTTTCACGAGACTCATCTCATTAGAGTCCTGAATCGTTGCCGAGTCCCACGATACCAAACATGCTAGGTTTCGCCTTACGGTTTGTGTAGCGTTGTGATTTAGCGCTTAAAAAACATTTTGCTATATCTTCGAAACCGCTAGTCCGATCGAGACGAAACCACCGCCAGAAGTTTGGAAACATAGGTCGATAGCTATACGCCAATGCCCAAATGCGAAAATATTGATGTTTAGGGGTAGTAAATTCCAATCAAAGTCATGTGTCAGTCATTTTTTACGTGTTTTTTCATATAAATGTCTATAACTCCGAAGCGAATTGAGATATTTTCACCAAAATCGACAAACATATGTATGAGCTCACTCTGAGGACATGTAAAAAAAATGGTGGGACTCAGCCTCTTGGTGGCGCTATAATAGAACAAAACATGAAATTCCCATTGACTTCAATACAGTTTTGTGAAATAAAATGCTATACTAAACAAATGCATTGGTGTAATATTAGGAAACTCATAATGTGCCATCAGCACCATCCCCTGAAGGTACCCAAAATATTTCAAGACAGTGCCACCTAGTGGTCAAAAGTTATAACAACATTTCCAAAAAGGCTAATAACTTTTGAATAAATCTGGCTACTGAAATGCCACTGGTCTTAATAGATTCCTTGGGTCAAGCCGAGAACATAGATACCAAGTTTTCCTTATTTGGCCAAACTTCCTGTCCGCCATCTTGATTTTCATTCAAAACCTACTTTTTCGAACTCCTCCTAGACCGTTTGTCCGATTTTCACCAAAATCGAATCGTATCATCTCCAGACTGTGCTGACTAAAAGTTATGGATTTCGTGTCTATAGACGAAACCGTTTTCGTATAGCGTAGCAGCAAACTTGAGGCATGATGCTAAAAGCACTATTCAGGCTTTATCTCTGCAATGCCTTGACATATTGACACCAAACTTTGTATGTGTCATTGTCACTTCACTCTGACCACATCACATCACATTTGTAACTGCGCCACCTATTGGTCGAAAGTGATAATCCATTAAATCATATTTTGAATGACTTTTTATATGATTTTTCAGCCATTTCGCCTAAAATCCTCTTTAAATGTATTTAATTGCTCATTGTTGCAGATGGTCTGACACCTTCAGCCATGTTGGCATATCCTGTCATCTGCTTGCGCTTGGCCCCGATAATTGCTGCTTGCAGCTATATTTATTATTATTATTCTTCCGCCATGGGAGTCTATGGCAGCCCATAGAACCGATTGCGGGAAAGTTGTTTTGGTTTGACATTCTGATAGAGGACCGTCTCAACATTAAATACACCAATTTTGGTGTTTCTAAGTCATTCCCTCTAGCGCCACCACCTGTCCAAAGTTTCACTTTTATTTTGCTAATAACTTTTGAACCGTAAGGCCAATCAGCGAAATTCTTTTTTCCTCTGATTCCTGAGCTCATGGCGATTCGATTGCACCCTATGACGTCATTTGACGTCATAAAAATATGGCCGCCATCTTGAATTTTCAAAAAAAGCTACTTTTTCGAACTCGTCCTAGACGGTTTGTCCGATTTGCACGAAAATTGAACCAGATCATCTTCAGGTAGTGCTGACAAAAAGTTATGGAATTCAAATGGATTCGTCAAACCGTTTTCAATAAACGCACAAATACATTTTACGTAGCGCTAGCAAAAACAGTCGTAAGGCCGTATCTCCGCAACGGTTTATCGTATTCAGACCAAACTTGGTACTTGTACTCACAAGCATGACCTGAGGCTACATGCTGTGTTTCGGCGCAGCGCCACCTACTGGTCCGGAGTTATGAAAAATGGCTATTTTTGCTTATAACTTCTGAACAGTTTGTCCAAAAATCATACAATTGGTCTCGTTAGATTCAGGGCAACATGCCGAGTCGACTGATATCCAATTTGACCATATCGGTCATTTTGGCTGTCGGCCATTTTGAATTTTGTGCTAAAATTCTGTATTTTATGAACGCATGAACAGATTGTTACGAAACGTGGTATGGGTCATCAGCACAATGCCCTGAATGAGCCTGAGAAGTTTCGAAACAGCGCCACCTAGTGGTGAATTTTTTTTTTCAAACGCTTATAACTTTGGGTGTGGTCGACTTATTTTCACGAGACTCATCTAATTAGTATCCTGAAACCTTGCCGAGTCCTACGATACCAAACATGCTAGGTTTCGCCTTACGGTTTGTGTAGCGTTGTGATTTAGCGCTTAAAAAACATTTGGCTATATCTTCGAAACCGATTGTCCGATCGAGACGAAACCTCCGTCAGAAGTTTGGAAACATAGGTCGATAGCTATACGCCAATGCCCAAATGCGAAAATATTGATGTTTAGGGGTAGTAAAATTCAAACAAAGTCTTGTGTCAGTCATTTTTTACGTGTTTTTTCATATAAATGTCTATAACTCTAAAGCAAATTGAGATATTTTCACCAAAACTGACACACATATGTATGGGCTCACTCTGAGGACACGTAAAAAAAATTGTGGGACTGAGCCTCTTGGTGGCGCTATAATAGAACAAAACATGAAATTCCCATTGACTTCAATACAGTTTTGTGATATAAAATGCTATTTTCATTCAAAATCTACTTTTTCGAACTCCTCCCACACCGTTTGTCCGATTTTCACCAAAATCGAATTGTATCATCTCCAGACTGTGCCGACTAAAAGTTATGGATTTCGTGTCAATTGACGAAACCGTTTTCGTATAGCGCAGCAGCAAATTTGAGGCATGATGCTAAAAGCATTATTCAGGCTTTATGTCTGCAATGCCTTGACATATTGACACCAAACTTTGCATGTGTCATTGTCACTTCACTCTGACCACATCACATCAGTTTTGAAACTGCACCACCTATTGGTTGAAAGTGATAATCCATTACAAATTATTTTTAATTATTGTTTCTATGATTTTTCAGCCATTTTGCCTAAAATCCTCTTTAAATGTCTTTAATTGCTCATTGTTGCAGTTGGTCTGACACTTTCAAACATGTCGAAATGTCTTGTCGTCTTATTCTGCTTGGCCCCGGTAATTGCTGCTTGCAGCTATATTTATTATTAGGGGCCAAGCACCGAAGGTGCGTAGGCACCTATTGTATCTGTTCCCGTTCTTATTATTATTATTCTTCATTTTTCCGACTGGGGGTCTATGGCAGCCCATAGAACCGCTTGCGGGAAAGTTATGAAATTTGGCACAATGATAGAGGAGGGTCTGACCTATCAGCATAGCAAATTTGGAGTCTCCAAGTCATTACCTCTAGCGCCACCAACTGTCCAAAGTTGCACTCATGTTTATGCTAATAACTTTTGAACCACATGGGCTAGAAACAAAATTATTTTTTTCTCTGATTCCCTAGCTCAAGCCGATTCGCACCCTATGACGTCATTTTCCGTCATGAAAATTTTTCCGCCATTTTGAATTTTCCGAAAAACCTACTTTTTCGAACTCCTCCTAGGCCGTTACTCCGATTTTCACGAAATTTGAACCAGATCATCTCCAGACCATGCCGACAAAAAGTTATGGAATTCAAGTTGATTCTCTTAACCGTTTTCGATAAACCCACGAAGAAATTTTACGTAGAGCTTGCGAAAACAGACATAAGGCTGTATCTCCGCAACGCTTTATCAGATTCAGACCAATCTTGGTACATGTCATCACAAGCATGACCTGAGGCTACATGCTGCGTTTCGGCGCAGCGCCACCTACTGGTCCGGAGATATGACAAATGGATGTTTTTGCTTATAACTTCTGAATGGTTTGTCCAAAAATCATAAAATCAGTCTCGTTAGATTCAGGGCAACATGCCGAGTCGACTGATATCCAATTTTCCCAGATCAGCCATTTTGGCTGTCGGCCATTTTGAATTATGTGCTAAAATGCTGTATTTTATGAACGCGTGAACGTATCGTTACAAAACTCGGAATGGATCATCAGCACGATGCCCTGAAGGAGCCTGAGAAGTTTCGAAACAGTGCCACCTAGTGGTGAATTTTTTTCCCCAAATGCTTCCAAATGTTTATAACTTTGGGTGTGGTCGACTTATTTTCACGAGACTCATCTCATTAGAGTCCTGAATCGTTGCCAAGTTCCACGATACCAAACATGCTAGGTTTCGCCTTACGGTTTGTGTAGCGTTGTGATTTAGCGCTTAAAAAACATTTGGCTATATCTTCGAAACCGCTAGTCCGATCGAGACGAAACCACCGTCAGAAGTTTGGAAACATAGGTCGATAGCTATACGCCAATGCCCAAATGCAAAAATATTGATAGTAAAGGGTAGTAAAATCCAATCAAAGTCATGTGTCAGTCATTTTTTACGTGTTTTTTCATATAAATGTCTATAACTCTGAAGCGAATTGAGATATCTTCACCAAAATCGACACACATATGTATGGGCTCACTCTGAGGAAATGTAAAAAAAAATGGTGGAACTCAGCCTCTTGGTGGCGCTATAATAGAACAAAACATGAAATCCCCATTGACTTCAATACAGTTTTGTGAAATAAAATGCTATACTAAACGAATGCATTAGTTTAATATTTCGAAACTCAAAATGTGCCATCAGCACCATCCCCTGAAGGTACCCAAAATATTTTGAGACAGTGCCACCTAGTGGTCAAAAGTTGTAAGAAAATTTACAAAACTGCTAATAACTTTTGAATAAATTGGCCTATTGTAATGCAACAGGTCTTAATAGATTCCTTGGGTCAAGCCGAGAACATAGATACCAAGGTTTCCTTATTTGGCCTAGCTTCCTGTCCGCCATCTTGATTTTCAGTCAAAACCTACTTTTTCGAACTCCTCCTAGACCGTTTGTCCGATTTTCACCAAAATCGAATCGTATCATCTCCAGAGTGTGCTGACTAAAAGTTATGGATTTCGTGTCTATAGACGAAACCGTTTTCGTATAGCGTAGCAGCAAATTTGAAGCATGATGCTAAAAGCACTATTCAGGCTTTATCTCTGCAATGGCTTGACATATTGACACCAAACTTTGTATGTGTCATTGTCACTTCACTCTGACCACATCACATCAGTTTTGTGACTGCGCCACCTATTGGTCAAAAGTGATAATCCATTAAATCATATTTTGAATGACTTTTTATATGATTTTTCAGCCATTTCGCCTAAAATCCTCTTTAAATGTATTTAATTGCTCATTGTTGCAGTTGGTCTGACATCTTCAGCCATGTTGGCATATCCTGTCATCTGCTTGCGCTTGGCCCCGATAATTGCTGCTTGCAGCTATATTTATTATTATTCTTCTTCCGCCATGGGAGTCTATGGCAGCCCATAGAACCGATTGCGGGAAAGTTATGAAATTTGGCACAATGATAGAGGACAGTCCAAAAAGTCACCATACCAAATTTGGTGTCTTAAAACCAATCCCTCTAGCGCCACCACCTGTCCAAAATTTCACTTTTATTTTGCTAATAACTTTTGAACCGTTTGGCCAATCAACAAAATTCTTTTTTCCTCTGATTCCCGAGCTCATGCCGATTCGATTGCACCCTATGACGTCATTTTCCGGCTTATAAATATGGCCGCCATTTTGAATGGGCTGAAAAAGCTACTTTTTCGAACTCGTCCTAGACGGTTTGTCCGATTTGCACGAAAATTGAACCAGATCATCTTCAGGCAGTGCTGACAAAAAGTTATGGAATTCAAATTGATTCGTCAAACCGTTTTCGATTAACGCTCGAACACATTTTACGTAGCGCTTGCGAAAACAGTCGTAGGGCTGTATCTCCGCAACGCTTTATCGGATTCAGACCAAAATTGGTACATGTCATCACAAGCATGACCTGAGGCTACATGCTGCGTTTCGGCGCAGCGCCACCTACTGGTCCGGAGATATGAAAAATGGCTATTTTTGCTTATAACTTCTGAACATTTTGTCCAAAAATCATAAAATTGGTCTCGTTAGATTCAGGGCAACATGCCGAGTCGACTGATATAAAATTTTACCATATCGGCCATTTTGACTTTCGGCCATTTTGAATTTTGTGCTAAAATGCTGTATTTTAAGAACGCATGAACGGATTGTTACGAAACTCGGTATGGGTCATCAGCACGATGTTCTGAAGGAGCGTGAGAAGTTTCGAAACAGCGCCACCTAGTGGTGAATTTTATTTTTCAAATGCTTATAACTTTGGGTGTGGTAGACTTATTTTCACCAAACTCATCTCATTAGACTCCTGAATCCTTGCCGAGTCCAACGATACCAAATATGCTAGGTTTCGCCTTACGGTTTGTGTAGCGTTGTGATTTAGCACTTAAAAAACATTAGGCGATATCTTCGAAACCGTTTGTCCGATCGAGACGAAACCACCGTCAGAAGTTTGGAATCATAGCTTGTTAACTAAACATAAAAGCCCAAATGCGAAAATATTGATGTCTAGAGGTAGTAAATTCCAATTAAAGTCATGTGTCAGTCATTTTTTACGTGTTTTTTCATATAAATGTCTATAACTCCGAAGATAATTGAGATATTTTCACCAAAATCGACACACATATGTATGGGCTCACTCTGAGGACACATACAAAAAATGGTGGGACTGAGCCTCTTGGTGGCGCTATAATAGAACAAAACATGAAATTCCCATTGACTTCCATACAATTTTGTGAAATAAAATGCTATACTAAACAAATGCATTGGTTTAATATTACGAAACTCAGATTGTGTCATCAGCACCATCCCCTGAAGGTACCCAAAATATTTCGAGACAGCGCCACCTAGTGGTCAAAAGTTCTAACAATTTCCAAAAAGGCTAATAACTTTTGAATAAATCTGGCTATTGAAATGCTTAATAGATTCCTTGGGTCAAGCCGAGAACATAGATACCAAGTTTTCCTTATTTGGCCAAACTTCCTGTCCGCCATCTTGATTTTCAGTCAAAACCTACTTTTTCAAACTCCTCCTAGACCGTTTGTCCGATTTTCACCAAAATCTAATCGTATCATCTCCAGACCGTGCCGACTAAAAGTTATGGATTTCTTGTCGATAGACGAAACCATTTTCGTATAGCGCAGCAGCAAAGTTGAGGCATGATGCCAATAGCACTATTCAGGCTTTATCTCTGCAATGCCTTGACATATTGACAACAAACTTTGTATGTGACATTGTCACTTCACTCTGACCACATCAGTTTTGTAACTGCGCCACCTACTTGTCGAAAGTGATAATCAATTAAATTATATTTTTAATTACTGTTTCTATGATTTTTCAGCCATTTCGTCTAAAATCCTCTTTAAATGTCTGTAATTGCTCATTGTTGCAGTTGATCTGACACCTTCAGCCATGTCTTGTCGTCTTATTCTGCTTGGCCCCGGTAATGGCTGCTTGCAGCTATATTTAGGGGCCAAGCACCGAAGGTGCGGAGGCACCTATTGTATCTGTTCCGTTTCTTATTATTATTATTAGGGGCCAAGCACCGAAGGTGCGGAGGCACCTATTGTATCTGTTCCCGTTCTTATTAGGGGCCAAGCACCGAAGGTGCGGAGGCACCTATTGTATCTGTTCCCGTTCTTATTATTCTTCTTCTTCCGCCATGGGAGTCTATGGCAGCCCATAGAACCGATTGCGGGAAAGTTGTTTTGGTTTGACATTCTGATAGAGGACAGTCCCAACATTAAGTACACCAATTTTTGTGTTTCTAAGTCATTCCCTCTAGCGCCACCACCTGTCCAAAGTTTCACTTTTACTTTGCTAATAACTTTTGAACCGTAAGGCCAATCAGCAAAATCCTTTTTTCCTCTGATTCCTGAGCTCATGACGATTCGATTGCACCCTATATCGTCATTTTCCGTCATAAAAACATGGCCGCCATTTTGAATTTTCCTAAAAAGGTACTTTTTCGAACTCGTCCTAGACGGTTTGTCCGATTTGCACGAAAATTGAATCGGATCATCTTCAGGCAGGGGTGACAAAAAGTTATTAAAATCTTGTTGATTCGTCAAACCGTTTTCGATAAACGCTCGAACAAATTTTACGTAGCGCTTGCAAAAACAGTCGTAAGGCCGTATCTCCGCAACGGTTTATCGTATTCAGACCAAACTTGGTACATGTACTCACAAGCATGACCTGAGGCTACATGCTGCGTTTCGGCACAGCGCCACCTACAGGTCCGGAGATATGAAAAATGGCTATTTTTGCTTATAACTTCTGAACAGTTTGTCCAAAAATCATAAAATTGGTCTTGATAGATTCAGGGCGTCATGCCGAGTCGACTGATATCCAATTTTGCCATATCGGCCAATTTGACTGTCGGCCATTTTGAAATTTGTGCTAAAATGCTGTATTTTAACAACGCATGAACTGATTGTTACGAAACTTGGTATGGGTCATCAGCACGATGTCCTGAAGGAGTGTGAGAAGTTTCGAAACAGCGCCACCTAGTGGTGAATTTTTTTTTTCAAATGCTTATAACTTTGGGTGTGATCGACTTATTTTCACGAAACTCATCTTTTTAGACTCCTGAATCGTTGCCGAGTCCTACGATACCAAACATGCTAGGTTTCGCCTTACGGTTTGTGTAGCGTTGTGATTTAGCGCTTAAAAAACATTTGGCTATATCTTTGAAACCGCTAGTCCGATCGAGACGAAACCACCGTCAGAAGTTTGGAAACATAGGTCGATAGCTATACGCCAATGCCCAAATGCGAAAATATTGATGTTTAGGGGTACTAATTTCCAATCAAAGTCATGTGTCAGTCATTTTTTTCGTGTTTTTTCATATAAATGTCTATAACTCCGAAGTGAATTGAGATATTTTCACCAAAATTGAGACACATATGTATGGGCTCACTCTGAGGACACGTAAAAAAAATTGTGGGACTGAGCCTCTTGGTGGCGCTATAATTGAACAAAACATGAAATTCCCATTGACTTCAATACAGTTTTGTGAAATAAAATGCTATACTAAACAAATGCATTGGTGTAATATTACGAAACTCAGATTGTGTCATCAGCACCATCCCCTGAAGGCAACCAAAATATTTCAAGACAGCGCCACCTAGTGGTCAAAAGTTATAACAAAATTTCCAAAAAGGCTAATAACTTTTGAATAAATCTGGCTATTGAAATGCCACGGGTCTTAATAGATTCCTTGGGTCAAGCCGAGAACATAGATACCAAGTTTTCCTTATTTGGCCAAACTTCCTGTCCGCCATCTTGATTTTCAGTCAAAACCTACTTTTTCGAACTCCTCCTAGACCGTTAGTCCGATTTTCACCAAAATCGAATAGTACCATCTCCAGACCGTGCCGACTAAAAGTTATGGATTTCGTGTCGATAGACGAAACCGTTTTCGTATAGCGCAGCAGCAAAGTTGAGGCATGATGCTAATAGCAATAATTAAGGCTTTATATCTGCAATGCCTTGATATATTGACACCAATCTTTGTATGTGTCATTGTCACTTCACTCTGACCACATCACATCAGTTTTGTAACTGCGCCACCTATTGGTCGAAAGTGATAATCCATCAAATCATATTTTTAATTATTGTTTCTATGATTTTTCAGGCATTTTGCCTAAAATCCTCTTTAAATGTCTTTAATTGCTCATTGTTGCAGTTGGTCTGACACTTTCAGACATGTTGGCATGTCTTGTCGTCTTATTCTGCTTGGCCCCGGTAATGGCTGCTTGCAGCTATATTTAGGGGCCAAGCACCGAAGGTGCGGAGGCACCTATTGTATCTGTTCCCGTTCTTATTATTAGGGGCCAAGCACCGAAGGTGCGGAGGCACCTATTGTATCTGTTCCCGTTCTTATTATTATTATTCTTCCTTCTTCCAACTGGGAGTCTATGGCAGCCCATAGAACCGAATGCGGGAAAGTTGTTTTGGTTTGACATTCTGATAGAGGACAGTCCCAACATTAAATACACCAATTTTGGTGTGTCTAAGTCATTCCCTCTAGCGCCACCACCTGTCCAAAGTTTCACTTTTATTTTGCTAATAACTTTTGAACCGTAAGGCCAATCAACAAAATTCTTTTTCTCTCTGATTCCTGAGCTCATGCCAATTCGATTGCACCCTATGACGTCATTTCCGTCATAACAATATGGCCGCCATTATGAATTTATCTAAAAAGCTACTTTTTCGAACTCGTCCTAGACGGTTTGTCCGATTTGCACGAAAATTGAACCAGATCATCTACAGACCATGCTGACAAAAAGTTATGGAATTCAAGTTGATTCGCTTAACAGTTTTCGATAAACCCACGAATAAATTTTACGTAGCGCTTGCGAAAACAGATGTAAAGCCGTATCTCCGCAACGCTTTATCAGATTCAGACCAAAGTTGGTACATGTCATCACAAGCATGACCTGAGGCTACATGCTGTGTTTCGGCGCAGCGCCACCTACTGGTCCGGAGATATGAAAAATGGCTATTTTTGCTTATAACTTCTGAACAGTTTGTCCAAAAATCATAAAATTGGTCTCGTTAGATTCAGGGTAACATGCCGAGTCCACTGATATCCAATATTACCATATCGGCCATTTTGGCTGTCGGCCATTTTGAATTTTGTGCTAAAATGCTGTATTTTAAGAACGCATGAACGGATTGTTACGGAACTTGGTATGGGTCATCAGCCCGATGTCCTGAAGGAGCGTGAGAAGTTTCGAAACAGCGCCACCTAGTGGTGAATTTTTTTTTTCAAATGCTTATAACTTTGGGTGTGGTCAACTTATTTTCACGAAACTCATCTTTTTAGACTCCTGAATCATTGCCGAGTCCTATGATACCAAACATGCTAGGTTTTGCCTTACGGTTTGTGTAGCGTTGTGATTTAGCGCTTAAAAAACATTTGGCTATATCTTCGAAACCGCTAGTCCGATCGAGACGAAACCACCGTCAGAAGTTTGGAAACATAGGTCGATAGCTATACGCCAATGCCCAAATGCGAAAATATTGATGTTTAGGGGTAGTAAATTCCAAACAAAGTCATGTGTCAGTCATTTTTTACGTGTTTTTTCATATAAATGCCTATAACTCTGAAGCGAATTGAGATATTTTCACCAAAACTGACACACATATGTATGGGCTCACTCTGAGGACACGTAAAAAAAATTGTGGGACTGAGCCTCTTGGTGGCGCTATAATAGAACAAAACATGAAATTCCCATTGACTTCAATAGAGTTTTGTGAAATAAAATGCTATTTTCATTCAAAACCTACTTTTTCGAACTCCTCCTAGAGTGTTTGTCCGATTTTCACCAAAATCGAATCGTATCATCTCCAGAGTGTGCTGACTAAAAGTTATGGATTTCGTGTCAATAGACGAAACCGTTTTCGTATAGCGTAGCAGCAAAGTTGAGGCATGATGCTAAAAGCACTATTCAGGCTTTATCTCTGCAACGCCTTGACATATTGACACCAAACTTTGTATGTGTCATTGTCACTTCACTCTGACCACATCACATCAGTTTTGTAACTGCGCCACCTATTGGTCGAAAGTGATAATCCATTAAATCATATTTTAAATGATTTTTTATATGATTTTTCAGCCATTTCATCTAAAATCCTCTTTAAATGTATTTAATTGCTCATTGTTCCAGTTGGTCTGACACCTTCAGCCATGTTGGCATATCCTGTCATCTGCTTGCGCTTGGCCCCGATAATTGCTGCTTGCAGCTATATTTATTCTTCTTTTTCTTCCGACTGGGCGTCTATGGCAGCCCATAGAACCGATTGCGGGAAAGTTGTTTTGATTTGACATTCTGATAGAGGACAGTGCCAACATTAAATACACCAATTTTGGTGTTTCTAAGTCATTCCCTCTAGCGCCACCACCTGTCCAAAATTTCACTTTCACTTTGCTAATAACTTTTGAACCGTAAGGCCAATCAGTAAAATCCTTTTTTACTCTTATTCCTGAGCTCATGACGATTCGATTGCACCCTATGAAGTCATTTTCCGTCATAAAAATATGGCTGCCATTTTGAAGTTTTCGAAAAACCTACTTTTTCGAACTCGTCCTAGACGGTTTGTCCGATTTGCATGAAAATTGAACCAGATCATCTTCAGGCGGTGCTGACCAAAAGTTATGGAATTCAAGTTGATTCGCTTAACCATTTTCAATAAACGCACAAACAAATTTTACGTAGCGCTAGGAAAAACAGTTGTAAGGCTGTATCTCCGCAACGGTTTATCGTATTCAGACCAAACTTGGTACATGTACTCACAAGCATGACCTGAGGCAACATGCTGCGTTTCGGCGCAGCGCCACCTACTGGTCCGGAGATATGAAAAATGGCTATTTTTGCTTATAACTTCTGAATGGTTTGTCCAAAAATCATAAAATTGGTCTCGTTAGATTCAGGGCGACATGCCGAGTTGACTGATATCCAATTTTACCATATCGGCCATTTTGACTGTCGGCCATTTTGAATTTTGTGCTAAAATGCTGTATTTTAAGAACGCATGAACGGATTGTTATGAAACTTGGTATGGGTCATCAGCACAATGTCCTGAAGGAGCGTGAGAAGTTTCGAAACAGCGCCACCTAGTGGTGAATTTTTTTTTTCAAACGCTTATAACTTTGGGTGTGGTCGACTTATTTTCACGAGACTCATCTAGTTAGTCTCCTGAAACCTTGCCGAGTCCTACGATACCAAACATGCTAGGTTTCGCCTTACGGTTTGTGTAGCGTTGTGATTTAGCGCTTAAAAAACATTTGGCTATATCTTCGAAACCGATTGTCCGATCGAGACGAAACCTCCGTCAGAAGTTTGGAAACATAGGTCGATAGCTATACGCCAATGCCCAAATGCGAAAATATTGATAGTAAGGGGTAGTAAAATTCAAACAAAGTCATGTGTCAGTCATTTTTTACGTGTTTTTTTATATAAATGTCTATAACTCTAAAGCGAATTGAGATATTTTCACCAAAACTGACACACATATGTATGGGCTCACTCTGAGGACACGTAAAAAAAATTGTGGGACTGAGCCTCTTGGTGGCGCTATAACAGAACAAAACATGAAATTCCCATTGACTTCAATACAGTTTTGTGAAATAAAATGCTATTTTCATTCACAACCTACTTTTTCAAACTCCTCCCACACCGTTTGTCCGATTTTCACCAAAATCGAATCATATCATCTCCAGACTGTGCCGACTAAAAGTTATGGATTTCGTGTCGATTGACGAAACCGTTTTCGAATAGCGCAGCAGCAAAGTTGAGGCATGATGCTAAAGGCATTATTCAGGCTTTATCTCTGCAATGCCTTGACATATTGACACCAAACTTTGTATGTGTCATTGTCACTTCACTCTGACCACATCACATCAGTTTTGTAACTGCGCCACCTATTGGTCAAAAGTGATAATCCATAAAATCATATTTTTATTTACTGTTTCTATGATTTTTCAGGCATTTTGCCTAAAATCCTCTTTAATGTCTTTAATTGCTCATTGTCGCAGTTGGTCTGACACTTTAAGCAATGTTGGCATGTCTTGTCGTCTGATTGTGCTTGGCCCCGGTAATTGCTGCTTGCAGCTATATTTAGGGGCCAAGCACCGAAGGTGCGGAGGCACCTATTGTATCCGTTCGCGTTCTTATTATTAGGGGCCAAGCACCGAAGGTGCGGAGGCACCTATTGTTTTCGTTCCCGTTCTTATTATTATTAGGGGCCAAGCACCGAAGGTGCGGAGGCACCTATTGTTTTTGTTCGCGTTCTTATTATTAGGGGCCAAGCACCGAAGGTGCGGAGGCACCTATTGTTTTTGTTCGCGTTCTTATTATTATTAGGGGCCAAGCACCGAAGGTGCGGAGGCACCTATTGTATCTGTTCCCGTTCTTATTATTATTAGGGGCCAAGCACCGAAGGTGCGGAGGCACCTATTGTATCCGTTCCGTTTCTTATTATTATTATTAGGGGCCAAGCACAGAATGTGCGTAGGCACCTATTGTATCTGTTAGCGTACCAAAAATAATTCTTCTTTTTCTTCCGCTCTGGGAGTCTATGGCAGCCCATAGAACCGATCGCGGGAAAGTTGTAATGGTTTGACATTCTGATAGAGGACAGTCCCAACATTAAATACACCAATTTTGGTGTGTCTAAGTCATTCCCTCTAGCGCCACCAACTGTCCAAAGTTGCACTCATGTTTGTGCTAATAACTTTTGAACCACAAGGGCTAGAAACAAAATTCTTTTTTCCTCTGATTCCTGAGCTCATGACGATTCGATTGCACCATATGATGTCATTTTCCGTCATAATAATTTTTCCGCCATTTTGAATTTTCCGAAAAAGCTACTTTTTCGAACTCCTCCTAGGCCGTTGCTCCAATTTCCATGAAAATTGAATCAGATCATCTACAGACCATGCCGACAAAAAGTTATGGAATTCAAGTTGATTCGCTTAGCAATTTTCGAAAAAACCCACAAACAAATTTTACGTAGCGCTTGCGAAAACAGACGTAAGGCTGTATCTCCGCAACGCTTTATTGGATTCAGACCAAAGTTGGCACATGTCATCACAAGCATGACCTGAGGCTACATGCTGCGTTTCGGCGCAGCGCCACCTACTGGTCCGGAGATATGAAAAATGGCTATTTTTGCTTATAACTTCTGAACAGTTTGCCCAAAAATCATCAAATTGGTCTCGTTAGATTCAGGCCAACATGCTGAGTTGACTGATATCCAATTTTACCATATCGGCCATTTTGGCTGTCGGACATTTTTAATTTTGTGCTAAAATGCTGTATTTTAAGAACGCATGAATGGATTGTTACGAAACATGGTATGGGTCATCAGCACGATGCCCTGAAGGAGTGTGAGAAGTTTCGAAACAGCGCCACCTTGTGGTCAAAAGTTATAACAACATTTCCAAAAAGGCTAATAACCTTTGAATCAATCTGCCTATTGAAATGCCACTGGTCTTAATAGATTCCCTGGGTCACGCTGAGAACATAGATACCAAGTTTGCCATATTTGGCCGAACTTCCTGTCCGCCATCTTGATTTTTAGTCAAAACCTACTTTTTCGAACTCCTCCTAGACCATTTGTCCGATTTTCACCAAAATCGAATCGTATCATCTCCACACTGTACCGACAAAAAGTTATGGAATTCGTGTTGATTCGTCAAACCGTTCTCGAATACCTCGCAAACAAATTTTACGTTGTGCTACAGCTACAGATTTAGTGCAAAAGTACTAAATCGCCCATAACTCCTAGACTCCGTTTGTCCTAGACTCAAGTGTCTTACACCAATGTGATCCCTGGCTCAAGGCGGACAAAATGACCATCTCCAAGTTCGATTTAGGCCCGAAAAATGTTCTGCTATGTCGAATTTTGTCCGAAACCTACTTTTGCAAACTAGTCCTAGGTTTTTCGCCAGATCGGAACCAAACCAGTCTAGGACATTTCTCTGGACTCTCTTGTTCAGTAATTTTCGAAAAAAAGTTGAACTTTTGCATTTGGGTGGCTGTAACAGGGTCATTTAGAAAAGGGGCGTGGCAAAATACACTAAAAAAGCCTATAAATCCCAAATGAAAACTCAGAACTTCACCAAAATTGATGAGCATATGTGTCAGAACATGGTGAGGAAGCATGCAGAGTTTCATGGAGATCGGACCACAGGTAGCGCTATAACTGGCAAAAAGCCTTCATTCTTATTAGGGGTTCAAGCATGAAATGCTGAAACCCTATTGTAATTGTAAGGATTCGTAAAACGCATCGTGCAGGCCAAACCGTAAGGCCTAGAGATGTGAAACCTGGCCAGATGGTAGGCCTCAATTTGGGGACAACCTATCAGAGTATGACCCCGAATGGCCCATAGGTGGCGCTACAGCGACCAAAAGTACAAAGTCGCCCATAACTCTTAGACCGTTTGTCCCAGGATCAAGTGTCTTATATCGTTGGAATCCTTGGCTCAAGGCGGGCAAAATTGCTATCTCCGATTTTGATGCCGGCAGGGAAAATTTTCTGCTATGTCGAATTTTGTCCAAAACCTACTTTTGCGAACTAGTCCCTGGTTTTTCGCCCGATCGGAACCAAACCAGTCTAGGACATTTCTCTGGACTCTCTCGATCAATAGTTTTCGAAAAAAAAGTAGAATTTTTGCATTTGGTTGGCTATAACAGGGTCATTTGGAAAATGGGCGGGGCAAAATACAGTCGAAAGCCTATAAATCCTAAACAAAAACTCAGAACATCACGAAAATCGCTGAGCATATGTGTCATCACATGGTGAACAAGCGTGCCGAGTTTCATGCAGATCGGACCATAGGTGGCGCTATAAATGGCAAAAAGGTTCCCTTATTATTAGGGGCCAAGCACAGAATGTGCGTAGGCACCTATTGTATCTGTTAGCGTACCAAAAATAATTCTTCTTTTTCTTCCGCTCTGGGAGTCTATGGCAGCCCATAGAACCGATCGCGGGAAAGTTGTAATGGTTTGACATTCTGATAGAGGACAGTCCCAACATTAAATACACCAATTTTGGTGTGTCTAAGTCATTCCCTCTAGCGCCACCAACTGTCCAAAGTTGCACTCATGTTTGTGCTAATAACTTTTGAACCACAAGGGCTAGAAACAAAATTCTTTTTTCCTCTGATTCCTGAGCTCATGACGATTCGATTGCACCATATGATGTCATTTTCCGTCATAATAATTTTTCCGCCATTTTGAATTTTCCGAAAAAGCTACTTTTTCGAACTCCTCCTAGGCCGTTGCTCCAATTTCCATGAAAATTGAATCAGATCATCTACAGACCATGCCGACAAAAAGTTATGGAATTCAAGTTGATTCGCTTAGCAATTTTCGAAAAAACCCACAAACAAATTTTACGTAGCGCTTGCGAAAACAGACGTAAGGCTGTATCTCCGCAACGCTTTATTGGATTCAGACCAAAGTTGGCACATGTCATCACAAGCATGACCTGAGGCTACATGCTGCGTTTCGGCGCAGCGCCACCTACTGGTCCGGAGATATGAAAAATGGCTATTTTTGCTTATAACTTCTGAACAGTTTGCCCAAAAATCATCAAATTGGTCTCGTTAGATTCAGGCCAACATGCTGAGTTGACTGATATCCAATTTTACCATATCGGCCATTTTGGCTGTCGGACATTTTTAATTTTGTGCTAAAATGCTGTATTTTAAGAACGCATGAATGGATTGTTACGAAACATGGTATGGGTCATCAGCACGATGCCCTGAAGGAGTGTGAGAAGTTTCGAAACAGCGCCACCTTGTGGTCAAAAGTTATAACAACATTTCCAAAAAGGCTAATAACCTTTGAATCAATCTGCCTATTGAAATGCCACTGGTCTTAATAGATTCCCTGGGTCACGCTGAGAACATAGATACCAAGTTTGCCATATTTGGCCGAACTTCCTGTCCGCCATCTTGATTTTTAGTCAAAACCTACTTTTTCGAACTCCTCCTAGACCATTTGTCCGATTTTCACCAAAATCGAATCGTATCATCTCCACACTGTACCGACAAAAAGTTATGGAATTCGTGTTGATTCGTCAAACCGTTCTCGAATACCTCGCAAACAAATTTTACGTTGTGCTACAGCTACAGATTTAGTGCAAAAGTACTAAATCGCCCATAACTCCTAGACTCCGTTTGTCCTAGACTCAAGTGTCTTACACCAATGTGATCCCTGGCTCAAGGCGGACAAAATGACCATCTCCAAGTTCGATTTAGGCCCGAAAAATGTTCTGCTATGTCGAATTTTGTCCGAAACCTACTTTTGCAAACTAGTCCTAGGTTTTTCGCCAGATCGGAACCAAACCAGTCTAGGACATTTCTCTGGACTCTCTTGTTCAGTAATTTTCGAAAAAAAGTTGAACTTTTGCATTTGGGTGGCTGTAACAGGGTCATTTAGAAAAGGGGCGTGGCAAAATACACTAAAAAAGCCTATAAATCCCAAATGAAAACTCAGAACTTCACCAAAATTGATGAGCATATGTGTCAGAACATGGTGAGGAAGCATGCAGAGTTTCATGGAGATCGGACCACAGGTAGCGCTATAACTGGCAAAAAGCCTTCATTCTTATTAGGGGTTCAAGCATGAAATGCTGAAACCCTATTGT
The DNA here is from genome assembly GCF_951802725.1 of Rutilus rutilus. Lineage (NCBI taxonomy): Eukaryota > Metazoa > Chordata > Actinopteri > Cypriniformes > Leuciscidae > Rutilus > Rutilus rutilus. Next base: position 21,718,747 of record NC_140216.1, read on the forward strand.
AATTGTAAGGATTCGTAAAACGCATCGTGCAGGCCAAACCGTAAGGCCTAGAGATGTGAAACCTGGCCAGATGGTAGGCCTCAATTTGGGGACAACCTATCAGAGTATGACCCCGAATGGCCCATAGGTGGCGCTACAGCGACCAAAAGTACAAAGTCGCCCATAACTCTTAGACCGTTTGTCCCAGGATCAAGTGTCTTATATCGTTGGAATCCTTGGCTCAAGGCGGGCAAAATTGCTATCTCCGATTTTGATGCCGGCAGGGAAAATTTTCTGCTATGTCGAATTTTGTCCAAAACCTACTTTTGCGAACTAGTCCCTGGTTTTTCGCCCGATCGGAACCAAACCAGTCTAGGACATTTCTCTGGACTCTCTCGATCAATAGTTTTCGAAAAAAAAGTAGAATTTTTGCATTTGGTTGGCTATAACAGGGTCATTTGGAAAATGGGCGGGGCAAAATACAGTCGAAAGCCTATAAATCCTAAACAAAAACTCAGAACATCACGAAAATCGCTGAGCATATGTGTCATCACATGGTGAACAAGCGTGCCGAGTTTCATGCAGATCGGACCATAGGTGGCGCTATAAATGGCAAAAAGGTTCCCTTATTATTAGGGGCCAAGCACAGAATGTGCGTAGGCACCTATTGTATCTGTTAGCGTACCAAAAATAATTCTTCTTTTTCTTCCGCTCTGGGAGTCTATGGCAGCCCATAGAACCGATCGCGGGAAAGTTGTAATGGTTTGACATTCTGATAGAGGACAGTCCCAACATTAAATACACCAATTTTGGTGTGTCTAAGTCATTCCCTCTAGCGCCACCAACTGTCCAAAGTTGCACTCATGTTTGTGCTAATAACTTTTGAACCACAAGGGCTAGAAACAAAATTCTTTTTTCCTCTGATTCCTGAGCTCATGACGATTCGATTGCACCATATGATGTCATTTTCCGTCATAATAATTTTTCCGCCATTTTGAATTTTCCGAAAAAGCTACTTTTTCGAACTCCTCCTAGGCCGTTGCTCCAATTTCCATGAAAATTGAATCAGATCATCTACAGACCATGCCGACAAAAAGTTATGGAATTCAAGTTGATTCGCTTAGCAATTTTCGAAAAAACCCACAAACAAATTTTACGTAGCGCTTGCGAAAACAGACGTAAGGCTGTATCTCCGCAACGCTTTATTGGATTCAGACCAAAGTTGGCACATGTCATCACAAGCATGACCTGAGGCTACATGCTGCGTTTCGGCGCAGCGCCACCTACTGGTCCGGAGATATGAAAAATGGCTATTTTTGCTTATAACTTCTGAACAGTTTGCCCAAAAATCATCAAATTGGTCTCGTTAGATTCAGGCCAACATGCTGAGTTGACTGATATCCAATTTTACCATATCGGCCATTTTGGCTGTCGGACATTTTTAATTTTGTGCTAAAATGCTGTATTTTAAGAACGCATGAATGGATTGTTACGAAACATGGTATGGGTCATCAGCACGATGCCCTGAAGGAGTGTGAGAAGTTTCGAAACAGCGCCACCTTGTGGTCAAAAGTTATAACAACATTTCCAAAAAGGCTAATAACCTTTGAATCAATCTGCCTATTGAAATGCCACTGGTCTTAATAGATTCCCTGGGTCACGCTGAGAACATAGATACCAAGTTTGCCATATTTGGCCGAACTTCCTGTCCGCCATCTTGATTTTTAGTCAAAACCTACTTTTTCGAACTCCTCCTAGACCATTTGTCCGATTTTCACCAAAATCGAATCGTATCATCTCCACACTGTACCGACAAAAAGTTATGGAATTCGTGTTGATTCGTCAAACCGTTCTCGAATACCTCGCAAACAAATTTTACGTTGTGCTACAGCTACAGATTTAGTGCAAAAGTACTAAATCGCCCATAACTCCTAGACTCCGTTTGTCCTAGACTCAAGTGTCTTACACCAATGTGATCCCTGGCTCAAGGCGGACAAAATGACCATCTCCAAGTTCGATTTAGGCCCGAAAAATGTTCTGCTATGTCGAATTTTGTCCGAAACCTACTTTTGCAAACTAGTCCTAGGTTTTTCGCCAGATCGGAACCAAACCAGTCTAGGACATTTCTCTGGACTCTCTTGTTCAGTAATTTTCGAAAAAAAGTTGAACTTTTGCATTTGGGTGGCTGTAACAGGGTCATTTAGAAAAGGGGCGTGGCAAAATACACTAAAAAAGCCTATAAATCCCAAATGAAAACTCAGAACTTCACCAAAATTGATGAGCATATGTGTCAGAACATGGTGAGGAAGCATGCAGAGTTTCATGGAGATCGGACCACAGGTAGCGCTATAACTGGCAAAAAGCCTTCATTCTTATTAGGGGTTCAAGCATGAAATGCTGAAACCCTATTGTAATTGTAAGGATTCGTAAAACGCATCGTGCAGGCCAAACCGTAAGGCCTAGAGATGTGAAACCTGGCCAGATGGTAGGCCTCAATTTGGGGACAACCTATCAGAGTATGACCCCGAATGGCCCATAGGTGGCGCTACAGCGACCAAAAGTACAAAGTCGCCCATAACTCTTAGACCGTTTGTCCCAGGATCAAGTGTCTTATATCGTTGGAATCCTTGGCTCAAGGCGGGCAAAATTGCTATCTCCGATTTTGATGCCGGCAGGGAAAATTTTCTGCTATGTCGAATTTTGTCCAAAACCTACTTTTGCGAACTAGTCCCTGGTTTTTCGCCCGATCGGAACCAAACCAGTCTAGGACATTTCTCTGGACTCTCTCGATCAATAGTTTTCGAAAAAAAAGTAGAATTTTTGCATTTGGTTGGCTATAACAGGGTCATTTGGAAAATGGGCGGGGCAAAATACAGTCGAAAGCCTATAAATCCTAAACAAAAACTCAGAACATCACGAAAATCGCTGAGCATATGTGTCATCACATGGTGAACAAGCGTGCCGAGTTTCATGCAGATCGGACCATAGGTGGCGCTATAAATGGCAAAAAGGTTCCCTTATTATTAGGGGCCAAGCACAGAATGTGCGTAGGCACCTATTGTATCTGTTAGCGTACCAAAAATAATTCTTCTTTTTCTTCCGCTCTGGGAGTCTATGGCAGCCCATAGAACCGATCGCGGGAAAGTTGTAATGGTTTGACATTCTGATAGAGGACAGTCCCAACATTAAATACACCAATTTTGGTGTGTCTAAGTCATTCCCTCTAGCGCCACCAACTGTCCAAAGTTGCACTCATGTTTGTGCTAATAACTTTTGAACCACAAGGGCTAGAAACAAAATTCTTTTTTCCTCTGATTCCTGAGCTCATGACGATTCGATTGCACCATATGATGTCATTTTCCGTCATAATAATTTTTCCGCCATTTTGAATTTTCCGAAAAAGCTACTTTTTCGAACTCCTCCTAGGCCGTTGCTCCAATTTCCATGAAAATTGAATCAGATCATCTACAGACCATGCCGACAAAAAGTTATGGAATTCAAGTTGATTCGCTTAGCAATTTTCGAAAAAACCCACAAACAAATTTTACGTAGCGCTTGCGAAAACAGACGTAAGGCTGTATCTCCGCAACGCTTTATTGGATTCAGACCAAAGTTGGCACATGTCATCACAAGCATGACCTGAGGCTACATGCTGCGTTTCGGCGCAGCGCCACCTACTGGTCCGGAGATATGAAAAATGGCTATTTTTGCTTATAACTTCTGAACAGTTTGCCCAAAAATCATCAAATTGGTCTCGTTAGATTCAGGCCAACATGCTGAGTTGACTGATATCCAATTTTACCATATCGGCCATTTTGGCTGTCGGACATTTTTAATTTTGTGCTAAAATGCTGTATTTTAAGAACGCATGAATGGATTGTTACGAAACATGGTATGGGTCATCAGCACGATGCCCTGAAGGAGTGTGAGAAGTTTCGAAACAGCGCCACCTTGTGGTCAAAAGTTATAACAACATTTCCAAAAAGGCTAATAACCTTTGAATCAATCTGCCTATTGAAATGCCACTGGTCTTAATAGATTCCCTGGGTCACGCTGAGAACATAGATACCAAGTTTGCCATATTTGGCCGAACTTCCTGTCCGCCATCTTGATTTTTAGTCAAAACCTACTTTTTCGAACTCCTCCTAGACCATTTGTCCGATTTTCACCAAAATCGAATCGTATCATCTCCACACTGTACCGACAAAAAGTTATGGAATTCGTGTTGATTCGTCAAACCGTTCTCGAATACCTCGCAAACAAATTTTACGTTGTGCTACAGCTACAGATTTAGTGCAAAAGTACTAAATCGCCCATAACTCCTAGACTCCGTTTGTCCTAGACTCAAGTGTCTTACACCAATGTGATCCCTGGCTCAAGGCGGACAAAATGACCATCTCCAAGTTCGATTTAGGCCCGAAAAATGTTCTGCTATGTCGAATTTTGTCCGAAACCTACTTTTGCAAACTAGTCCTAGGTTTTTCGCCAGATCGGAACCAAACCAGTCTAGGACATTTCTCTGGACTCTCTTGTTCAGTAATTTTCGAAAAAAAGTTGAACTTTTGCATTTGGGTGGCTGTAACAGGGTCATTTAGAAAAGGGGCGTGGCAAAATACACTAAAAAAGCCTATAAATCCCAAATGAAAACTCAGAACTTCACCAAAATTGATGAGCATATGTGTCAGAACATGGTGAGGAAGCATGCAGAGTTTCATGGAGATCGGACCACAGGTAGCGCTATAACTGGCAAAAAGCCTTCATTCTTATTAGGGGTTCAAGCATGAAATGCTGAAACCCTATTGTAATTGTAAGGATTCGTAAAACGCATCGTGCAGGCCAAACCGTAAGGCCTAGAGATGTGAAACCTGGCCAGATGGTAGGCCTCAATTTGGGGACAACCTATCAGAGTATGACCCCGAATGGCCCATAGGTGGCGCTACAGCGACCAAAAGTACAAAGTCGCCCATAACTCTTAGACCGTTTGTCCCAGGATCAAGTGTCTTATATCGTTGGAATCCTTGGCTCAAGGCGGGCAAAATGGCTATCTCCGATTTGCTCGCCCTTCAGGCGCCAATTTCGAGTAAATTGCATTTTTTTGAAAAACCTATTTTTGCAAACTTCTCCTTAGTTTTTCGCCCGATCGGAACCAAACCACTGCAAGAATATTCTCTGGAGTCTGACAATCAATAATCATCCAAAAAATTCTAAATTTCAATTAACGGTCGATAAGGGGAACTAAAATCTTTGATGGCACCAGGGCCACTTTTACTAAAATTGTTATAAATTGTGAACGGAAAGAGATTTTTTTGCTAAACTTGGGACACATCTTCCTGAGCACAATCTGAGATCACCCGAAAAAAAATCGCAACAATTGGCCACTAGGTGGCACTATAAAACGGTTATAACTTGTGAACGGAAATAGATATTTTCGCAAAACTTGGGACACATGTTCATGAGCTCATTCTGAGGTCACGTGAAAAAAAATCATGACAATTGGCCACTTGGTGGCGCTATAAAATGGTTATAACTTGTGAACGGAATGAGATATTTTCACTAAACTTGGGACACATGTTCATAAGCTCAATCTGAGTTGACATGAAAAAAATCTTGACAATTGGCCACTTGGTGGCGCTATAACAGTGAAAAAAATCATGAAAATAGCTATAAGCGCACCCAACCGTTAGTCTACTGAAAATTAGCACGCAGTGTCTTTGTCCAGGGTGCCATGATAGTCTATGAGAACATTGGTGTATCTCAAAAAACTCAGTATAGGTCATTGGCACAAAGCCTTGAAGGACCCTTAGAAGTTTCAAGAAAGCCCATGTTTTTTCACAGGAGTGACCTCCTAAGAATCCTTGCCGAGTCCAACAATACCAAACATGCCAGGTTTCGCCTTATGGTTTTTGTAAGTGTCATTTAGAGCTTTAAAAAATTGTGGTTATCTTCAAAGCCGTTAGTCTGATCTAGACAACAACAAAAAAACAAAGGAAATTTGAAAACATAGGTAAATAGCTGAACAATAACGGCAAATGTTAAAATTATGATAGGAACTGACAAAAAAATTAATTAAATCCAATCAATTTCACCCATGGATCATTTTTTAAACTCACATGTTTGAAACGAACAATGATGGATTGTGATGAAATTTGTTTTGAATCGGGACTGGCGAATCCCCGTCCATACTGTCAATGACCGTTCGCAAAGACCCACCCACTTTAGTTACTGTTGCTATGTCTGACAAGCGACGCCACTCTCACACCACACCAAGTTCTCACACAGTGAAAAATACATTGCGGATCAGAAAAAAGACTGCGCGCTGACAGACAAGTACTTTTGATATGAAACAGGGTCTCTGCGGATCCTTAAACAGTATTAAAATGTCTTAAATAAAATATACGTTTTTTAAGGTCTTAAAATGTATTCAATTTCGCTAATTTTCGAAGAGTGGCATTAAATTTCATATGGGCGGCATTAAATTTCATCTGGGCGGAATGAAAAAAAGATATGTCTGGAGAAACTATTTTCCATGCTAACATTATTTCACCAGCGCACGTCCCTGTCTAATAGGCATGTCACTTAAATAACGATCGGAACGCGTCGCTGGGTAACACTGTTTGAGAGGGTCCTTTTTCATGCGGCGCGGGTGTTTTTATATGAATGTATCTGAAGTGAACTGACGATCTTTAGAAAAGCTTCGTTGTTATTACGATTGAATCTTTCTTTATCTTTCCTGATAAAGCAGCGTTTATGAGCTTTGCTTTGTGTACAGCCGTTACCGGGGAAACCACTATTTCTGCCGCTCCTAAAGCGCCTCCTGCTGGCACCTCTTTGTAAACAGCCTTGCAAACCTGTATTAATACTAGTGTGGAGGTTTTCTATAATATTCACTCATACAGTAAATTAGGGCATTCTAAGTCAATCTACTGCAGTATTTCCTCTCTCACTCAGTAGAAAATGTGGTTAACACCCAGTCATTTACCGTGAAACCAGTAGACTATAATTTAGCAAAATACTGTGATGTGTATTTTTGGTCATACCGCCCAGCACTAGCATAAGGCAATTTTTCTGGATGTTTATGTTTGCACACCTTATCTTATGGTAAACTAAACTTACTTTATTTAAATATTTGACAGACATAGGCTATCTTAATAAAATTCTCTTGGTATCATTGCTTTAGGAATAAGTTGGCAGTTTTTATGTTTGTGTAGGGTTAGGGTTAGGGGTTGTGTTTTTCATATTTTTAGGAATGTACAAAGGAACTAAATCTCAGGAATATGCTCTCCATGTCAATGGATGGACCCTCTGTTAATTGGAAATGTATGAATCTCCTGCAAAAAGAGCATGCTGAGCAATTTGCTGGGACACAAATTCAAATTGTCAATTTGAATTAGAGCCCTGCATTTCAGCCCGAGCCCGACGGGCCCCGACTTTTTTACGCCCCTAGGGCCAGGCTTCAGGCCAATTTTCACGTCATAGTTCACATGCGGGCCGGGCCTCGGGCCTTTTTTGGGTTATCCTTTTTATATTTTTAGACATTAATTAAAAAAATATGAGAACTTGACGTCGACGATAGAAAAACAAACATAGAAAGACATTTAATAACCTCATAACTTTCATAATCGTAAAATTACACTGACATATGATTGATGACAGTCTCACGCACGCACGCACGCACGCACACATACACACAGAAGGTTTCCCGTCAGCGCAACCAACGATTCACCTCATGTGCAAATAATGGAGAATATTAAGAGAAAAATCGCAGAGTGATAGAAGAGAGGACTGGGTTAAAATCTTCCACTGTGGATGCTATTCTTTTTCTCCACGATGCTCTGTAGAGACTGTTCTAACTTTTCGTTTGATTGGACTTTATTTCCGTTTAACTGTTGGAAACTACTGGAAAAAAGAATGGCCATGTTCTGTGGTGCATTTTTTAGGTAAGATAACCTGCAAGTTTGTTTTTGATTTATTTAATTTAATTTGTTTAGATTGGCTATTGCTCATTTCGTTTGCGAGCGCTGTTGCGAGCAGCCTGAGCCTGCCTCAGTATTTCAAAAATGTTTTACTCACTGTGGTTTAATAAATAAACATTAAACTAACTGTCTGTGTGATATGCTTGAAGTGTTTTATATCTATGGATTTTGTTGTAGCCAAGTAAAGTATTAGCGTTGATTTGAGAGGCTAAATTGATCAAACATGTTTTACTCGCTGTTGGCTCGGCTTGCTTGGTCGTCATTTATTTATTTATTTTTAATGCTCCAAACATTTGTCTAAATTAACTTAATAAAGAAATGAAAAGAAAAGAAACATAACGAACAAAACGGACATATTTTAATGGATGCAAATAGGGCAGGCTGCCGCTGTAAAAAAAAAAAAAAAAAAAAAAAAAAAAAAACGGGCTCGGGTCGGACTCGGGCTGATAATTCTGATGAGCTGTCGGACACGGGTCGGGCTAGGGCCTGAGCGTCTCGGGCCAGGGCCGGGCTCGGGCCTAGATTTGAGGCCCGTGCAGAGCTCTAATTTGAATTGACCATTTCAAATTCTTTGCTGTTGTTTGGAAACTAATTCCCTTTTTTACTCCATCCATTTTTTGGACTGCGTTTAACTTGTCATTTACAATTTGATTTGTTATGCGCTGTTTGTACGTTATTTACAGCAGTATTGTTGTTGTATTGAGAAGGCAGTTGCCTGACATGCACTTTGTTGCTAAATATACACTGACTATTTGCACTGTTGCTCAAATACAAATGTGCTTTGTTAACCTGAACAGCCTAGAGTGTAGTTTTTATATATATTTTTGTCGTGGTAATGGTCTTAATTTTTATTCTTGAAGGTCTTAAAAGTCATTAAATTTGTTGAGCAAAAATGTGCAGATACCCTGTGAAACAAAGTCTCACCTTTCAAATGTAGTCATTTTTTAGAGACATTTAAACAATAAATACCGTTTTGTGACTCCTTAATGTGTCTGACAGATCGCTGTAGACTCGAGGCTCAGTTAAAGCTGCTTGTGAACCGATCATCTCTTCCTTCTAGTTAATTTATAGCATTAAAATAAACATGAATGAACATAAAAGGAATGTTGTTTTAAAGTGCTAAGACGTCAGAACACTTTGTTTTTCAAATTTAATTCCTCCTATGTTAATCTACTAACTCTCCTGACTGCTTTGTTGGACAAAATGGCGGATTATGATTAGTCAGATCGCCTGTCAATCAAACTCCCTGCGAAGGGTCAATTGAGAATGCCTGTGCGCACAATCCTGATCTAATCGACAACTTTGCAGTTCACATAGGAAAGCCCGGAAAATACCGCTATAATGTAAGAGAGCATTTTTTTCATGTATTTGGACCTAGGCCTAACAATGTTTTATAATGCGCTGTCCCCATTGTTTTTTTGTTATTTTTTTGTTTTGTTTTTGCTGAGCGTAGGCTACTCCTGATTTTGTTAGTCATCTCATCTCTTATATGCTGTGTATGATCATATCCTGCCCTATTCATGGTAGCCTACTCGCAGACATTGCGTCATCAATGTCATCAATTGCGTCATCAAGGGGCCCGCCTTGATAATCCTACTTAAGGGCCCAGTGTTGGCTCGTTACGCCACTGAATATAATTGTCTAAACTCCTTATCAAAATTAAATATTTACAACAAATCTGACACATATATATGGGCACACTTTGAGTACTACTAATAAAAGTGGTGGAGATCAGGCAAGACTATAAGAAGACTCAGGAAAAAAGGTGCTATAACTGTAAAAACGCTTTAAAACCATATATTTCCTATGGCAAACTGCCTGTATTGGCTGTAAATTGAATTTTTCATCTATGATGGCAGTTGTTAAATGCTTTCTAAATAAAACTTAATGTCTTTTGATGCTTGTGTGCTTAAAGGCCTTAAAGGCCTTAACTGCTTGAACCCCGATAAATGCTGCTTGCAGCTTTAATTAGGGGCCAAGCACCGAAGGTGCGTAGGCACCTATTGTATCTGTTCCCGTTTTTATTATTAGGGGCCAAGCACCGAAGGTGCGTAGGCACCTATTGTATCGGTTCCCGTTTTTATTAGGGGCCAAGCACCGAAGGTGCGGAGGCACCTATTGTATCTGTTCCCGTTCTTATTATTAGGGGCCAAGCACCGAAGGTGCGTAGGCACCTATTGTATCTGTTCCCGTTCCTATTATTATTATTATTCTTCCGTTTCTTCCGACTTGGAGTCTATGGCAGCCCATAGAACCGCTTGCGGGAAAGTTTTGAAATTTGGGACACTGATAGAGGACAGTCTGAACTGTCACCATAGCAAATTTGGTGTCTTAAAACCAATCCCTCTAGCGCCACCAACTGTCCAAAGTTGCACTTGCACAGACAATTCGATTGCACCATTTTCCATCATAAAAATTTTTCCGCCATTTAGAATTTTCCGAAAAACCTACTTTTTCGAACTCCTCCTAGGCCGTTGCTCCAATTTCCACGAAAATTGAATCCGATCATCTTCATACCATGCCGACAAAAAATTATGGAATTCGTGTTGATTAGTCAAACCGTTCTCGAATACAGCGCAAACAAATTTTACGTAGCGCTTGCGAAAACAGACACAAACCTGTATCTCCGGAACGCTTTATCGTATTCAGACCAAATATGGTACATGTCATCACAGGCATGACCTGAGGCTACATGCTGCGTTTCGGCGCAGCGCCACCTACTGGTCCAGAAATATGAAAAATGGTAATAGAACAAAACATGAAATTCCCATTGACTTCAATACAGTTTTGTGAAATAAAATGCTTTACTAAACAAATGCATTGTTGTAATATTACAAAACTCAGAATGTGCCATCAACACCATCCCCTGAAGGTACCCAAAATATTTTGAGACAGCGCCATCTAGTGGTCAAAAGTTATAAAAACATTTACAAAAAGGATAATAACTTTTGATTAAATCTGGCTATTGAAACGCCACTGGTCTTAATAGATTCCCTGGGTAAAGCCGAGAACATAGATACCAAGTTTTACTTATTTGGCCGAACTTCCTGTCCGCCATCTTGATTTTCATTCAAAACCTACTTTTTCAAACTCCTCCTAGACCGTTTGTCCGATTTTCACCAAAATCGAATCGCATCATCTCCAGACCGTGCCGACTAAAAGTTATGGATTTCGTGTCGATAAACGAAACCGTTTTCGTATACCGCAGCAGCAAAGTTGAGGCATGATGCCAAAAGCACTATTCAGTCTTTATCTCTGCAATGCCTTGACATATTGACACCAAACTTTGTATGTGTCATTGTCACTTCACTCTGACCACATCACATCAGTTTTGTAACTGCTCCACCTATTGGTAGAAAGTGATAATCCATTAAATCATATTATGAATTACTTTTTATATGATTTTTCAGCCATTTCGCCTAAAATCCTCTTTAAATGTCTTTAATTGCTCATTGTTGCAGTTGGTCTGACACCTTCAGCCATGTTGGCATATCCTGTCATCTGCTTGCGCTTGGCCCCGATAATTGCTGCTTGCAGCTATATTTATTATTAGGGGCCAAGCACCGAAGGTGCGGAGGCACCTATTGTATCTGTTCCCGTTCTTATTATTCTTCTTCTTCCGCCATGGGAGTCTATGGCAGCCCATAGAACCGATTGCGGGAAAGTTGTTTTGGTTTGACATTCTGATAGAGGACAGTCCCAACATTAAGTACACCAATTTTTGTGTTTCTAAGTCATTCCCTCTAGCGCCACCACCTGTCCAAAGTTTCACTTTTACTTTGCTAATAACTTTTGAACCGTAAGGCCAATCAGCAAAATCCTTTTTTCCTCTGATTCCTGAGCTCATGACGATTCGATTGCACCCTATATCGTCATTTTCCGTCATAAAAACATGGCCGCCATTTTGAATTTTCCTAAAAAGGTACTTTTTCGAACTCGTCCTAGACGGTTTGTCCGATTTGCACGAAAATTGAATCGGATCATCTTCAGGCAGGGGTGACAAAAAGTTATTAAAATCTTGTTGATTCGTCAAACCGTTTTCGATAAACGCTCGAACAAATTTTACGTAGCGCTTGCAAAAACAGTCGTAAGGCCGTATCTCCGCAACGGTTTATCGTATTCAGACCAAACTTGGTACATGTACTCACAAGCATGACCTGAGGCTACATGCTGCGTTTCGGCACAGCGCCACCTACAGGTCCGGAGATATGAAAAATGGCTATTTTTGCTTATAACTTCTGAACAGTTTGTCCAAAAATCATAAAATTGGTCTTGATAGATTCAGGGCGTCATGCCGAGTCGACTGATATCCAATTTTGCCATATCGGCCAATTTGACTGTCGGCCATTTTGAAATTTGTGCTAAAATGCTGTATTTTAACAACGCATGAACTGATTGTTACGAAACTTGGTATGGGTCATCAGCACGATGTCCTGAAGGAGTGTGAGAAGTTTCGAAACAGCGCCACCTAGTGGTGAATTTTTTTTTTCAAATGCTTATAACTTTGGGTGTGATCGACTTATTTTCACGAAACTCATCTTTTTAGACTCCTGAATCGTTGCCGAGTCCTACGATACCAAACATGCTAGGTTTCGCCTTACGGTTTGTGTAGCGTTGTGATTTAGCGCTTAAAAAACATTTGGCTATATCTTTGAAACCGCTAGTCCGATCGAGACGAAACCACCGTCAGAAGTTTGGAAACATAGGTCGATAGCTATACGCCAATGCCCAAATGCGAAAATATTGATGTTTAGGGGTACTAATTTCCAATCAAAGTCATGTGTCAGTCATTTTTTTCGTGTTTTTTCATATAAATGTCTATAACTCCGAAGTGAATTGAGATATTTTCACCAAAATTGAGACACATATGTATGGGCTCACTCTGAGGACACGTAAAAAAAATTGTGGGACTGAGCCTCTTGGTGGCGCTATAATTGAACAAAACATGAAATTCCCATTGACTTCAATACAGTTTTGTGAAATAAAATGCTATACTAAACAAATGCATTGGTGTAATATTACGAAACTCAGATTGTGTCATCAGCACCATCCCCTGAAGGCAACCAAAATATTTCAAGACAGCGCCACCTAGTGGTCAAAAGTTATAACAAAATTTCCAAAAAGGCTAATAACTTTTGAATAAATCTGGCTATTGAAATGCCACGGGTCTTAATAGATTCCTTGGGTCAAGCCGAGAACATAGATACCAAGTTTTCCTTATTTGGCCAAACTTCCTGTCCGCCATCTTGATTTTCAGTCAAAACCTACTTTTTCGAACTCCTCCTAGACCGTTAGTCCGATTTTCACCAAAATCGAATAGTACCATCTCCAGACCGTGCCGACTAAAAGTTATGGATTTCGTGTCGATAGACGAAACCGTTTTCGTATAGCGCAGCAGCAAAGTTGAGGCATGATGCTAATAGCAATAATTAAGGCTTTATATCTGCAATGCCTTGATATATTGACACCAATCTTTGTATGTGTCATTGTCACTTCACTCTGACCACATCACATCAGTTTTGTAACTGCGCCACCTATTGGTCGAAAGTGATAATCCATCAAATCATATTTTTAATTATTGTTTCTATGATTTTTCAGGCATTTTGCCTAAAATCCTCTTTAAATGTCTTTAATTGCTCATTGTTGCAGTTGGTCTGACACTTTCAGACATGTTGGCATGTCTTGTCGTCTTATTCTGCTTGGCCCCGGTAATGGCTGCTTGCAGCTATATTTATTATTATTATTCTTCCGCTCTGGGAGTCTATGGCAGCCCATAGAACCGATTGCGGGAAAGTTGTTTTGGTTTGACATTCTGATAGAGGACAGTCCCAACATTAAATACACCAATTTTTGTGTTTCTAAGTCATTCCCTCTAGCGCCACCACCTGTCCAAAGTTTCACTTTTATTTTGCTAATAACTTTTGAAGCGTAAGGCCAATCAACAAAATTCTTTTTTCCTCTGATTCCTGAGCTCATGCCGATTCGATTGCACCCTATGACGTCATTTTCCGGCTTAAAAATATGGCCGACATTTTGAATGTGCTGAAAAAGCTACTTTTTCGAACTCGTCCTAGACGGTTTGTCCGATTTGCACGAAAATTGAACCAGATCATCTTCAGGCAGTGCTGACAAAAAGTTATGGAATTCAAATTGATTCGTCAAACCGTTTTCAATAAGCGCACGAACAAATTTTACGTAGCGCTTGCGAAAACAGTCGTAGGGCTGTATCTCCGCAACGCTTTATCGGATTCAGACCAAACTTGGTACATGTCATCACAAGCATGACCTGAGGCAACATGCTGCGTTTCGGCGCAGCGCCACCTACTGGTCCGGAGATATGAAAAATGGCTATTTTTGCTTATAACTTCTGAACAGTTTGTCCAAAAATCATAAAATTGGTCTCGTTAGATTCAGGGCAACATGCCGAGTCGACTGATATCAAATTTTACCATATCGGCCATTTTGACTGTCGGCCATTTTGAATTTTATGCTAAAATACTGTATTTTAAGAACGCATGAACGGATTGTTACGAAACTTGGTATGGGTCATCAGCACGATGTTCTGAAGGAGCGTGAGAAGTTTCGAAACAGCGCCACCTAGTGGTGATTTTTTTTTTTCAAATGCTTATAACTTTGGGTGTGGTCGACTTATTTTCACCAAACTCATCTCGTTAGACTCCTGAATCCTTGCCGAGTCCAACAATACCAAACATGCTAGGTTTCGCCTTATGGTTTGTGTAGCGTTGTGATTTAGCGCTTAAAAAACATTTGGCTATATCTTCGAAACCGTTTGTCCGATCGAGACGAAACCACCGTCAGAAGTTTGGAAACATAGGTCGATAGCTATACGCCAATGCCCAAATGCGAAAATATTGATGTTTAGGGGTAGTAAATTCCAATCAAAGTCATGTGTCAGTCATTTTTTACGTGTTTTTTCATATAAATGTCTATAACTCTGAAGCGAATTGAGATATTTTCACCAAAATCGACACACATATGTATGGGCTCACTCTGAGGACACATAAAAAAAATGGTGGGACTGAGCCTCTTGGTGGCGCTATAATAGAACAAAACATGAAATTCCCATTGACTTCAATACAGTTTTGTGAAATAAAATGCTATACTAAACAAATGCATTGGTGTAATATTACAAAACTCAGAATGTGCCATCAGCACCATCCCCTAAAGGTATTCAAAATATTTCGAAACAGCGCCACCTAGTGGTCAAAACTTATAATACATTTCCAAAAAGGCTAATAACTTTTGAATACATCTGGCTACTGAAATGCCACTGGTCTTAATAGATTCCTTGGGTCAAGCCGAGAACATAGATACCAAGTTTACCTTATTTGGCCAAACTTCCTGTCCGCCATCTTGATTTTCATTCAAAACCTACTTTTTCGAACTCCTCCTAGACCGTTTGTCCGATTTTCACCAAAATCGAATCGTATCATCTCCAGACCGTGCCGACTAAAAGTTATGGATTTCGTGTGGATAGACCAAACCGTTTTCGTATAGCGCAGCAGCAAAGTTGAGGCATGATGCTAATAGCACTATTCAGGCTTTATCTCTGCAATGCCTTGACATATTGACACCAAACTTTGTATGTGTCATTGTCACTTCACTCTGACCACATCACATCAGTTTTGTAACTGCGCCACCTATTGGTCGAAAGTGATAATGCATTAAATCATATTTTTATTGACTGTTTCTATGATTTTTCAGCCATTTCGTCTAAAATCCTCTTTAAATGTCTTTAATTGCTCATTGTTGCAGTTGGTCTGACACTTTCAGACATGTTGGCATGTCTTGTCGTCTGATTGTGCTTGGCCCCGATAATTGCTGCTTGCAGCTATATTTATTATTATTCTTCTTCTTCTTCTTCTTCCGCTCTTGGAGTCTATGGCAGCCCATAGAACCGATTGCGGGAAAGTTGTTTTGGTTTGACATTCTGATAGAGCACAGTCCCAACATTAAATACACCAATTTTGGTGTTTCTAAGTCATTCCCTCTAGCGCCACCACCTGTCCAAAGTTTCACTTTTAATTTGCTAATAACTTTTGAACTGTAAGGCCAATCAACAAAATTATTTTTTCCTCTGATTCCTGAGCTCATGCCGATTCGATTGCATCCTATGACTTCATTTTCTGTAATAAAAATATGGCCGCCATTTTGATTCATTCGAAAAACCTACTTTTTCGAACTCGTCCTAGACGGTTTGTCCGATTTGCACGAAAATTGAACCAGATCATCTTCAGGCAGTGCTGACCAAAAGTTATGGAATTCAAATTGATTCGTCAAACCGTTTTCAATAAACGCACGAACAAATTTTACGTAGCGCCTGCAAAAACAGTCGTAAGGCTGTATCTCTGCAACGGTTTATCGTATTCAGACCAAACTTGGTACATGTCATCACAAGCATGACCTGAGGCTACATGCTGCGTTTCGGCGCAGCGCCACCTACTGGTCCGGAGATATGAAAAATGGCTATTTTTGCTTATAACTTCTGAACAGTTTGTCCAAAAATCATAAAATTGGTCTCGTTAGATTCAGGGCGACATGCCGAGTCGACTGATATCCAATTTTACCATATCGGCCATTTTGACTGTCGGCCATTTTGAATTATGTGCTAAAATGCTGTATTTTATGAACGCATGAACGGATTGTTACGAAACTTGGCATGGGTCATCAGCACGATGTCCTGAAGGAGTGTGAGAAGTTTCGAAACAGCGCCACCTAGTGGGGATTTTTTTTTTTCAAATGCTTATAACTTTGGGTGCGGTCGACTTATTTTCACGAGACTCATCTAATTAGACTCCTGAAACCTTGCCGAGTCCTACGATACCAAACATGCTAGGTTTCGCCTTACGGTTTGTGTAGCGTTGTGATTTAGCGCTTAAAAAACATTAGGCTATATCTTCGAAACCGCTAGTCCGATCGAGACGAAACCACCGTCAGAAGTTTGGAAACATAGGTCGATAGCTATACACCAATGCCCAAATGCGAAAATATTGATGTTTAGGGGTAGTAAAATTCAAACAAAGTCATGTGTCAGTCATTTTTTACGTGTTTTTTCATATAAATGTTTATAACTCTAAAGCAAATTGAGATATTTTCACCAAAACTGACACACATATGTATGGGCTCACTCTGAGGACACGTAAAAAAAATTGTGGGACTGAGCCTCTTGGTGGCGCTATAATAGAACAAAACATGAAATTCCCATTGACTTCAATACAGTTTTGTGAAATAAAATGCTATTTTCATTCAAAACCTACTTTTTCGAACTCCTCCCACACCGTTTGTCCGATTTTCACCAAAATCGAATCGTATCATCTCCAGACTGTGCCGACTAAAAGTTATGGATTTCGTGTCGATAGACGAAACCGTTTTCGTATAGCGCAGCAGCAAAGTTGAGGCATGATGCCAAAAGCACTATTCAGGCTTTATCTCTGCAATGCCTTGACATATTGACACCAAACTTTGTATGTGTCATTGTCACTTCACTCTGACCACATCACATCAGTTTTGTAACTGCTCCACCTATTTGTCAAAAATGATAATCAATTAAATCATATTTTTAATTACTGTTTCTATGATTTTTCAGCCATTTCGTCTAAAATCCTCTTTAAATGTCTTTAATTGCTCATTGTTGCAGTTGGTCTGACACTTTCAGACATGTTGGCATGTCTTGTCGTCTTATTCTGCTTGGCCCCGGTAATTGCTGCTTGCAGCTATATTTAGGGGCCAAGCACCGAAGGTGCGGAGGCACCTATTGTATCCGTTCGCGTTCTTATTATTAGGGGCCAAGCACCGAAGGTGCGGAGGCACCTATTGTATCTGTTCCCGTTCTTATTATTCTTCTTCTTCCGCCATGGGAGTCTATGGCAGCCCATAGAACCGATTGCGGGAAAGTTGTTTTGGTTTGACATTCTGATAGAGGACAGTCCCAACATTAAGTACACCAATTTTTGTGTTTCTAAGTCATTCCCTCTAGCGCCACCACCTGTCCAAAGTTTCACTTTTACTTTGCTAATAACTTTTGAACCGTAAGGCCAATCAGCAAAATCCTTTTTTCCTCTGATTCCTGAGCTCATGACGATTCGATTGCACCCTATATCGTCATTTTCCGTCATAAAAACATGGCCGCCATTTTGAATTTTCCTAAAAAGGTACTTTTTCGAACTCGTCCTAGACGGTTTGTCCGATTTGCACGAAAATTGAATCGGATCATCTTCAGGCAGGGGTGACAAAAAGTTATTAAAATCTTGTTGATTCGTCAAACCGTTTTCGATAAACGCTCGAACAAATTTTACGTAGCGCTTGCAAAAACAGTCGTAAGGCCGTATCTCCGCAACGGTTTATCGTATTCAGACCAAACTTGGTACATGTACTCACAAGCATGACCTGAGGCTACATGCTGCGTTTCGGCACAGCGCCACCTACAGGTCCGGAGATATGAAAAATGGCTATTTTTGCTTATAACTTCTGAACAGTTTGTCCAAAAATCATAAAATTGGTCTTGATAGATTCAGGGCGTCATGCCGAGTCGACTGATATCCAATTTTGCCATATCGGCCAATTTGACTGTCGGCCATTTTGAAATTTGTGCTAAAATGCTGTATTTTAACAACGCATGAACTGATTGTTACGAAACTTGGTATGGGTCATCAGCACGATGTCCTGAAGGAGTGTGAGAAGTTTCGAAACAGCGCCACCTAGTGGTGAATTTTTTTTTTCAAATGCTTATAACTTTGGGTGTGATCGACTTATTTTCACGAAACTCATCTTTTTAGACTCCTGAATCGTTGCCGAGTCCTACGATACCAAACATGCTAGGTTTCGCCTTACGGTTTGTGTAGCGTTGTGATTTAGCGCTTAAAAAACATTTGGCTATATCTTTGAAACCGCTAGTCCGATCGAGACGAAACCACCGTCAGAAGTTTGGAAACATAGGTCGATAGCTATACGCCAATGCCCAAATGCGAAAATATTGATGTTTAGGGGTACTAATTTCCAATCAAAGTCATGTGTCAGTCATTTTTTTCGTGTTTTTTCATATAAATGTCTATAACTCCGAAGTGAATTGAGATATTTTCACCAAAATTGAGACACATATGTATGGGCTCACTCTGAGGACACGTAAAAAAAATTGTGGGACTGAGCCTCTTGGTGGCGCTATAATTGAACAAAACATGAAATTCCCATTGACTTCAATACAGTTTTGTGAAATAAAATGCTATACTAAACAAATGCATTGGTGTAATATTACGAAACTCAGATTGTGTCATCAGCACCATCCCCTGAAGGCAACCAAAATATTTCAAGACAGCGCCACCTAGTGGTCAAAAGTTATAACAAAATTTCCAAAAAGGCTAATAACTTTTGAATAAATCTGGCTATTGAAATGCCACGGGTCTTAATAGATTCCTTGGGTCAAGCCGAGAACATAGATACCAAGTTTTCCTTATTTGGCCAAACTTCCTGTCCGCCATCTTGATTTTCAGTCAAAACCTACTTTTTCGAACTCCTCCTAGACCGTTAGTCCGATTTTCACCAAAATCGAATAGTACCATCTCCAGACCGTGCCGACTAAAAGTTATGGATTTCGTGTCGATAGACGAAACCGTTTTCGTATAGCGCAGCAGCAAAGTTGAGGCATGATGCTAATAGCAATAATTAAGGCTTTATATCTGCAATGCCTTGATATATTGACACCAATCTTTGTATGTGTCATTGTCACTTCACTCTGACCACATCACATCAGTTTTGTAACTGCGCCACCTATTGGTCGAAAGTGATAATCCATCAAATCATATTTTTAATTATTGTTTCTATGATTTTTCAGGCATTTTGCCTAAAATCCTCTTTAAATGTCTTTAATTGCTCATTGTTGCAGTTGGTCTGACACTTTCAGACATGTTGGCATGTCTTGTCGTCTTATTCTGCTTGGCCCCGGTAATGGCTGCTTGCAGCTATATTTAGGGGTTCAAGCATGAAATGCTGAAACCCTATTGTAATTGTGCTGATTTTTATTATTATTATTATTATTCTGCCGTAAAACGCATCGTGCAGCCTAAACCGTAAGTGCTAGAGACTTGAAACTTGGCCAGAAGGTAGTACAAAAATCGAGGAGAGGTTCAGAGAATATGAGCTAGATTGGCCAATAGGTGGCGCTACAGTGCAAAAAACAAAAAAATTGCATATTTTTGCTTAAATCTCATCAACCCTTTGTCACAGACTCAAGTGTCTTATATCTTTGGAATCCTTGGGTCAAGCCGAACAAAAAAGGCCTCAAGGATTTCATTTCCGGTATGCAAATTTTTCCTGCATTTTGGATTTAGTCCAAAACCTACTTTTGCGAACTAGTCCCTGGTTTTTCGCCCGATCGGAACCAAACCAGTGCAGAAATATTCACAGGAGTCTGAAGATCAATAATTATCGAAAAAAATGTAAAATTTCGATCCACGGTTGCTAAGGGGTATCAAAACGTTCGCAGGAGGCGGAGCTAATTATACGAAAATGGCTATAACTCGTGAACGAAATGAGATATTTTCACCAAACTCGGTACACATATGTATGAGCTCAAGTTGAGGTCACAGTAAAAAAATCGCGGTGATTGGCCTCATGGTGGCGCTATAATATGAAAAAAACATAAAACAGGCTATAACCACCTGACCGTTAGTCCGATTGACTTGAAAATTGGTATGCAGTGTCTTGGTCCAAGGTGCCATGTATGTCTATGAGGACATTGGTGTATCTCAAAAAACATGGCCGCTATCGGCCAATGAAGTTTGAGCACCTATTAGACAAGGTTAACGGAGGCCGATCGGAACAAAACTCAGTGGGCATGTTCGGCTCAAGCCCCTAGAGGTCTGTAAGAATTTTGAAAGAAATCGGCCACTAGTTGGCGCTAACGAGTTTTGTGGCTCTGTAATCACGTGGTGTTACACTTATCGTCACAAAATGCATATCATATGATAGATCTGCTCATGCTGAACAACTTTGCCTCTAGAACCATTGCTGTCAATCAAACAGTTCATTAAATATTCATGAATATGTTAAAAACCTACTTTTGCGAACTAGTCCTAGGTTTTTCGCCCGATCGGAATCAGACCAGTCTAGGACAATTCTCTGGACTCTCTAGATCAATAATTATCAAAAAAAAGTTGAACTTTTGCATTTGGATTGCTGTAATAGGGTCATTTATAAAATGGGCGTGGCAAAATGCAATCAAAAGCCTATAAATCCTAAACAAAAACTCAGAACTTCACAAAAATTGGTGAGCATATGTGACATACCATCATTAACAAGCATGCAAAATTTTATGGAGATTGGACCAAAGGTGGCGCTATAACTGTTAAAAAGCTTTAAAACCATATATTTCCTATGGTAAATGGTCTTTTTCATCTATTATGTCAGTAGTTACATGCTTGCTAAATAAATCTTAATAACTTTTGATGCTTTTATGCTTAAAGGCCTTAAAGGCCTTAATTGCTTGAACCCCGATAAATGCTGCTTGCAGCTTTAATTATTATTATTATTCTTCTTCTTCTTCCGCTCTGGGAGTCTATGGCAGCCCATAGAACCGATTGCGGGAAAGTTGTTTTGGTTTGACATTCTGATAGAGGACAGTCCCAACATTAAGTACACCAATTTTGGTGTGTCTAAGTCATTCCCTCTAGCGCCACCACCTGTCCAAAGTTTCACTTTTACTTTGCTAATAACTTTTGAACCGTAAGGCCAATCAGCGAAATCCTTTTTTCCTCTGATTCCTGAGCTCATGACGATTCGATTGCACCCTATATCGTCATTTTCCGTCATAAAAACATGGCCGCCATTTTGAATTTTCCTAAAAAGGTACTTTTTCGAACTCGTCCTAGACGGTTTGTCCGATTTGCACGAAAATTGAATCGGGTCATCTTCAGGCAGTGGTGACAAAAAGTTATTAAAATCTTGTTGATTCGTCAAACCGTTTTCGATAAACGCTCGAACAAATTTTACGTAGCGCTTGCAAAAACAGTCGTAAGGCTGTATCTCCGCAACGGTTTATCGTATTCAGACCAAACTTGGTACATGTACTCACAAGCATGACCTGAGGCTACATGCTGCGTTTCGGCACAGCGCCACCTACAGGTCCGGAGATATGAAAAATGGCAATTTTTGCTTATAACTTCTGAACAGTTTGTCCAAAAATCATAAAATTGGTCTTGATAGATTCAGGGCGTCATGCCGAGTCGACTGATATCCAATTTTGCCATATCGGCCAATTTGACTGTCGGCCATTTTGAATTTTGTGCTAAAATGCTGTATTTTAACAACGCATGAACGGATTGTTACGAAACTTGGTATGGGTCATCAGCACGATGTCCTGAAGGAGTGTGAGAAGTTTCGAAACAGCGCCACCTAGTGGTGAATTTTTTTTTTCAAATGCTTATAACTTTGGGTGTGATCGACTTATTTTCACGAAACTCATCTCATTGGACTCCTGAATCGTTGCCGAGTCCAACGATACCAAACATGTTAGGTTTCGCCTAACGGTTTGTGTAGCATTGTGATTTAGCGCTTAAAAAACATTAGGCTATATCTTCGAAACCGTTTGTCCGATTGAGACGAAACCACCGTCAGAAGTTTGGAAACATAGGTCGATAGCTATACACCAATGCCCAAATGCGAAAATATTGATGTTTAGGGGTAGTAATATTCAATCAAAGTCATGTGTCAGTCATTTTTTACGTGTTTTTTCATATAAATGTCTATAACTCCGAAGCAAATTGAGATTTTTGCACCAAAATCGACACATATATGTATGGGCTCACTCTGATGACACATAAAAAAAATGGTGGGACTGAGCCTCTTGGTGGCGCTATAATAGAACAAAACATGAAATTCCCATTGATTTCAATAGAGTTTTGTGAAATAAAATGCTATACTAAACAAATGCATTGGTGTAATATTACGAAACTCAGAATGTGCCTTCAGCACCATCCCCTGAAGGTACTCAAAATATTTCGCAACAGCGCCACCTAGTGGTCAAAAGTTATAACAAAATTTCCAAAAAGGCTAATAACTTTTGAATAAATCTGTCTATTGAAATGCCACTGGTCTTAATAGATTCCTTGGGTCAAGCCGAGAACATAGATACCAAGTTTTCCTTATTTGGCCGAACTTCCTGTCCGCCATCTTGATGTTCAGTCAAAACCTACTTTTTCGAACTCCTCCTAGACCGTTTGTCCGATTTTCACCAAAATCGAATCGTATCATCTCCAGACGGTGCCGACTAAAAGTTATTGATTTCGTGTCGATTGACGAAACCGTTTTCGTATACCGCAGCAGCAAAGTTGAGGCATGATGCCAAAGGCACTATTCAGGCTTTATCTCTGCAATGCCTTGACATATTGACACCAAACTTTGTATGTGTCATTGTCACTTCACTCTGACCGCATCACATCAGGTTTGTAACTGCGCCACCTATTGGTTGAAAGTGATAATCCATTAAATCATATTTTTATTTACTGTTTCTATGATTTTTCAGGCATTTGGCCTAAAATACTCTTTAATGTCTTTAATTGCTCATTGTTGCAGTTGGTCTGACACTTTCAGCAATGTTGGCATGTCTTGTCATCTGATTGTGCTTGGCCCCGGTAATGGCTGCTTGCAGCTATATTTAGGGGCCAAGCACCGAAGGTGCGGAGGCACCTATTGTGTTTGTTCCGGTTCTTATTAGGGGCCAAGCACCGAAGGTGCGGAGGCACCTATTGTATCTGTTCCCGTTCTTATTATTCTTCTTCTTCCGCCATGGGAGTCTATGGCAGCCCATAGAACCGATTGCGGGAAAGTTGTTTTGGTTTGACATTCTGATAGAGGACAGTCCCAACATTAAGTACACCAATTTTGGTGTGTCTAAGTCATTCCCTCTAGCGCCACCACCTGTCCAAAGTTTCACTTTTACTTTGCTAATAACTTTTGAACCGTAAGGCCAATCAGCGAAATCCTTTTTTCCTCTGATTCCTGAGCTCATGACGATTCGATTGCACCCTATATCGTCATTTTCCGTCATAAAAACATGGCCGACATTTTGAATTTTCCTAAAAAGGTACTTTTTCGAACTCGTCCTAGACGGTTTGTCCGATTTGCACGAAAATTGAATCGGATCATCTTCAGGCAGTGGTGACAAAAAGTTATTAAAATCTTGTTGATTCGTCAAACCGTTTTCGATAAACGCTCGAACAAATTTTACGTAGCGCTTGCAAAAACAGTCGTAAGGCTGTATCTCCGCAACGGTTTATCGTATTCAGACCAAACTTGGTACATGTACTCACAAGCATGACCTGAGGCTACATGCTGCGTTTCGGCACAGCGCCACCTACAGGTCCGGAGATATGAAAAATGGCAATTTTTGCTTATAACTTCTGAACAGTTTGTCCAAAAATCATAAAATTGGTCTTGATAGATTCAGGGCGTCATGCCGAGTCGACTGATATCCAATTTTGCCATATCGGCCAATTTGACTGTCGGCCATTTTGAATTTTGTGCTAAAATGCTGTATTTTAACAACGCATGAACGGATTGTTACGAAACTTGGTATGGGTCATCAGCACGATGTCCTGAAGGAGTGTGAGAAGTTTCGAAACAGCGCCACCTAGTGGTGAATTTTTTTTTTCAAATGCTTATAACTTTGGGTGTGATCGACTTATTTTCACGAAACTCATCTCATTGGACTCCTGAATCGTTGCCGAGTCCTACGATACCAAACATGTTAGGTTTCGCCTAACGGTTTGTGTAGCATTGTGATTTAGCGCTTAAAAAACATTAGGCTATATCTTCGAAACCGTTTGTCCGATTGAGACGAAACCACCGTCAGAAGTTTGGAAACATAGGTCGATAGCTATACGCCAATGCCCAAATGCGAAAATATTGATGTTTAGGGGTAGTAATATTCAATCAAAGTCATGTGTCAGTCATTTTTTACGTGTTTTTTCATATAAATGTCTATAACTCCGAAGCAAATTGAGATTTTTGCACCAAAATCAACACATATATGTATGGGCTCACTCTGATGACACATAAAAAAAATGGTGGGACTGAGCCTCTTGGTGGCGCTATAATAGAACAAAACATGAAATTCCCATTGATTTCAATAGAGTTTTGTGAAATAAAATGCTATACTAAACAAATGCATTGGTGTAATATTACGAAACTCAGAATGTGCCTTCAGCACCATCCCCTGAAGGTACTCAAAATATTTCGAAACAGCGCCACCTAGTGGTCAAAAGTTATAACAAAATTTCCAAAAAGGCTAATAACTTTTGAATAAATCTGTCTATTGAAATGCCACTGGTCTTAATAGATTCCTTGGGTCAAGCCGAGAACATAGATACCAAGTTTTCCTTATTTGGCCGAACTTCCTGTCCGCCATCTTGATGTTCAGTCAAAACCTACTTTTTCGAACTCCTCCTAGACCGTTTGTCCGATTTTCACCAAAATCGAATCGTATCATCTCCAGACCGTGCCGACTAAAAGTTATTGATTTCGTGTCGATTGACGAAACCGTTGTCGTATACCGCAGCAGCAAAGTTGTGGCATGATGCCAAAGGCACTATTCAGGCTTTATCTCTGCAATGCCTTGACATATTGACACCAAACTTTGTATGTGTCATTGTCACTTCACTCTGACCGCATCACATCAGGTTTGTAACTGCGCCACCTATTGGTTGAAAGTGATAATCCATTAAATCATATTTTTATTTACTGTTTCTATGATTTTTCAGGCATTTGGCCTAAAATACTCTTTAATGTCTTTAATTGCTCATTGTTGCAGTTGGTCTGACACTTTCAGCCATGTTGGCATGTCTTGTCATCTGATTGTGCTTGGCCCCGGTAATGGCTGCTTGCAGCTATATTTATTATTATTCTTCTTCCGACTGGGCGTCTATGGCAGCCCATAGAACCGATTGCGGGAAAGTTGTTTTGGTTTGACATTCTGATAGAGGACAGTCCCAACATTAAATACACCAATTTTTGTGTTTCTAAGTCATTCCCTCTAGCGCCACCACCTGTCCAAAGTTTCACTTTTATTTTGCTAATAACTTTTGAACCGTAAGGCCAATCAACAAAATTCTTTTTTCCTCTTATTTCTGAGCTCATGCCGATTCGATTGCACCCTATGACGTCATTTTCCGTCATATAAATATGGCCGCCATTTTTAATTTTCTGAAAAAGCTACTTTTTCGAACTCGTCCTAGGCCGTTGCTCCAATTTCCACGAAAATTGAACCAGATCATCTTCAGGCAGTGTTGACCAAAAGTTATGGAATTCAAATTGATTCGTCAAACCTTTTTCGATAAACGCACGAATACATTTTACGTAGCGCTAGCAAAAACAGTCGTAAGGCTGTATCTCCGCAAAGGTTTATCGTATTCAGACCAAACTTGGTACATGTACTCACAAGCATGACCTGAGGCTACATGCTGCGTTTCGGCGCAGCGCCACCTACTGGTCCGGAGATATGAAAAATGGCTATTTTTGCTTATAACTTCTGAACAGTTTGTCCAAAAATCATAAAATTGGTCTCGTTAGATTCAGGGCAACATGCCGAGTCGACTGATGTCCAATTTGACCATATCGGTCATTTTGGCTGTCGGCCATTTTGAATTTTGTGCTAAAATTCTGTATTTTATGACCGCATGAACGGATTGTTACGAAACGTGGTATGGGTCATCAGCACAATGCCTTGAATGAGCCTGAGAAGTTTCGAAACAGCGCCACCTAGTGGTGAAATTTTTTTTTCAAATGCTTATAACTTTGGGTGTGGTCAACTTATTTTCACGAAACTCATCTTTTTAGACTCCTGAATCGTTGCCGAGTCCTACGATACCAAACATGCTAGGTTTCGCCTTACGGTTTGTGTAGCGTTGTGATTTAGCGCTTAAAAAACATTTGGCTATATCTTTGAAACCGCTAGTCCGATCGAGACGAAACCACCGTCAGAAGTTTGGAAACATAGGTCGATAGCTATATGCCAATGCCCAAATGCGAAAATATTGATGTTTAGGGGTACTAATTTCCAATCAAAGTCATGTGTCAGTCATTTTTTTCGTGTTTTTTCATATAAATGTCTATAACTCCGAAGTGAATTGAGATATTTTCACCAAAATTGACACACATATGTATGGGCTCACTCTGAGGACACGTAAAAAAAATTGTGATGCTCTTGGTGGCGCTATAATTGAACAAAATATGAAATTCCCATTGACTTCAATACAGTTTTGTGAAATAAAATGCTATACTAAACAAATGCATTGGTGTAATATTACGAAACTCAGATTGTGTCATCAGCACCATCCCCTGAAGGCAACCAAAATATTTCAAGACAGCGCCACCTAGTGGTCAAAAGTTATAACAAAATTTCCAAAAAGGCTAATAACTTTTGAATAAATCTGGCTATTGAAATGCCACGGGTCTTAATAGATTCCTTGGGTCAAGCCGAGAACATAGATACCAAGTTTTCCTTATTTGGCCAAACTTCCTGTCCGCCATCTTGATTTTCAGTCAAAACCTACTTTTTCGAACTCCTCCTAGACCGTTTGTCCGATTTTCACCAAAATCGAATCGTATCATCTGCAGACCGTGCCGACTAAAAGTTATGGATTTCGTGTCGATAGACGAAACCGTTTTCGTATAGCGCAGCAGCAAAGTTGAGGCATGATGCTAATAGCAATAATTAAGGCTTTATCTCTGCAATGCCTTGATATATTGACACCAATCTTTGTATGTGTCATTGTCACTTCACTCTGACCACATCACATCAGTTTTGTAACTGCGCCACCTATTGGTCGAAAGTGATAATCCATCAAATCATATTTTTAATTATTGTTTCTATGATTTTTCAGGCATTTTGCCTAAAATCCTCTTTAAATGTCTTTAATTGCTCATTGTTGCAGTTGGTCTGACACTTTCAGACATGTTGGCATGTCTTGTCGTCTTATTCTGCTTGGCCCCGGTAATGGCTGCTTGCAGCTATATTTATTATTCTTCTTCTTCCGCCATGGGAGTCTATGGCAGCCCATAGAACCGATTGCGGGAAAGTTGTTTTGGTTTGAGATTCTGATAGAGGACAGTCCCAACATTAAGTACACCAATTTTGGTGTGTCTAAGTCATTCCCTCTAGCGCCACCACCTGTCCAAAGTTTCACTTTTACTTTGCTAATAACTTTTGAACCGTAAGGCCAATCAGCGAAATCCTTTTTTCCTCTGATTCCTGAGCTCATGACGATTCGATTGCACCCTATATCGTCATTTTCCGTCATAAAAACATGGCCGCCATTTTGAATTTTCCTAAAAAGGTACTTTTTCGAACTCGTCCTAGACGGTTTGTCCGATTTGCACGAAAATTGAATCGGATCATCTTCAGGCAGGGGTGACAAAAAGTTATTAAAATCTTGTTGATTCGTCAAACCGTTTTCGATAAACGCACGAATACATTTTACGTAGCTCTAGCAAAAACAGTCGTAAGGCTGTATCTCCGCAACGGTTTATCGTATTCAGACCAAACTTGGTACATGTACTCACAAGCATGACCTGAGGCTACATGCTGCGTTTCGGCGCAGCGCCACCTACTGGTCCGGAGATATGAAAAATGGCTATTTTTGCTTATAACTTCTGAACAGTTTGTCCAAAAATCATAAAATTGGTATCGTTACATTCAGGGCAATATGCCGATTCGTATGATATCCAGTTTTACCATATCGGCCCTTTTGACTCTCGGCCATTTAGAATTTTGTGCTAAAATACTGTATTTTAAGAATGCATGAACGAATTGTTACGAAACTTGGTATGGGTCATCAGCACGTTGTCCTGAAGGAGCGTGAGAAGTTTCGAAACAGCGCCACCTAGTGGTGAATTTTTTTTTTCAAATGCTTTTAACTTTGGGTGTGGTCAACTTATTTTCACGAGACTCATCTAATTAGACTCCTGAAACCTTGCCGAGTCCTACGATACCAAACATGCTAGGTTTTGCCTTACGGTTTGTGTAGCGTTGTGATTTAGCGCTTAAAAAACATTTGGCTATATCTTCGAAACCGCTAGTCCGATCGAGACGAAACCACCGTCAGAAGTTTGGAAACATAGGTCGATAGCTATACGCCAATGCCCAAATGCGAAAATATTGATGTTTAGGGGTAGTAAATTCCAAACAAAGTCATGTGTCAGTCATTTTTTACGTGTTTTTTCATATAAATGCCTATAACTCTGAAGCAAATTGAGATTTTTTCACCAAAACTGACACACATATGTATGGGCTCACTCTGAGGACACGTAAAAAAAATTGTGAGACTGAGCCTCTTGGTGGCGCTATAATAGAACAAAACATAAAATTCCCATTGACTTCAATACAGTTTTGTGAAATAAAATGCTATTTTCATTAAAAACCTACTTTTTCGAACTCCTCCTACACCGTTTGTCCGATTTTCACCAAAATCGAATCATATCATCTCCAGACCGTGCCGACTGAAAGTTATGGATTTCGTGTCGATTGACGAAACCGTTTTCGTATAGCGCAGCAGCAAATTTGAGGCATGATGCTAAAAGCATTATTCAGGCTTTATGTCTGCAATGCCTTGACATATTGACACCAAACTTTGCATGTGTCATTGTCACTTCACTCTGACCACATCACATTAGTTTTGTAACTGCACCACCTATTGGTCGAAAGTGATAATCCATTACATCATATTTTTAATTATTGTTTCTATGATTTTACAGCCATTTTGCCTAAAATCCTCTTTAAATGTCTTTAATTGCTCATTGTTGCAGTTGGTCTGACACTTTCAAACATGTCGAAATGTCTTGTCGTCTTATTCTGCTTGGCCCCGGTAATTGCTGCTTGCAGCTATATTTATTATTATTCTTCTTCCGCCATGGGAGTCTATGGCAGCCCATAGAACCGATTGCGGGAAAGTTATGAAATTTGGCACAATGATAGAGGACAGTCCGAAAAGTCACCATACCAAATTTGGTGTCTTAAAACCAATCCCTCTAGCGCCACCACCTGTCCAAAATTTCACTTTTATTTTGCTAATAACTTTTGAACCGTTTGGCCAATCAACAAAATTATTTTTTCCTCTGATTCCCGAGCTCATGCCGATTCGATTGCACCCTATGACGTCATTTTCCGGCTTAAAAATATGGCCGCCATTTTTAGTGGGCTGAAAAAGCTACTTTTTCGAACTCGTCCTAGACGGTTTGTCCGATTTGCACGAAAATTGAACCAGATCATCTTCAGGCAGTGCTGACAAAAAGTTATGGAATTCAAATTGATTCGTCAAACCGTTTTCGAATAACGCTCGAACACATTTTACGTAGCGCTTGCGAAAACAGTCGTAGGGCTGTATCTCCGCAACGCTTTATCGGATTCAGACCAAAATTGGTACATGTCATCACAAGCATGACCTGAGGCTACATGCTGCGTTTCGGCGCAGCGCCACCTACTGGTCCGGAGATATGAAAAATGGCTATTTTTGCTTATAACTTCTGAACATTTTGTCCAAAAATCATAAAATTGGTCTCGTTAGATTCAGGGCAACATGCCGAGTCGACTGATATAAAATTTTACCATATCGGCCATTTTGACTGTCGGCCATTTTGAATTTTGTGCTAAAATGCTGTATTTTAAGAACGCATGAACGGATTGTTACGAAACTCGGTATGGGTCATCAGCACGATGTTCTGAAGGAGCGTGAGAAGTTTCGAAACAGCGCCACCTAGTGGTGAATTTTATTTTTCAAATGCTTATAACTTTGGGTGTGGTCGACTTATTTTCACCAAACTAATCTCATTAGACTCCTGAATCCTTGCCAAGTCCAACGATACCAAATATGCTAGGTTTCGCCTTACGGTTTGTGTAGCGTTGTGATTTAGCACTTAAAAAACATTAGGCGATATCTTCGAAACCGTTTGTCTGATCGAGACGAAACCACCGTCAGAAGTTTGGAATCATAGCTTGTTAACTAAACGTTAATGCCCAAATGCGAAAATATTGATGTCTAGAGGTAGTAAATTCCAATTAAAGTCATGTGTCAGTCATTTTTTACGTGTTTTTTCATATAAATGTCTATAACTCCGAAGATAATTGAGATATTTTCACCAAAATCGACACACATATGTATGGGCTCACTCTGAGGACACATACAAAAAATGGTAGGACTGAGCCTCTTGGTGGCGCTATAATAGAACAAAACATGAAATTCCCATTGACTTCCATACAATTTTGTGAAATAAAATGCTATACTAAACAAATGCATTGGTTTAATATTACGAAACTCAGATTGTGTCATCAGCACCATCCCCTGAAGGTACCCAAAATATTTCGAGACAGCGCCACCTAGTGGTCAAAAGTTGTAACAATTTCCAAAAAGGCTAATAACTTTTGAATAAATCTGGCTATTGAAATGCTTAATAGATTCCTTGGGTCAAGCCGAGAACATAGATACCAAGTTTTCCTTATTTGGCCAAACTTCCTGTCCGCCATCTTGATTTTCAGTCAAAACCTACTTTTTCAAACTCCTCCTAGACCGTTTGTCCGATTTTCACCAAAATCTAATCGTATCATCTCCAGACCGTGCCGACTAAAAGTTATGGATTTCTTGTCGATAGACGAAACCATTTTCGTATAGCGCAGCAGCAAAGTTGAGGCATGATGCCAATAGCACTATTCAGGCTTTATCTCTGCAATGCCTTGACATATTGACAACAAACTTTGTATGTGACATTGTCACTTCACTCTGACCACATCAGTTTTGTAACTGCGCCACCTACTTGTCGAAAGTGATAATCAATTAAATTATATTTTTAATTACTGTTTCTATGATTTTTCAGCCATTTCGTCTAAAATCCTCTTTAAATGTCTGTAATTGCTCATTGTTGCAGTTGATCTGACACCTTCAGCCATGTCTTGTCGTCTTATTCTGCTTGGCCCCGGTAATGGCTGCTTGCAGCTATATTTAGGGGCCAAGCACCGAAGGTGCGGAGGCACCTATTGTATCTGTTCCGTTTCTTATTATTATTATTATTAGGGGCCAAGCACCGAAGGTGCGGAGGCACCTATTGTGTTTGTTCCGGTTCTTATTAGGGGCCAAGCACCGAAGGTGCGGAGGCACCTATTGTATCTGTTCCCGTTCTTATTATTAGGGGCCAAGCACCGAAGGTGCGTAGGCACCTATTGTATCTGTTCCCGTTCCTATTATTATTATTATTCTTCCGTTTCTTCCGACTGGGAGTCTATGGCAGCCCATAGAACCGATTGCGGGAAAGTTGTAATGGTTTGACATTCTGATAGAGGACAGTCCCAACATTAAATACACCAATTTTGGTGTGTCTAAGTCATTCCCTCTAGCGCCACCACCTGTCCAAAGTTTCACTTTTATTTTGCTAATAACTTTTGAACCGTAAGTCCAATCAACAAAATTCTTTTTTTCTCTTATTCCTGAGCTCATGCCAATTCGATTGCACCCTATGACGTCATTTTCGTCATAACAATATGGCCGCCATTTTGAATTGTCCGTAAAAGCTACTTTTTCGAACTCGTCCTAGATGGTTTGTCCGATTTGCACGAAAATTGAACCAGATCATCTACAGGCAGTGCTGACCAAAAGTTATGGAATTCAAATTGATTCGTTAAACCGTTTTCGAAAAACGCTCGAACTAATTTTACGTAGCGCCTGCAAAAACAGTCGTAGGGCTCTATCTCCGCAACGGTTTATTGTATTCAGACCAAACTTGGTACATGTCATCACAGGCATGACCTGAGGCTACATGCTGTGTTTCGGCGCAGCGCCACCTACTGGTCCGGAGATATGGAAAATGGCTATTTTTGCTTATAGCTTTTGAACAGTTTGTCCAAAAATCATAAAATTGGTCTCGTTAGATTCAGGGCAACATGCCGATTCGACTGATATCCAATTTGACCATATCGGCCATTTTGACTGTCAGCCATTTTGAATTTTGTGCTAAAATGCTGTATTTTATGAACGCATGAACGAATTGTTACGAAACTTGGTATTGGTCATCATCACGATGTCCTGAAGGAACCTGAGAAGTTTCGAAACAGCGCCACCTAGTGGTGAATTTTTTTCCCCAAATGCTTATAACTTTGGGTGTGGTCGACTTATTTTCACGAGACTCATCTCATTAGAGTCCTGAATCGTTGCCGAGTCCAACGATACCAAACATGTTAGGTTTCGCCTTATGGTTTGTGTAGCGTTGTGATTTAGCGCTTAAAAAACATTTGGCTATATCTTTGAAACCGCTTGTCCGATCGAGACGAAACCACCTTCAGAAGTTTGGAAACATAGGTCGATAGCTATACGCCAATGCCCAAATGCGAAAATATTGATGTTTAGGGGTAGTAAAATCCAATCAAAGTCATGTGTCAGTCAATTTTTACGTGTTTTTTCATATAAATGTCTATAACTCCGAAGCGAATTGAGATATTTTCACCAAAATTGACACAAATATGCATGGGCTCACTCTGAGGACACATTAAAAAAATGGTGTGACTGAGCCTCTTGGTGGCGCTATAACAGAACAAAACATGAAATTCCCATTGACTTCAATACAGTTTTGTGAAATAAAATGCTATACTAAACAAATGCATTGGTGTAATATTACGAAACTCAGAATGTGCCATCAGCTCCATCCCCTAAAGGTACCCAAAATATTTCGAGACAGCGCCACCTAGTGGTCAAAAGTTATAACAAAATTTCCAAAAAGGCTAATAACTTTTGAATAAATCTGGCTATTGAAATGCCACTGGTCTTAATAGGGTCAAGCCGAGAACATAGATACCAAGTTTTCCTTATTTGGCCTAGGTTCCTGTCCGCCATCTTGATTTTCATTCAAAACTTACTTTTTCGAACTCCTCCTAGACTGTTTGTCCGATTTTCACCAAAATCGAATCGTATCATCTCCAGACTGTGCCGACTAAAAGTTATGGATTTCGTGTCGATAGACGAAACCGTTTTCGTATAGCGCAGCAGCAAAGTTGAGGCATGATGCCAAAAGCACTATTCAGGCTTTATCTCTGCAATCCCTTGAAATATTGACACCAAACTTTGTATGTGTCATTGTCACTTCACTCTGACCACATCACATCAGTTTTGTAATTGCTCCACCTATTGGTCGAAAGTGATAATCCATTAAATCATATTCTGAATTACTTTTTATATGATTTTTCAGCCATTTCGCCAAAAATCCTCTCTAAATGTCTTTAATTGCTCATTGTTGCAGTTGGTCTGACACCTTCAGCCATGTTGGCATATCCTGTCATCTGCTTGCGCTTGGCCCCGATAATTGCTGCTTGCAGCTATATTTATTATTATTATTATTATTATTCTTCTTCCGCTCTTGGAGTCTATGGCAGCCCATAGAACCGCTTGCGGGAAAGTTATGAAATTTGGCACACTGATAGAGGACAATCTGAAAAGTCACCATAGCAAATTTGGTGTCTTAAAACCAATCCCTCTAGCGCCACCAACTGTCCAAAGTTTCACTCATGTTTATGCTAATAACTTTTGAACCCTAAGACCTATCAACAAAATTCTTTTGTCCACTTTTTCCCTAGCTCAAGACGATTCGATTGCATCCTATATCGTCATTTTCCGTCATATAAATATTTCCGCCATTTTGTATTTTCTGAAAAACCTACTTTTTCGAACTCCTCCTAGGCCGTTGCTCCGATTTTCACGAAAATTTAACCAGATCATCTTCAGGCAGTGCTGACCAAAAGTT
Source organism: Rutilus rutilus (assembly GCF_951802725.1). Classification (NCBI taxonomy): domain Eukaryota; kingdom Metazoa; phylum Chordata; class Actinopteri; order Cypriniformes; family Leuciscidae; genus Rutilus; species Rutilus rutilus. The sequence goes on from NC_140216.1 coordinate 21,753,483, forward strand.
ATGGAATTCAAATTGTTTCGTCAAACCGTTTTCGATAAACGCTCGAGCAAATTTTACGTAGCGCCTGCAAAAACAGTCGTAAGGCCGTATCTCCGCAACGGTTTATCGGATTCAGACCAAACTTGGTATATATTGTCACAAGCATGACCTGAGGCTACATGCTGTGTTTCGGCGCAGCGCCACCTACTGGTCCGGAGATATGAAAAATTGCTATTTTTGCTTATAACTTCTGAACAGTTTGTCCAAAAATCATAAAATTGGTCTCATTAGATTCAGGGCAACTTGCTGAGTCGACTGATATCCAATTTTACCATATCGGCCATTTTGGCTGTCGGCCATTTTGAATTATGTGCTAAAATGCTGTATTTTATTAACGCATGAACGGATTGTTACGAAACTTGGCATGGGTCATCAGCACGATGCCCTGAAGTAGCCTGAGAAGTTTCGAAACAGCGCCACCTAGTGGTGAATTTTTTTTTTCAAATGCTTATAACTTTGGATGTGGTTGACTTATTTTCAGAAGACTCATCTCTTTAGACTCCTGAATCCTTGCCGAGTCCAATGATACCAAACATGCTAGGTTTCGCCTTACGGTTTGTGTAGCGTTGTGATTTAGCACTTAAAAAACATTAGGCGATATCTTCGAAACCGTTTGTCCGATCGAGACGAAACCACCGTCAGAAGTTTGGAATCATAGCTTGTTAACTAAACGTTAATGCCCAAATGTGAAAATATTGATGTCTAGAGGTAGTAAATTCCAATTAAAGTCATGTGTCAGTCATTTTTTACGTGTTTTTTCATATAAATGTCTATAACTCCGAAGATAATTGAGATATTTTCACCAAAATTGACACACATATGTATGGGCTCACTCTGAGGACACATACAAAAAATGGTGGGACTGAGCCTCTTGGTGGCGCTATAATAGAACAAAACATGAAATTCCCATTGACTTCAATACAATTTTGTGAAATAAAATGCTATACTAAACAAATGCATTGGTGTAATATTACGAAACTCAGATTGTGTCATCAGCACCATCCCCTGAAGGTACCCAAAATATTTCGAGACAGCGCCACCTAGTGGTCAAAAGTTGTAACAAAATTTCCAAAAAGGCTAATAACTTTTGAATAAATCTGGCTATTGAAATGCTTAATAGATTCCTTGGGTCAAGCCGAGAACATAGATACCAAGTTTTCCTTATTTGGCCAAACTTCCTGTCCGCCATCTTGATTTTCAGTCAAAACCTACTTTTTCAAACTCCTCCTAGACCGTTTGTCCGATTTTCACCAAAATCGAATCGTATCATCTCCAGACCGTGCCGACTAAAAGTTATGGATTTCTTGTCGATAGACGAAACCATTTTCGTATAGCGCAGCAGCAAAGTTGAGGCATGATGCCAATAGCACTATTCAGGCTTTATCTCTGCAATGCCTTGACATATTGACAACAAACTTTGTATGTGACATTGTCACTTCACTCTGACCACATCAGTTTTGTAACTGCGCCACCTACTTGTCGAAAGTGATAATCAATTAAATTATATTTTTAATTACTGTTTCTATGATTTTTCAGCCATTTCGTCTAAAATCCTCTTTAAATGTCTGTAATTGCTCATTGTTGCAGTTGATCTGACACCTTCAGCCATGTCTTGTCGTCTTATTCTGCTTGGCCCCGGTAATGGCTGCTTGCAGCTATATTTATTATTATTATTCTTCCGCTTCCGACTGGGAGTCTATGGCAGCCCATAGAACCGATTGCGGGAAAGTTGTTTTGGTTTGACATTCTGATAGAGGACAGTCCCAACATGAAGTACACCAATTTTGGTGTGTCTAAGTTATTCCCTCTAGCGCCACCACCTGTCCAAAGTTTCACTTTTATTTTGCTAATAACTTTTGAACCGTAAGGCCAATCAACAAAATTCCTGTTTCCTCTGATTCCTGAGCTGATGACAATTCGATTGCACCATATGATGTAATTTTCCCTCATAAAACCATGGCCGCCATTTTGAATTTTCCTAAAAAGCTACTTTTTCGAACTCGTCCTAGACGGTTTGTCCGATTTGCACGAAAATTGAACCAGATCATCTTCAGGCAGTGCTGACCAAAAGTTATTAAAAGAAAGTTGATTCGTCAAACCGTTTTTGATAAACGCTCGAACAAATTTTATGAAGCGCTTGCAAAAACAGTCGTAAGGCTGTATCTCCGCAACGCTTTATCGTATTCAGACCAAACTTATTACATATCATCACAAGCATGACCTGAGGCTACATGCTGTGTTTCGGCGCAGCGCCACCTACTGGTCCGGAGATATGAAAAATGGCTATTTTTGCTAATAACTTTTGAACAGTTTATCCAAAAATCAAAAAATTTATCTCGTTAGATTCAGGGCAACATGTCGAGTCGACTGATATCAAATTTTACCATATCGGCCATTGTGGCTGTCGGCCATTTTGAATTTTGTGCAAAAATGCTGTATTTTAACAACAAATGAACGGATTGTTACGAAACTTGGCATGGGTCATCAGCACGATGCCCTGAAGGAGCCTGAGAAGTTTCGAAACAGCGCCACCTAGTGGTGAATTTTTTTTTCCAAATGCTTATAGTTTTGGTTGTGGTCGACTTATTTTCACGAAACTCATGTCATTAGACTCCTGAATCATTGCCGAGTCCTACGATACCAAACATGCTAGGTTTCGCCTTATGGTTTGTGTAGCGTTGTGATTTAGCGCTTAAAAAACATTTGGCTATATCTTTGAAACCGCTAGTCCGATCGAGACGAAACCACCTTCAGAAGTTTGGAAACATAGGTCGATAGCTATACGCCAATGCCCAAATGCAAAAATATTGATGTTTAGGGGTAGTAATTTCCAATCAAAGTCATGCGTCAGTCATTTTTTTCATGTTTTTTCATATAAATGTCTCTAACTCCGATGCGAATTGAGATATTTTCACCAAAATTGACACACATATCTATGGGCTCACTCTGAGGACATGTAAAAAAAATGGTGGGACTGAGCCTTTTGGTGGCGCTATAATAGAACAAAACATGAAATTCCCATAGACTTCAATACAGTTTTGTGAAATAAAATGCTATACTAAACAAATGCATTGGCTTAATATTATGAAACTCAGTATGTGCCATCAGCACCATACCCTGAAGGTACCCAAAATATTTCGCGACAGCGCCACCTTGTGGTCAAAAGTTATAACAAAATTTACAAAAAGGCTAATAACTTTTGATAACATCTGCCTTTTGAAATGCCATTGGTCTTCTTACATTCCTTGGGTCAAGCCGAGAACATAGATACCAAGTTTTTCTTATTTGGCTTATTTTCCTGTCCGCTATCTTGATTTTTATTCAAAAACTACTTTTTCGAACTCCTCCTAGACCGTTTGTCCGATTTTCACCAAAATCGAATCGTATCATCTCCAGACCGTACCGACTAAAAGTTATTGATTTCGTGTCGATTGACGAAACCGTTTTCGTATACCGCAGCAGCAAAGTTGAGGCATGATGCCAAAGGCACTATTCAGGCTTTATCTCTGCAATGCCTTGACATATTGACACCAAACTTTGTATGTGTCTTTGTCACTTCACTCTGACCGCATCACATCAGGTTTGTAACTGCGCCACCTATTGGTCGAAAGTGATAATCCATTAAATCATATTTTTATTTACTGTTTCTATGATTTTTCAGGCATTTGGCCTAAAATCCTCTTTAATGTCTTTAATTGCTCATTGTTGCAGTTGGTCTGACACTTTCAGCAATGTTGGCATGTATTGTCATCTGATTGTGCTTGGCCCCAGTAATGGCTGCTTGCAGCTATATTTATTAGGGGCCAAGCACCGAAGGTGCGGAGGCACCTATTGTATCTGTTCCCGTTCTTATTATTCTTCTTCTTCCGCCATGGGAGTCTATGGCAGCCCATAGAACCGATTGCGGGAAAGTTGTTTTGGTTTGACATTCTGATAGAGGACAGTCCCAACATTAAGTACACCAATTTTTGTGTTTCTAAGTCATTCCCTCTAGCGCCACCACCTGTCCAAAGTTTCACTTTTACTTTGCTAATAACTTTTGAACCGTAAGGCCAATCAGCAAAATCCTTTTTTCCTCTGATTCCTGAGCTCATGACGATTCGATTGCACCCTATATCGTCATTTTCCGTCATAAAAACATGGCCGCCATTTTGAATTTTCCTAAAAAGGTACTTTTTCGAACTCGTCCTAGACGGTTTGTCCGATTTGCACGAAAATTGAATCGGATCATCTTCAGGCAGGGGTGACAAAAAGTTATTAAAATCTTGTTGATTCGTCAAACCGTTTTCGATAAACGCTCGAACAAATTTTACGTAGCGCTTGCAAAAACAGTCGTAAGGCCGTATCTCCGCAACGGTTTATCGTATTCAGACCAAACTTGGTACATGTACTCACAAGCATGACCTGAGGCTACATGCTGCGTTTCGGCACAGCGCCACCTACAGGTCCGGAGATATGAAAAATGGCTATTTTTGCTTATAACTTCTGAACAGTTTGTCCAAAAATCATAAAATTGGTCTTGATAGATTCAGGGCGTCATGCCGAGTCGACTGATATCCAATTTTGCCATATCGGCCAATTTGACTGTCGGCCATTTTGAAATTTGTGCTAAAATGCTGTATTTTAACAACGCATGAACTGATTGTTACGAAACTTGGTATGGGTCATCAGCACGATGTCCTGAAGGAGTGTGAGAAGTTTCGAAACAGCGCCACCTAGTGGTGAATTTTTTTTTTCAAATGCTTATAACTTTGGGTGTGATCGACTTATTTTCACGAAACTCATCTTTTTAGACTCCTGAATCGTTGCCGAGTCCTACGATACCAAACATGCTAGGTTTCGCCTTACGGTTTGTGTAGCGTTGTGATTTAGCGCTTAAAAAACATTTGGCTATATCTTTGAAACCGCTAGTCCGATCGAGACGAAACCACCGTCAGAAGTTTGGAAACATAGGTCGATAGCTATATGCCAATGCCCAAATGCGAAAATATTGATGTTTAGGGGTACTAATTTCCAATCAAAGTCATGTGTCAGTCATTTTTTTCGTGTTTTTTCATATAAATGTCTATAACTCCGAAGTGAATTGAGATATTTTCACCAAAATTGAGACACATATGTATGGGCTCACTCTGAGGACACGTAAAAAAAATTGTGGGACTGAGCCTCTTGGTGGCGCTATAATTGAACAAAACATGAAATTCCCATTGACTTCAATACAGTTTTGTGAAATAAAATGCTATACTAAACAAATGCATTGGTGTAATATTACGAAACTCAGATTGTGTCATCAGCACCATCCCCTGAAGGCAACCAAAATATTTCAAGACAGCGCCACCTAGTGGTCAAAAGTTATAACAAAATTTCCAAAAAGGCTAATAACTTTTGAATAAATCTGGCTATTGAAATGCCACGGGTCTTAATAGATTCCTTGGGTCAAGCCGAGAACATAGATACCAAGTTTTCCTTATTTGGCCAAACGTCCTGTCCGCCATCTTGATTTTCAGTCAAAACCTACTTTTTCGAACTCCTCCTAGACCGTTAGTCCGATTTTCACCAAAATCGAATAGTACCATCTCCAGACCGTGCCGACTAAAAGTTATGGATTTCGTGTCGATAGACGAAACCGTTTTCGTATAGCGCAGCAGCAAAGTTGAGGCATGATGCTAATAGCAATAATTAAGGCTTTATATCTGCAATGCCTTGATATATTGACACCAATCTTTGTATGTGTCATTGTCACTTCACTCTGACCACATCACATCAGTTTTGTAACTGCGCCACCTATTGGTCGAAAGTGATAATCCATCAAATCATATTTTTAATTATTGTTTCTATGATTTTTCAGGCATTTTGCCTAAAATCCTCTTTAAATGTCTTTAATTGCTCATTGTTGCAGTTGGTCTGACACTTTCAGACATGTTGGCATGTCTTGTCGTCTTATTCTGCTTGGCCCCGGTAATGGCTGCTTGCAGCTATATTTAGGGGCCAAGCACCGAAGGTGCGGAGGCACCTATTGTGTTTGTTCCGGTTCTTATTAGGGGCCAAGCACCGAAGGTGCGGAGGCACCTATTGTTTTTGTTCCGGTTCTTATTATTATTATTATTATTATTATTATTCTTCTTCTTCTTCTTCCGCCATGGGAGTCTATGGCAGCCCATAGAACCGCTTGCGGGAAAGTTATGAAATTTGGCACAATGATAGAGGACAGTCCAAAAAGTCACCATACCAAATTTGGTGTCTTAAAACCAATCCCTCTAGCGCCACCACCTGTCCAAAGTTTCACTTTTATTTTGCTAATAACTTTTGAAGCGTAAGGCCAATCAACAAAATTCTTTTTTCCTCTGATTCCTGAGCTCATGCTGATTCGATTGCACCCTATGACGTCATTTTCCGGCTTATAAATATGGCCGCCATTTTGAATGTGCTGAAAAAGCTACTTTTTCGAACTCGTCCTAGACGGTTTGTCCGATTTGCACGAAAATTGAACCAGATCATCTTCAGGCAGTGCTGACAAAAAGTTATGGAATTCAAATTGATTCGTCAAACCGTTTTCGATAAATGCTCGAACAAATTTTACGTAGCACCTGCAAAAACAGTCGTAAGGCTGTATCTCTGCAACGGTTTATCGTATTCAGACCAAACTTGGTACATGTCATCACAAGCATGACCTGAGGCTACATGCTGCGTTTCGGCGCAGCGCCAACTACTGGTCCGGAGATATGAAAAATGGCTATTTTTGCTTATAACTTCTGAACAATTTGTCCAAAAATCATAAAATTGGTCTCGTTAGATTCAGGGCAACATGCCGAGTCGACTGATATCAAATTTTACCATATCGGCCATTTTGACTGTCGGCCATTTTGAATTTTGTGCTAAAATGCTGTATTTTAAGAACGCATGAACGGATTGTTACGAAACTTGGTATGGGTCATCAGCACGATGTTCTGAAGGAGCGTGAGAAGTTTCGAAACAGCGCCACCTAGTGGTCAAAAGTTATAACGACATTTCCAAAAAGGCTAATAACTTTTGAATAAATCTGGCTACTGAAATGCCACTGGTCTTATTAGATTCCTTGGGTCAAGCCGAGAACATAGATACCAAGTTTACCTTATTTGGCCAAACTTCCTGTCCGCCATCTTGATTTTCATTCAAAACCTACTTTTTCAAACTCCTCCTAGACCGTTTGTCCGATTTTCACCAAAATCGAATCGTATCATCTCCAGACCGTGCCGACTAAAAGTTATGGATTTCGTGTGGATAGACCAAACCGTTTTCGTATAGCGCAGCAGCAAAGTTGAGGCATGATGCTAATAGCACTATTCAGGCTTTATCTCTGCAATCCCTTGAAATATTGACACCAAACTTTGTATGTGTCATTGTCACTTCACTCTGACCACATCACATCAGTTTTGTAACTGCGCCACCTATTGGTCGAAAGTGATAATGCATTAAATCATATTTTTATTGACTGTTTCTATGATTTTTCAGCCATTTCGTCTAAAATCCTCTTTAAATGTCTTTAATTGCTCATTGTTGCAGTTGGTCTGACACCTTCAGCCATGTTGGCATATCCTGTCATCTACTTGCGCTTGGCCCCGGTAATGGCTGCTTGCAGCTATATTTATTATTATTATTCTTCTTCTTCTTCTTCCGCCATGGGAGTCTATGGCAGCCCATAGAACCGCTTGCGGGAAAGTTATGAAATTTGGCACAATGATAGAGGACAGTCCAAAAAGTCACCATACCAAATTTGGTGTCTTAAAACCAATCCCTCTAGCGCCACCACCTGTCCAAAGTTTCACTTTTATTTTGCTAATAACTTTTGAAGCGTAAGGCCAATCAACAAAATTCTTTTTTCCTCTGATTCCTGAGCTCATGCTGATTCGATTGCACCCTATGACGTCATTTTCCGGCTTATAAATATGGCCGCCATTTTGAATGTGCTGAAAAAGCTACTTTTTCAAACTCGTCCTAGACGGTTTGTCCGATTTGCACGAAAATTGAACCAGATCATCTTCAGGCAGTGCTGACAAAAAGTTATGGAATTCAAATTGATTCGTCAAACCGTTTTCGATAAATGCTCGAACAAATTTTACGTAGCACCTGCAAAAACAGTCGTAAGGCTGTATCTCTGCAACGGTTTATCGTATTCAGACCAAACTTGGTACATGTCATCACAAGCATGACCTGAGGCTACATGCTGCGTTTCGGCGCAGCGCCACCTACTGGTCCGGAGATATGAAAAATGGCTATTTTTGCTTATAACTTCTGAACAATTTGTCCAAAAATCATAAAATTGGTCTCGTTAGATTCAGGGCAACATGCCGAGTCGACTGATATCAAATTTTACCATATCGGCCATTTTGACTGTCGGCCATTTTGAATTTTGTGATAAAATGCTGTATTTTAAGAACGCATGAACGGATTGTTACGAAACTTGGTATGGGTCATCAGCACGATGTTCTGAAGGAGCGTGAGAAGTTTCGAAACAGCGCCACCTAGTGGTCAAAAGTTATAACGACATTTCCAAAAAGGCTAATAACTTTTGAATAAATCTGGCTACTGAAATGCCACTGGTCTTATTAGATTCCTTGGGTCAAGCCGAGAACATAGATACCAAGTTTACCTTATTTGGCCAAACTTCCTTTCCGCCATCTTGATTTTCATTCAAAACCTACTTTTTCAAACTCCTCCTAGACCGTTTGTCCGATTTTCACCAAAATCGAATCGTATCATCTCCAGACCGTGCCGACTAAAAGTTATGGATTTCGTGTGGATAGACCAAACCGTTTTCGTATAGCGCAGCAGCAAAGTTGAGGCATGATGCTAATAGCACTATTCAGGCTTTATCTCTGCAATCCCTTGAAATATTGACACCAAACTTTGTATGTGTCATTGTCACTTCACTCTGACCACATCACATCAGTTTTGTAACTGCGCCACCTATTGGTCGAAAGTGATAATGCATTAAATCATATTTTTATTGACTGTTTCTATGATTTTTCAGCCATTTCGTCTAAAATCCTCTTTAAATGTCTTTAATTGCTCATTGTTGCAGTTGGTCGGACACCTTCAGCCATGTTGGCATATCCTGTCATCTACTTGCGCTTGGCCCCGGTAATGGCTGCTTGCAGCTATATTTATTATTATTCTTCTTCCGACTGGGCGTCTATGGCAGCCCATAGAACCGATTGCGGGAAAGTTGTTTTGGTTTGACATTCTGATAGAGGACAGTCCCAACATTAAATACACCAATTTTTGTGTTTCTAAGTCATTCCCTCTAGCGCCACCACCTGTCCAAAGTTTCACTTTTATTTTGCTAATAACTTTTGAACCGTAAGGCCAATCAACAAAATTCTTTTTTCCTCTTATTTCTGAGCTCATGCCGATTCGATTGCACCCTATGACGTCATTTTCCGTCATATAAATATGGCCGCCATTTTTAATTTTCTGAAAAAGCTACTTTTTCGAACTCGTCCTAGACGGTTTGTCCGATTTGCACGAAAATTGAACCAGATCATCTTCAGGCAGTGTTGACCAAAAGTTATGGAATTCAAATTGATTCGTCAAACCGTTTTCGATAAACGCACGAATACATTTTACGTAGCGCTAGCAAAAACAGTCGTAAGGCTGTATCTCCGCAAAGGTTTATCGTATTCAGACCAAACTTGGTACATGTACTCACAAGCATGACCTGAGGCTACATGCTGCGTTTCGGCGCAGCGCCACCTACTGGTCCGGAGATATGAAAAATGGCTATTTTTGCTTATAACTTCTGAACAGTTTGTCCAAAAATCATAAAATTGGTCTCGTTAGATTCAGGGCGACATGCCGAGTCGACTGATATCCAATTTTACCATATCGGCCATTTTGACTGTCGGCCATTTTGAATTATGTGCTAAAATGCTGTATTTTATGAACGCATGAACGGATTGTTACGAAACTTGGCATGGGTCATCAGCACGATGTCCTGAAGGAGTGTGAGAAGTTTCGAAACAGCGCCACCTAGTGGGGAATTTTTTTTTTCAAATGCTTATAACTTTGGGTGCGGTCGACTTATTTTCACGAGACTCATCTAATTAGACTCCTGAAACCTTGCCGAGTCCTACGATACCAAACATGCTAGGTTTCGCCTTACGGTTTGTGTAGCGTTGTGATTTAGCGCTTAAAAAACATTAGGCTATATCTTCGAAACCGCTTGTCCGATCGAGACGAAACCACCGTCAGAAGTTTGGAAACATAGGTCGATAGCTATATGCCAATGCTCAAATGCGAAAATATTGATGTTTAGGGGTAGTAAAATTCAAACAAAGTCATGTGTCAGTCATTTTTTACGTGTTTTTTCATATAAATGTTTATAACTCTAAAGCAAATTGAGATATTTTCACCAAAACTGACACACATATGTATGGGCTCACTCTGAGGACACGTAAAAAAAATTGTGGGACTGAGCCTCTTGGTGGCGCTATAATAGAACAAAACATGAAATTCCCATTGACTTCAATACAGTTTTGTGAGATAAAATGCTATTTTCATTCAAAACCTACTTTTTCGAACTCCTCCCACACCGTTTGTCCGATTTTCACCAAAATCGAATCGTATCATCCCCAGACTGTGCCGACTAAAAGTTATGGATTTCGTGTCAATTGACGAAACCGTTTTCGTATAGCGCAGCAGCAAATTTGAGGCATGATGCTAATAGCACTATTCAGGCTTTATCTCTGCAATGCCTTGACATATTGACACCAAACTTTGTATGTGTCATTGTCTCCTCACTCTGACCACATCACATCAGTTTTGTAACTGCGCCACCTATTTGTCGAAAGTGATAATCCATTAAATCATATTTTTAATTACTGTTTCTATGATTTTTCAGCCATTTCGTCTAAAATCCTCTTTAAATGTCTTTAATTGCTCATTGTTGCAGTTGGTCTGACACTTTCAGACATGTCGGCATGTCTTGTCGTCTTATTCTGCTTGGCCCCGGTAATTGCTGCTTGCAGCTATATTTATTATTATTATTATTATTCTTCTTCCGCCATGGGAGTCTATGGCAGCCCATAGAACCGATTGCGGGAAAGTTATGAAATTTGGCACAATGATAGAGGACAGTCCAAAAAGTCACCATACCAAATTTGGTGTCTTAAAACCAATCCCTCTAGCGCCACCACCTGTCCAAAATTTCACTATTATTTTGCTAATAACTTTTGAACCGTTTGGCCAATCAACAAAATTCTTTTTTCCTCTGATTCCCGAGCTCATGCCGATTCGATTGCACCCTATGACGTCATTTTCCGGCTTATAAATATGGCCGCCATTTTGAATGGGCTGAAAAAGCTACTTTTTCGAACTCGTCCTAGACGGTTTGTCCGATTTGCACGAAAATTGAACCAGATCATCTTCAGGCAGTGCTGACAAAAAGTTATGGAATTCAAATTGATTCGTCAAACCGTTTTCGATTAACGCTCGAACACATTTTACGTAGCGCTTGCGAAAACAGTCGTAGGGCTGTATCTCCGCAACGCTTTATCGGATTCAGACCAAAATTGGTACATGTCATCACAAGCATGACCTGAGGCTACATGCTGCGTTTCGGCGCAGCGCCACCTACTGGTCCGGAGATATGAAAAATGGCTATTTTTGCTTATAACTTCTGAACATTTTGTCCAAAAATCATAAAATTGGTCTCGTTAGATTCAGGGCAACATGCCGAGTCGACTGATATAAAATTTTACCATATCGGCCATTTTGACTTTCGGCCATTTTGAATTTTGTGCTAAAATGCTGTATTTTAAGAACGCATGAACGGATTGTTACGAAACTCGGTATGGGTCATCAGCACGATGTTCTGAAGGAGCGTGAGAAGTTTCGAAACAGCGCCACCTAGTGGTGAATTTTATTTTTCAAATGCTTATAACTTTGGGTGTGGTCGACTTATTTTCACCAAACTCATCTCATTAGACTCCTGAATCCTTGCCGAGTCCAACGATACCAAATATGCTAGGTTTCGCCTTACGGTTTGTGTAGCGTTGTGATTTAGCACTTAAAAAACATTAGGCGATATCTTCGAAACCGTTTGTCCGATCGAGACGAAACCACCGTCAGAAGTTTGGAATCATAGCTTGTTAACTAAACGTAAAAGCCCAAATGCGAAAATATTGATGTCTAGAGGTAGTAAATTCCAATTAAAGTCATGTGTCAGTCATTTTTTACGTGTTTTTTCATATAAATGTCTATAACTCCGAAGATAATTGAGATATTTTCACCAAAATCGACACACATATGTATGGGCTCACTCTGAGGACACATACAAAAAATGGTGGGACTGAGCCTCTTGGTGGCGCTATAATAGAACAAAACATGAAATTCCCATTGACTTCCATACAATTTTGTGAAATAAAATGCTATACTAAACAAATGCATTGGTTTAATATTACGAAACTCAGATTGTGTCATCAGCACCATCCCCTGAAGGTACCCAAAATATTTCGAGACAGCGCCACCTAGTGGTCAAAAGTTCTAACAATTTCCAAAAAGGCTAATAACTTTTGAATAAATCTGGCTATTGAAATGCTTAATAGATTCCTTGGGTCAAGCCGAGAACATAGATACCAAGTTTTCCTTATTTGGCCAAACTTCCTGTCCGCCATCTTGATTTTCAGTCAAAACCTACTTTTTCAAACTCCTCCTAGACCGTTTGTCCGATTTTCACCAAAATCTAATCGTATCATCTCCAGACCGTGCCGACTAAAAGTTATGGATTTCTTGTCGATAGACGAAACCATTTTCGTATAGCGCAGCAGCAAAGTTGAGGCATGATGCCAATAGCACTATTCAGGCTTTATCTCTGCAATGCCTTGACATATTGACAACAAACTTTGTATGTGACATTGTCACTTCACTCTGACCACATCAGTTTTGTAACTGCGCCACCTACTTGTCGAAAGTGATAATCAATTAAATTATATTTTTAATTACTGTTTCTATGATTTTTCAGCCATTTCGTCTAAAATCCTCTTTAAATGTCTGTAATTGCTCATTGTTGCAGTTGATCTGACACCTTCAGCCATGTCTTGTCGTCTTATTCTGCTTGGCCCCGGTAATGGCTGCTTGCAGCTATATTTAGGGGCCAAGCACAGAATGTGCGTAGGCACCTATTGTATCTGTTAGCGTACCAAAAATAATTCTTCTTTTTCTTCCGCTCTGGGAGTCTATGGCAGCCCATAGAACCGATCGCGGGAAAGTTGTAATGGTTTGACATTCTGATAGAGGACAGTCCCAACATTAAATACACCAATTTTGGTGTGTCTAAGTCATTCCCTCTAGCGCCACCAACTGTCCAAAGTTGCACTCATGTTTGTGCTAATAACTTTTGAACCACAAGGGCTAGAAACAAAATTCTTTTTTCCTCTGATTCCTGAGCTCATGACGATTCGATTGCACCATATGATGTCATTTTCCGTCATAATAATTTTTCCGCCATTTTGAATTTTCCGAAAAAGCTACTTTTTCGAACTCCTCCTAGGCCGTTGCTCCAATTTCCATGAAAATTGAATCAGATCATCTACAGACCATGCCGACAAAAAGTTATGGAATTCAAGTTGATTCGCTTAGCAATTTTCGAAAAAACCCACAAACAAATTTTACGTAGCGCTTGCGAAAACAGACGTAAGGCTGTATCTCCGCAACGCTTTATTGGATTCAGACCAAAGTTGGCACATGTCATCACAAGCATGACCTGAGGCTACATGCTGCGTTTCGGCGCAGCGCCACCTACTGGTCCGGAGATATGAAAAATGGCTATTTTTGCTTATAACTTCTGAACATTTTGTCCAAAAATCATAAAATTGGTCTCGTTAGATTCAGGGCAACATGCCGAGTCGACTGATATAAAATTTTACCATATCGGCCATTTTGACTTTCGGCCATTTTGAATTTTGTGCTAAAATGCTGTATTTTAAGAACGCATGAATGGATTGTTACGAAACTCGGTATGGGTCATCAGCACGATGTTCTGAAGGAGCGTGAGAAGTTTCGAAACAGCGCCACCTAGTGGTGAATTTTATTTTTCAAATGCTTATAACTTTGGGTGTGGTCGACTTATTTTCACCAAACTCATCTCATTAGACTCCTGAATCCTTGCCGAGTCCAACGATACCAAATATGCTAGGTTTCGCCTTACGGTTTGTGTAGCGTTGTGATTTAGCACTTAAAAAACATTAGGCGATATCTTCGAAACCGTTTGTCCGATCGAGACGAAACCACCGTCAGAAGTTTGGAATCATAGCTTGTTAACTAAACGTTAAAGCCCAAATGCGAAAATATTGATGTCTAGAGGTAGTAAATTCCAATTAAAGTCATGTGTCAGTCATTTTTTACGTGTTTTTTCATATAAATGTCTATAACTCCGAAGATAATTGAGATATTTTCACCAAAATCGACACACATATGTATGGGCTCACTCTGAGGACACATACAAAAAATGGTGGGACTGAGCCTCTTGGTGGCGCTATAATAGAACAAAACATGAAATTCCCATTGACTTCCATACAATTTTGTGAAATAAAATGCTATACTAAACAAATGCATTGGTTTAATATTACGAAACTCAGATTGTGTCATCAGCACCATCCCCTGAAGGTACCCAAAATATTTCGAGACAGCGCCACCTAGTGGTCAAAAGTTCTAACAATTTCCAAAAAGGCTAATAACTTTTGAATAAATCTGGCTATTGAAATGCTTAATAGATTCCTTGGGTCAAGCCGAGAACATAGATACCAAGTTTTCCTTATTTGGCCAAACTTCCTGTCCGCCATCTTGATTTTCAGTCAAAACCTACTTTTTCAAACTCCTCCTAGACCGTTTGTCCGATTTTCACCAAAATCTAATCGTATCATCTCCAGACCGTGCCGACTAAAAGTTATGGATTTCTTGTCGATAGACGAAACCATTTTCGTATAGCGCAGCAGCAAAGTTGAGGCATGATGCCAATAGCACTATTCAGGCTTTATCTCTGCAATGCCTTGACATATTGACAACAAACTTTGTATGTGACAGTGTCACTTCACTCTGACCACATCAGTTTTGTAACTGCGCCACCTACTTGTCGAAAGTGATAATCAATTAAATTATATTTTTAATTACTGTTTCTATGATTTTTCAGCCATTTCGTCTAAAATCCTCTTTAAATGTCTGTAATTGCTCATTGTTGCAGTTGATCTGACACCTTCAGCCATGTCTTGTCGTCTTATTCTGCTTGGCCCCGGTAATGGCTGCTTGCAGCTATATTTATTATTATTATTCTTCCGCCATGGGAGTCTATGGCAGCCCATAGAACCGATTGCGGGAAAGTTGTTTTGGTTTGACATTCTGATAGAGGACCGTCTCAACATTAAATACACCAATTTTGGTGTTTCTAAGTCATTCCCTCTAGCGCCACCACCTGTCCAAAGTTTCACTTTTATTTTGCTAATAACTTTTGAACCGTAAGGCCAATCAGCGAAATTCTTTTTTCCTCTGATTCCTGAGCTCATGGCGATTCGATTGCACCCTATGACGTCATTTGACGTCATAAAAATATGGCCGCCATCTTGAATTTTCAAAAAAAGCTACTTTTTCGAACTCGTCCTAGACGGTTTGTCCGATTTGCACGAAAATTGAACCAGATCATCTTCAGGCAGTGTTGACCAAAAGTTATGGAATTCAAATTGATTCGTCAAACCGTTTTCGATAAACGCACGAATACATTTTACGTAGCGCTAGCAAAAACAGTCGTAAGGCTGTATCTCCGCAAAGGTTTATCGTATTCAGACCAAACTTGGAACATGTACTCACAAGCATGACCTGAGGCTACATGCTGCGTTTCGGCGCAGCGCCACCTACTGGTCCGGAGATATGAAAAATGGCTATTTTTGCTTATAACTTCTGAACAGTTTGTCCAAAAATCATAAAATTGGTCTCGTTAGATTCAGGGCAACATGCCGAGTCGACTGATGTCCAATTTGACCATATCGGTCATTTTGGCTGTCGGCCATTTTGAATTTTGTGCTAAAATTCTGTATTTTATGACCGCATGAACGGATTGTTACGAAACGTGGTATGGGTCATCAGCACAATGCCCTGAATGAGCCTGAGAAGTTTCGAAACAGCGCCACCTAGTGGTGAATTTTTTTTTTCAAATGCTTATAACTTTGGGTGTGGTCAACTTATTTTCACGAAACTCATCTTTTTAGACTCCTGAATCGTTGCCGAGTCCTACAATACCAAACATGCTAGGTTTCGCCTTACGGTTTGTGTAGCGTTGTGATTTAGCGCTTAAAAAACATTTGGCTATATCTTTGAAACCGCTAGTCCGATCGAGACGAAACCACCGTCAGAAGTTTGGAAACATAGGTCGATAGCTACACGCCAATGCCCAAATGCGAAAATATTGATGTTTAGGGGTACTAATTTCCAATCAAAGTCATGTGTCAGTCATTTTTTTCGTGTTTTTTCATATAAATGTCTATAACTCCGAAGTGAATTGAGATATTTTCACCAAAATTGACACACATATGTATGGGCTCACTCTGAGGACACGTAAAAAAAATTGTGGGACTGAGCCTCTTGGTGGCGCTATAATTGAACAAAATATGAAATTCCCATTGACTTCAATACAGTTTTGTGAAATAAAATGCTATACTAAACAAATGCATTGGTGTAATATTACGAAACTCAGATTGTGTCATCAGCACCATCCCCTGAAGGCAACCAAAATATTTCAAGACAGCGCCACCTAGTGGTCAAAAGTTATAACAAAATTTCCAAAAAGGCTAATAACTTTTGAATAAATCTGGCTATTGAAATGCCACGGGTCTTAATAGATTCCTTGGGTCAAGCCGAGAACATAGATACCAAGTTTTCCTTATTTGGCCAAACTTCCTGTCCGCCATCTTGATTTTCAGTCAAAACCTACTTTTTCGAACTCCTCCTAGACCGTTTGTCCGATTTTCACCAAAATCGAATCGTATCATCTCCAGACCGTGCCGACTAAAAGTTATGGATTTCGTGTCGATAGACGAAACCGTTTTCGTATAGCGCAGCAGCAAAGTTGAGGCATGATGCTAATAGCAATAATTAAGGCTTTATCTCTGCAATGCCTTGATATATTGACACCAATCTTTGTATGTGTCATTGTCACTTCACTCTGACCACATCACATCAGTTTTGTAACTGCGCCACCTATTGGTCGAAAGTGATAATCCATCAAATCATATTTTTAATTATTGTTTCTATGATTTTTCAGGCATTTTGCCTAAAATCCTCTTTAAATGTCTTTAATTGCTCATTGTTGCAGTTGGTCTGACACTTTCAGACATGTTGGCATGTCTTGTCGTCTTATTCTGCTTGGCCCCGGTAATGGCTGCTTGCAGCTATATTTAGGGGCCAAGCACCGAAGGTGCGGAGGCACCTATTGTATCTGTTCCCGTTCTTATTAGGGGCCAAGCACCGAAGGTGCGGAGGCACCTATTGTGTTTGTTCCGGTTCTTATTATTATTATTATTAGGGGCCAAGCACCGAAGGTGCGGAGCCACCTATTGTTTTTGTTCGCGTTCTTATTATTAGGGGCCAAGCACCGAAGGTGCGGAGGCACCTATTGTTTTTGTTCCGGTTCTTATTATTATTATTATTATTATTATTATTCTTCTTCTTCTTCTTCCGCCATGGGAGTCTATGGCAGCCCATAGAACCGCTTGCGGGAAAGTTATGAAATTTGGCACAATGATAGAGGACAGTCCAAAAAGTCACCATACCAAATTTGGTGTCTTAAAACCAATCCCTCTAGCGCCACCACCTGTCCAAATTTTCACTTTTATTTTGCTAATAACTTTTGAAGCGTAAGGCCAATCAACAAAATTCTTTTTTCATCTGATTCCTGAGCTCATGCTGATTCGATTGCACCCTATGACGTCATTTTCCGGCTTATAAATATGGCCGCCATTTTGAATGTGCTGAAAAAGCTACTTTTTCGAACTCGTCCTAGACGGTTTGTCCGATTTGCACGAAAATTGAACCAGATCATCTTCAGGCAGTGCTGACAAAAAGTTATGGAATTCAAATTGATTCGTCAAACCGTTTCCGATAAACGCTCGAACAAATTTTACGTAGCACCTGCAAAAACAGTCGTAAGGCTGTATCTCTGCAACGGTTTATCGTATTCAGACCAAACTTGGTACATGTCATCACAAGCATGACCTGAGGCTACATGCTGCGTTTCGGCGCAGCGCCACCTACTGGTCCGGAGATATGAAAAATGGCTATTTTTGCTTATAACTTCTGAACAATTTGTCCAAAAATCATAAAATTGGTCTCGTTAGATTCAGGGCAACATGCCGAGTCGACTGATATCAAATTTTACCATATCGGCCATTTTGACTGTCGGCCATTTTGAATTTTGTGCTAAAATGCTGTATTTTAAGAACGCATGAACGGATTGTTACGAAACTTGGTATGGGTCATCAGCACGATGTTCTGAAGGAGCGTGAGAAGTTTCGAAACAGCGTCACCTAGTGGTCAAAAGTTATAACGACATTTCCAAAAAGGCTAATAACTTTTGAATAAATCTGGCTACTGAAATGCCACTGGTCTTAATAGATTCCTTGGGTCAAGCCGAGAACATAGATACCAAGTTTACCTTATTTGGCCAAACTTCCTGTCCGCCATCTTGATTTTCATTCAAAACCTACTTTTTCAAACTCCTCCTAGACCGTTTGTCCGATTTTCACCAAAATCGAATCGTATCATCTCCAGACCGTGCCGACTAAAAGTTATGGATTTCGTGTGGATAGACCAAACCGTTTTCGTATAGCGCAGCAGCAAAGTTGAGGCATGATGCTAATAGCACTATTCAGGCTTTATCTCTGCAATCCCTTGAAATATTGACACCAAACTTTTTACGGCTTGTCATTGTCACTTCACTCTGACCACATCACATCAGTTTTGTAACTGCGCCACCTATTGGTCGAAAGTGATAATGCATTAAATCATATTTTTATTGACTGTTTCTATGATTTTTCAGCCATTTCGTCTAAAATCCTCTTTAAATGTCTTTAATTGCTCATTGTTGCAGTTGGTCTGACACCTTCAGCCATGTTGGCATATCCTGTCATCTACTTGCGCTTGGCCCCGGTAATTGCTGCTTGCAGCTATATTTATTATTATTATTATTATTATTCTTCTTCCGCCATGGGAGTCTATGGCAGCCCATAGAACCGATTGCGGGAAAGTTATGAAATTTGGCACAATGATAGAGGACAGTCCAAAAAGTCACCATACCAAATTTGGTGTCTTAAAACCAATCCCTCTAGCGCCACCACCTGTCCAAAATTTCACTTTTATTTTGCTAATAACTTTTGAACCGTTTGGCCAATCAACAAAATTATTTTTTCCTCTGATTCCCGAGCTCATGCCGATTCGATTGCACCCTATGACGTCATTTTCCGGCTTATAAATATGGCCGCCATTTTTAGTGGGCTGAAAAAGCTACTTTTTCGAACTCGTCCTAGACGGTTTGTCCGATTTGCACGAAAATTGAACCAGATCATCTTCAGGCAGTGCTGACAAAAAGTTATGGAATTCAAATTGATTCGTCAAACCGTTTTCGAATAACGCTCGAACACATTTTACGTAGCGCTTGCGAAAACAGTCGTAGGGCTGTATCTCCGCAACGCTTTATCATATTCAGACCAAAATTGGTACATGTCATCACAAGCATGACCTGAGGCTACATGCTGCGTTTCGGCGCAGCGCCACCTACTGGTCCGGAGATATGAAAAATGGCTATTTTTGCTTATAACTTCTGAACATTTTGTCCAAAAATCATAAAATTGGTCTCGTTAGATTCAGGGCAACATGCCGAGTCGACTGATATAAAATTTTACCATATCGGCCATTTTGACTGTCGGCCATTTTGAATTTTGTGCTAAAATGCTGTATTTTAAGAACGCATGAACGGATTGTTACGAAACTCGGTATGGGTCATCAGCACGATGTTCTGAAGGAGCGTGAGAAGTTTCGAAACAGCGCCACCTAGTGGTGAATTTTATTTTTCAAATGCTTATAACTTTGGGTGTGGTCGACTTATTTTCACCAAACTCATCTCATTAGACTCCTGAATCCTTGCCAAGTCCAACGATACCAAATATGCTAGGTTTCGCCTTACGGTTTGTGTAGCGTTGTGATTTAGCACTTAAAAAACATTAGGCGATATCTTCGAAACCGTTTGTCCGATCGAGACGAAACCACCGTCAGAAGTTTGGAATCATAGCTTGTTAACTAAACGTTAATACCCAAATGCGAAAATATTGATGTTTAGGGGTACTAATTTCCAATCAAAGTCATGTGTCAGTCATTTTTTTCGTGTTTTTTCATATAAATGTCTATAACTCCGAAGTGAATTGAGATATTTTCACCAAAATTGACACACATATGTATGGGCTCACTCTGAGGACACGTAAAAAAAATTGTGGGACTGAGCCTCTTGGTGGCGCTATAATTGAACAAAATATGAAATTCCCATTGACTTCAATACAGTTTTGTGAAATAAAATGCTATACTAAACAAATGCATTGGTGTAATATTACGAAACTCAGATTGTGTCATCAGCACCATCCCCTGAAGGCAACCAAAATATTTCAAGACAGCGCCACCTAGTGGTCAAAAGTTATAACAAAATTTCCAAAAAGGCTAATAACTTTTGAATAAATCTGGCTATTGAAATGCCACGGGTCTTAATAGATTCCTTGGGTCAAGCCGAGAACATAGATACCAAGTTTTCCTTATTTGGCCAAACTTCCTGTCCGCCATCTTGATTTTCATTCAAAACCTACTTTTTCGAACTCCTCCTAGACCGTTTGTCCGATTTTCACCAAAATCGAATCGTATCATCTCCAGACCGTGCCGACTAAAAGTTATGGATTTCGTGTCGATAGACGAAACCGTTTTCGTATAGCGCAGCAGCAAAGTTGAGGCATGATGCTAATAGCAATAATTAAGGCTTTATCTCTGCAATGCCTTGATATATTGACACCAATCTTTGTATGTGTCATTGTCACTTCACTCTGACCACATCACATCAGTTTTGTAACTGCGCCACCTATTGGTCGAAAGTGATAATCCATCAAATCATATTTTTAATTATTGTTTCTATGATTTTTCAGGCATTTTGCCTAAAATCCTCTTTAAATGTCTTTAATTGCTCATTGTTGCAGTTGGTCTGACACTTTCAGACATGTTGGCATGTCTTGTCGTCTTATTCTGCTTGGCCCCGGTAATGGCTGCTTGCAGCTATATTTATTATTATTATTCTTCTTCCGACTGGGCGTCTATGGCAGCCCATAGAACCGATTGCGGGAAAGTTGTTTTGGTTTGACATTCTGATAGAGGACAGTCCCAACATTAAATACACCAATTTTTGTGTTTCTAAGTCATTCCCTCTAGCGCCACCACCTGTCCAAAGTTTCACTTTTATTTTGCTAATAACTTTTGAACCGTAAGGCCAATCAACAAAATTCTTTTTTCCTCTTATTTCTGAGCTCATGCCGATTCGATTGCACCCTATGATGTCATTTTCCGTCATATAAATATGGCCGCCATTTTTAATTTTCTGAAAAAGCTACTTTTTCGAACTCGTCCTAGACGGTTTGTCCGATTTGCACGAAAATTGAACCAGATCATCTTCAGGCAGTGTTGACCAAAAGTTATGGAATTCAAATTGATTCGTCAAACCGTTTTCGATAAACGCACGAATACATTTTACGTAGCTCTAGCAAAAACAGTCGTAAGGCTGTATCTCCGCAACGGTTTATCGTATTCAGACCAAACTTGGTACATGTACTCACAAGCATGACCTGAGGCTACATGCTGCGTTTCGGCGCAGCGCCACCTACTGGTCCGGAGATATGAAAAATGGCTATTTTTGCTTATAACTTCTGAACAGTTTGTCCAAAAATCATAAAATTGGTATCGTTACATTCAGGGCAATATGCCGATTCGTATGATATCCAGTTTTACCATATCGGCCCTTTTGACTGTCGGCCATTTTGAATTTTGTGCTAAAATACTGTATTTTAAGAATGCATGAACGAATTGTTACGAAACTTGGTATGGGTCATCAGCACGTTGTCCTGAAGGAGCGTGAGAAGTTTCGAAACAGCGCCACCTAGTGGTGAATTTTTTTTTTCAAATGCTTATAACTTTGGGTGTGGTCAACTTATTTTCACGAGACTCATCTAATTAGACTCCTGAAACCTTGCCGAGTCCTACGATACCAAACATGCTAGGTTTTGCCTTACGGTTTGTGTAGCGTTGTGATTTAGCGCTTAAAAAACATTTGGCTATATCTTCGAAACCGCTAGTCCGATCGAGACGAAACCACCGTCAGAAGTTTGGAAACATAGGTCGATAGCTATACGCCAATGCCCAAATGCGAAAATATTGATGTTTAGGGGTAGTAAATTCCAAACAAAGTCATGTGTCAGTCATTTTTTACGTGTTTTTTCATATAAATGCCTATAACTCTGAAGCAAATTGAGATTTTTTCACCAAAACTGACACACATATGTATGGGCTCACTCTGAGGACACGTAAAAAAAATTGTGAGACTGAGCCTCTTGGTGGCGCTATAATAGAACAAAACATAAAATTCCCATTGACTTCAATACAGTTTTGTGAAATAAAATGCTATTTTCATTAAAAACCTACTTTTTCGAACTCCTCCTACACCGTTTGTCCGATTTTCACCAAAATCGAATCATATCATCTCCAGACCGTGCCGACTGAAAGTTATGGATTTCGTGTCGATTGACGAAACCGTTTTCGTATAGCGCAGCAGCAAATTTGAGGCATGATGCTAAAAGCATTATTCAGGCTTTATGTCTGCAATGCCTTGACATATTGACACCAAACTTTGCATGTGTCATTGTCACTTCACTCTGACCACATCACATCAGTTTTGTAACTGCACCACCTATTGGTCGAAAGTGATAATCCATTACATCATATTTTTAATTATTGTTTCTATGATTTTTCAGCCATTTTGCCTAAAATCCTCTTTAAATGTCTTTAATTGCTCATTGTTGCAGTTGGTCTGACACTTTCAAACATGTCGAAATGTCTTGTCGTCTTATTCTGCTTGGCCCCGGTAATTGCTGCTTGCAGCTATATTTATTATTATTATTCTTCTTCCGCCATGGGAGTCTATGGCAGCCCATAGAACCGATTGCGGGAAAGTTATGAAATTTGGCACAATGATAGAGGACAGTCCGAAAAGTCACCATACCAAATTTGGTGTCTTAAAACCAATCCCTCTAGCGCCACCACCTGTCCAAAATTTCACTTTTATTTTGCTAATAACTTTTGAACCGTTTGGCCAATCAACAAAATTCTTTTTTCCTCTGATTCCCGAGCTCATGCCGATTCGATTGCACCCTATGACGTCATTTTCCGGCTTATAAATATGGCCGCCATTTTGAATGGGCTGAAAAAGCTACTTTTTCGAACTCGTCCTAGACGGTTTGTCCGATTTGCACGAAAATTGAACCAGATCATCTTCAGGCAGTGCTGACAAAAAGTTATGGAATTCAAATTGATTCGTCAAACCGTTTTCGAATAACGCTCGAACACATTTTACGTAGCGCTTGCGAAAACAGTCGTAGGGCTGTATCTCCGCAACGCTTTATCGGATTCAGACCAAAATTGGTACATGTCATCACAAGCATGACCTGAGGCTACATGCTGCGTTTCGGCGCAGCGCCACCTAGTGGTCCGGAGATATGAAAAATGGCTATTTTTGCTTATAACTTCTGAACATTTTGTCCAAAAATCATAAAATTGGTCTCGTTAGATTCAGGGCAACATGCCGAGTCGACTGATATAAAATTTTACCATATCGGCCATTTTGACTTTCGGCCATTTTGAATTTTGTGCTAAAATGCTGTATTTTAAGAACGCATGAATGGATTGTTACGAAACTCGGTATGGGTCATCAGCACGATGTTCTGAAGGAGCGTGAGAAGTTTCGAAACAGCGCCACCTAGTGGTGAATTTTATTTTTCAAATGCTTATAACTTTGGGTGTGGTCGACTTATTTTCACCAAACTCATCTCATTAGACTCCTGAATCCTTGCCGAGTCCAACGATACCAAATATGCTAGGTTTCGCCTTACGGTTTGTGTAGCGTTGTGATTTAGCACTTAAAAAACATTAGGCGATATCTTCGAAACCGTTTGTCCGATCGAGACGAAACCACCGTCAGAAGTTTGAAATCATAGCTTGTTAACTAAACGTTAAAGCCCAAATGCGAAAATATTGATGTCTAGAGGTAGTAAATTCCAATTAAAGTCATGTGTCAGTCATTTTTTACGTGTTTTTTCATATAAATGTCTATAACTCCGAAGATAATTGAGATATTTTCACCAAAATCGACACACATATGTATGGGCTCACTCTGAGGACACATTCAAAAAATGGTGGGACTGAGCCTCTTGGTGGCGCTATAATAGAACAAAACATGAAATTCCCATTGACTTCCATACAATTTTGTGAAATAAAATGCTATACTAAACAAATGCATTGGTTTAATATTACGAAACTCAGATTGTGTCATCAGCACCATCCCCTGAAGGTACCCAAAATATTTCGAGACAGCGCCACCTAGTGGTCAAAAGTTGTAACAATTTCCAAAAAGGCTAATAACTTTTGAATAAATCTGGCTATTGAAATGCTTAATAGATTCCTTGGGTCAAGCCGAGAACATAGATACCAAGTTTTCCTTATTTGGCCAAACTTCCTGTCCGCCATCTTGATTTTCAGTCAAAACCTACTTTTTCAAACTCCTCCTAGACCGTTTGTCCGATTTTCACCAAAATCTAATCGTATCATCTCCAGACCGTGCCGACTAAAAGTTATGGATTTCTTGTCGATAGACGAAACCATTTTCGTATAGCGCAGCAGCAAAGTTGAGGCATGATGCCAATAGCACTATTCAGGCTTTATCTCTGCAATGCCTTGACATATTGACAACAAACTTTGTATGTGACAGTGTCACTTCACTCTGACCACATCAGTTTTGTAACTGCGCCACCTACTTGTCGAAAGTGATAATCAATTAAATTATATTTTTAATTACTGTTTCTATGATTTTTCAGCCATTTCGTCTAAAATCCTCTTTAAATGTCTGTAATTGCTCATTGTTGCAGTTGATCTGACACCTTCAGCCATGTCTTGTCGTCTTATTCTGCTTGGCCCCGGTAATGGCTGCTTGCAGCTATATTTATTAGGGGCCAAGCACCGAAGGTGCGGAGGCACCTATTGTATCCGTTCGCGTTCTTATTATTAGGGGCCAAGCACCGAAGGTGCGTAGGCACCTATTGTATCTGTTCCCGTTCCTATTATTATTATTATTCTTCCGTTTCTTCCGACTGGGAGTCTATGGCAGCCCATAGAACCGATTGCGGGAAAGTTGTAATGGTTTGACATTCTGATAGAGGACAGTCCCAACATTAAATACACCAATTTTGGTGTGTCTAAGTCATTCCCTCTAGCGCCACCACCTGTCCAAAGTTTCACTTTTATTTTGCTAATAACTTTTGAATCGTAAGTCCAATCAACAAAATTCTTTTTTTCTCTTACTCCTGAGCTCATGTCAATTCGATTGCACCCTATGACGTCATTTTCGTCATAACAATATGGCCGCCATTTTGAATTGTCCTTAAAAGCTACTTTTTCGAACTCGTCCTAGATGGTTTGTCCGATTTGCACGAAAATTGAACCAGATCATCTTCAGGCAGTGCGGACCAAAAGTTATGGAATTCAAATTGATTCGTTAAACCGTTTTCGAAAAACGCTCAAACTAATTTTACGTAGCGCCTGCAAAAACAGTCGTAGGGCTCTATCTCCGCAACGGTTTATCGTATTCAGACCAAACTTGGTACATGTCATCACAGGCATGACCTGAGGCTACATGCTGTGTTTCGGCGCAGCGCCACCTACTGGTCCGGAGATATGGAAAATGGCTATTTTTGCTTATAGCTTTTGAACAGTTTGTCCAAAAATCATAAAATTGGTCTCGTTAGGTTCAGGGCAACATGCCGATTCGACTGATATCCAATTTGACCATATCGGCCATTTTGACTGTCAGCCATTTTGAATTATGTGCTAAAATGCTGTATTTTATGAACGCATGAACGGATTGTTACGAAACGTGGTATGGGTCATCAGCACAATGCCCTGAATGAGCCTGAGAAGTTTCGAAACAGCGCCACCTAGTGGTGAATTTTTTTTTTCAAATGCTTATAACTTTGGGTGTCGTCGACTTATTTTCACGAAACTCATCTTTTTAGACTCCTGAATCGTTGCCGAGTCCTACGATACCAAACATGCTAGGTTTCGCCTTACGGTTTGTGTAGCGTTGTGATTTAGCGCTTAAAAAACATTTGGCTATATCTTTGAAACCGCTAGTCCGATCGAGACGAAACCACCGTCAGAAGTTTGGAAACATAGGTCGATAGCTAAGCGCCAATGCCCAAATGCGAAAATATTGATGTTTAGGGGTACTAATTTCCAATCAAAGTCATGTGTCAGTCATTTTTTTCGTGTTTTTTCATATAAATGTCTATAACTCCGAAGTGAATTGAGATATTTTCACCAAAATTGACACACATATGTATGGGCTCACTCTGAGGACACGTAAAAAAAATTGTGGGACTGAGCCTCTTGGTGGCGCTATAATTGAACAAAATATGAAATTCCCATTGACTTCAATACAGTTTTGTGAAATAAAATGCTATACTAAACAAATGCATTGGTGTAATATTACGAAACTCAGATTGTGTCATCAGCACCATCCCCTGAAGGCAACCAAAATATTTCAAGACAGCGCCACCTAGTGGTCAAAAGTTATAACAAAATTTCCAAAAAGGCTAATAACTTTTGAATAAATCTGGCTATTGAAATGCCACTGGTCTTAATAGATTCCTTGGGTCAAGCCGAGAACATAGATACCAAGTTTTCCTTATTTGGCCAAACTTCCTGTCCGCCATCTTGATTTTCATTCAAAACCTACTTTTTCGAACTCCTCCTAGACCGTTAGTCCGATTTTCACCAAAATCGAATCGTATCATCTCCAGACCGTGCCGACTAAAAGTTATGGATTTCGTGTCGATAGACGAAACCGTTTTCGTATAGCGCAGCAGCAAATTTGAGGCATGATGCTAATAGAAATAATTAAGGCTTTATCTCTGCAATGCCTTGATATATTGACACCAATCTTTGTATGTGTCATTGTCACTTCACTCTGACCACATCACATCAGTTTTGTAACTGCGCCACCTATTGGTCGAAAGTGATAATCCATCAAATCATATTTTTAATTATTGTTTCTATGATTTTTCAGGCATTTTGCCTAAAATCCTCTTTAAATGTCTTTAATTGCTCATTGTTGCAGTTGGTCTGACACTTTCAGACATGTTGGCATGTCTTGTCGTCTTATTCTGCTTGGCCCCGGTAATGGCTGCTTGCAGCTATATTTATTATTATTCTTCTTCCGCCATGGGAGTCTATGGCAGCCCATAGAACCGATTGCGGGAAAGTTATGAAATTTGGCACAATGATAGAGGACAGTCCAAAAAGTCACCATACCAAATTTGGTGTCTTAAAACCAATCCCTCTAGCGCCACCACCTGTCCAAAATTTCACTTTTATTTTGCTAATAACTTTTGAACCGTTTGGCCAATCAACAAAATTCTTTTTTCCTCTGATTCCCGAGCTCATGCCGATTCGATTGCACCCTATGACGTCATTTTCCGGCTTATAAATATGGCCGCCATTTTTAATGGGCTGAAAAAGCTACTTTTTCGAACTCGTCCTAGACGGTTTGTCCGATTTGCACGAAAATTGAACCAGATCATCTTCAGGCAGTGCTGACAAAAAGTTATGGAATTCAAATTGATTCGTCAAACCGTTTTCGAATAACGCTCGAACACATTTTACGTAGCGCTTGCGAAAACAGTCGTAGGGCTGTATCTCCGCAACGCTTTATCGGATTCAGACCAAACTTGGTACATGTCATCACAAGCATGACCTGAGGCAACATGCTGCGTTTCGGCGCAGCGCCACCTACTGGTCCGGAGATATGAAAAATGGCTATTTTTGCTTATAACTTCTGAACAGTTTGTCCAAAAATCATAAAATTGGTCTCGTTAGATTCAGGGCAACATGCCGAGTCGACTGATATCAAATTTTACCATATCGGCCATTTTGACTGTCGGCCATTTTGAATTTTGTGCTAAAATACTGTATTTTAAGAACGCATGAACGGATTGTTACGAAACTTGGTATGGGTCATCAGCACGATGTTCTGAAGGAGCGTGAGAAGTTTCGAAACAGCGCCACCTAGTGGTGATTTTTTTTTTTCAAATGCTTATAACTTTGGGTGTGGTCGACTTATTTTCACCAAACTCGTCTCATTAGACTCCTGAATCCTTGCCGAGTCCAACGATACCAAACATGCTAGGTTTCGCCTTATGGTTTGTGTAGCGTTGTGATTTAGCGCTTAAAAAACATTTGGCTATATCTTCGAAACCGTTTGTCCGATCGAGACGAAACCACCGTCAGAAGTTTGGAAACATAGGTCGATACCTATATGCCAATGCCCAAATGCGAAAATATTGATGTTTAGGGGTAGTAATTTCCAATCAAAGTCATGTGTCAGTCATTTTTTACGTGTTTTTTCATATAAATGTCTATAACTCTGAAGCGAATTGAGATATTTTCACCAAAATCGACACACATATGTATGGGCTCACTCTGAGGACACATAAAAAAAATGGTGGGACTGAGCCTCTTGGTGGCGCTATAATAGAACAAAACATGAAATTCCCATTGACTTCAATACAGTTTTGTGAAATAAAATGCTATACTAAACAAATGCATTGGTGTAATATTACAAAACTCAGAATGTGCCATCAGCACCATCCCCTAAAGGTATTCAAAATATTTCGAAACAGCGCCACCTAGTGGTCAAAACTTATAATACATTTCCAAAAAGGCTAATAACTTTTGAATACATCTGGCTACTGAAATGCCACTGGTCTTAATAGATTCCTTGGGTCAAGCCGAGAACATAGATACCAAGTTTACCTTATTTGGCCAAACTTCCTGTCCGCCATCTTGATTTTCATTCAAAACCTACTTTTTCGAACTCCTCCTAGACCGTTTGTCCGATTTTCACCAAAATCGAATCGTATCATCTCCAGACCGTGCCGACTAAAAGTTATGGATTTCGTGTGGATAGACCAAACCGTTTTCGTATAGCGCAGCAGCAAAGTTGAGGCATGATGCTAATAGCACTATTCAGGCTTTATCTCTGCAATGCCTTGACATATTGACACCAAACTTTGTATGTGTCATTGTCACTTCACTCTGACCACATCACATCAGTTTTGTAACTGCGCCACCTATTGGTCGAAAGTGATAATGCATTAAATCATATTTTTATTGACTGTTTCTATGATTTTTCAGCCATTTCGTCTAAAATCCTCTTTAAATGTCTTTAATTGCTCATTGTTGCAGTTGGTCTGACACTTTCAGACATGTTGGCATGTCTTGTCGTCTGATTGTGCTTGGCCCCGATAATTGCTGCTTGCAGCTATATTTATTATTATTATTCTTCTTCCGACTGGGCGTCTATGGCAGCCCATAGAACCGATTGCGGGAAAGTTGTTTTGGTTTGACATTCTGATAGAGGACAGTCCCAACATTAAATACACCAATTTTTGTGTTTCTAAGTCATTCCCTCTAGCGCCACCACCTGTCCAAAGTTTCACTTTTATTTTGCTAATAACTTTTGAACCGTAAGGCCAATCAACAAAATTCTTTTTTCCTCTTATTTCTGAGCTCATGCCGATTCGATTGCACCCTATGACGTCATTTTCCGTCATATAAATATGGCCGCCATTTTTAATTTTCTGAAAAAGCTACTTTTTCGAACTCGTCCTAGACGGTTTGTCCGATTTGCACGAAAATTGAACCAGATCATCTTCAGGCAGTGTTGACCAAAAGTTATGGAATTCAAATTGATTCGTCAAACCGTTTTCGATAAACGCACGAATACATTTTACGTAGCGCTAGCAAAAACAGTCGTAAGGCTGTATCTCCGCAACGGTTTATCGTATTCAGACCAAACTTGGTACATGTACTCACAAGCATGACCTGAGGCTACATGCTGCGTTTCGGCACAGCGCCACCTACAGGTCCGGAGATATGAAAAATGGCTATTTTTGCTTATAACTTCTGAACAGTTTGTCCAAAAATCATAAAATTGGTCTTGATAGATTCAGGGCGTCATGCCGAGTCGACTGATATCCAATTTTGCCATATCGGCCAATTTGACTGTCGGCCATTTTGAATTTTGTGCTAAAATGCTGTATTTTAACAACGCATGAACGGATTGTTACGAAACTTGGTATGGGTCATCAGCACGATGTCCTGAAGGAGTGTGAGAAGTTTCGAAACAGCGCCACCTAGTGGTGAATTTTTTTTTTTCAAATGCTTATAACTTTGGGTGTGATCGACTTATTTTCACGAAACTCATCTCATTGGACTCCTGAATCGTTGCCGAGTCCAACGATACCAAACATGTTAGGTTTCGCCTAACGGTTTGTGTAGCATTGTGATTTAGCGCTTAAAAAACATTAGGCTATATCTTCGAAACCGTTTGTCCGATTGAGACGAAACCACCGTCAGAAGTTTGGAAACATAGGTCGATAGCTATACGCCAATGCCCAAATGCGAAAATATTGATGTTTAGGGGTACTAATTTCCAATCAAAGTCATGTGTCAGTCATTTTTTTCGTGTTTTTTCATATAAATGTCTATAACTCCGAAGCGAATTGAGATATTTTCACCAAAATTGACACACATATGTATGGGCTCACTCTGAGGAAATGTAAAAAAAATGGTGGGACTGAGCCTCTTGGTGGCGCTATAATTGAACAAAATATGAAATTCCCATTGACTTCAATACAGTTTTGTGAAATAAAATGCTATACTAAACAAATGCATTGGTGTAATATTACGAAACTCAGATTGTGTCATCAGCACCATCCCCTGAAGGCAACCAAAATATTTCAAGACAGCGCCACCTAGTGGTCAAAAGTTATAACAAAATTTCCAAAAAGGCTAATAACTTTTGAATAAATCTGGCTATTGAAATGCCACGGGTCTTAATAGATTCCTTGGGTCAAGCCGAGAACATAGATACCAAGTTTTCCTTATTTGGCCAAACTTCCTGTCCGCCATCTTGATTTTCATTCAAAACCTACTTTTTCGAACTCCTCCTAGACCGTTTGTCCGATTTTCACCAAAATCGAATCGTATCATCTCCAGACCGTGCCGACTAAAAGTTATGGATTTCGTGTGGATAGACCGAACCTTTTTCGTATAGCGCAGCAGCAAAGTTGAGGCATGATGCTAATAGCACTATTCAGGCTTTATCTCTGCAATGCCTTGACATATTGACACCAAACTTTGTATGTGTCATTGTCACTTCACTCTGACCACATCACATCAGTTTTGTAACTGCGCCACCTATTGGTCGAAAGTGATAATGCATTAAATCATATTTTTATTGACTGTTTTTATGATTTTTCAGCCATTTCGTCTAAAATCCTCTTTAAATGTCTTTAATTGCTCATTGTTGCAGTTGGTCTGACACTTTCAGACATGTTGGCATGTCTTGTCGTCTGGTTGTGCTTGGCCCCGGTAATGGCTGCTTGCAGCTATATTTATTATTATTCTTCTTCCGCCATGGGAGTCTATGGCAGCCCATAGAACCGATTGCGGGAAAGTTATGAAATTTGGCACAATGATAGAGGACAGTCCGAAAAGTCACCATACCAAATTTGGTGTCTTAAAACCAATCCCTCTAGCGCCACCACCTGTCCAAAATTTCACTTTTATTTTGCTAATAACTTTTGAACCGTTTGGCCAATCAACAAAATTCTTTTTTCCTCTGATTCCCGAGCTCATGCCGATTCGATTGCACCCTATGACGTCATTTTCCGGCTTATAAATATGGCCGCCAATTTTAATGGGCTGAAAAAGCTACTTTTTCGAACTCGTCCTAGACGGTTTGTCCAATTTGCACGAAAATTGAACCAGATCATCTTCAGGCAGTGCTGACAAAAAGTCATGGAATTCAAATTGATTCGTCAAACCGTTTTCGAATAACGCTCGAACACATTTTACGTAGCGCTTGCGAAAACAGTCGTAGGGCTGTATCTCCGCAACGCTTTATCGGATTCAGACCAAAATTGGTACATGTCATCACAAGCATGACCTGAGGCTACATGCTGCGTTTCGGCGCAGCGCCACCTACTGGTCCGGAGATATGAAAAATGGCTATTTTTGCTTATAACTTCTGAACAGTTTGTCCAAAAATCATAAAATTGGTCTCGTTAGATTCAGGGCAACATGCCGAGTCGACTGATATAAAATTTTACCATATCGGCCATTTTGACTTTCGGCCATTTTGAATTTTGTGCTAAAATGCTGTATTTTAAGAACGCATGAACGGATTGTTACGAAACTCGGTATGGGTCATCAGCACGATGTTCTGAAGGAGCGTGAGAAGTTTCGAAACAGCGCCACCTAGTGGTGAATTTTATTTTTCAAATGCTTATAACTTTGGGTGTGGTCGACTTATTTTCACCAAACTCATCTCATTAGACTCCTGAATCCTTGCCGAGTCCAACGATACCAAATATGCTAGGTTTCGCCTTACGGTTTGTGTAGCGTTGTGATTTAGCACTTAAAAAACATTAGGCGATATCTTCGAAACCGTTTGTCCGATCGAGACGAAACCACCGTCAGAAGTTTGGAATCATAGCTTGTTAACTAAATGTTAAATCCCAAATGCGAAAATATTGATGTCTAGAGGTAGTAAATTCCAATTAAAGTCATGTGTCAGTCATTTTTTACGTGTTTTTTCATATAAATGTCTATAACTCCGAAGATAATTGAGATATTTTCACCAAAATCGACACACATATGTATGGGCTCACTCTGAGGACACATACAAAAAATGGTGGGACTGAGCCTCTTGGTGGCGCTATAATAGAACAAAACATGAAATTCCCATTGACTTCCATACAATTTTGTGAAATAAAATGCTATACTAAACAAATGCATTGGTTTAATATTACGAAACTCAGATTGTGTCATCAGCACCATCCCCTGAAGGTACCCAAAATATTTCGAGACAGCGCCACCTAGTGGTCAAAAGTTGTAACAAAATTTTCAAAAAGGCTAATCAATTTTGAATAAATCTGGCTATTGAAATGCTTAATAGATTCCTTGGGTCAAGCCGAGAACATAGATACCAAGTTTTCCTTATTTGGCCAAACTTCCTGTCCGCCATCTTGATTTTCAGTCAAAACCTACTTTTTCAAACTCCTCCTAGACCGTTTGTCCGATTTTCACCAAAATCTAATCGTATCATCTCCAGACTGTGCTGACTAAAAGTTATGGATTTCGTGTCGATAGACGAAACCATTTTCGGATAGCGCAGCAGCAAAGTTGAGGCATGATGCCAATAGCACCATTCAGGCTTTATCTCTGCAATGCCTTGACATATTGACAACAAACTTTGTATGTGACATTGTCACTTCACTCTGACCACATCAGTTTTGTAACTGCGGCACCTACTTGTCGAAAGTGATAATCAATTAAATTATATTTTTAATTACTGTTTCTATGATTTTTCAGCCATTTCGTCTAAAATCCTCTTTAAATGTCTGTAATTGCTCATTGTTGCAGTTGATCTGACACCTTCAGCCATGTCTTGTCGTCTTATTCTGCTTGGCCCCGGTAATGGCTGCTTGCAGCTATATTTATTATTCTTCTTCTTCCGCCATGGGAGTCTATGGCAGCCCATAGAACCGATTGCGGGAAAGTTGTTTTGGTTTGACATTCTGATAGAGGACAGTCCCAACATTAAGTACACCAATTTTGGTGTTTCTAAGTCATTCCCTCTAGCGCCACCACCTGTCCAAAGTTTCACTTTTACTTTGCTAATAACTTTTGAACCGTAAGGCCAATCAGCGAAATCCTTTTTTCCTCTGATTCCTGAGCTCATGACGATTCGATTGCACCCTATATCGTCATTTTCCGTCATAAAAACATGGCCGCCATTTTGAATTTTCCTAAAAAGGTACTTTTTCGAACTCGTCCTAGACGGTTTGTCCGATTTGCACGAAAATTTAATCGGATCATCTTCAGGCAGGGGTGACAAAAAGTTATTAAAATCTTGTTGATTCGTCAAACCGTTTTCGATAAACGCTCGAACAAATTTTACGTAGCGCTTGCAAAAACAGTCGTAAGGCCGTATCTCCGCAACGGTTTATCGTATTCAGACCAAACTTGGTACATGTACTCACAAGCATGACCTGAGGCTACATGCTGCGTTTCGGCACAGCGCCACCTACAGGTCCGGAGATATGAAAAATGGCTATTTTTGCTTTTAACTTCTGAACAGTTTGTCCAAAAATCATAAAATTGGTCTTGATAGATTCAGGGCGTCATGCCGAGTCGACTGATATCCAATTTTGCCATATCGGCCAATTTGACTGTCGGCCATTTTGAATTTTGTGCTAAAATGCTGTATTTTAACAATGCATGAACGGATTGTTACGAAACTTGGTATGGGTCATCAGCACGATGTCCTGAAGGAGTGTGAGAAGTTTAGAAACAGCGCCACCTAGTGGTGAATTTTTTTTTTCAAATGCTTATAACTTTGGGTGTGATCGACTTATTTTCACGAAACTCATCTTTTTAGACTCCTGAATCGTTGCCGAGTCCTACGATACCAAACATGCTAGGTTTCGCCTTACGGTTTGTGTAGCGTTGTGATTTAGCGCTTAAAAAACATTTGGCTATATCTTCGAAACCGCTAGTCCGATCGAGACGAAACCACCGTCAGAAGTTTGGAAACATAGGTCGATAGCTATATGCCAATGCCCAAATGCGAAAATATTGATGTTTAGGGGTACTAATTTCCAATCAAAGTCATGTGTCAGTCATTTTTTTCGTGTTTTTTCATATAAATGTCTATAACTCCGAAGTGAATTGAGATATTTTCACCAAAATTGACACACATATGTATGGGCTCACTCTGAGGACACGTAAAAAAAATTGTGGGACTGATCCTCTTGGTGGCGCTATAATTGAACAAAATATGAAATTCCCATTGACTTCAATACAGTTTTGTGAAATAAAATGCTATACTAAACAAATGCGTTGGTGTAATATTACGAAACTCAGATTGTGTCATCAGCACCATCCCCTGAAGGCAACCAAAATATTTCAAGACAGCGCCACCTAGTGGTCAAAAGTTATAACAAAATTTCCAAAAAGGCTAATAACTTTTGAATAAATCTGGCTATTGAAATGCCACGGGTCTTAATAGATTCCTTGGGTCAAGCCGAGAACATAGATACCAAGTTTTCCTTATTTGGCCAAACTTCCTGTCCGCCATCTTGATTTTCAGTCAAAACCTACTTTTTCGAACTCCTCCTAGACCGTTAGTCCGATTTTCACCAAAATCGAATCGTATCATCTCCAGACCGTGCCGACTAAAAGTTATGGATTTCGTGTCGATAGACGAAACCGTTTTCGTATAGCGCAGCAGCAAAGTTGAGGCATGATGCTAATAGCAATAATTAAGGCTTTATCTCTGCAATGCCTTGATATATTGACACCAATCTTTGTATGTGTCATTGTCACTTCACTCTGACCACATCACATCAGTTTTGTAACTGCGCCACCTATTGGTCGAAAGTGATAATCCATCAAATCATATTTTTAATTATTGTTTCTATGATTTTTCAGGCATTTTGCCTAAAATCCTCTTTAAATGTCTTTAATTGCTCATTGTTGCAGTTGGTCTGACACTTTCAGACATGTTGGCATGTCTTGTCGTCTTATTCTGCTTGGCCCCGGTAATGGCTGCTTGCAGCTATATTTAGGGGCCAAGCACCGAAGGTGCGGAGGCACCTATTGTATCCGTTCGCGTTCTTATTAGGGGCCAAGCACAGAATGTGCGTAGGCACCTATTGTATCTGTTGGCGTACCAAAAATAATTCTTCTTTTTCTTCCGCTCTGGGAGTCTATGGCTGCCCATAGAACCGCTTGCGGGAAAGTTATGAAATTTGGCACACTGATAGAGGGCAGACTGAACAGTCACCATAGCAAATTTGGAGTCTCCAACTCATTCCCTCTAGCGCCACCAGCTGTCCAAATTTGCACTCATGTTTATGCTAATAACTTTTGAACCACAAGGGCTAGAAACAAAATTCCCATTTCTTCTGATTCCCTAGCTCAAGACGATTCGATCGCACCCTATGACGTCATTTTCCGTCATGGAAATTTGTCCGCCATTTAGAATTTTTCGAAAAATCTACTTTTTCGAACTCCTCCTAGGTCGTTGCTCCGATTTTCACGAAAATTGAACCAGATCATCTACGGACCATGCCGACAAAAAGTTATGGAATTCAAGTTGATTCGCTTAGCAATTTTCGAAAAAACCCACAAACAAATTTTACGTAGCGCTTGCGAAAACAGACGTAAGGCTGTATCTCCGCAACGCTTTATTGGATTCAGACCAAACTTGGCACATGTCATCACAAGCATGACCTGAGGCTACA
The DNA here is from genome assembly GCF_951802725.1 of Rutilus rutilus. Classification (NCBI taxonomy): domain Eukaryota; kingdom Metazoa; phylum Chordata; class Actinopteri; order Cypriniformes; family Leuciscidae; genus Rutilus; species Rutilus rutilus. The sequence goes on from NC_140216.1 coordinate 21,790,259, forward strand.
TGCTGCGTTTCGGCGCAGCGCCACCTACTGGTCCGGAGATATGAAAAATGGCTATTTTTGCTTACAACTTCTGAATAGTTTGCCCAAAAATCATCAAATTGGTCTCGTTAGATTCAGGCCAACACGCTGAGTCGACTGATATCCAATTTTACCATATCGGCCATTTTGGCTGTCGGCCATTTTGAATTTTGTGCTAAAATGCTGTATTTTAAGAATGCATGAATGGATTGTTACGAAACATGGTATGGCTCATCAGCACGATGCCCTGAAGGAGCGTGAGAAGTTTCGAAACAGCGCCACGTAGTGGTGAATTTTTTTCTTCAAATGCTTATAACTTTGGGTGTGGTCGACTTATTTTCACGAAACTCATCTCTTTAGACTCCTGAATCCTTGCCGAGTCCAACGATACCAAACATGCTAGATTTCGCTTTATGGTTTGTGTAGCGTTGTTATTTAGCGCTTAAAAAACATTTGGCTATATCTTCGAAACCGCTAGTCCGATCGAGACGAAACCACCGTCAGAAGTTTGGAAACATAGGTCGATAGCTGCACGCCAATGCCCAAATGCGAAAATATTGATAGTAAGGGGTAGTAAAATTCAATCAAAGTCATGTGTCAGTCATTTTTTACGTGTTTTTTCATATAAATGTGTATAATTCCGAAGCGAATTGAGATATTTTCACCAAAATCGACACACATATGTATGGGCTCACTCTGAGGACACACAAAAAAAATGGTGGGACTCAGCCTTTTGGTGGCGCTATAAAAGAACAAAACATGAAATTCCCATTGACTTCAATACAGTTTTGTGAAATAAAATGCTATACTAAACAAATGCATTGGTGTAATATTACGAAACTCAGAATGTGCCATCAGCACCATCCCCTGAAAGTACTCAAAATATTTCGAGACAGCGTCACCTAGTGGTCAAAAGATATAACAAAATTTCCAAAACTGCTATTAACTTTTGAATACATTGGCCTATTGTAATGCAACTGGTCTTAATAGATTCCTTGGGTCAAGCTGAGAACAAAGATACCAAGTTTTCCTTATTTGGCCAAACTTCCTGTCCGCCATCTTGATTTTCATTCAAAACCTACTTTTTCGAACTCCTCCTAGACCGTTTGTCCGATTTTCACCAAAATCGAATCGTATCATCTCCAGACCGTGCCGACTCAAAGTTATGGATTTCGTGTCGATTGACAAAACCGTTTTCGTATACCGCAGCAGCAAAGTTTAGGCATGATGCCAAAAGGACTATTCAGGCTTTATCTCTGCAATGGCTTGACATATTAACACCAAACTTTGTTTGTCTCATTGTCACTTCACTCTGACCACATCACATCAGTTTTGTGACTGCGCCACCTATTGGTCAAAAGTGATAATCCATTAAATCATATTTTTAATTACTCTTTATATGATTTTTCAGCAATTTCACCTAAAATCTTCTTTAAATGTCTTTAATTGCTGATTGTTGCAGTTGATCTGACACTTTCAGCAATGTTGGCATGTCTTGTCTTCTTATTCTGCTTGGCCCCGGTAATGGCTGCTTGCAGCTATATTTATTATTAGGGGCCAAGCACCGAAGGTGCGGAGGCACCTATTGTTTTTGTTCGCGTTCTTATTATTATTATTATTAGGGGCCAAGCACCGAAGGTGCGGAGGCACCTATTGTTTTCGTTCGCGTTCTTATTAGGGGCCAAGCACCGAAGGTGCGTAGGCACCTATTGTATCTGTTCCCGTTCTTATTATTATTATTCTTCCGTTTCTTCCGACTGGGCGTCTATGGCAGCCCATAGAACCGATTGCGGGAAAGTTGTTTTGATTTGACATTCTGATAGAGGACAGTCCCAACATTAAATACACCAATTTTGCTGTTTCTAAGTCATTCCCTCTAGCGCCACCACCTGTCCAAAATTTCACTTTTATTTTGCTAATAACTTTTGAACAGTAAGGCCAATCAACAAAATTCTTTTTTTCTCTGATTCCTGAGCTCTTGTCGATTCGAGTGCACCCTATGATGTCATTTTCTGGCATATAAATATGGCCGCCATTTTGAATGACCTGAAAAAGCTACTTTTTCGAACTCGTCCTAGACGGTTTGTCCGATTTGCACGAAAATTGAACCAGATCATCTTCAGGTAGTGCTGACAAAAAGTTATGGAATTCAAATTGATTCGTCAAACCGTTTTCGAATAACGCTCGAACAAATTTTACGGAGCGCTTGCTAAAACAGTCGTAGGGCTGTATCTCCGCAACGCTTTATCGGATTCAGAACAAAATTGGTACATGTCATCAGAAGCATGAACTGAGGCTACATGCGGTGTTTCGGCGCAGCGCCACCTACTGGTCCGGAGATATGGAAAATGGCTGTTTTTGCTTATAGCTTTTGAACAGTTTGTCCAAAAATCATAAAATTGGTCTCGTTAGATTCAGGGCAACATGCCGATTCGACTGATATCCAATTTGACCATATCGGCCATTTTGACTGTCAGCCATTTTGAATTTTGTGCTAAAATGCTGTATTTTATGAACGCATGAACGAATTGTTACGAAACTTGGTATTGGTCATCATCACGATGTCCTGAAAAAGTGTGAGAAGTTTCGAAACAGCGCCACCTAGTGGTGACATTTTTTTTCCAAATGCTTATAACTTTGGTTTTGATCGACTTATTTTCACGAAACTCATCTCATTAGACTCCTGAATCGTTGCCGAGTCCCAAGATACCAAACATGCTAGGTTTCGCCTTATGGTTTGTTTAGCGTTGTGATTTAGCGCTTAAAAAACATTTGGCTATATCTTCGAAACCGCTAGTCCGATCGAGACGAAACCACCGTCAGAAGTTTGGAAACATAGGTCGATAGCTATATGCCAATGCCCAAATGCGAAAATATTGATGTTTAGGGGTAGTAAATTCCAATCAAAGTCATGTGTCAGTCATTTTTTACGTGTTTTTTCATATAAATGTCTATAACTCCGAAGCGAATTGAGATATTTTCACCAAAATCGACACACATATGTATGGGCTCACTCTGAGGACACATAAAAAAAATGGTGTGACTGAGCCTCTTGGTGGCGCTATAACAGAACAAAACATGAAATTCCCATTGACTTCAATACAGTTTTGTGAAATAAAATGCTATACTAAACAAATGCATTGGTGTAATATTACGAAACTCAGAATGTGCCATCAGTTCCATCCCCTGAAGGTACCCAAAATATTTCGAGACAGCGCCACCTAGTGGTCAAAAGTTATAACAAAATTTCCAAAATTGCTAATAACTTTTGAATAAATCTGGCTATTGAAATGCCACTGGTCTTAATAGATTCCCTGGGTCAAGCCGAGAACATAGATACCAAGTTTTCCTTATTTGGCCAAACTTCCTGTCCGCCATCTTGATTTTCCTTCAAAACCTACTTTTTCGAACTCCTCCTAGACCGTTTGTCCGATTTTCACCAAAATCGAATCGTATCATCTCCAGACTGTGCCGACTAAAAGTTATGGATTTTGTGTCGATAGACGAAACCGTTTTCGTATAGCGCAGCAGCAAAGTTGAGGCATGATGCCAAAAGCACTATTCAGGCTTTATCTCTGAAATCCCTTGAAATATTGACACCAAACTTTGTATATGTCATTGTCACTTCACTCTGACCACATCACATCAGTTTTGTAACTGCTCCACCTATTGGTCGAAAGTCATAATCCATTAAATCATATTATGAATTACTTTTTATATGATTTTTCAGCCATTTCGCCTAAAATCCTCTCTAAATGTCTTTAATTGCTCATTGTTGCAGTTGGTCTGACACCTTCAGCCATGTTGGCATATCCTGTCATCTGCTTGCGCTTGGCCCCGATAATTGCTGCTTGCAGCTATATTTATTAGGGGCCAAGCACCGAAGGTGCGGAGGCACCTATTGTATCTGTTCCCGTTATTAGGGGCCAAGCACCGAAGGTGCGGAGGCACCTATTGTGTTTGTTCCGGTTCTTATTATTATTATTAGGGGCCAAGCACCGAAGGTGCGGAGGCACCTATTGTATCCGTTCGCGTTCTTATTATTATTATTCTTCTTCTTCTTCTTCTTCTTCCGCTCTTGGAGTCTATGGCAGCCCATAGAACCGATTGCGGGAAAGTTGTTTTGGTTTGACATTCTGATAGAGCACAGTCCCAACATTAAATACACCAATTTTGGTGTTTCTAAGTCATTCCCTCTAGCGCCACCACCTGTCCAAAGTTTCACTTTTATTTTGCTAATAACTTTTGAACTGTAAGGCCAATCAACAAAATTATTTTTTCCTCTGATTCCTGAGCTCATGCCGATTCGATTGCATCCTATGACTTCATTTTCTGTAATAAAAATATGGCCGCCATTTTGATTCATTCGAAAAACCTACTTTTTCGAACTCGTCCTAGACGGTTTGTCCGATTTGCACGAAAATTGAACCAGATCATCTTCAGGCAGTGCTGACCAAAAGTTATGGAATTCAAATTGATTCGTCAAACCGTTTTCAATAAACGCACGAACAAATTTTACGTAGCGCCTGCAAAAACAGTCGTAAGGCTGTATCTCTGCAACGGTTTATCGTATTCAGACCAAACTTGGTACATGTCATCACAAGCATGACCTGAGGCTACATGCTGCGTTTCGGCGCAGCGCCACCTACTGGTCCGGAGATATGAAAAATGGCTATTTTTGCTTATAACTTCTGAACAGTTTGTCCAAAAATCATAAAATTGGTCTCGTTAGATTCAGGGCGACATACCGAGTCGACTGATATCCAATTTTACCATATCGGCCATTTTGACTGTCGGCCATTTTGAATTATGTGCTAAAATGCTGTATTTTATGAACGCATGAACGGATTGTTACGAAACTTGGCATGGGTCATCAGCACGATGTCCTGAAGGAGTGTGAGAAGTTTCGAAACAGCGCCACCTAGTGGGGAATTTTTTTTTTCAAATGCGTATAACTTTGGGTGCGGTCGACTTATTTTCACGAGACTCATCTAATTAGACTCCTGAAACCTTGCCGAGTCCTACGATACCAAACATGCTAGGTTTCGCCTTACGGTTTGTGTAGCGTTGTGATTTAGCGCTTAAAAAACATTAGGCTATATCTTCGAAACCGCTTGTCCGATCGAGACGAAACCACCGTCAGAAGTTTGGAAACATAGGTCGATAGCTATACACCAATGCCCAAATGCGAAAATATTGATGTTTAGGGGTAGTAAAATTCAAACAAAGTCATGTGTCAGTCATTTTTTACGTGTTTTTTCATATAAATGTTTATAACTCTAAAGCAAATTGAGATATTTTCACCAAAACTGACACACATATGTATGGGCTCACTCTGAGGACACGTAAAAAAAATTGTGGGACTGAGCCTCTTGGTGGCGCTATAATAGAACAAAACATGAAATTCCCATTGACTTCAATACAGTTTTGTGAGATAAAATGCTATTTTCATTCAAAACCTACTTTTTCGAACTCCTCCCACACCGTTTGTCCGATTTTCACCAAAATCGAATCGTATCATCCCCAGACTGTGCCGACTAAAAGTTATGGATTTCGTGTCAATTGACGAAACCGTTTTCGTATAGCGCAGCAGCAAATTTGAGGCATGATGCTAATAGCACTATTCAGGCTTTATCTCTGCAATGCCTTGACATATTGACACCAAACTTTGTATGTGTCATTGTCTCCTCACTCTGACCACATCACATCAGTTTTGTAACTGCGCCACCTATTTGTCGAAAGTGATAATCCATTAAATCATATTTTTAATTACTGTTTCTATGATTTTTCAGCCATTTCGTCTAAAATCCTCTTTAAATGTCTTTAATTGCTCATTGTTGCAGTTGGTCTGACACTTTCAGACATGTCGGCATGTCTTGTCGTCTTATTCTGCTTGGCCCCGGTAATTGCTGCTTGCAGCTATATTTATTATTATTATTCTTCTTCCGACTGGGCGTCTATGGCAGCCCATAGAACCGATTGCGGGAAAGTTGTTTTGGTTTGACATTCTGATAGAGGACAGTCCCAACATTAAATACACCAATTTTTGTGTTTCTAAGTCATTCCCTCTAGCGCCACCACCTGTCCAAAGTTTCACTTTTATTTTGCTAATAACTTTTGAACCGTAAGGCCAATCAACAAAATTCTTTTTTCCTGTTATTCCTGAGCTCATGCCGATTCGATTGCACCCTATGACGTCATTTTCCGGCTTAAAAATATGGCCGACATTTTGAATGTGCTGAAAAAGCTACTTTTTCGAACTCGTCCTAGACGGTTTGTCCGATTTGCACGAAAATTGAACCAGATCATCTTCAGGCAGTGCTGACAAAAAGTTATGGAATTCAAATTGATTCGTCAAACCGTTTTCAATAAGCGCACGAACAAATTTTACGTAGCGCTTGCGAAAACAGTCGTAGGGCTGTATCTCCGCAACGCTTTATCGGATTCAGACCAAACTTGGTACATGTCATCACAAGCATGACCTGAGGCAACATGCTGCGTTTCGGCGCAGCGCCACCTACTGGTCCGGAGATATGAAAAATGGCTATTTTTGCTTATAACTTCTGAACAGTTTGTCCAAAAATCATAAAATTGGTATCGTTACATTCAGGGCAATATGCCGATTCGTATGATATCCAGTTTTACCATATCGGCCCTTTTGACTGTCGGCCATTTTGAATTTTGTGCTAAAATACTGTATTTTAAGAATGCATGAACGAATTGTTACGAAACTTGGTATGGGTCATCAGCACGTTGTCCTGAAGGAGCGTGAGAAGTTTCGAAACAGCGCCACCTAGTGGTGAATTTTTTTTTTCAAATGCTTATAACTTTGGGTGTGGTCAACTTATTTTCACGAGACTCATCTAATTAGACTCCTGAAACCTTGCCGAGTCCTACGATACCAAACATGCTAGGTTTTGCCTTACGGTTTGTGTAGCGTTGTGATTTAGCGCTTAAAAAACATTTGGCTATATCTTCGAAACCGCTAGTCCGATCGAGACGAAACCACCGTCAGAAGTTTGGAAACATAGGTCGATAGCTAAACGCCAATGCCCAAATGCGAAAATATTGATGTTTAGGGGTAGTAAATTCCAAACAAAGTCATGTGTCAGTCATTTTTTACGTGTTTTTTCATATAAATGCCTATAACTCTGAAGCAAATTGAGATTTTTTCACCAAAACTGACACACATATGTATGGGCTCACTCTGAGGACACGTAAAAAAAATTGTGAGACTGAGCCTCTTGGTGGCGCTATAATAGAACAAAACATAAAATTCCCATTGACTTCAATACAGTTTTGTGAAATAAAATGCTATTTTCATTAAAAACCTACTTTTTCGAACTCCTCCTACACCGTTTGTCCGATTTTCACCAAAATCGAATCATATCATCTCCAGACCGTGCCGACTGAAAGTTATGGATTTCGTGTCGATTGACGAAACCGTTTTCGTATAGCGCAGCAGCAAATTTGAGGCATGATGCTAAAAGCATTATTCAGGCTTTATGTCTGCAATGCCTTGACATATTGACACCAAACTTTGCATGTGTCATTGTCACTTCACTCTGACCACATCACATCAGTTTTGTAACTGCACCACCTATTGGTCGAAAGTGATAATCCATTACATCATATTTTTAATTATTGTTTCTATGATTTTTCAGCCATTTTGCCTAAAATCCTCTTTAAATGTCTTTAATTGCTCATTGTTGCAGTTGGTCTGACACTTTCAAACATGTCGAAATGTCTTGTCGTCTTATTCTGCTTGGCCCCGGTAATTGCTGCTTGCAGCTATATTTATTAGGGGCCAAGCACCGAAGGTGCGGAGGCACCTATTGTATCTGTTCCCGTTCTTATTATTAGGGGCCAAGCACCGAAGGTGCGGAGGCACCTATTGTATCCGTTCGCGTTCTTATTATTATTATTAGGGGCCAAGCACCGAAGGTGCGGAGGCACCTATTGTGTTTGTTCCGGTTCTTATTATTATTATTCTTCTTCCGACTGGGCGTCTATGGCAGCCCATAGAACCGATTGCGGGAAAGTTGTTTTGGTTTGACATTCTGATAGAGGACAGTCCCAACATTAAATACACCAATTTTTGTGTTTCTAAGTCATTCCCTCTAGCGCCACCACCTGTCCAAAGTTTCACTTTTATTTTGCTAATAACTTTTGAACCGTAAGGCCAATCAACAAAATTCTTTTTTCCTCTTATTTCTGAGCTCATGCCGATTCGATTGCACCCTATGACGTCATTTTCCGTCATATAAATATGGCCGCCATTTTTAATTTTCTGAAAAAGCTACTTTTTCGAACTCGTCCTAGACGGTTTGTCCGATTTGCACGAAAATTGAACCAGATCATCTTCAGGCAGTGTTGACCAAAAGTTATGGAATTCAAATTGATTCGTCAAACCGTTTTCGATAAACGCACGAATACATTTTACGTAGCGCTAGCAAAAACAGTCGTAAGGCTGTATCTCCGCAAAGGTTTATCGTATTCAGACCAAACTTGGTACATGTACTCACAAGCATGACCTGAGGCTACATGCTGCGTTTCGGCGCAGCGCCACCTACTGGTCCGGAGATATGAAAAATGGCTATTTTTGCTTATAACTTTTGAACAGTTTGTCCAAAAATCATAAAATTGGTCTCGTTAGATTCAGGGCAACATGCCGAGTCGACTGATGTCCAATTTGACCATATCGGTCATTTTGGCTGTCGGCCATTTTGAATTTTGTGCTAAAATTCTGTATTTTATGACCGCATGAACGGATTGTTACGAAATGTGGTATGGGTCATCAGCACAATGCCCTGAATGAGCCTGAGAAGTTTCGAAACAGCGCCACCTAGTGGTGAATTTTTTTTTTCAAATGCTTATAACTTTGGGTGTGGTCAACTTATTTTCACGAAACTCATCTTTTTAGACTCCTGAATCGTTGCCGAGTCCTACGATACCAAACATGCTAGGTTTCGCCTTACGGTTTGTGTAGCGTTGTGATTTAGCGCTTAAAAAACATTTGGCTATATCTTTGAAACCGCTAGTCCGATCGAGACGAAACCACCGTCAGAAGTTTGGAAACATAGGTCGATAGCTATACGCCCATGCCCAAATGCGAAAATATTGATGTTTAGGGGTACTAATTTCCAATCAAAGTCATGTGTCAGTCATTTTTTTCGTGTTTTTTCATATAAATGTCTATAACTCCGAAGTGAATTGAGATATTTTCACCAAAATTGACACACATATGTATGGGCTCACTCTGAGGACACGTAAAAAAAATTGTGGGACTGAGCCTCTTGGTGGCGCTATAATTGAACAAAATATGAAATTCCCATTGACTTCAATACAGTTTTGTGAAATAAAATGCTATACTAAACAAATGCATTGGTGTAATATTACGAAACTCAGATTGTGTCATCAGCACCATCCCCTGAAGGCAACCAAAATATTTCAAGACAGCGCCACCTAGTGGTCAAAAGTTATAACAAAATTTCCAAAAAGGCTAATAACTTTTGAATAAATCTGGCTATTGAAATGCCACGGGTCTTAATAGATTCCTTGGGCCAAGCCGAGAACATAGATACCAAGTTTTCCTTATTTGGCCAAACTTCCTGTCCACCATCTTGATTTTCAGTCAAAACCTACTTTTTCGAACTCCTCCTAGACCGTTTGTCCGATTTTCACCAAAATCGAATCGTATCATCTCCAGACCGTGCCGACTAAAAGTTATGGATTTCGTGTCGATAGACGAAACCGTTTTCGTATAGCGCAGCAGCAAAGTTGAGGCATGATGCTAATAGCAATAATTAAGGCTTTATCTCTGCAATGCCTTGATATATTGACACCAATCTTTGTATGTGTCATTGTCACTTCACTCTGACCACATCACATCAGTTTTGTAACTGCGCCACCTATTGGTCGAAAGTGATAATCCATCAAATCATATTTTTAATTATTGTTTCTATGATTTTTCAGGCATTTTGCCTAAAATCCTCTTTAAATGTCTTTAATTGCTCATTGTTGCAGTTGGTCTGACACTTTCAGACATGTTGGCATGTCTTGTCGTCTTATTCTGCTTGGCCCCGGTAATGGCTGCTTGCAGCTATATTTATTATTATTCTTCTTCTTCCGCTCTGGGAGTCTATGGCAGCCCATAGAACCGATTGCGGGAAAGTTGTTTTGGTTTGACATTCTGATAGAGGACAGTCCCAACATTAAGTACACCAATTTTGGTGTGTCTAAGTCATTCCCTCTAGCGCCACCACCTGTCCAAAGTTTCACTTTTACTTTGCTAATAACTTTTGAACCGTAAGGCCAATCAGCGAAATCCTTTTTTCCTCTGATTCCTGAGCTCATGACGATTCGATTGCACCCTATATCGTCATTTTCCGTCATAAAAACATGGCCGCCATTTTGAATTTTCCTAAAAAGGTACTTTTTCGAACTCGTCCTAGACGGTTTGTCCGATTTGCACGAAAATTGAATCGGATCATCTTCAGGCAGTGGTGACAAAAAGTTATTAAAATCTTGTTGATTCGTCAAACCGTTTTCGATAAACGCTCGAACAAATTTTACGTAGCGCTTGCAAAAACAGTCGTAAGGCTGTATCTCCGCAACGGTTTATCGTATTCAGACCAAACTTGGTACATGTACTCACAAGCATGACCTGAGGCTACATGCTGCGTTTCGGCACAGCGCCACCTACAGGTCCGGAGATATGAAAAATGGCAATTTTTGCTTATAACTTCTGAACAGTTTGTCCAAAAATCATAAAATTGGTCTTGATAGATTCAGGGCGTCATGCCGAGTCGACTGATATCCAATTTTGCCATATCGGCCAATTTGACTGTCGGCCATTTTGAATTTTGTGCTAAAATGCTGTATTTTAACAACGCATGAACGGATTGTTACGAAACTTGGTATGGGTCATCAGCACGATGTCCTGAAGGAGTGTGAGAAGTTTCGAAACAGCGCCACCTAGTGGTGAATTTTTTTTTTCAAATGCTTATAACTTTGGGTGTGATCGACTTATTTTCACGAAACTCATCTCATTGGACTCCTGAATCGTTGCCGAGTCCAACGATACCAAACATGTTAGGTTTCGCCTAACGGTTTGTGTAGCATTGTGATTTAGCGCTTAAAAAACATTAGGCTATATCTTCGAAACCGTTTGTCCGATTGAGACGAAACCACCGTCAGAAGTTTGGAATCATAGCTTGTTTACTATATGCTGATGCCCAAATGTGAAAATATTGATGTTTAGGGGTAGTAATATTCAATCAAAGTCATGTGTCAGTCATTTTTTACGTGTTTTTTCATATAAATGTCTATAACTCCGAAGCAAATTGAGATTTTTGCACCAAAATCGACACATATATGTATGGGCTCACTCTGATGACACATAAAAAAAATGGTGGGACTGAGCCTCTTGGTGGCGCTATAATAGAACAAAACATGAAATTCCCATTGATTTCAATAGAGTTTTGTGAAATAAAATGCTATACTAAACAAATGCATTGGTGTAATATTACGAAACTCAGAATGTGCCTTCAGCACCATCCCCTGAAGGTACTCAAAATATTTCGAAACAGCGCCACCTTGTGGTCAAAAGTTATAACAAAATTTCCAAAAAGGCTAATAACTTTTGAATAAATCTGTCTATTGAAATGCCACTGGTCTTAATAGATTCCTTGGGTCAAGCCGAGAACATAGATACCAAGTTTTCCTTATTTGGCCGAACTTCCTGTCCGCCATCTTGATGTTCAGTCAAAACCTACTTTTTCGAACTCCTCCTAGACCGTTTGTCCGATTTTCACCAAAATCGAATCGTATCATCTCCAGACCGTGCCGACTAAAAGTTATGGATTTCGTGTCGATAGACGAAACCGTTTTTGTATAGCGCAGCAGCAAAGTTGAGGCATGATGCTAATAGCACTATTCAGGCTTTATCTCTGCAATGCCTTGACATATTGACACCAAACTTTGTATGTGTCATTGTCACTTCACTCTGACCACATCACATCAGTTTTGTAACTGCGCCACCTATTGGTCGAAAGTGATAATCCATAAAATCATATTTTTAATTATTGTTTCTATGATTTTTCAGGCATTTTGCATAAAATCCTCTTTAAAGTCTATAATTGCTCATTGTTGCAGTTGGTCTGACACTTTCAGACATGTTGGCATGTCTTGTCGTCTTATTCTGCTTGGCCCCGGTAATGGCTGCTTGCAGCTATATTTATTATTATTCTTCTTCCGCCATGGGAGTCTATGGCAGCCCATAGAACCGATTGCGGGAAAGTTATGAAATTTGGCACAATGATAGAGGACAGTCCGAAAAGTCACCATACCAAATTTGGTGTCTTAAAACCAATCCCTCTAGCGCCACCACCTGTCCAAAATTTCACTTTTATTTTGCTAATAACTTTTGAACCGTTTGGCCAATCAACAAAATTCTTTTTTCCTCTGATTCCCGAGCTCATGCCGATTCGATTGCACCCTATGACGTCATTTTCCGGCTTATAAATATGGCCGCCATTTTGAATGGGCTGAAAAAGCTACTTTTTCGAACTCGTCCTAGACGGTTTGTCCGATTTGCACGAAAATTGAACCAGATCATCTTCAGGCAGTGCTGACAAAAAGTTATGGAATTCAAATTGATTCGTCAAACCGTTTTCGAATAACGCTCGAACACATTTTACGTAGCGCTTGCGAAAACAGTCGTAGGGCTGTATCTCCGCAACGCTTTATCGGATTCAGACCAAAATTGGTACATGTCATCACAAGCATGACTTGAGGCTACATGCTGCGTTTCGGCGCAGCGCCACCTAGTGGTCCGGAGATATGAAAAATGGCTATTTTTGCTTATAACTTCTGAACATTTTGTCCAAAAATCATAAAATTGGTCTCGTTAGATTCAGGGCAACATGCCGAGTCGACTGATATAAAATTTTACCATATCGGCCATTTTGACTTTCGGCCATTTTGAATTTTGTGCTAAAATGCTGTATTTTAAGAACGCATGAATGGATTGTTACGAAACTCGGTATGGGTCATCAGCACGATGTTCTGAAGGAGCGTGAGAAGTTTCGAAACAGCGCCACCTAGTGGTGAATTTTATTTTTCAAATGCTTATAACTTTGGGTGTGGTCGACTTATTTTCACCAAACTCATCTCATTAGACTCCTGAATCCTTGCCGAGTCCAACGATACCAAATATGCTAGGTTTCGCCTTACGGTTTGTGTAGCGTTGTGATTTAGCACTTAAAAAACATTAGGCGATATCTTCGAAACCGTTTGTCCGATCGAGACGAAACCACCGTCAGAAGTTTGGAATCATAGCTTGTTAACTAAACGTTGAAGCCCAAATGCGAAAATATTGATGTCTAGAGGTAGTAAATTCCAATTAAAGTCATGTGTCAGTCATTTTTTACGTGTTTTTTCATATAAATGTCTATAACTCCGAAGATAATTGAGATATTTTCACCAAAATCGACACACATATGTATGGGCTCACTCTGAGGACACATACAAAAAATGGTGGGACTGAGCCTCTTGGTGGCGCTATAATAGAACAAAACATGAAATTCCCATTGACTTCCATACAATTTTGTGAAATAAAATGCTATACTAAACAAATGCATTGGTTTAATATTACGAAACTCAGATTGTGTCATCAGCACCATCCCCTGAAGGTACCCAAAATATTTCGAGACAGCGCCACCTAGTGGTCAAAAGTTCTAACAATTTCCAAAAAGGCTAATAACTTTTGAATAAATCTGGCTATTGAAATGCTTAATAGATTCCTTGGGTCAAGCCGAGAACATAGATACCAAGTTTTCCTTATTTGGCCAAACTTCCTGTCCGCCATCTTGATTTTCAGTCAAAACCTACTTTTTCAAACTCCTCCTAGACCGTTTGTCCGATTTTCACCAAAATCTAATCGTATCATCTCCAGACCGTGCCGACTAAAAGTTATGGATTTCTTGTCGATAGACGAAACCATTTTCGTATAGCGCAGCAGCAAAGTTGAGGCATGATGCCAATAGCACTATTCAGGCTTTATCTCTGCAATGCCTTGACATATTGACAACAAACTTTGTATGTGACAGTGTCACTTCACTCTGACCACATCAGTTTTGTAACTGCGCCACCTACTTGTCGAAAGTGATAATCAATTAAATTATATTTTTAATTACTGTTTCTATGATTTTTCAGCCATTTCGTCTAAAATTCTCTTAAAATGTCTGTAATTGCTCATTGTTGCAGTTGATCTGACACCTTCAGCCATGTCTTGTCGTCTTATTCTGCTTGGCCCCGGTAATGGCTGCTTGCAGCTATATTTATTATTATTATTCTTCTTCCGACTGGGCGTCTATGGCAGCCCATAGAACCGATTGCGGGAAAGTTGTTTTGGTTTGACATTCTGATAGAGGACAGTCCCAACATTAAATACACCAATTTTTGTGTTTCTAAGTCATTCCCTCTAGCGCCACCACCTGTCCAAAGTTTCACTTTTATTTTGCTAATAACTTTTGAACTGTAAGGCCAATCAACAAAATTATTTTTTCCTCTGATTCCTGAGCTCATGCCGATTCGATTGCATCCTATGACTTCATTTTCTGTAATAAAAATATGGCCGCCATTTTGATTCATTCGAAAAACCTACTTTTTCGAACTCGTCCTAGACGGTTTGTCCGATTTGCACGAAAATTGAACCAGATCATCTTCAGGCAGTGCTGACCAAAAGTTATGGAATTCAAATTGATTCGTCAAACCGTTTTCAATAAACGCACGAACAAATTTTACGTAGCGCCTGCAAAAACAGTCGTAAGGCTGTATCTCTGCAACGGTTTATCGTATTCAGACCAAACTTGGTACATGTCATCACAAGCATGACCTGAGGCTACATGCTGCGTTTCGGCGCAGCGCCACCTACTGGTCCGGAGATATGAAAAATGGCTATTTTTGCTTATAACTTCTGAACAGTTTGTCCAAAAATCATAAAATTGGTCTCGTTAGATTCAGGGCGACATGCCGAGTCGACTGATATCCAATTTTACCATATCGGCCATTTTGACTGTCGGCCATTTTGAATTATGTGCTAAAATGCTGTATTTTATGAACGCATGAACGGATTGTTACGAAACTTGGCATGGGTCATCAGCACGATGTCCTGAAGGAGTGTGAGAAGTTTCGAAACAGCGCCATCTAGTGGGGAATTTTTTTTTTCAAATGCTTATAACTTTGGGTGCGGTCGACTTATTTTCACGAGACTCATCTAATTAGACTCCTGAAACCTTGCCGAGTCCTACGATACTAAACATGCTAGGTTTCGCCTTACGGTTTGTGTAGCGTTGTGATTTAGCGCTTAAAAAACATTAGGCTATATCTTCGAAACCGCTTGTCCGATCGAGACGAAACCACCGTCAGAAGTTTGGAAACATAGGTCGATAGCTATACGCCAATGCCCAAATGCGAAAATATTGATGTTTAGGGGTAGTAAAATTCAAACAAAGTCATGTGTCAGTCATTTTTTACGTGTTTTTTCATATAAATGTTTATAACTCTAAAGCAAATTGAGATATTTTCACCAAAACTGACACACATATGTATGGGCTCACTCTGAGGACACGTAAAAAAAATTGTGGGACTGAGCCTCTTGGTGGCGCTATAATAGAACAAAACATGAAATTCCCATTGACTTCAATACAGTTTTGTGAGATAAAATGCTATTTTCATTCAAAACCTACTTTTTCGAACTCCTCCCACACCGTTTGTCCGATTTTCACCAAAATCGAATCGTATCATCCCCAGACTGTGCCGACTAAAAGTTATGGATTTCGTGTCAATTGACGAAACCGTTTTCGTATAGCGCAGCAGCAAATTTGAGGCATGATGCTAATAGCACTATTCAGGCTTTATCTCTGCAATGCCTTGACATATTGACACCAAACTTTGTATGTGTCATTGTCTCCTCACTCTGACCACATCACATCAGTTTTGTAACTGCGCCACCTATTTGTCGAAAGTGATAATCCATTAAATCATATTTTTAATTACTGTTTCTATGATTTTTCAGCCATTTCGTCTAAAATCCTCTTTAAATGTCTTTAATTGCTCATTGTTGCAGTTGGTCTGACACTTTCAGACATGTCGGCATGTCTTGTCGTCTTATTCTGCTTGGCCCCGGTAATTGCTGCTTGCAGCTATATTTATTATTATTATTCTTCCGCTTCCGACTGGGAGTCTATGGCAGCCCATAGAACCGATTGCGGGAAAGTTGTTTTGGTTTGACATTCTGATAGAGGACAGTCCCAACATGAAGTACACCAATTTTGGTGTGTCTAAGTTATTCCCTCTAGCGCCACCACCTGTCCAAAGTTTCACTTTTATTTTGCTAATAACTTTTGAACCGTAAGGCCAATCAACAAAATTCCTGTTTCCTCTGATTCATGAGCTGATGACAATTCGATTGCACCCTATGACGTAATTTTCCCTCATAAAACCATGGCCGCCATTTTGAATTTTCCTAAAAAGCTACTTTTTCGAACTCGTCCTAGACGGTTTGTCCGATTTGCACGAAAATTGAACCAGATCATCTTCAGGCAGTGCTGACCAAAAGTTATTAAAAGAAAGTTGATTCGTCAAACCGTTTTTGATAAACGCTCGAACAAATTTTATGAAGCGCTTGCAAAAACAGTCGTAAGGCTCTATCTCCGCAACGCTTTATCGTATTCAGACCAAACTTGGTACATGTCATCACAAGCATGACCTGAGGCTACATGCTGTGTTTCGGCGCAGCGCCACCTACTGGTCCGGAGATATGAAAAATGGCTATTTTTGCTAATAACTTTTGAACAGTTTATCCAAAAATCAAAAAATGTATCTCGTTAGATTCAGGGCAACATGTCGAGTCGACTGATATCAAATTTTACCATATCGGCCATTGTGGCTGTCGGCCATTTTGAATTTTGTGCTAAAATGCTGTATTTTAACAACACATGAACGGATTGTTACGAAACTTGGCATGGGTCATCAGCACGATGCCCTGAAGGAGCCTGAGAAGTTTCGAAACAGCGCCACCTAGTGGTGAATTTTTTTTCCAAATGCTTATAACTTTGGTTGTGGTCGACTTATTTTCACGAAACTCATGTCATTAGACTCCTGAATTGTTGCCGAGTCCTACGATACCAAACATGTTAGGTTTCGCCTTATGGTTTGTGTAGCGTTGTGATTTAGCGCTTAAAAAACATTTGGCTATATCTTTGAAACCGCTAGTCCGATCGAGACGAAACCACCGTCAGAAGTTTGGAAACATAGGTCGATAGCTACATGCCAATGCCAAAATGCAAAAATATTGATGTTTAGGGGTAGTAATTTCCAATCAAAGTCATGTGTCAGTCATTTTTTTCATGTTTTTTCATATAAATGTCTCTAACTCCGGCGCGAATTGAGATATTTTCACCAAAATTGACACACATATCTATGGGCTCACTCTGAGGACATGTAAAAAAAATGGTGGGACTGAGCCTTTTGGTGGCGCTATAATAGAACAAAACATGAAATTCCCATAGACTTCAATACAGTTTTGTGAAATAAAATGCTATACTAAACAAATGCATTGGCTTAATATTATGAAACTCAGTATGTGCCATCAGCACCATACCCTGAAGGTACCCAAAATATTTCGCGACAGCGCCACCTTGTGGTCAAAAGTTGTAACAAAATTTCCAAAAAGGCTAATAACTTTTGAATAAATCTGGCTATTGAAATGCTTAATAGATTCCTTGGGTCAAGCCGAGAACATAGATACCAAGTTTTCCTTATTTGGCCAAACTTCCTGTCCGCCATCTTGATTTTCAGTCAAAACTTACTTTTTCAAACTCCTCCTAGACCGTTTGTCCGATTTTCACCAAAATCGAATCGTATCATCTCCAGACCGTGCCGACTAAAAGTTATGGATTTCTTGTCGATAGACGAAACCATTTTCGTATAGCGCAGCAGCAAAGTTGAGGCATGATGCCAATAGCACTATTCAGGCTTTATCTCTGCAATGCCTTGACATATTGACACCAAACTTTGTATGTGACATTGTCACTACACTCTGACCACATCAGTTTTGTAACTGCGCCACCTACTTGTCGAAAGTGATAATCAATTAAATTATATTTTTAATTACTGTTTCTATGATTTTTCAGCCATTTCGTCTAAAATCCTCTTTAAATGTCTGTAATTGCTCATTGTTGCAGTTGATCTGACACCTTCAGCCATGTCTTGTCGTCTTATTCTGCTTGGCCCCGGTAATGGCTGCTTGCAGCTATATTTAGGGGCCAAGCACCGAAGGTGCGGAGGCACCTATTGTATCTGTTCCCGTTCTTATTATTCTTCTTCTTCCGCCATGGGAGTCTATGGCAGCCCATAGAACCGATTGCGGGAAAGTTGTTTTGGTTTGACATTCTGATAGAGGACAGTCCCAACATTAAGTACACCAATTTTTGTGTTTCTAAGTCATTCCCTCTAGCGCCACCACCTGTCCAAAGTTTCACTTTTACTTTGCTAATAACTTTTGAACCGTAAGGCCAATCAGCAAAATCCTTTTTTCCTCTGATTCCTGAGCTCATGACGATTCGATTGCACCCTATATCGTCATTTTCCGTCATAAAAACATGGCCGCCATTTTGAATTTTCCTAAAAAGGTACTTTTTCGAACTCGTCCTAGACGGTTTGTCCGATTTGCACGAAAATTGAATCGGATCATCTTCAGGCAGGGGTGACAAAAAGTTATTAAAATCTTGTTGATTCGTCAAACCGTTTTCGATAAACGCTCGAACAAATTTTACGTAGCGCTTGCAAAAACAGTCGTAAGGCCGTATCTCCGCAACGGTTTATCGTATTCAGACCAAACTTGGTACATGTACTCACAAGCATGACCTGAGGCTACATGCTGCGTTTCGGCACAGCGCCACCTACAGGTCCGGAGATATGAAAAATGGCTATTTTTGCTTATAACTTCTGAACAGTTTGTCCAAAAATCATAAAATTGGTCTTGATAGATTCAGGGCGTCATGCCGAGTCGACTGATATCCAATTTTGCCATATCGGCCAATTTGACTGTCGGCCATTTTGAAATTTGTGCTAAAATGCTGTATTTTAACAACGCATGAACTGATTGTTACGAAACTTGGTATGGGTCATCAGCACGATGTCCTGAAGGAGTGTGAGAAGTTTCGAAACAGCGCCACCTAGTGGTGAATTTTTTTTTTCAAATGCTTATAACTTTGGGTGTGATCGACTTATTTTCACGAAACTCATCTTTTTAGACTCCTGAATCGTTGCCGAGTCCTACGATACCAAACATGCTAGGTTTCGCCTTACGGTTTGTGTAGCGTTGTGATTTAGCGCTTAAAAAACATTTGGCTATATCTTTGAAACCGCTAGTCCGATCGAGACGAAACCACCGTCAGAAGTTTGGAAACATAGGTCGATAGCTATACGCCAATGCCCAAATGCGAAAATATTGATGTTTAGGGGTACTAATTTCCAATCAAAGTCATGTGTCAGTCATTTTTTTCGTGTTTTTTCATATAAATGTCTATAACTCCGAAGTGAATTGAGATATTTTCACCAAAATTGAGACACATATGTATGGGCTCACTCTGAGGACACGTAAAAAAAATTGTGGGACTGAGCCTCTTGGTGGCGCTATAATTGAACAAAACATGAAATTCCCATTGACTTCAATACAGTTTTGTGAAATAAAATGCTATACTAAACAAATGCATTGGTGTAATATTACGAAACTCAGATTGTGTCATCAGCACCATCCCCTGAAGGCAACCAAAATATTTCAAGACAGCGCCACCTAGTGGTCAAAAGTTATAACAAAATTTCCAAAAAGGCTAATAACTTTTGAATAAATCTGGCTATTGAAATGCCACGGGTCTTAATAGATTCCTTGGGTCAAGCCGAGAACATAGATACCAAGTTTTCCTTATTTGGCCAAACTTCCTGTCCGCCATCTTGATTTTCAGTCAAAACCTACTTTTTCGAACTCCTCCTAGACCGTTAGTCCGATTTTCACCAAAATCGAATAGTACCATCTCCAGACCGTGCCGACTAAAAGTTATGGATTTCGTGTCGATAGACGAAACCGTTTTCGTATAGCGCAGCAGCAAAGTTGAGGCATGATGCTAATAGCAATAATTAAGGCTTTATATCTGCAATGCCTTGATATATTGACACCAATCTTTGTATGTGTCATTGTCACTTCACTCTGACCACATCACATCAGTTTTGTAACTGCGCCACCTATTGGTCGAAAGTGATAATCCATCAAATCATATTTTTAATTATTGTTTCTATGATTTTTCAGGCATTTTGCCTAAAATCCTCTTTAAATGTCTTTAATTGCTCATTGTTGCAGTTGGTCTGACACTTTCAGACATGTTGGCATGTCTTGTCGTCTTATTCTGCTTGGCCCCGGTAATGGCTGCTTGCAGCTATATTTAGGGGCCAAGCACCGAAGGTGCGGAGGCACCTATTGTATCTGTTCCCGTTCTTATTATTCTTCTTCTTCCGCCATGGGAGTCTATGGCAGCCCATAGAACCGATTGCGGGAAAGTTGTTTTGGTTTGACATTCTGATAGAGGACAGTCCCAACATTAAATACACCAATTTTTGTGTATCTAAGTCATTCCCTCTAGCGCCACCACCTGTCCAAAGTTTCACTTTTATTTTGCTAATAACTTTTGAAGCGTAAGGCCAATCAACAAAATTATTTTTTCCTCTGATTCCTGAGCTCATGCCGATTCAATTGCACCCTATGACGTCATTTTCCGTCCTATAAATATGGCCGCCATTTTGAATTTTCTGAAAAAGCTACTTTTTCGAACTCGTCCTAGACGGTTTGTCCGATTTGCACGAAAATTGAATCGGATCATCTTCAGGCAGTGGTGACAAAAAGTTATTAAAATCTTGTTGATTCGTCAAACCGTTTTCGATAAACGCTCGAACAAATTTTACGTAGCGCTTGCAAAAACAGTCGTAAGGCTGTATCTCCGCAACGGTTTATCGTATTCAGACCAAACTTGGTACATGTACTCACAAGCATGACCTGAGGCTACATGCTGCGTTTCGGCACAGCGCCACCTACAGGTCCGGAGATATGAAAAATGGCTATTTTTGCTTATAACTTCTGAACAGTTTGTCCAAAAATCATAAAATTGGTCTTGATAGATTCAGGGCGTCATGCTGAGTCGACTGATATCCAATTTTGCCATATCGGCTAATTTGACTGTCGGCCATTTTGAATTTTGTGCTAAAATGCTGTATTTTAACAACGCATGAACGGATTGTTACGAAACTTGGTATGGGTCATCAGCACGATGTCCTGAAGGAGTGTGAGAAGTTTCGAAACAGCGCCACCTAGTGGTGAATTTTTTTTTCCAAATGCTTATAACTTTGGGTGTGATCGACTTATTTTCACGAAACTCATCTCATTGGACTCCTGAATCGTTGCCGAGTCCTACGATACCAAACATGCTAGGTTTCGCCTTACGGTTTGTGTAGCGTTGTGATTTAGCGCTTAAAAAACATTTGGCTATATCTTTGAAACCGCTAGTCCGATCGAGACGAAACCACCGTCAGAAGTTTGGAAACATAGGTCGATAGCTATACGCCAATGCCCAAATGCGAAAATATTGATGTTTAGGGGTACTAATTTCCAATCAAAGTCATGTGTCAGTCATTTTTTTCGTGTTTTTTCATATAAATGTCTATAACTCCGAAGTGAATTGAGATATTTTCACCAAATTTGACACACATATGTATGGGCTCACTCTGAGGACACGTAAAAAAAATTGTGGGACTGAGCCTCTTGGTGGCGCTATAATTGAACAAAATATGAAATTCCCATTGACTTCAATACAGTTTTGTGAAATAAAATGCTATACTAAACAAATGCATTGGTGTAATATTACGAAACTCAGATTGTGTCATCAGCACCATCCCCTGAAGGCAACCAAAATATTTCAAGACAGCGCCACCTAGTGGTCAAAAGTTATAACAAAATTTCCAAAAAGGCTAATAACTTTTGAATAAATCTGGCTATTGAAATGCCACGGGTCTTAATAGATTCCTTGGGCCAAGCCGAGAACATAGATACCAAGTTTTCCTTATTTGGCCAAACTTCCTGTCCACCATCTTGATTTTCAGTCAAAACCTACTTTTTCGAACTCCTCCTAGACCGTTTGTCCGATTTTCACCAAAATCGAATCGTATCATCTCCAGACCGTGCCGACTAAAAGTTATGGATTTCGTGTCGATAGACGAAACCGTTTTCGTATAGCGCAGCAGCAAAGTTGAGGCATGATGCTAATAGCAATAATTAAGGCTTTATCTCTGCAATGCCTTGATATATTGACACCAATCTTTGTATGTGTCATTGTCACTTCACTCTGACCACATCACATCAGTTTTGTAACTGCGCCACCTATTGGTCGAAAGTGATAATCCATCAAATCATATTTTTAATTATTGTTTCTATGATTTTTCAGGCATTTTGCCTAAAATCCTCTTTAAATGTCTTTAATTGCTCATTGTTGCAGTTGGTCTGACACTTTCAGACATGTTGGCATGTCTTGTCGTCTTATTCTGCTTGGCCCCGGTAATGGCTGCTTGCAGCTATATTTATTATTATTCTTCTTCTTCCGCTCTGGGAGTCTATGGCAGCCCATAGAACCGATTGCGGGAAAGTTGTTTTGGTTTGACATTCTGATAGAGGACAGTCCCAACATTAAGTACACCAATTTTGGTGTGTCTAAGTCATTCCCTCTAGCGCCACCACCTGTCCAAAGTTTCACTTTTACTTTGCTAATAACTTTTGAACCGTAAGGCCAATCAGCGAAATCCTTTTTTCCTCTGATTCCTGAGCTCATGACGATTCGATTGCACCCTATATCGTCATTTTCCGTCATAAAAACATGGCCGCCATTTTGAATTTTCCTAAAAAGGTACTTTTTCGAACTCGTCCTAGACGGTTTGTCCGATTTGCACGAAAATTGAATCGGATCATCTTCAGGCAGTGGTGACAAAAAGTTATTAAAATCTTGTTGATTCGTCAAACCGTTTTCGATAAACGCTCGAACAAATTTTACGTAGCGCTTGCAAAAACAGTCGTAAGGCTGTATCTCCGCAACGGTTTATCGTATTCAGACCAAACTTGGTACATGTACTCACAAGCATGACCTGAGGCTACATGCTGCGTTTCGGCACAGCGCCACCTACAGGTCCGGAGATATGAAAAATGGCAATTTTTGCTTATAACTTCTGAACAGTTTGTCCAAAAATCATAAAATTGGTCTTGATAGATTCAGGGCGTCATGCCGAGTCGACTGATATCCAATTTTGCCATATCGGCCAATTTGACTGTCGGCCATTTTGAATTTTGTGCTAAAATGCTGTATTTTAACAACGCATGAACGGATTGTTACGAAACTTGGTATGGGTCATCAGCACGATGTCCTGAAGGAGTGTGAGAAGTTTCGAAACAGCGCCACCTAGTGGTGAATTTTTTTTTTCAAATGCTTATAACTTTGGGTGTGATCGACTTATTTTCACGAAACTCATCTCATTGGACTCCTGAATCGTTGCCGAGTCCAACGATACCAAACATGTTAGGTTTCGCCTAACGGTTTGTGTAGCATTGTGATTTAGCGCTTAAAAAACATTAGGCTATATCTTCGAAACCGTTTGTCCGATTGAGACGAAACCACCGTCAGAAGTTTGGAATCATAGCTTGTTTACTATATGCTGATGCCCAAATGTGAAAATATTGATGTTTAGGGGTAGTAATATTCAATCAAAGTCATGTGTCAGTCATTTTTTACGTGTTTTTTCATATAAATGTCTATAACTCCGAAGCAAATTGAGATTTTTGCACCAAAATCGACACATATATGTATGGGCTCACTCTGATGACACATAAAAAAAATGGTGGGACTGAGCCTCTTGGTGGCGCTATAATAGAACAAAACATGAAATTCCCATTGATTTCAATAGAGTTTTGTGAAATAAAATGCTATACTAAACAAATGCATTGGTGTAATATTACGAAACTCAGAATGTGCCTTCAGCACCATCCCCTGAAGGTACTCAAAATATTTCGAAACAGCGCCACCTTGTGGTCAAAAGTTATAACAAAATTTCCAAAAAGGCTAATAACTTTTGAATAAATCTGTCTATTGAAATGCCACTGGTCTTAATAGATTCCTTGGGTCAAGCCGAGAACATAGATACCAAGTTTTCCTTATTTGGCCGAACTTCCTGTCCGCCATCTTGATGTTCAGTCAAAACCTACTTTTTCGAACTCCTCCTAGACCGTTTGTCCGATTTTCACCAAAATCGAATCGTATCATCTCCAGACCGTGCCGACTAAAAGTTATGGATTTCGTGTCGATAGACGAAACCGTTTTTGTATAGCGCAGCAGCAAAGTTGAGGCATGATGCTAATAGCACTATTCAGGCTTTATCTCTGCAATGCCTTGACATATTGACACCAAACTTTGTATGTGTCATTGTCACTTCACTCTGACCACATCACATCAGTTTTGTAACTGCGCCACCTATTGGTCGAAAGTGATAATCCATAAAATCATATTTTTAATTATTGTTTCTATGATTTTTCAGGCATTTTGCATAAAATCCTCTTTAAAGTCTATAATTGCTCATTGTTGCAGTTGGTCTGACACTTTCAGACATGTTGGCATGTCTTGTCGTCTTATTCTGCTTGGCCCCGGTAATGGCTGCTTGCAGCTATATTTATTATTATTCTTCTTCCGCCATGGGAGTCTATGGCAGCCCATAGAACCGATTGCGGGAAAGTTATGAAATTTGGCACAATGATAGAGGACAGTCCGAAAAGTCACCATACCAAATTTGGTGTCTTAAAACCAATCCCTCTAGCGCCACCACCTGTCCAAAATTTCACTTTTATTTTGCTAATAACTTTTGAACCGTTTGGCCAATCAACAAAATTCTTTTTTCCTCTGATTCCCGAGCTCATGCCGATTCGATTGCACCCTATGACGTCATTTTCCGGCTTATAAATATGGCCGCCATTTTGAATGGGCTGAAAAAGCTACTTTTTCGAACTCGTCCTAGACGGTTTGTCCGATTTGCACGAAAATTGAACCAGATCATCTTCAGGCAGTGCTGACAAAAAGTTATGGAATTCAAATTGATTCGTCAAACCGTTTTCGAATAACGCTCGAACACATTTTACGTAGCGCTTGCGAAAACAGTCGTAGGGCTGTATCTCCGCAACGCTTTATCGGATTCAGACCAAAATTGGTACATGTCATCACAAGCATGACTTGAGGCTACATGCTGCGTTTCGGCGCAGCGCCACCTAGTGGTCCGGAGATATGAAAAATGGCTATTTTTGCTTATAACTTCTGAACATTTTGTCCAAAAATCATAAAATTGGTCTCGTTAGATTCAGGGCAACATGCCGAGTCGACTGATATAAAATTTTACCATATCGGCCATTTTGACTTTCGGCCATTTTGAATTTTGTGCTAAAATGCTGTATTTTAAGAACGCATGAATGGATTGTTACGAAACTCGGTATGGGTCATCAGCACGATGTTCTGAAGGAGCGTGAGAAGTTTCGAAACAGCGCCACCTAGTGGTGAATTTTATTTTTCAAATGCTTATAACTTTGGGTGTGGTCGACTTATTTTCACCAAACTCATCTCATTAGACTCCTGAATCCTTGCCGAGTCCAACGATACCAAATATGCTAGGTTTCGCCTTACGGTTTGTGTAGCGTTGTGATTTAGCACTTAAAAAACATTAGGCGATATCTTCGAAACCGTTTGTCCGATCGAGACGAAACCACCGTCAGAAGTTTGGAATCATAGCTTGTTAACTAAACGTTGAAGCCCAAATGCGAAAATATTGATGTCTAGAGGTAGTAAATTCCAATTAAAGTCATGTGTCAGTCATTTTTTACGTGTTTTTTCATATAAATGTCTATAACTCCGAAGATAATTGAGATATTTTCACCAAAATCGACACACATATGTATGGGCTCACTCTGAGGACACATACAAAAAATGGTGGGACTGAGCCTCTTGGTGGCGCTATAATAGAACAAAACATGAAATTCCCATTGACTTCCATACAATTTTGTGAAATAAAATGCTATACTAAACAAATGCATTGGTTTAATATTACGAAACTCAGATTGTGTCATCAGCACCATCCCCTGAAGGTACCCAAAATATTTCGAGACAGCGCCACCTAGTGGTCAAAAGTTCTAACAATTTCCAAAAAGGCTAATAACTTTTGAATAAATCTGGCTATTGAAATGCTTAATAGATTCCTTGGGTCAAGCCGAGAACATAGATACCAAGTTTTCCTTATTTGGCCAAACTTCCTGTCCGCCATCTTGATTTTCAGTCAAAACCTACTTTTTCAAACTCCTCCTAGACCGTTTGTCCGATTTTCACCAAAATCTAATCGTATCATCTCCAGACCGTGCCGACTAAAAGTTATGGATTTCTTGTCGATAGACGAAACCATTTTCGTATAGCGCAGCAGCAAAGTTGAGGCATGATGCCAATAGCACTATTCAGGCTTTATCTCTGCAATGCCTTGACATATTGACAACAAACTTTGTATGTGACAGTGTCACTTCACTCTGACCACATCAGTTTTGTAACTGCGCCACCTACTTGTCGAAAGTGATAATCAATTAAATTATATTTTTAATTACTGTTTCTATGATTTTTCAGCCATTTCGTCTAAAATTCTCTTAAAATGTCTGTAATTGCTCATTGTTGCAGTTGATCTGACACCTTCAGCCATGTCTTGTCGTCTTATTCTGCTTGGCCCCGGTAATGGCTGCTTGCAGCTATATTTATTATTATTATTCTTCTTCCGACTGGGCGTCTATGGCAGCCCATAGAACCGATTGCGGGAAAGTTGTTTTGGTTTGACATTCTGATAGAGGACAGTCCCAACATTAAATACACCAATTTTTGTGTTTCTAAGTCATTCCCTCTAGCGCCACCACCTGTCCAAAGTTTCACTTTTATTTTGCTAATAACTTTTGAACTGTAAGGCCAATCAACAAAATTATTTTTTCCTCTGATTCCTGAGCTCATGCCGATTCGATTGCATCCTATGACTTCATTTTCTGTAATAAAAATATGGCCGCCATTTTGATTCATTCGAAAAACCTACTTTTTCGAACTCGTCCTAGACGGTTTGTCCGATTTGCACGAAAATTGAACCAGATCATCTTCAGGCAGTGCTGACCAAAAGTTATGGAATTCAAATTGATTCGTCAAACCGTTTTCAATAAACGCACGAACAAATTTTACGTAGCGCCTGCAAAAACAGTCGTAAGGCTGTATCTCTGCAACGGTTTATCGTATTCAGACCAAACTTGGTACATGTCATCACAAGCATGACCTGAGGCTACATGCTGCGTTTCGGCGCAGCGCCACCTACTGGTCCGGAGATATGAAAAATGGCTATTTTTGCTTATAACTTCTGAACAGTTTGTCCAAAAATCATAAAATTGGTCTCGTTAGATTCAGGGCGACATGCCGAGTCGACTGATATCCAATTTTACCATATCGGCCATTTTGACTGTCGGCCATTTTGAATTATGTGCTAAAATGCTGTATTTTATGAACGCATGAACGGATTGTTACGAAACTTGGCATGGGTCATCAGCACGATGTCCTGAAGGAGTGTGAGAAGTTTCGAAACAGCGCCATCTAGTGGGGAATTTTTTTTTTCAAATGCTTATAACTTTGGGTGCGGTCGACTTATTTTCACGAGACTCATCTAATTAGACTCCTGAAACCTTGCCGAGTCCTACGATACTAAACATGCTAGGTTTCGCCTTACGGTTTGTGTAGCGTTGTGATTTAGCGCTTAAAAAACATTAGGCTATATCTTCGAAACCGCTTGTCCGATCGAGACGAAACCACCGTCAGAAGTTTGGAAACATAGGTCGATAGCTATACGCCAATGCCCAAATGCGAAAATATTGATGTTTAGGGGTAGTAAAATTCAAACAAAGTCATGTGTCAGTCATTTTTTACGTGTTTTTTCATATAAATGTTTATAACTCTAAAGCAAATTGAGATATTTTCACCAAAACTGACACACATATGTATGGGCTCACTCTGAGGACACGTAAAAAAAATTGTGGGACTGAGCCTCTTGGTGGCGCTATAATAGAACAAAACATGAAATTCCCATTGACTTCAATACAGTTTTGTGAGATAAAATGCTATTTTCATTCAAAACCTACTTTTTCGAACTCCTCCCACACCGTTTGTCCGATTTTCACCAAAATCGAATCGTATCATCCCCAGACTGTGCCGACTAAAAGTTATGGATTTCGTGTCAATTGACGAAACCGTTTTCGTATAGCGCAGCAGCAAATTTGAGGCATGATGCTAATAGCACTATTCAGGCTTTATCTCTGCAATGCCTTGACATATTGACACCAAACTTTGTATGTGTCATTGTCTCCTCACTCTGACCACATCACATCAGTTTTGTAACTGCGCCACCTATTTGTCGAAAGTGATAATCCATTAAATCATATTTTTAATTACTGTTTCTATGATTTTTCAGCCATTTCGTCTAAAATCCTCTTTAAATGTCTTTAATTGCTCATTGTTGCAGTTGGTCTGACACTTTCAGACATGTCGGCATGTCTTGTCGTCTTATTCTGCTTGGCCCCGGTAATTGCTGCTTGCAGCTATATTTATTATTATTATTCTTCCGCTTCCGACTGGGAGTCTATGGCAGCCCATAGAACCGATTGCGGGAAAGTTGTTTTGGTTTGACATTCTGATAGAGGACAGTCCCAACATGAAGTACACCAATTTTGGTGTGTCTAAGTTAT
Organism: Rutilus rutilus; assembly: GCF_951802725.1. Classification (NCBI taxonomy): domain Eukaryota; kingdom Metazoa; phylum Chordata; class Actinopteri; order Cypriniformes; family Leuciscidae; genus Rutilus; species Rutilus rutilus. The sequence goes on from NC_140216.1 coordinate 21,819,213, forward strand.
TCCCTCTAGCGCCACCACCTGTCCAAAGTTTCACTTTTATTTTGCTAATAACTTTTGAACCGTAAGGCCAATCAACAAAATTCCTGTTTCCTCTGATTCATGAGCTGATGACAATTCGATTGCACCCTATGACGTAATTTTCCCTCATAAAACCATGGCCGCCATTTTGAATTTTCCTAAAAAGCTACTTTTTCGAACTCGTCCTAGACGGTTTGTCCGATTTGCACGAAAATTGAACCAGATCATCTTCAGGCAGTGCTGACCAAAAGTTATTAAAAGAAAGTTGATTCGTCAAACCGTTTTTGATAAACGCTCGAACAAATTTTATGAAGCGCTTGCAAAAACAGTCGTAAGGCTCTATCTCCGCAACGCTTTATCGTATTCAGACCAAACTTGGTACATGTCATCACAAGCATGACCTGAGGCTACATGCTGTGTTTCGGCGCAGCGCCACCTACTGGTCCGGAGATATGAAAAATGGCTATTTTTGCTAATAACTTTTGAACAGTTTATCCAAAAATCAAAAAATGTATCTCGTTAGATTCAGGGCAACATGTCGAGTCGACTGATATCAAATTTTACCATATCGGCCATTGTGGCTGTCGGCCATTTTGAATTTTGTGCTAAAATGCTGTATTTTAACAACACATGAACGGATTGTTACGAAACTTGGCATGGGTCATCAGCACGATGCCCTGAAGGAGCCTGAGAAGTTTCGAAACAGCGCCACCTAGTGGTGAATTTTTTTTCCAAATGCTTATAACTTTGGTTGTGGTCGACTTATTTTCACGAAACTCATGTCATTAGACTCCTGAATTGTTGCCGAGTCCTACGATACCAAACATGTTAGGTTTCGCCTTATGGTTTGTGTAGCGTTGTGATTTAGCGCTTAAAAAACATTTGGCTATATCTTTGAAACCGCTAGTCCGATCGAGACGAAACCACCGTCAGAAGTTTGGAAACATAGGTCGGTAGCTACATGCCAATGCCAAAATGCAAAAATATTGATGTTTAGGGGTAGTAATTTCCAATCAAAGTCATGTGTCAGTCATTTTTTTCATGTTTTTTCATATAAATGTCTCTAACTCCGGCGCGAATTGAGATATTTTCACCAAAATTGACACACATATCTATGGGCTCACTCTGAGGACATGTAAAAAAAATGGTGGGACTGAGCCTTTTGGTGGCGCTATAATAGAACAAAACATGAAATTCCCATAGACTTCAATACAGTTTTGTGAAATAAAATGCTATACTAAACAAATGCATTGGCTTAATATTATGAAACTCAGTATGTGCCATCAGCACCATACCCTGAAGGTACCCAAAATATTTCGCGACAGCGCCACCTTGTGGTCAAAAGTTGTAACAAAATTTCCAAAAAGGCTAATAACTTTTGAATAAATCTGGCTATTGAAATGCTTAATAGATTCCTTGGGTCAAGCCGAGAACATAGATACCAAGTTTTCCTTATTTGGCCAAACTTCCTGTCCGCCATCTTGATTTTCAGTCAAAACTTACTTTTTCAAACTCCTCCTAGACCGTTTGTCCGATTTTCACCAAAATCGAATCGTATCATCTCCAGACCGTGCCGACTAAAAGTTATGGATTTCTTGTCGATAGACGAAACCATTTTCGTATAGCGCAGCAGCAAAGTTGAGGCATGATGCCAATAGCACTATTCAGGCTTTATCTCTGCAATGCCTTGACATATTGACACCAAACTTTGTATGTGACATTGTCACTACACTCTGACCACATCAGTTTTGTAACTGCGCCACCTACTTGTCGAAAGTGATAATCAATTAAATTATATTTTTAATTACTGTTTCTATGATTTTTCAGCCATTTCGTCTAAAATCCTCTTTAAATGTCTGTAATTGCTCATTGTTGCAGTTGATCTGACACCTTCAGCCATGTCTTGTCGTCTTATTCTGCTTGGCCCCGGTAATGGCTGCTTGCAGCTATATTTAGGGGCCAAGCACCGAAGGTGCGGAGGCACCTATTGTATCTGTTCCCGTTCTTATTATTCTTCTTCTTCCGCCATGGGAGTCTATGGCAGCCCATAGAACCGATTGCGGGAAAGTTGTTTTGGTTTGACATTCTGATAGAGGACAGTCCCAACATTAAGTACACCAATTTTTGTGTTTCTAAGTCATTCCCTCTAGCGCCACCACCTGTCCAAAGTTTCACTTTTACTTTGCTAATAACTTTTGAACCGTAAGGCCAATCAGCAAAATCCTTTTTTCCTCTGATTCCTGAGCTCATGACGATTCGATTGCACCCTATATCGTCATTTTCCGTCATAAAAACATGGCCGCCATTTTGAATTTTCCTAAAAAGGTACTTTTTCGAACTCGTCCTAGACGGTTTGTCCGATTTGCACGAAAATTGAATCGGATCATCTTCAGGCAGGGGTGACAAAAAGTTATTAAAATCTTGTTGATTCGTCAAACCGTTTTCGATAAACGCTCGAACAAATTTTACGTAGCGCTTGCAAAAACAGTCGTAAGGCCGTATCTCCGCAACGGTTTATCGTATTCAGACCAAACTTGGTACATGTACTCACAAGCATGACCTGAGGCTACATGCTGCGTTTCGGCACAGCGCCACCTACAGGTCCGGAGATATGAAAAATGGCTATTTTTGCTTATAACTTCTGAACAGTTTGTCCAAAAATCATAAAATTGGTCTTGATAGATTCAGGGCGTCATGCCGAGTCGACTGATATCCAATTTTGCCATATCGGCCAATTTGACTGTCGGCCATTTTGAAATTTGTGCTAAAATGCTGTATTTTAACAACGCATGAACTGATTGTTACGAAACTTGGTATGGGTCATCAGCACGATGTCCTGAAGGAGTGTGAGAAGTTTCGAAACAGCGCCACCTAGTGGTGAATTTTTTTTTTCAAATGCTTATAACTTTGGGTGTGATCGACTTATTTTCACGAAACTCATCTTTTTAGACTCCTGAATCGTTGCCGAGTCCTACGATACCAAACATGCTAGGTTTCGCCTTACGGTTTGTGTAGCGTTGTGATTTAGCGCTTAAAAAACATTTGGCTATATCTTTGAAACCGCTAGTCCGATCGAGACGAAACCACCGTCAGAAGTTTGGAAACATAGGTCGATAGCTATACGCCAATGCCCAAATGCGAAAATATTGATGTTTAGGGGTACTAATTTCCAATCAAAGTCATGTGTCAGTCATTTTTTTCGTGTTTTTTCATATAAATGTCTATAACTCCGAAGTGAATTGAGATATTTTCACCAAAATTGAGACACATATGTATGGGCTCACTCTGAGGACACGTAAAAAAAATTGTGGGACTGAGCCTCTTGGTGGCGCTATAATTGAACAAAACATGAAATTCCCATTGACTTCAATACAGTTTTGTGAAATAAAATGCTATACTAAACAAATGCATTGGTGTAATATTACGAAACTCAGATTGTGTCATCAGCACCATCCCCTGAAGGCAACCAAAATATTTCAAGACAGCGCCACCTAGTGGTCAAAAGTTATAACAAAATTTCCAAAAAGGCTAATAACTTTTGAATAAATCTGGCTATTGAAATGCCACGGGTCTTAATAGATTCCTTGGGTCAAGCCGAGAACATAGATACCAAGTTTTCCTTATTTGGCCAAACTTCCTGTCCGCCATCTTGATTTTCAGTCAAAACCTACTTTTTCGAACTCCTCCTAGACCGTTAGTCCGATTTTCACCAAAATCGAATAGTACCATCTCCAGACCGTGCCGACTAAAAGTTATGGATTTCGTGTCGATAGACGAAACCGTTTTCGTATAGCGCAGCAGCAAAGTTGAGGCATGATGCTAATAGCAATAATTAAGGCTTTATATCTGCAATGCCTTGATATATTGACACCAATCTTTGTATGTGTCATTGTCACTTCACTCTGACCACATCACATCAGTTTTGTAACTGCGCCACCTATTGGTCGAAAGTGATAATCCATCAAATCATATTTTTAATTATTGTTTCTATGATTTTTCAGGCATTTTGCCTAAAATCCTCTTTAAATGTCTTTAATTGCTCATTGTTGCAGTTGGTCTGACACTTTCAGACATGTTGGCATGTCTTGTCGTCTTATTCTGCTTGGCCCCGGTAATGGCTGCTTGCAGCTATATTTAGGGGCCAAGCACCGAAGGTGCGGAGGCACCTATTGTATCTGTTCCCGTTCTTATTATTCTTCTTCTTCCGCCATGGGAGTCTATGGCAGCCCATAGAACCGATTGCGGGAAAGTTGTTTTGGTTTGACATTCTGATAGAGGACAGTCCCAACATTAAATACACCAATTTTTGTGTATCTAAGTCATTCCCTCTAGCGCCACCACCTGTCCAAAGTTTCACTTTTATTTTGCTAATAACTTTTGAAGCGTAAGGCCAATCAACAAAATTATTTTTTCCTCTGATTCCTGAGCTCATGCCGATTCAATTGCACCCTATGACGTCATTTTCCGTCCTATAAATATGGCCGCCATTTTGAATTTTCTGAAAAAGCTACTTTTTCGAACTCGTCCTAGACGGTTTGTCCGATTTGCACGAAAATTGAATCGGATCATCTTCAGGCAGTGGTGACAAAAAGTTATTAAAATCTTGTTGATTCGTCAAACCGTTTTCGATAAACGCTCGAACAAATTTTACGTAGCGCTTGCAAAAACAGTCGTAAGGCTGTATCTCCGCAACGGTTTATCGTATTCAGACCAAACTTGGTACATGTACTCACAAGCATGACCTGAGGCTACATGCTGCGTTTCGGCACAGCGCCACCTACAGGTCCGGAGATATGAAAAATGGCTATTTTTGCTTATAACTTCTGAACAGTTTGTCCAAAAATCATAAAATTGGTCTTGATAGATTCAGGGCGTCATGCTGAGTCGACTGATATCCAATTTTGCCATATCGGCTAATTTGACTGTCGGCCATTTTGAATTTTGTGCTAAAATGCTGTATTTTAACAACGCATGAACGGATTGTTACGAAACTTGGTATGGGTCATCAGCACGATGTCCTGAAGGAGTGTGAGAAGTTTCGAAACAGCGCCACCTAGTGGTGAATTTTTTTTTCCAAATGCTTATAACTTTGGGTGTGATCGACTTATTTTCACGAAACTCATCTCATTGGACTCCTGAATCGTTGCCGAGTCCTACGATACCAAACATGCTAGGTTTCGCCTTACGGTTTGTGTAGCGTTGTGATTTAGCGCTTAAAAAACATTTGGCTATATCTTTGAAACCGCTAGTCCGATCGAGACGAAACCACCGTCAGAAGTTTGGAAACATAGGTCGATAGCTATACGCCAATGCCCAAATGCGAAAATATTGATGTTTAGGGGTACTAATTTCCAATCAAAGTCATGTGTCAGTCATTTTTTTCGTGTTTTTTCATATAAATGTCTATAACTCCGAAGTGAATTGAGATATTTTCACCAAATTTGACACACATATGTATGGGCTCACTCTGAGGACACGTAAAAAAAATTGTGGGACTGAGCCTCTTGGTGGCGCTATAATTGAACAAAATATGAAATTCCCATTGACTTCAATACAGTTTTGTGAAATAAAATGCTATACTAAACAAATGCATTGGTGTAATATTACGAAACTCAGATTGTGTCATCAGCACCATCCCCTGAAGGCAACCAAAATATTTCAAGACAGCGCCACCTAGTGGTCAAAAGTTATAACAAAATTTCCAAAAAGGCTAATAACTTTTGAATAAATCTGGCTATTGAAATGCCACGGGTCTTAATAGATTCCTTGGGCCAAGCCGAGAACATAGATACCAAGTTTTCCTTATTTGGCCAAACTTCCTGTCCACCATCTTGATTTTCAGTCAAAACCTACTTTTTCGAACTCCTCCTAGACCGTTTGTCCGATTTTCACCAAAATCGAATCGTATCATCTCCAGACCGTGCCGACTAAAAGTTATGGATTTCGTGTCGATAGACGAAACCGTTTTCGTATAGCGCAGCAGCAAAGTTGAGGCATGATGCTAATAGCAATAATTAAGGCTTTATCTCTGCAATGCCTTGATATATTGACACCAATCTTTGTATGTGTCATTGTCACTTCACTCTGACCACATCACATCAGTTTTGTAACTGCGCCACCTATTGGTCGAAAGTGATAATCCATCAAATCATATTTTTAATTATTGTTTCTATGATTTTTCAGGCATTTTGCCTAAAATCCTCTTTAAATGTCTTTAATTGCTCATTGTTGCAGTTGGTCTGACACTTTCAGACATGTTGGCATGTCTTGTCGTCTTATTCTGCTTGGCCCCGGTAATGGCTGCTTGCAGCTATATTTATTATTATTCTTCTTCTTCTTCCGCTCTGGGAGTCTATGGCAGCCCATAGAACCGATTGCGGGAAAGTTGTTTTGGTTTGACATTCTGATAGAGGACAGTCCCAACATTAAGTACACCAATTTTGGTGTGTCTAAGTCATTCCCTCTAGCGCCACCACCTGTCCAAAGTTTCACTTTTACTTTGCTAATAACTTTTGAACCGTAAGGCCAATCAGCAAAATCCTTTTTTCCTCTGATTCCTGAGCGCATGACGATTCGATTGCACCCTATATCGTCATTTTCCGTCATAAAAACATGGCCGCCATTTTGAATTTTCCTAAAAAGGTACTTTTTCGAACTCGTCCTAGACGGTTTGTCCGATTTGCACGAAAATTGAATCGGATCATCTTCAGGCAGTGGTGACAAAAAGTTATTAAAATCTTGTTGATTCGTCAAACCGTTTTCGATAAACGCTCGAACAAATTTTACGTAGCGCTTGCAAAAACAGTCGTAAGGCTGTATCTCCGCAACGGTTTATCGTATTCAGACCAAACTTGGTACATGTACTCACAAGCATGACCTGAGGCTACATGCTGCGTTTCGGCACAGCGCCACCTACAGGTCCGGAGATATGAAAAATGGCTATTTTTGCTTATAACTTCTGAACAGTTTGTCCAAAAATCATAAAATTGGTCTTGATAGATTCAGGGCGTCATGCTGAGTCGACTGATATCCAATTTTGCCATATCGGCTAATTTGACTGTCGGCCATTTTGAATTTTGTGCTAAAATGCTGTATTTTAACAACGCATGAACGGATTGTTACGAAACTTGGTATGGGTCATCAGCACGATGTCCTGAAGGAGTGTGAGAAGTTTCGAAACAGCGCCACCTAGTGGTGAATTTTTTTTTCCAAATGCTTATAACTTTGGGTGTGATCGACTTATTTTCACGAAACTCATCTCATTGGACTCCTGAATCGTTGCCGAGTCCTACGATACCAAACATGCTAGGTTTCGCCTTACGGTTTGTGTAGCGTTGTGATTTAGCGCTTAAAAAACATTTGGCTATATCTTTGAAACCGCTAGTCCGATCGAGACGAAACCACCGTCAGAAGTTTGGAAACATAGGTCGATAGCTATACGCCAATGCCCAAATGCGAAAATATTGATGTTTAGGGGTACTAATTTCCAATCAAAGTCATGTGTCAGTCATTTTTTTCGTGTTTTTTCATATAAATGTCTATAACTCCGAAGTGAATTGAGATATTTTCACCAAATTTGACACACATATGTATGGGCTCACTCTGAGGACACGTAAAAAAAATTGTGGGACTGAGCCTCTTGGTGGCGCTATAATTGAACAAAATATGAAATTCCCATTGACTTCAATACAGTTTTGTGAAATAAAATGCTATACTAAACAAATGCATTGGTGTAATATTACGAAACTCAGATTGTGTCATCAGCACCATCCCCTGAAGGCAACCAAAATATTTCAAGACAGCGCCACCTAGTGGTCAAAAGTTATAACAAAATTTCCAAAAAGGCTAATAACTTTTGAATAAATCTGGCTATTGAAATGCCACGGGTCTTAATAGATTCCTTGGGCCAAGCCGAGAACATAGATACCAAGTTTTCCTTATTTGGCCAAACTTCCTGTCCACCATCTTGATTTTCAGTCAAAACCTACTTTTTCGAACTCCTCCTAGACCGTTTGTCCGATTTTCACCAAAATCGAATCGTATCATCTCCAGACCGTGCCGACTAAAAGTTATGGATTTCGTGTCGATAGACGAAACCGTTTTCGTATAGCGCAGCAGCAAAGTTGAGGCATGATGCTAATAGCAATAATTAAGGCTTTATCTCTGCAATGCCTTGATATATTGACACCAATCTTTGTATGTGTCATTGTCACTTCACTCTGACCACATCACATCAGTTTTGTAACTGCGCCACCTATTGGTCGAAAGTGATAATCCATCAAATCATATTTTTAATTATTGTTTCTATGATTTTTCAGGCATTTTGCCTAAAATCCTCTTTAAATGTCTTTAATTGCTCATTGTTGCAGTTGGTCTGACACTTTCAGACATGTTGGCATGTCTTGTCGTCTTATTCTGCTTGGCCCCGGTAATGGCTGCTTGCAGCTATATTTATTATTATTCTTCTTCTTCTTCCGCTCTGGGAGTCTATGGCAGCCCATAGAACCGATTGCGGGAAAGTTGTTTTGGTTTGACATTCTGATAGAGGACAGTCCCAACATTAAGTACACCAATTTTGGTGTGTCTAAGTCATTCCCTCTAGCGCCACCACCTGTCCAAAGTTTCACTTTTACTTTGCTAATAACTTTTGAACCGTAAGGCCAATCAGCAAAATCCTTTTTTCCTCTGATTCCTGAGCGCATGACGATTCGATTGCACCCTATATCGTCATTTTCCGTCATAAAAACATGGCCGCCATTTTGAATTTTCCTAAAAAGGTACTTTTTCGAACTCGTCCTAGACGGTTTGTCCGATTTGCACGAAAATTGAATCGGATCATCTTCAGGCAGTGGTGACAAAAAGTTATTAAAATCTTGTTGATTCGTCAAACCGTTTTCGATAAACGCTCGAACAAATTTTACGTAGCGCTTGCAAAAACAGTCGTAAGGCTGTATCTCCGCAACGGTTTATCGTATTCAGACCAAACTTGGTACATGTACTCACAAGCATGACCTGAGGCTACATGCTGCGTTTCGGCACAGCGCCACCTACAGGTCCGGAGATATGAAAAATGGCAATTTTTGCTTATAACTTCTGAACAGTTTGTCCAAAAATCATAAAATTGGTCTTGATAGATTCAGGGCGTCATGCCGAGTCGACTGATATCCAATTTTGCCATATCGGCCAATTTGACTGTCGGCCATTTTGAATTTTGTGCTAAAATGCTGTATTTTAACAACGCATGAACGGATTGTTACGAAACTTGGTATGGGTCATCAGCACGATGTCCTGAAGGAGTGTGAGAAGTTTCGAAACAGCGCCACCTAGTGGTGAATTTTTTTTTTCAAATGCTTATAACTTTGGGTGTGATCGACTTATTTTCACGAAACTCATCTCATTGGACTCCTGAATCGTTGCCGAGTCCAACGATACCAAACATGTTAGGTTTCGCCTAACGGTTTGTGTAGCATTGTGATTTAGCGCTTAAAAAACATTAGGCTATATCTTCGAAACCGTTTGTCCGATTGAGACGAAACCACCGTCAGAAGTTTGGAAACATAGGTCGATAGCTATACGCCAATGCCCAAATGCGAAAATATTGATGTTTAGGGGTAGTAATATTCAATCAAAGTCATGTGTCAGTCATTTTTTACGTGTTTTTTCATATAAATGTCTATAACTCCGAAGCAAATTGAGATTTTTGCACCAAAATCGACACATATATGTATGGGCTCACTCTGATGACACATAAAAAAAATGGTGGGACTGAGCCTCTTGGTGGCGCTATAATAGAACAAAACATGAAATTCCCATTGATTTCAATAGAGTTTTGTGAAATAAAATGCTATACTAAACAAATGCATTGGTGTAATATTACGAAACTCAGAATGTGCCTTCAGCACCATCCCCTGAAGGTACTCAAAATATTTCGAAACAGCGCCACCTAGTGGTCAAAAGTTATAACAAAATTTCCAAAAAGGCTAATAACTTTTGAATAAATCTGTCTATTGAAATGCCACTGGTCTTAATAGATTCCTTGGGTCAAGCCGAGAACATAGATACCAAGTTTTCCTTATTTGGCCGAACTTCCTGTCCGCCATCTTGATGTTCAGTCAAAACCTACTTTTTCGAACTCCTCCTAGACCGTTTGTCCGATTTTCACCAAAATCGAATCGTATCATCTCCAGACCGTGCCGACTAAAAGTTATTGATTTCGTGTCGATTGACGAAACCGTTGTCGTATACCGCAGCAGCAAAGTTGAGGCATGATGCCAAAGGCACTATTCAGGCTTTATCTCTGCAATGCCTTGACATATTGACACCAAACTTTGTATGTGTCATTGTCACTTCACTCTGACCGCATCACATCAGGTTTGTAACTGCGCCACCTATTGGTTGAAAGTGATAATCCATTAAATCATATTTTTATTTACTGTTTCTATGATTTTTCAGGCATTTGGCCTAAAATACTCTTTAATGTCTTTAATTGCTCATTGTTGCAGTTGGTCTGACACTTTCAGCCATGTTGGCATGTCTTGTCATCTGATTGTGCTTGGCCCCGGTAATGGCTGCTTGCAGCTATATTTATTAGGGGCCAAGCACCGAAGGTGCGGAGGCACCTATTGTGTTTGTTCCGGTTCTTATTAGGGGCCAAGCACCGAAGGTGCGGAGGCACCTATTGTTTTCGTTCGCGTTCTTATTATTATTATTATTATTATTATTATTCTTCATTGTTCCGACTGGGAGTCTATGGCAGCCCATAGAACCGATTGCGGGAAAGTTGTAATGGTTTGACATTCTGATAGAGGACAGTCCCAACATTAAATACACCAATTTTGGTGTGTCTAAGTCATTCCCTCTAGCGCCACCAACTGTCCAAATTTTCACTCATGTTTCTGCTAATAACTTTTGAACCACAAGGGCTAGAAACAAAATTCTTTTTTCCTCTGATTCGTGAGCTCATGGCGATTCGATTGCACCCTATGACGTCATTTTTTGTCATAAAAACATTTCCGCCATTTTGAATTTTCCGAAAAACCTACTTTTTCGAACTCCTCCTAGGCCGTTGGTCCAATTTCCACGAAAATTGAATCAGATCATCTTCAGACCATGCCGAAAAAAAGTTATGGAATTCGTGTTGATTCATCAAACCGTTCTCGAATACCGCGCAAACAAATTTTACGTAGCGCTTGCAAAAACAGACACAAGCCAGTATCTCCTCAACACTTTATCATATTCAGACCAAACTTGGTACATCTCATCACAAGCATGACCTGAGGCAACATGCTGCGTTTCGGCGCAGTGCCACCTACTGGTCCGGAGATATGAAAAATTGCTATTTTTGCTTATAACTTCTGAATGGTTTGTCCAAAAATCATAAAAGTGGTCTCGTTAGATTCAGGGCGTCATGCTGAGTCGACTGATATCCAATTTTCCCCGATCAGCCATTTTGGCTGTCGGCCATTTTGAATTATGTGCTAAAATGCTGTATTTTATGAACGAGTGAACGTATCGTTACAAAACTCGGAATGGATCATCAGCACGATGCCCTGAAGGAGCCTGAGAAGTTTCGAAACAGTGCCACCTAGTGGTGAATTTTTTTTCCCAAATGCTTCCAAATGCTTATAACTTTGGGTGTGGTCGACTTATTTTCACGAGACTCATCTCATTAGAGTCCTGAATCGTTGCCGAGTCCCACGATACCAAACATGCTAGGTTTCGCCTTACGGTTTGTGTAGCGTTGTGATTTAGCGCTTAAAAAACATTTGGCTATATCTTCGAAACCGCTAGTCCGATCGAGACGAAACCACCGTCAGAAGTTTGGAAACATAGGTCGATAGCTATACGCCAATGCCCAAATGCAAAAATATTGATGTTTAGGGGTAGTAAATTCCAATCAAAGTCATGTGTCAGTCATTTTTTACGTGTTTTTTCATATAAATGTCTATAACTCCGAAGCGAATTGAGATATTTTCACCAAAATCGACACACATATGTATGAGCTCACTCTGAGGACATGTAAAAAAAATGGTGGGACTCAGCTTCTTGGTGGCGCTATAATAGAACAAAACATGAAATTCTCATTGACTTCAATACAGTTTTGTGAAATAAAATGCTATACTAAACAAATGCATTGGTGTAATATTACAAAACTCAAAATGTGCCATCAGCACCATCCCCTGAAGGTACCCAAAATATTTCGAGACAGTGCCACCTAGTAGTCAAAAGTTATAACAAAATTTCCAAAAAGGCTAATAACTTTTGAATAAATCTGGCTATTGAAATGCCACTGGTCTTCATAGATTCCCTGGGTCAAGCCGAGAACATAGATACCAAGTTTTCCTTATTTGGCCAGACTTCCTGTCCGCCATCTTGATTTTCATTCAAAACCTACTTTTTCGAACTCCTCCTAGACCGTTTGTCCGATTTTCACCAAAATCGAATCGTACCATCTCCAGACTGTGCCGACTAAAAGTTATGGATTTCGTGTCGATAGACGAAACCGTTTTCGTATAGCGCAGCAGCAAATTTGAGGCATGATGCCAAAAGCACTATTCAGGCTTTATCTCTGCAATCCCTTGAAATATTGACACCAAACTTTGTATGTGTCATTGTCACTTCACTCTGACCACATCACATCAGTTTTGTAACTGCTCCACCTATTGGTCGAAAGTGATAATCCATTAAATCATATTCTGAATTACTTTTTATATGATTTTTCAGCCATTTCGCCTAAACTCCTCTTTAAATGTCTTTAATTGCTCATTGTTGCAGTTGGTCTGACACTTTCAGCCATGTTGGAATATCCTGTCATCTGCTTGCGCTTGGCCCCGATAATTGCTGCTTGCAGCTATATTTATTATTATTCTTCTTCCGACTGGGCGTCTATGGCAGCCCATAGAACCGATTGCGGGAAAGTTGTTTTGGTTTGACATTCTGATAGAGGACAGTCCCAACATTAAATACACCAATTTTTGTGTTTCTAAGTCATTCCCTCTAGCGCCACCACCTGTCCAAAGTTTCACTTTTATTTTGCTAATAACTTTTGAACCGTAAGGCCAATCAACAAAATTCTTTTTTCCTCTTATTTCTGAGCTCATGCCGATTCGATTGCACCCTATGACGTCATTTTCCGTCATATAAATATGGCCGCCATTTTTAATTTTCTGAAAAAGCTACTTTTTCGAACTCGTCCTAGACGGTTTGTCCGATTTGCACGAAAATTGAACCAGATCATCTTCAGGCAGTGTTGACCAAAAGTTATGGAATTCAAATTGATTCGTCAAACCGTTTTCGATAAACGCACGAATACATTTTACGTAGCGCTAGCAAAAACAGTCGTAAGGCTGTATCTCCGCAAAGGTTTATCGTATTCAGACCAAACTTGGTACATGTACTCACAAGCATGACCTGAGGCTACATGCTGCGTTTCGGCGCAGCGCCACCTACTGGTCCGGAGATATGAAAAATGGCTATTTTTGCTTATAACTTCTGAACAGTTTGTCCAAAAATCATAAAATTGGTCTCGTTAGATTCAGGGCGACATGCCGAGTCGACTGATATCCAATTTTACCATATCGGCCATTTTGACTGTCGGCCATTTTGAATTATGTGCTAAAATGCTGTATTTTATGAACGCATGAACGGATTGTTACGAAACTTGGCATGGGTCATCAGCACGATGTCCTGAAGGAGTGTGAGAAGTTTCGAAACAGCGCCACCTAGTGGGGAATTTTTTTTTTCAAATGCTTATAACTTTGGGTGCGGTCGACTTATTTTCACGAGACTCATCTAATTAGACTCCTGAAACCTTGCCGAGTCCTACGATACCAAACATGCTAGGTTTCGCCTTACGGTTTGTGTAGCGTTGTGATTTAGCGCTTAAAAAACATTAGGCTATATCTTCGAAACCGCTTGTCCGATCGAGACGAAACCACCGTCAGAAGTTTGGAAACATAGGTCGATAGCTATACGCCAATGCCCAAATGCGAAAATATTGATGTTTAGGGGTAGTAAAATTCAAACAAAGTCATGTGTCAGTCATTTTTTACGTGTTTTTTCATATAAATGTTTATAACTCTAAAGCAAATTGAGATATTTTCACCAAAACTGACACACATATGTATGGGCTCACTCTGAGGACACGTAAAAAAAATTGTGGGACTGAGCCTCTTGGTGGCGCTATAATAGAACAAAACATGAAATTCCCATTGACTTCAATACAGTTTTGTGAGATAAAATGCTATTTTCATTCAAAACCTACTTTTTCGAACTCCTCCCACACCGTTTGTCCGATTTTCACCAAAATCGAATCGTATCATCCCCAGACTGTGCCGACTAAAAGTTATGGATTTCGTGTCAATTGACGAAACCGTTTTCGTATAGCGCAGCAGCAAATTTGAGGCATGATGCTAATAGCACTATTCAGGCTTTATCTCTGCAATGCCTTGACATATTGACACCAAACTTTGTATGTGTCATTGTCTCCTCACTCTGACCACATCACATCAGTTTTGTAACTGCGCCACCTATTTGTCGAAAGTGATAATCCATTAAATCATATTTTTAATTACTGTTTCTATGATTTTTCAGCCATTTCGTCTAAAATCCTCTTTAAATGTCTTTAATTGCTCATTGTTGCAGTTGGTCTGACACTTTCAGACATGTCGGCATGTCTTGTCGTCTTATTCTGCTTGGCCCCGGTAATTGCTGCTTGCAGCTATATTTATTATTATTCTTCTTCCGCCATGGGAGTCTATGGCAGCCCATAGAACCGATTGCGGGAAAGTTATGAAATTTGGCACAATGATAGAGGACAGTCCGAAAAGTCACCATACCAAATTTGGTGTCTTAAAACCAATCCCTCTAGCGCCACCACCTGTCCAAAATTTCACTTTTATTTTGCTAATAACTTTTGAACCGTTTGGCCAATCAACAAAATTCTTTTTTCCTCTGATTCCCGAGCTCATGCCGATTCGATTGCACCCTATGACGTCATTTTCCGGCTTATAAATATGGCCGCCATTTTGAATGGGCTGAAAAAGCTACTTTTTCGAACTCGTCCTAGACGGTTTGTCCGATTTGCACGAAAATTGAACCAGATCATCTTCAGGCAGTGCTGACAAAAAGTTATGGAATTCAAATTGATTCGTCAAACCGTTTTCGAATAACGCTCGAACACATTTTACGTAGCGCTTGCGAAAACAGTCGTAGGGCTGTATCTCCGCAACGCTTTATCGGATTCAGACCAAAATTGGTACATGTCATCACAAGCATGACCTGAGGCTACATGCTGCGTTTCGGCGCAGCGCCACCTACTGGTCCGGAGATATGAAAAATGGCTATTTTTGCTTATAACTTCTGAACATTTTGTCCAAAAATCATAAAATTGGTCTCGTTAGATTCAGGGCAACATGCCGAGTCGACTGATATCAAATTTTACCATATCGGCCGTTTTGACTTTCGGCCATTTTGAATTTTGTGCTAAAATGCTGTATTTTAAGAACGCATGAACGGATTGTTACGAAACTCGGTATGGGTCATCAGCACGATGTTCTGAAGGAGCGTGAGAAGTTTTGAAACAGCGCCACCTAGTGGTGAATTTTATTTTTCAAATGCTTATAACTTTGGGTGTGGTCGACTTATTTTCACCAAACTCATCTCATTAGACTCCTGAATCCTTGCCGAGTCCAACGATACCAAATATGCTAGGTTTCGCCTTACGGTTTGTGTAGCGTTGTGATTTAGCCCTTAAAAAACATTAGGCGATATCTTCGAAACCGTTTGTCCGATCGAGACGAAACCACCGTCAGAAGTTTGGAATCATAGCTTGTTAACTAAACGTTAAAGCCCAAATGCGAAAATATTGATGTCTAGAGGTAGTAAATTCCAATTAAAGTCATGTGTCAGTCATTTTTTACGTGTTTTTTCATATAAATGTCTATAACTCCGAAGATAATTGAGATATTTTCACCAAAATCGACACACATATGTATGGGCTCACTCTGAGGACACATACAAAAAATGGTGGGACTGAGCCTCTTGGTGGCGCTATAATAGAACAAAACATGAAATTCCCATTGACTTCCATACAATTTTGTGAAATAAAATGCTATACTAAACAAATGCATTGGTTTAATATTACGAAACTCAGATTGTGTCATCAGCACCATCCCCTGAAGGTACCCAAAATATTTCGAGACAGCGCCACCTAGTGGTCAAAAGTTGTAACAAAATTTCCAAAAAGGCTAATAACTTTTGAATAAATCTGGCTATTGAAATGCTTAATAGATTCCTTGGGTCAAGCCGAGAACATAGATACCAAGTTTTCCTTATTTGGCCAAACTTCCTGTCCGCCATCTTGATTTTCAGTCAAAACCTACTTTTTCAAACTCCTCCTAGACCGTTTGTCCGATTTTCACCAAGATCTAATCGTATCATCTCCAGACCGTGCCGACTAAAAGTTATGGATTTCTTGTCGATAGACGAAACCATTTTCGTATAGCGCAGCAGCAAAGTTGAGGCATGATGCCAATAGCACTATTCAGGCTTTATCTCTGCAATGCCTTGACATATTGACAACAAACTTTGTATGTGACATTGTCACTTCACTCTGACCACATCAGTTTTGTAACTGCGCCACCTACTTGTCGAAAGTGATAATCAATTAAATTATATTTTTAATTACTGTTTCTATGATTTTTCAGCCATTTCGTCTAAAATCCTCTTTAAATGTCTGTAATTGCTCATTGTTGCAGTTGATCTGACACCTTCAGCCATGTCTTGTCGTCTTATTCTGCTTGGCCCCGGTAATGGCTGCTTGCAGCTATATTTATTATTATTATTCTTCTTCCGACTGGGCGTCTATGGCAGCCCATAGAACCGATTGCGGGAAAGTTGTTTTGGTTTGACATTCTGATAGAGGACAGTCCCAACATTAAATACACCAATTTTTGTGTTTCTAAGTCATTCCCTCTAGCGCCACCACCTGTCCAAAGTTTCACTTTTATTTTGCTAATAACTTTTGAACCGTAAGGCCAATCAACAAAATTCTTTTTTCCTATTATTTCTGAGCTCATGCCGATTCGATTGCACCCTATGATGTCATTTTCCGTCATATAAATATGGCCGCCATTTTTAATTTTCTGAAAAAGCTACTTTTTCGAACTCGTCCTAGACGGTTTGTCCGATTTGCACGAAAATTGAACCAGATCATCTTCAGGCAGTGTTGACCAAAAGTTATGGAATTCAAATTGATTCGTCAAACCGTTTTCGATAAACGCACGAATACATTTTACGTAGCTCTAGCAAAAACAGTCGTAAGGCTGTATCTCCGCAACGGTTTATCGTATTCAGACCAAACTTGGTACATGTACTCACAAGCATGACCTGAGGCTACATGCTGCGTTTCGGCGCAGCGCCACCTACTGGTCCGGAGATATGAAAAATGGCTATTTTTGCTTATAACTTCTGAACAGTTTGTCCAAAAATCATAAAATTGGTATCGTTACATTCAGGGCAATATGCCGATTCGTATGATATCCAGTTTTACCATATCGGCCCTTTTGACTGTCGGCCATTTTGAATTTTGTGCTAAAATACTGTATTTTAAGAATGCATGAACGAATTGTTACGAAACTTGGTATGGGTCATCAGCACGTTGTCCTGAAGGAGCGTGAGAAGTTTCGAAACAGCGCCACCTAGTGGTGAATTTTTTTTTTCAAATGCTTATAACTTTGGGTGTGGTCAACTTATTTTCACGAGACTCATCTAATTAGACTCCTGAAACCTTGCCGAGTCCTACGATACCAAACATGCTAGGTTTTGCCTTACGGTTTGTGTAGCGTTGTGATTTAGCGCTTAAAAAACATTTGGCTATATCTTCGAAACCGCTAGTCCGATCGAGACGAAACCACCGTCAGAAGTTTGGAAACATAGGTCGATAGCTTTACGCCAATGCCCAAATGCGAAAATATTGATGTTTAGGGGTAGTAAATTCCAAACAAAGTCATGTGTCAGTCATTTTTTACGTGTTTTTTCATATAAATGCCTATAACTCTGAAGCAAATTGAGATTTTTTCACCAAAACTGACACACATATGTATGGGCTCACTCTGAGGACACGTAAAAAAAATTGTGAGACTGAGCCTCTTGGTGGCGCTATAATAGAACAAAACATAAAATTCCCATTGACTTCAATACAGTTTTGTGAAATAAAATGCTATTTTCATTAAAAACCTACTTTTTCGAACTCCTCCTACACCGTTTGTCCGATTTTCACCAAAATCGAATCATATCATCTCCAGACCGTGCCGACTGAAAGTTATGGATTTCGTGTCGATTGACGAAACCGTTTTCGTATAGCGCAGCAGCAAATTTGAGGCATGATGCTAAAAGCATTATTCAGGCTTTATGTCTGCAATGCCTTGACATATTGACACCAAACTTTGCATGTGTCATTGTCACTTCACTCTGACCACATCACATCAGTTTTGTAACTGCACCACCTATTGGTCGAAAGTGATAATCCATTACATCATATTTTTAATTATTGTTTCTATGATTTTTCAGCCATTTTGCCTAAAATCCTCTTTAAATGTCTTTAATTGCTCATTGTTGCAGTTGGTCTGACACTTTCAAACATGTCGAAATGTCTTGTCGTCTTATTCTGCTTGGCCCCGGTAATTGCTGCTTGCAGCTATATTTATTAGGGGCCAAGCACCGAAGGTGCGGAGGCACCTATTGTTTTTGTTCGCGTTCTTATTATTATTAGGGGCCAAGCACCGAAGGTGCGGAGGCACCTATTGTATCTGTTCCCGTTCTTATTAGGGGCCAAGCACCGAAGGTGCGGAGGCACCTATTGTTTTTGTTCCGGTTCTTATTAGGGGCCAAGCACCGAAGGTGCGTAGGCACCTATTGTATCTGTTCCCGTTCTTATTATTATTATTCTTCCTTCTTCCAACTGGGAGTCTATGGCAGCCCATAGAACCGAATGCGGGAAAGTTGTTTTGGTTTGACATTCTGATAGAGGACAGTCCCAACATTAAATACACCAATTTTGGTGTGTCTAAGTAATTCCCTCTAGCGCCACCACCTGTCCAAAGTTTCACTTTTATTTTGCTAATAACTTTTGAACCGTAAGGCCAATCAACAAAATTATTTTTCTCTCTGATTCCTGAGCTCATGCCAATTCGATTGCACCCTATGACATCATTTCTGTCATAACAATATGGCCGCCATTTTGAATTTATCTAAAAAGCTACTTTTTCGAACTCGTCCTAGACGGTTTGTCCGATTTGCACGAAAATTGAACCAGATCATCTACAGACCATGCTGACAAAAAGTTATGGAATTCAAGTTGATTCGCTTAACAGTTTTTGATAAACCCACGAATACATTTTACGTAGCGCTTGCGAAAACAGATGTAAGGCCGTATCTCCGCAACGCTTTATCGGATTCAGACCAAACTTGGTACATGTCATCACAAGCATGACCTGAGGCTACATGCTGTGTTTCGGCGCAGCGCCACCTACTGGTCCGGAGATATGAAAAATGGCTATTTTTGCTTATAACTTCTGAACAGTTTGTCCAAAAATCATAAAATTGGTCTCGTTAGATTCAGGGTAACATGCCGAGTCGACTGATATCCAATATTACCATATCGGCCATTTTGACTGTCGGCCATTTTGAATTTTGTGCTAAAATGCTGTATTTTAAGAACGCATGAACAGATTGTTACGAAACGTGGTATGGGTCATCAGCACAATGCCCTGAATGAGCCTGAGAAGTTTCGAAACAGCGCCACCTAGTGGTGAATTTTTTTTTTCAAATGCTTATAACTTTGGGTGTGGTCGACTTATTTTCACGAAACTCATCTTTTTAGACTCCTGAATCGTTGCCGAGTCCTATGATACCAAACATGCTAGGTTTCGCCTTACGGTTTGTGTAGCGTTGTGATTTAGCGCTTAAAAAACATTTGGCTATATCTTTGAAACCGCTAGTCCGATCGAGATGAAACCACCGTCAGAAGTTTGGAAACATAGGTCGATAGCTATACGCCAATGCCCAAATGCGAAAATATTGATGTTTAGGGGTAGTAAATTCCAAACAAAGTCATGTGTCAGTCATTTTTTACATGTTTTTTCATATAAATGTCTATAACTCCGAAGCGAATTGAGATATTTTCACCAAAATCGACACACATATGTATGAGCTCACTCTGAGGACATGTAAAAAAGATGGTGGGACTCAGCCTCTTGGTGGCGCTATAATAGAACAAAACATGAAATTCCCATTGACTTCAATGCAGTTTTGTGAAATAAAATGCTATACTAAACAAATGCATTGGTGTAATATTACGAAACTCAAAATGTGCCATCAGCACCATCCCCTGAAGGTACCCAAAATATTTCGAGACAGTGCCACCTAGTGGTCAAAAGTTATAACAAAATTTACAAAACTGCTAATAACTTTTGAATAAGTTGGCCTATTGTAATGCAACTGGTCTTAATAGATTCCTTGGGTCAAGACGAGAACATAGATACCAAGGTTTCCTTATTTGGCCTAGCTTCCTGTCCGCCATCTTGATTTTCAGTCAAAACCTACTTTTTCGAACTCCTCCTAGACCGTTTGTCCGATTTTCACCAAAATCGAATCGTATCATCTCCAGACTGTGCTGACTAAAAGTTATGGATTTCGTGTCTATAGACGAAACCGTTTTCGTATAGCGTAGCAGCAAAGTTGAGGCATGATGCTAAAAGCACTATTCAGGCTTTATCTCTGCAATGCCTTGACATATTGACACCAAACTTTGTATGTGTCATTGTCACTTCACTCTGACCACATCACATCAGTTTTGTAACTGCGCCACAGATTGGTCGAAAGTGATAATCCATTAAATCATATTTCGAATGACTTTTTATATGATTTTTCAGCCATTTCGCCTAAAATCCTCTTTAAATGTATTTAATTGCTCATTGTTGCAGTTGGTCTGACACCTTCAGCCATGTTGGCATATCCTGTCGTCTGCTTGCGCTTGGCCCCGATAATTGCTGCTTGCAGCTATATTTAGGGGCCAAGCACCGAAGGTGCGGAGGCACCTATTGTATCTGTTCCCGTTCTTATTAGGGGCCAAGCACCGAAGGTGCGGAGGCACCTATTGTATCTGTTCCCGTTCTTATTAGGGGCCAAGCACCGAAGGTGCGGAGGCACCTATTGTGTTTGTTCCGGTTCTTATTAGGGGCCAAGCACCGAAGGTGCGTAGGCACCTATTGTATCTGTTCCCGTTCTTATTATTATTCTTCCTTCTTCCGACTGGGCGTCTATGGCAGCCCATAGAACCGATTGCGGGAAAGTTGTAATGGTTTGACATTCTGATAGAGGACAGTCCCATCATTAAATACACCAATTTTGGTGTGTCTAAGTCATTCCCTCTAGCGCCACCACCTGTCCAAAATTTCACTTTTATTTTGCTAATAACTTTTGAACCGTAAGGCCAATCAGCGAAATTATTTTTTCCTCTGATTCCTGAGCTCATGCCGATTCGATTGCACCATATGACGTCATTTTCCGGCATATAAATATGGCCGCCATTTTGAATGTGCTGAAAAAGCTACTTTTTCGAACTCGTCCTAGACGGTTTGTCCGATTTGCACGAAAATTGAACCAGATCATCTTCAGGCAGTGCTGAGAAAAAGTTATGGAATTCAAATTGATTCGTCAAACCGTTTTCGAATAACGCTCGAACAAATTTTACGTAGCTCTTGCGAAAACAGTCGTAGGGCTGTATCTCCGCAACGCTTTATCGGATTCAGACCAAAATTGGTACATGTCATCACAAACATGACCTGAGGCTACATGCTGCGTTTCGGCGCAGCGCCACCTACTGGTCCGGAGATATGAAAAATGGCTATTTTTGCTTATAACTTCTGAACAGTTTGTCCAAAAATCATAAAATTGGTCTTGTTAGATTCAGGGCAACATGCCGAGTCGACTGATATCCAATTTTACCAAATCGGCCATTTTGGCTGTCGGCCATTTTGAATTATGTGCTAAAATGCTGTATTTTAAGAACTCATGAACGGATTGTTACGAAACTTGGTATGGGTCATCAGCACGATGTCCTGAAGGAGCCTGAGAAGTTTCGGAACAGCGCCACCTAGTGGTGATTTTTTTTTTTCAAATGCTTATAACTTTGGGTGTGTTCTACTTATTTTCACGAGACTCATCAAATTAGACTCCTGAAACCTTGCCGAGTCCTACGATACCAAACATGCTAGGTTTCGCCTTACGGTTTGTGTAGCGTTGTAATTTAGCGCTTAAAAAACATTTGGCTATATCTTCGAAACCGTTTGTCCGATCGAGACGAAACCACCGTCAGAAGTTTGGAAACATAGGTCGATAGCTATACGCCAATGCCCAAATGCGAAAATATTGATGTTTAGGGGTAGTAAATTCCAATCAAAGTCATGTGTCAGTCATTTTTTACGTGTTTTTTCATATAAATGTCTATAACTCCGAAGCGAATTGAGATATTTTCACCAAAATCGACACACATATGTATGGGATCACTCTGAGAACACGTAAAAAAAATGGTGGGACTCAGCCTCTTGGTGGCGCTATAATAGAACAAAACATGAAATTCCCATTGACTTCAATACAGTTTTGTGAAATAAAATGCTATACTAAACAAATGCATTGGTGTAATATTACAAAACTCAGAATGTGCCATCAGCACCATCCCCTAAAGGTATTCAAAATATTTCGAAACAGCACCACCTAGTGGTCAAAAGTTATAACAACATTTCCAAAAAGGCTAATAACTTTTGAATAAATCTGGCTATTGAAATGCCACTGGTCTTAATAGATTCCTTGGGTCAAGCCGAGAACATAGATACCAAGTTTACCTTATTTGGCAGAACTTCCTGTCCGCCATCTTGATTTTCAGTCAAAACCTACTTTTTCGAACTCCTCCTAGACCGTTTGTCCGATTTTCACCAAAATCGAATCGTATCATCTCCAGACCGTGCCGACTAAAAGTTATGGATTTCGTGTCGATAGACGAAACCGTTTTCGTATAGCGCAGCAGCAAAGTTGAGGCATGATGCTAAAAGCACTATTCAGGCTTTATCTCTGCAATGCCTTGACATATTGACACCAAACTTTGTATGTGTCATTGTCACTTCACTCTGACCACATCACATCACTTTTGTAACTGCGCCACCTATTGGTCGAAAGTGATAATCCATTAAATCATATTTTAAATGACTTTTTATATGATTTTTCAGCCATTTCATCTAAAATCCTCTTTAAATGTATTTAATTGCTCATTGTTCCAGTTGGTCTGACACCTTCAGCCATGTTGGCATATCCTGTCATCTGCTTGCGCTTGGCCCCGATAATTGCTGCTTGCAGCTATATTTATTATTATTATTATTAGGGGCCAAGCACAGAATGTGCGTAGGCACCTATTGTATCTGTGGGCGTACCAAAAATAATTCTTCTTTTTCTTCCGCTCTGGGAGTCTATGGCAGCCCATAGAACCGCTTGCGGGAAAGTTATGAAATTTGGCACACTGATAGAGGGCAGACTGAACAGTCACCATAGCAAATTTGGAGTCTCCAACTCATTCCCTCTAGCGCCACCAGCTGTCCAAATTTGCACTCATGTTTATGCTAATAACTTTTGAACCACAAGGGCTAGAAACAAAATTCCCATTTCTTCTGATTCCCTAGCTCAAGACGATTCGATCGCA
Organism: Rutilus rutilus; assembly: GCF_951802725.1. Classification (NCBI taxonomy): domain Eukaryota; kingdom Metazoa; phylum Chordata; class Actinopteri; order Cypriniformes; family Leuciscidae; genus Rutilus; species Rutilus rutilus. The sequence continues at coordinate 21,842,983 of NC_140216.1, forward strand.
CCCTATGACGTCATTTTCCGTCATGGAAATTTGTCCGCCATTTTGAATTTTTCGAAAAATCTACTTTTTCGAACTCCTCCTAGGCCGTTGCTCCGATTTCCACGAAAATTGAACCAGATCATCTACAGACCATGCTGACAAAAAGTTATGGAATTCAAGTTGATTCGCTTAGCAATTTTCGAAAAAACCCACAAACAAATTTTACGTAGCGCTTGCGAAACCAGACGTAAGGCTGTATCTCCGCAACGCTTTATTGGATTCAGACCAAACTTGGCACATGTCATCACAAGCATGACCTGAGGCTACATGCTGCGTTTCGGCGCAGCGCCACCTACTGGTCCGGAGATATGAAAAATGGCTATTTTTGCTTATAACTTCTGAATAGTTTGCCCAAAAATCATCAAATTGGTCTCGTTAGATTCAGGCCAACATGCTGAGTCGACTGATATCCAATTTTACCATATCGGCCATTTTGGCTGTCGGCCATTTTGAATTTTGTGCTAAAATGCTGTATTTTAAGAACGCATGAATGGATTGTTACGAAACATGGTGTGGCTCATCAGCACGGTGCCCTGAAGGAGCGTGAGAAGTTTCAAAACAGCGCCACCTTGTGGTCAAAAGTTATAACAACATTTTCAAAAAGGCTAATAACCTTTGAATACATCTGCCTATTGAAATGCCACTGGTCTTAATAGATTCCCTGGGTCACGCTGAGAACATAGATACCAAGTTTGCCATATTTGGCCGAACTTCCTGTCCGCCATCTTGATTTTCAATCAAAACCTACTTTTTCGAACTCCTCCTAGACCGTTTGTCCGATTTTCACCAAAATCGAATCGTATCATCTCCACACTGTACCGACAAAAAGTTATGGAATTCGTGTTGATTCGTCAAACCGTTCTCGAATACCGCGCAAACAAATTTTACGTTGTGCCACAGCTACAGATTTAGTGCAAAAGTACTAAATCGCCCATAACTCCCAGACCATTTGTCCTAGACTCAAGTGTCTTACACCACTGTGATCCCTGGCTCAATGCGGACAAAATGGCTATCTCCAATTTCAATGTAGGCCAGAAAAAATGTCTGCTATGTCGAATTTTGTCCGAAACCTACTTTTGCGAACTAGTCCTAGGTTTTTCGCCAGATCGGAACCAAACCAGTCTAGGACATTTCTCTGGACTCTCTAGATCAATAATTATCGAAAAAAAGTTGAACTTTTGCATTTGGGTGGCTGTAACAGGGTCATTTAGAAAAGGGGCGTGGCAAAATACACTAAAAAGCCTATAAATCCCAATTGAAAACTCAGAACTTCACCAAAATTGATGAGCATATGTGTCAGAACATGGTGAGGAAGCATGCAGAGTTTCATGGAGATCGGACCATAGGTGGCGCTATAACTGGCAAAAAGCCTTCATTCTTATTAGGGGTTCAAGCATGAAATGCTGAAACCCTATTGTAATTGTAAGGATTCGTAAAACGCATCGTGCAGGCCAAACCGTAAGGCCTAGAGACGTGAAACCTGGCCAGATGGTAGGCCTCAATTTGGGGACAACCTATCAGAGTATGACCCCGAATGGCCCATAGGTGGCGCTACAGCAACCAAAAGTTCAAAATTGCTCATAACTCTTAGACCGTTTGTCCCAGGATCAAGTGTCTTATATCGTTGGAATCCTTGGCTCAAGCCGGACAAAATGGCTATCTCCGATTTTGATTTAGGCAGGGGAAATTTTTTGCTATGTCGAATTTTGTCCAAAACCTACCTTTGCGAACTAGTCCCTGGTTTTTCGCCCGATTGGAACCAAACCAGTCTAGGACAATTCTCTGGACTCTCTAGATCAATAATTGTCGAAAAAAAGTTGAACTTTTGCATGTGGGTGGCTGTAACAGGGTCATTTAGAAAAGGGGCGTGGCAAAATACACTAAAAAGCCTATAAATCCCAAATGAAAACTCAGAACATCACGAAAATCGCTGAGCATATGTGTCATGACATGGTGAACAAGCGTGCCGAGTTTCATGCAGATCGGACCATAGGTGGTGCTATAAATGGCAAAAAGGTTCCCTTATTATTAGGGGCCAAGCACAGAATGTGCGTAGGCACCTATTGTATCTGTTGGCGTACCAAAAATAATTCTTCTTTTTCTTCCGCTCTGGGAGTCTATGGCAGCCCATAGAACCGCTTGCGGGAAAGTTATGAAATTTGGCACACTGATAGAGGGCAGACTGAACAGTCACCATAGCAAATTTGGAGTCTCCAACTCATTCCCTCTAGCGCCACCAGCTGTCCAAATTTGCACTCATGTTTATGCTAATAACTTTTGAACCACAAGGGCTAGAAACAAAATTCCCATTTCTTCTGATTCCCTAGCTCAAGACGATTCGATCGCACCCTATGACGTCATTTTCCGTCATGGAAATTTGTCCGCCATTTTGAATTTTTCGAAAAATCTACTTTTTCGAACTCCTCCTAGGCCGTTGCTCCGATTTCCACGAAAATTGAACCAGATCATCTACAGACCATGCTGACAAAAAGTTATGGAATTCAAGTTGATTCGCTTAGCAATTTTCGAAAAAACCCACAAACAAATTTTACGTAGCGCTTGCGAAACCAGACGTAAGGCTGTATCTCCGCAACGCTTTATTGGATTCAGACCAAACTTGGCACATGTCATCACAAGCATGACCTGAGGCTACATGCTGCGTTTCGGCGCAGCGCCACCTACTGGTCCGGAGATATGAAAAATGGCTATTTTTGCTTATAACTTCTGAATAGTTTGCCCAAAAATCATCAAATTGGTCTCGTTAGATTCAGGCCAACATGCTGAGTCGACTGATATCCAATTTTACCATATCGGCCATTTTGGCTGTCGGCCATTTTGAATTTTGTGCTAAAATGCTGTATTTTAAGAACGCATGAATGGATTGTTACGAAACATGGTGTGGCTCATCAGCACGGTGCCCTGAAGGAGCGTGAGAAGTTTCAAAACAGCGCCACCTTGTGGTCAAAAGTTATAACAACATTTTCAAAAAGGCTAATAACCTTTGAATACATCTGCCTATTGAAATGCCACTGGTCTTAATAGATTCCCTGGGTCACGCTGAGAACATAGATACCAAGTTTGCCATATTTGGCCGAACTTCCTGTCCGCCATCTTGATTTTCAATCAAAACCTACTTTTTCGAACTCCTCCTAGACCGTTTGTCCGATTTTCACCAAAATCGAATCGTATCATCTCCACACTGTACCGACAAAAAGTTATGGAATTCGTGTTGATTCGTCAAACCGTTCTCGAATACCGCGCAAACAAATTTTACGTTGTGCCACAGCTACAGATTTAGTGCAAAAGTACTAAATCGCCCATAACTCCCAGACCATTTGTCCTAGACTCAAGTGTCTTACACCACTGTGATCCCTGGCTCAATGCGGACAAAATGGCTATCTCCAATTTCAATGTAGGCCAGAAAAAATGTCTGCTATGTCGAATTTTGTCCGAAACCTACTTTTGCGAACTAGTCCTAGGTTTTTCGCCAGATCGGAACCAAACCAGTCTAGGACATTTCTCTGGACTCTCTAGATCAATAATTATCGAAAAAAAGTTGAACTTTTGCATTTGGGTGGCTGTAACAGGGTCATTTAGAAAAGGGGCGTGGCAAAATACACTAAAAAGCCTATAAATCCCAATTGAAAACTCAGAACTTCACCAAAATTGATGAGCATATGTGTCAGAACATGGTGAGGAAGCATGCAGAGTTTCATGGAGATCGGACCATAGGTGGCGCTATAACTGGCAAAAAGCCTTCATTCTTATTAGGGGTTCAAGCATGAAATGCTGAAACCCTATTGTAATTGTAAGGATTCGTAAAACGCATCGTGCAGGCCAAACCGTAAGGCCTAGAGACGTGAAACCTGGCCAGATGGTAGGCCTCAATTTGGGGACAACCTATCAGAGTATGACCCCGAATGGCCCATAGGTGGCGCTACAGCAACCAAAAGTTCAAAATTGCTCATAACTCTTAGACCGTTTGTCCCAGGATCAAGTGTCTTATATCGTTGGAATCCTTGGCTCAAGGCGGACAAAATGGCTATCTCCGATTTTGATTTAGGCAGGGGAAATTTTTTGCTATGTCGAATTTTGTCCAAAACCTACCTTTGCGAACTAGTCCCTGGTTTTTCGCCCGATTGGAACCAAACCAGTCTAGGACAATTCTCTGGACTCTCTAGATCAATAATTGTCGAAAAAAAGTTGAACTTTTGCATGTGGGTGGCTGTAACAGGGTCATTTAGAAAAGGGGCGTGGCAAAATACACTAAAAAGCCTATAAATCCCAAATGAAAACTCAGAACATCACGAAAATCGCTGAGCATATGTGTCATGACATGGTGAACAAGCGTGCCGAGTTTCATGCAGATCGGACCATAGGTGGCGCTATAAATGGCAAAAAGGTTCCCTTATTATTAGGGGCCAAGCACAGAATGTGCGTAGGCACCTATTGTATCTGTTGGCGTACCAAAAATAATTCTTCTTTTTCTTCCGCTCTGGGAGTCTATGGCAGCCCATAGAACCGCTTGCGGGAAAGTTATGAAATTTGGCACACTGATAGAGGGCAGACTGAACAGTCACCATAGCAAATTTGGAGTCTCCAACTCATTCCCTCTAGCGCCACCAGCTGTCCAAATTTGCACTCATGTTTATGCTAATAACTTTTGAACCACAAGGGCTAGAAACAAAATTCCCATTTCTTCTGATTCCCTAGCTCAAGACGATTCGATCGCACCCTATGACGTCATTTTCCGTCATGGAAATTTGTCCGCCATTTTGAATTTTTCGAAAAATCTACTTTTTCGAACTCCTCCTAGGCCGTTGCTCCGATTTCCACGAAAATTGAACCAGATCATCTACAGACCATGCTGACAAAAAGTTATGGAATTCAAGTTGATTCGCTTAGCAATTTTCGAAAAAACCCACAAACAAATTTTACGTAGCGCTTGCGAAACCAGACGTAAGGCTGTATCTCCGCAACGCTTTATTGGATTCAGACCAAACTTGGCACATGTCATCACAAGCATGACCTGAGGCTACATGCTGCGTTTCGGCGCAGCGCCACCTACTGGTCCGGAGATATGAAAAATGGCTATTTTTGCTTATAACTTCTGAATAGTTTGCCCAAAAATCATCAAATTGGTCTCGTTAGATTCAGGCCAACATGCTGAGTCGACTGATATCCAATTTTACCATATCGGCCATTTTGGCTGTCGGCCATTTTGAATTTTGTGCTAAAATGCTGTATTTTAAGAACGCATGAATGGATTGTTACGAAACATGGTGTGGCTCATCAGCACGGTGCCCTGAAGGAGCGTGAGAAGTTTCAAAACAGCGCCACCTTGTGGTCAAAAGTTATAACAACATTTTCAAAAAGGCTAATAACCTTTGAATACATCTGCCTATTGAAATGCCACTGGTCTTAATAGATTCCCTGGGTCACGCTGAGAACATAGATACCAAGTTTGCCATATTTGGCCGAACTTCCTGTCCGCCATCTTGATTTTCAATCAAAACCTACTTTTTCGAACTCCTCCTAGACCGTTTGTCCGATTTTCACCAAAATCGAATCGTATCATCTCCACACTGTACCGACAAAAAGTTATGGAATTCGTGTTGATTCGTCAAACCGTTCTCGAATACCGCGCAAACAAATTTTACGTTGTGCCACAGCTACAGATTTAGTGCAAAAGTACTAAATCGCCCATAACTCCCAGACCATTTGTCCTAGACTCAAGTGTCTTACACCACTGTGATCCCTGGCTCAATGCGGACAAAATGGCTATCTCCAATTTCAATGTAGGCCAGAAAAAATGTCTGCTATGTCGAATTTTGTCCGAAACCTACTTTTGCGAACTAGTCCTAGGTTTTTCGCCAGATCGGAACCAAACCAGTCTAGGACATTTCTCTGGACTCTCTAGATCAATAATTATCGAAAAAAAGTTGAACTTTTGCATTTGGGTGGCTGTAACAGGGTCATTTAGAAAAGGGGCGTGGCAAAATACACTAAAAAGCCTATAAATCCCAATTGAAAACTCAGAACTTCACCAAAATTGATGAGCATATGTGTCAGAACATGGTGAGGAAGCATGCAGAGTTTCATGGAGATCGGACCATAGGTGGCGCTATAACTGGCAAAAAGCCTTCATTCTTATTAGGGGTTCAAGCATGAAATGCTGAAACCCTATTGTAATTGTAAGGATTCGTAAAACGCATCGTGCAGGCCAAACCGTAAGGCCTAGAGACGTGAAACCTGGCCAGATGGTAGGCCTCAATTTGGGGACAACCTATCAGAGTATGACCCCGAATGGCCCATAGGTGGCGCTACAGCAACCAAAAGTTCAAAATTGCTCATAACTCTTAGACCGTTTGTCCCAGGATCAAGTGTCTTATATCGTTGGAATCCTTGGCTCAAGGCGGACAAAATGGCTATCTCCGATTTTGATTTAGGCAGGGGAAATTTTTTGCTATGTCGAATTTTGTCCAAAACCTACCTTTGCGAACTAGTCCCTGGTTTTTCGCCCGATTGGAACCAAACCAGTCTAGGACAATTCTCTGGACTCTCTAGATCAATAATTGTCGAAAAAAAGTTGAACTTTTGCATGTGGGTGGCTGTAACAGGGTCATTTAGAAAAGGGGCGTGGCAAAATACACTAAAAAGCCTATAAATCCCAAATGAAAACTCAGAACATCACGAAAATCGCTGAGCATATGTGTCATGACATGGTGAACAAGCGTGCCGAGTTTCATGCAGATCGGACCATAGGTGGCGCTATAAATGGCAAAAAGGTTCCCTTATTATTAGGGGCCAAGCACAGAATGTGCGTAGGCACCTATTGTATCTGTTGGCGTACCAAAAATAATTCTTCTTTTTCTTCCGCTCTGGGAGTCTATGGCAGCCCATAGAACCGCTTGCGGGAAAGTTATGAAATTTGGCACACTGATAGAGGGCAGACTGAACAGTCACCATAGCAAATTTGGAGTCTCCAACTCATTCCCTCTAGCGCCACCAGCTGTCCAAATTTGCACTCATGTTTATGCTAATAACTTTTGAACCACAAGGGCTAGAAACAAAATTCCCATTTCTTCTGATTCCCTAGCTCAAGACGATTCGATCGCACCCTATGACGTCATTTTCCGTCATGGAAATTTGTCCGCCATTTTGAATTTTTCGAAAAATCTACTTTTTCGAACTCCTCCTAGGCCGTTGCTCCGATTTCCACGAAAATTGAACCAGATCATCTACAGACCATGCTGACAAAAAGTTATGGAATTCAAGTTGATTCGCTTAGCAATTTTCGAAAAAACCCACAAACAAATTTTACGTAGCGCTTGCGAAACCAGACGTAAGGCTGTATCTCCGCAACGCTTTATTGGATTCAGACCAAACTTGGCACATGTCATCACAAGCATGACCTGAGGCTACATGCTGCGTTTCGGCGCAGCGCCACCTACTGGTCCGGAGATATGAAAAATGGCTATTTTTGCTTATAACTTCTGAATAGTTTGCCCAAAAATCATCAAATTGGTCTCGTTAGATTCAGGCCAACATGCTGAGTCGACTGATATCCAATTTTACCATATCGGCCATTTTGGCTGTCGGCCATTTTGAATTTTGTGCTAAAATGCTGTATTTTAAGAACGCATGAATGGATTGTTACGAAACATGGTGTGGCTCATCAGCACGGTGCCCTGAAGGAGCGTGAGAAGTTTCAAAACAGCGCCACCTTGTGGTCAAAAGTTATAACAACATTTTCAAAAAGGCTAATAACCTTTGAATACATCTGCCTATTGAAATGCCACTGGTCTTAATAGATTCCCTGGGTCACGCTGAGAACATAGATACCAAGTTTGCCATATTTGGCCGAACTTCCTGTCCGCCATCTTGATTTTCAATCAAAACCTACTTTTTCGAACTCCTCCTAGACCGTTTGTCCGATTTTCACCAAAATCGAATCGTATCATCTCCACACTGTACCGACAAAAAGTTATGGAATTCGTGTTGATTCGTCAAACCGTTCTCGAATACCGCGCAAACAAATTTTACGTTGTGCCACAGCTACAGATTTAGTGCAAAAGTACTAAATCGCCCATAACTCCCAGACCATTTGTCCTAGACTCAAGTGTCTTACACCACTGTGATCCCTGGCTCAATGCGGACAAAATGGCTATCTCCAATTTCAATGTAGGCCAGAAAAAATGTCTGCTATGTCGAATTTTGTCCGAAACCTACTTTTGCGAACTAGTCCTAGGTTTTTCGCCAGATCGGAACCAAACCAGTCTAGGACATTTCTCTGGACTCTCTAGATCAATAATTATCGAAAAAAAGTTGAACTTTTGCATTTGGGTGGCTGTAACAGGGTCATTTAGAAAAGGGGCGTGGCAAAATACACTAAAAAGCCTATAAATCCCAATTGAAAACTCAGAACTTCACCAAAATTGATGAGCATATGTGTCAGAACATGGTGAGGAAGCATGCAGAGTTTCATGGAGATCGGACCATAGGTGGCGCTATAACTGGCAAAAAGCCTTCATTCTTATTAGGGGTTCAAGCATGAAATGCTGAAACCCTATTGTAATTGTAAGGATTCGTAAAACGCATCGTGCAGGCCAAACCGTAAGGCCTAGAGACGTGAAACCTGGCCAGATGGTAGGCCTCAATTTGGGGACAACCTATCAGAGTATGACCCCGAATGGCCCATAGGTGGCGCTACAGCAACCAAAAGTTCAAAATTGCTCATAACTCTTAGACCGTTTGTCCCAGGATCAAGTGTCTTATATCGTTGGAATCCTTGGCTCAAGCCGGACAAAATGGCTATCTCCGATTTTGATTTAGGCAGGGGAAATTTTTTGCTATGTCGAATTTTGTCCAAAACCTACCTTTGCGAACTAGTCCCTGGTTTTTCGCCCGATTGGAACCAAACCAGTCTAGGACAATTCTCTGGACTCTCTAGATCAATAATTGTCGAAAAAAAGTTGAACTTTTGCATGTGGGTGGCTGTAACAGGGTCATTTAGAAAAGGGGCGTGGCAAAATACACTAAAAAGCCTATAAATCCCAAATGAAAACTCAGAACATCACGAAAATCGCTGAGCATATGTGTCATGACATGGTGAACAAGCGTGCCGAGTTTCATGCAGATCGGACCATAGGTGGTGCTATAAATGGCAAAAAGGTTCCCTTATTATTAGGGGCCAAGCACAGAATGTGCGTAGGCACCTATTGTATCTGTTGGCGTACCAAAAATAATTCTTCTTTTTCTTCCGCTCTGGGAGTCTATGGCAGCCCATAGAACCGCTTGCGGGAAAGTTATGAAATTTGGCACACTGATAGAGGGCAGACTGAACAGTCACCATAGCAAATTTGGAGTCTCCAACTCATTCCCTCTAGCGCCACCAGCTGTCCAAATTTGCACTCATGTTTATGCTAATAACTTTTGAACCACAAGGGCTAGAAACAAAATTCCCATTTCTTCTGATTCCCTAGCTCAAGACGATTCGATCGCACCCTATGACGTCATTTTCCGTCATGGAAATTTGTCCGCCATTTTGAATTTTTCGAAAAATCTACTTTTTCGAACTCCTCCTAGGCCGTTGCTCCGATTTCCACGAAAATTGAACCAGATCATCTACAGACCATGCTGACAAAAAGTTATGGAATTCAAGTTGATTCGCTTAGCAATTTTCGAAAAAACCCACAAACAAATTTTACGTAGCGCTTGCGAAACCAGACGTAAGGCTGTATCTCCGCAACGCTTTATTGGATTCAGACCAAACTTGGCACATGTCATCACAAGCATGACCTGAGGCTACATGCTGCGTTTCGGCGCAGCGCCACCTACTGGTCCGGAGATATGAAAAATGGCTATTTTTGCTTATAACTTCTGAATAGTTTGCCCAAAAATCATCAAATTGGTCTCGTTAGATTCAGGCCAACATGCTGAGTCGACTGATATCCAATTTTACCATATCGGCCATTTTGGCTGTCGGCCATTTTGAATTTTGTGCTAAAATGCTGTATTTTAAGAACGCATGAATGGATTGTTACGAAACATGGTGTGGCTCATCAGCACGGTGCCCTGAAGGAGCGTGAGAAGTTTCAAAACAGCGCCACCTTGTGGTCAAAAGTTATAACAACATTTTCAAAAAGGCTAATAACCTTTGAATACATCTGCCTATTGAAATGCCACTGGTCTTAATAGATTCCCTGGGTCACGCTGAGAACATAGATACCAAGTTTGCCATATTTGGCCGAACTTCCTGTCCGCCATCTTGATTTTCAATCAAAACCTACTTTTTCGAACTCCTCCTAGACCGTTTGTCCGATTTTCACCAAAATCGAATCGTATCATCTCCACACTGTACCGACAAAAAGTTATGGAATTCGTGTTGATTCGTCAAACCGTTCTCGAATACCGCGCAAACAAATTTTACGTTGTGCCACAGCTACAGATTTAGTGCAAAAGTACTAAATCGCCCATAACTCCCAGACCATTTGTCCTAGACTCAAGTGTCTTACACCACTGTGATCCCTGGCTCAATGCGGACAAAATGGCTATCTCCAATTTCAATGTAGGCCAGAAAAAATGTCTGCTATGTCGAATTTTGTCCGAAACCTACTTTTGCGAACTAGTCCTAGGTTTTTCGCCAGATCGGAACCAAACCAGTCTAGGACATTTCTCTGGACTCTCTAGATCAATAATTATCGAAAAAAAGTTGAACTTTTGCATTTGGGTGGCTGTAACAGGGTCATTTAGAAAAGGGGCGTGGCAAAATACACTAAAAAGCCTATAAATCCCAATTGAAAACTCAGAACTTCACCAAAATTGATGAGCATATGTGTCAGAACATGGTGAGGAAGCATGCAGAGTTTCATGGAGATCGGACCATAGGTGGCGCTATAACTGGCAAAAAGCCTTCATTCTTATTAGGGGTTCAAGCATGAAATGCTGAAACCCTATTGTAATTGTAAGGATTCGTAAAACGCATCGTGCAGGCCAAACCGTAAGGCCTAGAGACGTGAAACCTGGCCAGATGGTAGGCCTCAATTTGGGGACAACCTATCAGAGTATGACCCCGAATGGCCCATAGGTGGCGCTACAGCAACCAAAAGTTCAAAATTGCTCATAACTCTTAGACCGTTTGTCCCAGGATCAAGTGTCTTATATCGTTGGAATCCTTGGCTCAAGGCGGACAAAATGGCTATCTCCGATTTTGATTTAGGCAGGGGAAATTTTTTGCTATGTCGAATTTTGTCCAAAACCTACCTTTGCGAACTAGTCCCTGGTTTTTCGCCCGATTGGAACCAAACCAGTCTAGGACAATTCTCTGGACTCTCTAGATCAATAATTGTCGAAAAAAAGTTGAACTTTTGCATGTGGGTGGCTGTAACAGGGTCATTTAGAAAAGGGGCGTGGCAAAATACACTAAAAAGCCTATAAATCCCAAATGAAAACTCAGAACATCACGAAAATCGCTGAGCATATGTGTCATGACATGGTGAACAAGCGTGCCGAGTTTCATGCAGATCGGACCATAGGTGGCGCTATAAATGGCAAAAAGGTTCCCTTATTATTAGGGGCCAAGCACAGAATGTGCGTAGGCACCTATTGTATCTGTTGGCGTACCAAAAATAATTCTTCTTTTTCTTCCGCTCTGGGAGTCTATGGCAGCCCATAGAACCGCTTGCGGGAAAGTTATGAAATTTGGCACACTGATAGAGGGCAGACTGAACAGTCACCATAGCAAATTTGGAGTCTCCAACTCATTCCCTCTAGCGCCACCAGCTGTCCAAATTTGCACTCATGTTTATGCTAATAACTTTTGAACCACAAGGGCTAGAAACAAAATTCCCATTTCTTCTGATTCCCTAGCTCAAGACGATTCGATCGCACCCTATGACGTCATTTTCCGTCATGGAAATTTGTCCGCCATTTTGAATTTTTCGAAAAATCTACTTTTTCGAACTCCTCCTAGGCCGTTGCTCCGATTTCCACGAAAATTGAACCAGATCATCTACAGACCATGCTGACAAAAAGTTATGGAATTCAAGTTGATTCGCTTAGCAATTTTCGAAAAAACCCACAAACAAATTTTACGTAGCGCTTGCGAAACCAGACGTAAGGCTGTATCTCCGCAACGCTTTATTGGATTCAGACCAAACTTGGCACATGTCATCACAAGCATGACCTGAGGCTACATGCTGCGTTTCGGCGCAGCGCCACCTACTGGTCCGGAGATATGAAAAATGGCTATTTTTGCTTATAACTTCTGAATAGTTTGCCCAAAAATCATCAAATTGGTCTCGTTAGATTCAGGCCAACATGCTGAGTCGACTGATATCCAATTTTACCATATCGGCCATTTTGGCTGTCGGCCATTTTGAATTTTGTGCTAAAATGCTGTATTTTAAGAACGCATGAATGGATTGTTACGAAACATGGTGTGGCTCATCAGCACGGTGCCCTGAAGGAGCGTGAGAAGTTTCAAAACAGCGCCACCTTGTGGTCAAAAGTTATAACAACATTTTCAAAAAGGCTAATAACCTTTGAATACATCTGCCTATTGAAATGCCACTGGTCTTAATAGATTCCCTGGGTCACGCTGAGAACATAGATACCAAGTTTGCCATATTTGGCCGAACTTCCTGTCCGCCATCTTGATTTTCAATCAAAACCTACTTTTTCGAACTCCTCCTAGACCGTTTGTCCGATTTTCACCAAAATCGAATCGTATCATCTCCACACTGTACCGACAAAAAGTTATGGAATTCGTGTTGATTCGTCAAACCGTTCTCGAATACCGCGCAAACAAATTTTACGTTGTGCCACAGCTACAGATTTAGTGCAAAAGTACTAAATCGCCCATAACTCCCAGACCATTTGTCCTAGACTCAAGTGTCTTACACCACTGTGATCCCTGGCTCAATGCGGACAAAATGGCTATCTCCAATTTCAATGTAGGCCAGAAAAAATGTCTGCTATGTCGAATTTTGTCCGAAACCTACTTTTGCGAACTAGTCCTAGGTTTTTCGCCAGATCGGAACCAAACCAGTCTAGGACATTTCTCTGGACTCTCTAGATCAATAATTATCGAAAAAAAGTTGAACTTTTGCATTTGGGTGGCTGTAACAGGGTCATTTAGAAAAGGGGCGTGGCAAAATACACTAAAAAGCCTATAAATCCCAATTGAAAACTCAGAACTTCACCAAAATTGATGAGCATATGTGTCAGAACATGGTGAGGAAGCATGCAGAGTTTCATGGAGATCGGACCATAGGTGGCGCTATAACTGGCAAAAAGCCTTCATTCTTATTAGGGGTTCAAGCATGAAATGCTGAAACCCTATTGTAATTGTAAGGATTCGTAAAACGCATCGTGCAGGCCAAACCGTAAGGCCTAGAGACGTGAAACCTGGCCAGATGGTAGGCCTCAATTTGGGGACAACCTATCAGAGTATGACCCCGAATGGCCCATAGGTGGCGCTACAGCAACCAAAAGTTCAAAATTGCTCATAACTCTTAGACCGTTTGTCCCAGGATCAAGTGTCTTATATCGTTGGAATCCTTGGCTCAAGGCGGACAAAATGGCTATCTCCGATTTTGATTTAGGCAGGGGAAATTTTTTGCTATGTCGAATTTTGTCCAAAACCTACCTTTGCGAACTAGTCCCTGGTTTTTCGCCCGATTGGAACCAAACCAGTCTAGGACAATTCTCTGGACTCTCTAGATCAATAATTGTCGAAAAAAAGTTGAACTTTTGCATGTGGGTGGCTGTAACAGGGTCATTTAGAAAAGGGGCGTGGCAAAATACACTAAAAAGCCTATAAATCCCAAATGAAAACTCAGAACATCACGAAAATCGCTGAGCATATGTGTCATGACATGGTGAACAAGCGTGCCGAGTTTCATGCAGATCGGACCATAGGTGGCGCTATAAATGGCAAAAAGGTTCCCTTATTATTAGGGGCCAAGCACAGAATGTGCGTAGGCACCTATTGTATCTGTTGGCGTACCAAAAATAATTCTTCTTTTTCTTCCGCTCTGGGAGTCTATGGCAGCCCATAGAACCGCTTGCGGGAAAGTTATGAAATTTGGCACACTGATAGAGGGCAGACTGAACAGTCACCATAGCAAATTTGGAGTCTCCAACTCATTCCCTCTAGCGCCACCAGCTGTCCAAATTTGCACTCATGTTTATGCTAATAACTTTTGAACCACAAGGGCTAGAAACAAAATTCCCATTTCTTCTGATTCCCTAGCTCAAGACGATTCGATCGCACCCTATGACGTCATTTTCCGTCATGGAAATTTGTCCGCCATTTTGAATTTTTCGAAAAATCTACTTTTTCGAACTCCTCCTAGGCCGTTGCTCCGATTTCCACGAAAATTGAACCAGATCATCTACAGACCATGCTGACAAAAAGTTATGGAATTCAAGTTGATTCGCTTAGCAATTTTCGAAAAAACCCACAAACAAATTTTACGTAGCGCTTGCGAAACCAGACGTAAGGCTGTATCTCCGCAACGCTTTATTGGATTCAGACCAAACTTGGCACATGTCATCACAAGCATGACCTGAGGCTACATGCTGCGTTTCGGCGCAGCGCCACCTACTGGTCCGGAGATATGAAAAATGGCTATTTTTGCTTATAACTTCTGAATAGTTTGCCCAAAAATCATCAAATTGGTCTCGTTAGATTCAGGCCAACATGCTGAGTCGACTGATATCCAATTTTACCATATCGGCCATTTTGGCTGTCGGCCATTTTGAATTTTGTGCTAAAATGCTGTATTTTAAGAACGCATGAATGGATTGTTACGAAACATGGTGTGGCTCATCAGCACGGTGCCCTGAAGGAGCGTGAGAAGTTTCAAAACAGCGCCACCTTGTGGTCAAAAGTTATAACAACATTTTCAAAAAGGCTAATAACCTTTGAATACATCTGCCTATTGAAATGCCACTGGTCTTAATAGATTCCCTGGGTCACGCTGAGAACATAGATACCAAGTTTGCCATATTTGGCCGAACTTCCTGTCCGCCATCTTGATTTTCAATCAAAACCTACTTTTTCGAACTCCTCCTAGACCGTTTGTCCGATTTTCACCAAAATCGAATCGTATCATCTCCACACTGTACCGACAAAAAGTTATGGAATTCGTGTTGATTCGTCAAACCGTTCTCGAATACCGCGCAAACAAATTTTACGTTGTGCCACAGCTACAGATTTAGTGCAAAAGTACTAAATCGCCCATAACTCCCAGACCATTTGTCCTAGACTCAAGTGTCTTACACCACTGTGATCCCTGGCTCAATGCGGACAAAATGGCTATCTCCAATTTCAATGTAGGCCAGAA
Organism: Rutilus rutilus; assembly: GCF_951802725.1. Lineage (NCBI taxonomy): Eukaryota > Metazoa > Chordata > Actinopteri > Cypriniformes > Leuciscidae > Rutilus > Rutilus rutilus. Next base: position 21,858,375 of record NC_140216.1, read on the forward strand.
AAAATGTCTGCTATGTCGAATTTTGTCCGAAACCTACTTTTGCGAACTAGTCCTAGGTTTTTCGCCAGATCGGAACCAAACCAGTCTAGGACATTTCTCTGGACTCTCTAGATCAATAATTATCGAAAAAAAGTTGAACTTTTGCATTTGGGTGGCTGTAACAGGGTCATTTAGAAAAGGGGCGTGGCAAAATACACTAAAAAGCCTATAAATCCCAATTGAAAACTCAGAACTTCACCAAAATTGATGAGCATATGTGTCAGAACATGGTGAGGAAGCATGCAGAGTTTCATGGAGATCGGACCATAGGTGGCGCTATAACTGGCAAAAAGCCTTCATTCTTATTAGGGGTTCAAGCATGAAATGCTGAAACCCTATTGTAATTGTAAGGATTCGTAAAACGCATCGTGCAGGCCAAACCGTAAGGCCTAGAGACGTGAAACCTGGCCAGATGGTAGGCCTCAATTTGGGGACAACCTATCAGAGTATGACCCCGAATGGCCCATAGGTGGCGCTACAGCAACCAAAAGTTCAAAATTGCTCATAACTCTTAGACCGTTTGTCCCAGGATCAAGTGTCTTATATCGTTGGAATCCTTGGCTCAAGGCGGACAAAATGGCTATCTCCGATTTTGATTTAGGCAGGGGAAATTTTTTGCTATGTCGAATTTTGTCCAAAACCTACCTTTGCGAACTAGTCCCTGGTTTTTCGCCCGATTGGAACCAAACCAGTCTAGGACAATTCTCTGGACTCTCTAGATCAATAATTGTCGAAAAAAAGTTGAACTTTTGCATGTGGGTGGCTGTAACAGGGTCATTTAGAAAAGGGGCGTGGCAAAATACACTAAAAAGCCTATAAATCCCAAATGAAAACTCAGAACATCACGAAAATCGCTGAGCATATGTGTCATGACATGGTGAACAAGCGTGCCGAGTTTCATGCAGATCGGACCATAGGTGGCGCTATAAATGGCAAAAAGGTTCCCTTATTATTAGGGGCCAAGCACAGAATGTGCGTAGGCACCTATTGTATCTGTTGGCGTACCAAAAATAATTCTTCTTTTTCTTCCGCTCTGGGAGTCTATGGCAGCCCATAGAACCGCTTGCGGGAAAGTTATGAAATTTGGCACACTGATAGAGGGCAGACTGAACAGTCACCATAGCAAATTTGGAGTCTCCAACTCATTCCCTCTAGCGCCACCAGCTGTCCAAATTTGCACTCATGTTTATGCTAATAACTTTTGAACCACAAGGGCTAGAAACAAAATTCCCATTTCTTCTGATTCCCTAGCTCAAGACGATTCGATCGCACCCTATGACGTCATTTTCCGTCATGGAAATTTGTCCGCCATTTTGAATTTTTCGAAAAATCTACTTTTTCGAACTCCTCCTAGGCCGTTGCTCCGATTTCCACGAAAATTGAACCAGATCATCTACAGACCATGCTGACAAAAAGTTATGGAATTCAAGTTGATTCGCTTAGCAATTTTCGAAAAAACCCACAAACAAATTTTACGTAGCGCTTGCGAAACCAGACGTAAGGCTGTATCTCCGCAACGCTTTATTGGATTCAGACCAAACTTGGCACATGTCATCACAAGCATGACCTGAGGCTACATGCTGCGTTTCGGCGCAGCGCCACCTACTGGTCCGGAGATATGAAAAATGGCTATTTTTGCTTATAACTTCTGAATAGTTTGCCCAAAAATCATCAAATTGGTCTCGTTAGATTCAGGCCAACATGCTGAGTCGACTGATATCCAATTTTACCATATCGGCCATTTTGGCTGTCGGCCATTTTGAATTTTGTGCTAAAATGCTGTATTTTAAGAACGCATGAATGGATTGTTACGAAACATGGTGTGGCTCATCAGCACGGTGCCCTGAAGGAGCGTGAGAAGTTTCAAAACAGCGCCACCTTGTGGTCAAAAGTTATAACAACATTTTCAAAAAGGCTAATAACCTTTGAATACATCTGCCTATTGAAATGCCACTGGTCTTAATAGATTCCCTGGGTCACGCTGAGAACATAGATACCAAGTTTGCCATATTTGGCCGAACTTCCTGTCCGCCATCTTGATTTTCAATCAAAACCTACTTTTTCGAACTCCTCCTAGACCGTTTGTCCGATTTTCACCAAAATCGAATCGTATCATCTCCACACTGTACCGACAAAAAGTTATGGAATTCGTGTTGATTCGTCAAACCGTTCTCGAATACCGCGCAAACAAATTTTACGTTGTGCCACAGCTACAGATTTAGTGCAAAAGTACTAAATCGCCCATAACTCCCAGACCATTTGTCCTAGACTCAAGTGTCTTACACCACTGTGATCCCTGGCTCAATGCGGACAAAATGGCTATCTCCAATTTCAATGTAGGCCAGAAAAAATGTCTGCTATGTCGAATTTTGTCCGAAACCTACTTTTGCGAACTAGTCCTAGGTTTTTCGCCAGATCGGAACCAAACCAGTCTAGGACATTTCTCTGGACTCTCTAGATCAATAATTATCGAAAAAAAGTTGAACTTTTGCATTTGGGTGGCTGTAACAGGGTCATTTAGAAAAGGGGCGTGGCAAAATACACTAAAAAGCCTATAAATCCCAATTGAAAACTCAGAACTTCACCAAAATTGATGAGCATATGTGTCAGAACATGGTGAGGAAGCATGCAGAGTTTCATGGAGATCGGACCATAGGTGGCGCTATAACTGGCAAAAAGCCTTCATTCTTATTAGGGGTTCAAGCATGAAATGCTGAAACCCTATTGTAATTGTAAGGATTCGTAAAACGCATCGTGCAGGCCAAACCGTAAGGCCTAGAGACGTGAAACCTGGCCAGATGGTAGGCCTCAATTTGGGGACAACCTATCAGAGTATGACCCCGAATGGCCCATAGGTGGCGCTACAGCAACCAAAAGTTCAAAATTGCTCATAACTCTTAGACCGTTTGTCCCAGGATCAAGTGTCTTATATCGTTGGAATCCTTGGCTCAAGGCGGACAAAATGGCTATCTCCGATTTTGATTTAGGCAGGGGAAATTTTTTGCTATGTCGAATTTTGTCCAAAACCTACCTTTGCGAACTAGTCCCTGGTTTTTCGCCCGATTGGAACCAAACCAGTCTAGGACAATTCTCTGGACTCTCTAGATCAATAATTGTCGAAAAAAAGTTGAACTTTTGCATGTGGGTGGCTGTAACAGGGTCATTTAGAAAAGGGGCGTGGCAAAATACACTAAAAAGCCTATAAATCCCAAATGAAAACTCAGAACATCACGAAAATCGCTGAGCATATGTGTCATGACATGGTGAACAAGCGTGCCGAGTTTCATGCAGATCGGACCATAGGTGGCGCTATAAATGGCAAAAAGGTTCCCTTATTATTAGGGGCCAAGCACAGAATGTGCGTAGGCACCTATTGTATCTGTTGGCGTACCAAAAATAATTCTTCTTTTTCTTCCGCTCTGGGAGTCTATGGCAGCCCATAGAACCGCTTGCGGGAAAGTTATGAAATTTGGCACACTGATAGAGGGCAGACTGAACAGTCACCATAGCAAATTTGGAGTCTCCAACTCATTCCCTCTAGCGCCACCAGCTGTCCAAATTTGCACTCATGTTTATGCTAATAACTTTTGAACCACAAGGGCTAGAAACAAAATTCCCATTTCTTCTGATTCCCTAGCTCAAGACGATTCGATCGCACCCTATGACGTCATTTTCCGTCATGGAAATTTGTCCGCCATTTTGAATTTTTCGAAAAATCTACTTTTTCGAACTCCTCCTAGGCCGTTGCTCCGATTTCCACGAAAATTGAACCAGATCATCTACAGACCATGCTGACAAAAAGTTATGGAATTCAAGTTGATTCGCTTAGCAATTTTCGAAAAAACCCACAAACAAATTTTACGTAGCGCTTGCGAAACCAGACGTAAGGCTGTATCTCCGCAACGCTTTATTGGATTCAGACCAAACTTGGCACATGTCATCACAAGCATGACCTGAGGCTACATGCTGCGTTTCGGCGCAGCGCCACCTACTGGTCCGGAGATATGAAAAATGGCTATTTTTGCTTATAACTTCTGAATAGTTTGCCCAAAAATCATCAAATTGGTCTCGTTAGATTCAGGCCAACATGCTGAGTCGACTGATATCCAATTTTACCATATCGGCCATTTTGGCTGTCGGCCATTTTGAATTTTGTGCTAAAATGCTGTATTTTAAGAACGCATGAATGGATTGTTACGAAACATGGTGTGGCTCATCAGCACGGTGCCCTGAAGGAGCGTGAGAAGTTTCAAAACAGCGCCACCTTGTGGTCAAAAGTTATAACAACATTTTCAAAAAGGCTAATAACCTTTGAATACATCTGCCTATTGAAATGCCACTGGTCTTAATAGATTCCCTGGGTCACGCTGAGAACATAGATACCAAGTTTGCCATATTTGGCCGAACTTCCTGTCCGCCATCTTGATTTTCAATCAAAACCTACTTTTTCGAACTCCTCCTAGACCGTTTGTCCGATTTTCACCAAAATCGAATCGTATCATCTCCACACTGTACCGACAAAAAGTTATGGAATTCGTGTTGATTCGTCAAACCGTTCTCGAATACCGCGCAAACAAATTTTACGTTGTGCCACAGCTACAGATTTAGTGCAAAAGTACTAAATCGCCCATAACTCCCAGACCATTTGTCCTAGACTCAAGTGTCTTACACCACTGTGATCCCTGGCTCAATGCGGACAAAATGGCTATCTCCAATTTCAATGTAGGCCAGAAAAAATGTCTGCTATGTCGAATTTTGTCCGAAACCTACTTTTGCGAACTAGTCCTAGGTTTTTCGCCAGATCGGAACCAAACCAGTCTAGGACATTTCTCTGGACTCTCTAGATCAATAATTATCGAAAAAAAGTTGAACTTTTGCATTTGGGTGGCTGTAACAGGGTCATTTAGAAAAGGGGCGTGGCAAAATACACTAAAAAGCCTATAAATCCCAATTGAAAACTCAGAACTTCACCAAAATTGATGAGCATATGTGTCAGAACATGGTGAGGAAGCATGCAGAGTTTCATGGAGATCGGACCATAGGTGGCGCTATAACTGGCAAAAAGCCTTCATTCTTATTAGGGGTTCAAGCATGAAATGCTGAAACCCTATTGTAATTGTAAGGATTCGTAAAACGCATCGTGCAGGCCAAACCGTAAGGCCTAGAGACGTGAAACCTGGCCAGATGGTAGGCCTCAATTTGGGGACAACCTATCAGAGTATGACCCCGAATGGCCCATAGGTGGCGCTACAGCAACCAAAAGTTCAAAATTGCTCATAACTCTTAGACCGTTTGTCCCAGGATCAAGTGTCTTATATCGTTGGAATCCTTGGCTCAAGGCGGACAAAATGGCTATCTCCGATTTTGATTTAGGCAGGGGAAATTTTTTGCTATGTCGAATTTTGTCCAAAACCTACCTTTGCGAACTAGTCCCTGGTTTTTCGCCCGATTGGAACCAAACCAGTCTAGGACAATTCTCTGGACTCTCTAGATCAATAATTGTCGAAAAAAAGTTGAACTTTTGCATGTGGGTGGCTGTAACAGGGTCATTTAGAAAAGGGGCGTGGCAAAATACACTAAAAAGCCTATAAATCCCAAATGAAAACTCAGAACATCACGAAAATCGCTGAGCATATGTGTCATGACATGGTGAACAAGCGTGCCGAGTTTCATGCAGATCGGACCATAGGTGGCGCTATAAATGGCAAAAAGGTTCCCTTATTATTAGGGGCCAAGCACAGAATGTGCGTAGGCACCTATTGTATCTGTTGGCGTACCAAAAATAATTCTTCTTTTTCTTCCGCTCTGGGAGTCTATGGCAGCCCATAGAACCGCTTGCGGGAAAGTTATGAAATTTGGCACACTGATAGAGGGCAGACTGAACAGTCACCATAGCAAATTTGGAGTCTCCAACTCATTCCCTCTAGCGCCACCAGCTGTCCAAATTTGCACTCATGTTTATGCTAATAACTTTTGAACCACAAGGGCTAGAAACAAAATTCCCATTTCTTCTGATTCCCTAGCTCAAGACGATTCGATCGCACCCTATGACGTCATTTTCCGTCATGGAAATTTGTCCGCCATTTTGAATTTTTCGAAAAATCTACTTTTTCGAACTCCTCCTAGGCCGTTGCTCCGATTTCCACGAAAATTGAACCAGATCATCTACAGACCATGCTGACAAAAAGTTATGGAATTCAAGTTGATTCGCTTAGCAATTTTCGAAAAAACCCACAAACAAATTTTACGTAGCGCTTGCGAAACCAGACGTAAGGCTGTATCTCCGCAACGCTTTATTGGATTCAGACCAAACTTGGCACATGTCATCACAAGCATGACCTGAGGCTACATGCTGCGTTTCGGCGCAGCGCCACCTACTGGTCCGGAGATATGAAAAATGGCTATTTTTGCTTATAACTTCTGAATAGTTTGCCCAAAAATCATCAAATTGGTCTCGTTAGATTCAGGCCAACATGCTGAGTCGACTGATATCCAATTTTACCATATCGGCCATTTTGGCTGTCGGCCATTTTGAATTTTGTGCTAAAATGCTGTATTTTAAGAACGCATGAATGGATTGTTACGAAACATGGTGTGGCTCATCAGCACGGTGCCCTGAAGGAGCGTGAGAAGTTTCAAAACAGCGCCACCTTGTGGTCAAAAGTTATAACAACATTTTCAAAAAGGCTAATAACCTTTGAATACATCTGCCTATTGAAATGCCACTGGTCTTAATAGATTCCCTGGGTCACGCTGAGAACATAGATACCAAGTTTGCCATATTTGGCCGAACTTCCTGTCCGCCATCTTGATTTTCAATCAAAACCTACTTTTTCGAACTCCTCCTAGACCGTTTGTCCGATTTTCACCAAAATCGAATCGTATCATCTCCACACTGTACCGACAAAAAGTTATGGAATTCGTGTTGATTCGTCAAACCGTTCTCGAATACCGCGCAAACAAATTTTACGTTGTGCCACAGCTACAGATTTAGTGCAAAAGTACTAAATCGCCCATAACTCCCAGACCATTTGTCCTAGACTCAAGTGTCTTACACCACTGTGATCCCTGGCTCAATGCGGACAAAATGGCTATCTCCAATTTCAATGTAGGCCAGAAAAAATGTCTGCTATGTCGAATTTTGTCCGAAACCTACTTTTGCGAACTAGTCCTAGGTTTTTCGCCAGATCGGAACCAAACCAGTCTAGGACATTTCTCTGGACTCTCTAGATCAATAATTATCGAAAAAAAGTTGAACTTTTGCATTTGGGTGGCTGTAACAGGGTCATTTAGAAAAGGGGCGTGGCAAAATACACTAAAAAGCCTATAAATCCCAATTGAAAACTCAGAACTTCACCAAAATTGATGAGCATATGTGTCAGAACATGGTGAGGAAGCATGCAGAGTTTCATGGAGATCGGACCATAGGTGGCGCTATAACTGGCAAAAAGCCTTCATTCTTATTAGGGGTTCAAGCATGAAATGCTGAAACCCTATTGTAATTGTAAGGATTCGTAAAACGCATCGTGCAGGCCAAACCGTAAGGCCTAGAGACGTGAAACCTGGCCAGATGGTAGGCCTCAATTTGGGGACAACCTATCAGAGTATGACCCCGAATGGCCCATAGGTGGCGCTACAGCAACCAAAAGTTCAAAATTGCTCATAACTCTTAGACCGTTTGTCCCAGGATCAAGTGTCTTATATCGTTGGAATCCTTGGCTCAAGGCGGACAAAATGGCTATCTCCGATTTTGATTTAGGCAGGGGAAATTTTTTGCTATGTCGAATTTTGTCCAAAACCTACCTTTGCGAACTAGTCCCTGGTTTTTCGCCCGATTGGAACCAAACCAGTCTAGGACAATTCTCTGGACTCTCTAGATCAATAATTGTCGAAAAAAAGTTGAACTTTTGCATGTGGGTGGCTGTAACAGGGTCATTTAGAAAAGGGGCGTGGCAAAATACACTAAAAAGCCTATAAATCCCAAATGAAAACTCAGAACATCACGAAAATCGCTGAGCATATGTGTCATGACATGGTGAACAAGCGTGCCGAGTTTCATGCAGATCGGACCATAGGTGGCGCTATAAATGGCAAAAAGGTTCCCTTATTATTAGGGGCCAAGCACAGAATGTGCGTAGGCACCTATTGTATCTGTTGGCGTACCAAAAATAATTCTTCTTTTTCTTCCGCTCTGGGAGTCTATGGCAGCCCATAGAACCGCTTGCGGGAAAGTTATGAAATTTGGCACACTGATAGAGGGCAGACTGAACAGTCACCATAGCAAATTTGGAGTCTCCAACTCATTCCCTCTAGCGCCACCAGCTGTCCAAATTTGCACTCATGTTTATGCTAATAACTTTTGAACCACAAGGGCTAGAAACAAAATTCCCATTTCTTCTGATTCCCTAGCTCAAGACGATTCGATCGCACCCTATGACGTCATTTTCCGTCATGGAAATTTGTCCGCCATTTTGAATTTTTCGAAAAATCTACTTTTTCGAACTCCTCCTAGGCCGTTGCTCCGATTTCCACGAAAATTGAACCAGATCATCTACAGACCATGCTGACAAAAAGTTATGGAATTCAAGTTGATTCGCTTAGCAATTTTCGAAAAAACCCACAAACAAATTTTACGTAGCGCTTGCGAAACCAGACGTAAGGCTGTATCTCCGCAACGCTTTATTGGATTCAGACCAAACTTGGCACATGTCATCACAAGCATGACCTGAGGCTACATGCTGCGTTTCGGCGCAGCGCCACCTACTGGTCCGGAGATATGAAAAATGGCTATTTTTGCTTATAACTTCTGAATAGTTTGCCCAAAAATCATCAAATTGGTCTCGTTAGATTCAGGCCAACATGCTGAGTCGACTGATATCCAATTTTACCATATCGGCCATTTTGGCTGTCGGCCATTTTGAATTTTGTGCTAAAATGCTGTATTTTAAGAACGCATGAATGGATTGTTACGAAACATGGTGTGGCTCATCAGCACGGTGCCCTGAAGGAGCGTGAGAAGTTTCAAAACAGCGCCACCTTGTGGTCAAAAGTTATAACAACATTTTCAAAAAGGCTAATAACCTTTGAATACATCTGCCTATTGAAATGCCACTGGTCTTAATAGATTCCCTGGGTCACGCTGAGAACATAGATACCAAGTTTGCCATATTTGGCCGAACTTCCTGTCCGCCATCTTGATTTTCAATCAAAACCTACTTTTTCGAACTCCTCCTAGACCGTTTGTCCGATTTTCACCAAAATCGAATCGTATCATCTCCACACTGTACCGACAAAAAGTTATGGAATTCGTGTTGATTCGTCAAACCGTTCTCGAATACCGCGCAAACAAATTTTACGTTGTGCCACAGCTACAGATTTAGTGCAAAAGTACTAAATCGCCCATAACTCCCAGACCATTTGTCCTAGACTCAAGTGTCTTACACCACTGTGATCCCTGGCTCAATGCGGACAAAATGGCTATCTCCAATTTCAATGTAGGCCAGAAAAAATGTCTGCTATGTCGAATTTTGTCCGAAACCTACTTTTGCGAACTAGTCCTAGGTTTTTCGCCAGATCGGAACCAAACCAGTCTAGGACATTTCTCTGGACTCTCTAGATCAATAATTATCGAAAAAAAGTTGAACTTTTGCATTTGGGTGGCTGTAACAGGGTCATTTAGAAAAGGGGCGTGGCAAAATACACTAAAAAGCCTATAAATCCCAATTGAAAACTCAGAACTTCACCAAAATTGATGAGCATATGTGTCAGAACATGGTGAGGAAGCATGCAGAGTTTCATGGAGATCGGACCATAGGTGGCGCTATAACTGGCAAAAAGCCTTCATTCTTATTAGGGGTTCAAGCATGAAATGCTGAAACCCTATTGTAATTGTAAGGATTCGTAAAACGCATCGTGCAGGCCAAACCGTAAGGCCTAGAGACGTGAAACCTGGCCAGATGGTAGGCCTCAATTTGGGGACAACCTATCAGAGTATGACCCCGAATGGCCCATAGGTGGCGCTACAGCAACCAAAAGTTCAAAATTGCTCATAACTCTTAGACCGTTTGTCCCAGGATCAAGTGTCTTATATCGTTGGAATCCTTGGCTCAAGTCGGACAAAATGGCTATCTCCGATTTGCTCGCCCTTCAGGCGCCAATTTCGAGTAAATTGCTTTTTTTTGAAAAACCTATTTTTGCGAACTTCTCCTTGGTTTTTCGCCCGATCGGAACCAAACCACTGCAAGAATATTCTCTGGAGTCTGACAATCAATAATCATCCAAAAAATTCAAAATTTCAATTAACGGTTGATAAGGGGAACCAAAATCTTTGATGGCACCAGAGCCACTTTTACTAAAACGGTTATAAATTGTGAACGGAAAGAGATTTTTTTGCTAAACTTGGGACATATCTTCCTGAGCTCAATCTGAGATCACTTGAAAAAAATCGTAACAATTGGCCACTAGGTGGCACTATAAAATGGTTATAACTTGTGAACGGAAAGAGATATTTTCGCAAAACTTGGGACACATGTTCATGAGCTCATTCTGAGGTCACGTGAAAAAAAATCATGTCAATTGGCCACTTGATGGCGCTGTAAAATGGTTATAACTTGTGAACGGAATGAGATATTTTCACTAAACTTGGGACACATGTCCATAAGCTCAATCTGAGTTGACATGAAAAAAATCATGACAATTGGCCACTTGGTGGTGCTATAACAGTGAAAAAAGGCACACAGTGTCTTTGTCCAAGGTGCCATGATAGTCTATGAGAACATTGGTGTATCTCAAAAAACTCGTATACGTATACGTCATTGGCACAAATCCTTGAAGGAGCCTTAGAAATTTCAAGGAAGCCCGTGTTTTTTTCACAGGAGTGACCTCCTAAGAATCCTTGCCGAGTCCAACAATACCAAACATGCCAGGTTTCGCCTTATGGTTTTTGTAAGTGTCATTTAGAGCTTTAAAAAATTGTGGTTATCTTCAAAGCCGTTAGTCTGATCTAGACAACAAAACAAAGGAAATTTGAAAACATAGGTAAATAGCTAAACAATAATGCCAAAATGTTAAAATTATGATAGGAACTGACAAAAAAATTAATTAAATCCAATCAATTTCACCCATGGATCATTTTGATGCTCTCACATGTTTGAAACGAACAATGATGGATTGTGATGAAATTTGTTTTGAATTGGGACTGGCGAATCCCCGTCCATACTGTCAATGACCGGTCGCAAAGACCCGCCCACTTTAGTTACTGTTGCTATGTCTGACAAGCGTGTCTCTCGCACCACACCAAGTTCTCACGCAGTGAAAAATACATTGCAGATCAGAAAAAAGACTGTGCGCTGACAGACAAGTACTTTTGATATGAAACAAGTCTCACCTTTCAAATGTAGTCATTTTTTAGAGACATTTAAACAATAAATACCATTTTGTGACTCTTTAAATTGTCTGACAGATAGCTGTAGACTCGAGGCTCAGTTAAAGCTGCTTGTGAACCAATCATCTCTTCCTTCTAGTTAATTTATAGCATTAAAATAAACAAGAATGAACATAAAAGGAATGTTGTTTTAAAGTGCTAAGACGTCAGTACACTTTGTTTTTCAAATTTAAATCCTCCTATGTTAATCTACTAACTCTCCTGACTGCTTTGTTGGACAAAATGGCAGATTATGATTAGTCAGATCGCCTGTCAATCAAACTCCCTGCGAAGGGTCAATTGAGAATGCCTGTGCGCACAATCCTGATCTAATCAACAACTTTGCAGTTGCACATTAGCCTGGCTAACGTCAGACCTCTTTCTCTTTGAGACGTGGTCTGGGAACCACATGTTCATTTTCTCGTATTTGAGGCGTGGTTTACGAATGCCCAGAGCCGTTTATTGGGCGCTACAAATGTTTATCAAATGCGCCTGTACGTAGCTCATAGCCAATCGTTTCAATTATACCAGATGATGTATGTAGAGCGACAGATATTCAACGAAGAAGACGACGATGGGTCAGAGATTTATGTGTACACCAGAGTCCTGCACGGGTCCGATTTTGTAAATCCGCACCCGCCCGTACCCGCAGTCCGACCCGTTTCCCAACAGCAGCTCTAATTAAAATTTGCACCCGACCCGCTTAAAATAGAACTGACACCCGACCCGCACCCGAAATAAAATCAGTTTAGACTATCACATTATAGACACACTTACAAAAATGTTTATTGCCAGGTCATACAGAAGTTATTACACGACAATTAACACAAAGACAACTTCAGCCGAAGCTGTCAAAAGGCCGATACATGAAGAACAAGGCTAACGTTACCACAAAACTGAGTAGCCTTATAACATTTTACCAATCGAACAGACGCGGCTACAACACTATATGCCACGCAATTTCGTCTAGCCTACATCTGACCATTTTGGCCTCAAACACGCCCTGCACACCACACATACTTAACAGTGTTAAATATGAAAAATACCGTTCGATAGAACTGCTTTGTTACCACAGTTTCTGCGTGCTTCCTCAGGGATGAAGTTCCACATTTGCGGCTATCCAACACGAAAATGTTTGCAGCAAAGCCTTTCACAATATTTTCTTCATATAACTCCAAATTTCTCCCACACACTGGACTTGATTTTTGATGACGTATTGTCGACAACTTTACAATCTCCACTAGCTATTATTTTCTTCAACTCCACAGCATCCATCTCGACGACTGCAAGCAGATCGCGCGTGCGGTTATGTCGTCATCGTCTTGCTGCTCCCTCCCCGTTCTGTGATTGGTTCCCTAGCTGAGGCGAAAATCTGGTCCATGGTATCCAGGCTGCCTAGCAGCGTGAATAAAATCACGCTGCGCTCAAGGCAGCATGGGGAAACCCAGGCTAGTTGCACATAGGAAAGCTCGGAAAATCCCGCTATAATGTAAGAAAGCATCTTTTTCATGTATTTGGACTTAAGCCTAACAATGTTTTATGGTGCGCTGTCCCCATTGTTTTTTTGTTTTGTTTTTGGTGAGCGTAGGCTACTCCTGATTTTGTTAGTCATCTCATCTCTTATATGCTGTGTATGATCATATCCTGCCCTATTCATGGTAGCCTACTCGCGGACATTGCGTCATCAATGTTATCAATTGCGTCATCAAGGGGCCCGCCTTGATAATCCTACTTAAGGGCCCAGTGTTGGCTCGTTACGCCACTGGATATAATTGTCTAAACTCCTTATCAAAATTAAATATTTACAACAAATCTGACACATATATATGGGCACACTTTGAGTACTACCAATAAAAGTGGTGGAGATCAGGCAAGACTATAAGAAGACTAGGCAAAAGGTGCTATAACTGTAAAAACGCTTTAAAACCATATATTTCCTATGGTAAACTGCCTGTATTGGCTGTAAATTGACTTTTTCATCTATGATGGCAGTTGTTAAATGCTTGCTAAATAAAACTTAATGTCTTTTGATGCTTGTGTGCTTAAAGGCCTTAAAGGCCTTAACTGCTTGAACCCCGATAAATGCAGCTTGCAGCTTTAATTGCTCATTGTTGCAGTTGGTCTGACACGTCTTGTCGTCTTATTCTGCTTGGCCCCGCTAATTGCTGCTTGCAGCTATATTTATTATTATTCTTCTTCTTCTTCTTCCGCCATGGGAGTCTATGGCAGCCCATAGAACCGCTTGCGGGAAAGTTATGAAATTTGGCACAATGATAGAGGACAGTCCAAAAAGTCACCATACCAAATTTGGTGTCTTAAAACCAATCCCTCTAGCGCCACCACCTGTCCAAATTTTCACTTTTATTTTGCTAATAACTTTTGAAGCGTAAGGCCAATCAACAAAATTCTTTTTTCATCTGATTCCTGAGCTCATGCTGATTCGATTGCACCCTATGACGTCATTTTCCGGCTTATAAATATGGCCGCCATTTTGAATGTGCTGAAAAAGCTACTTTTTCGAACTCGTCCTAGACGGTTTGTCCGATTTGCACGAAAATTGAACCAGATCATCTTCAGGCAGTGCTGACAAAAAGTTATGGAATTCAAATTGATTCGTCAAACCGTTTCCGATAAACGCTCGAACAAATTTTACGTAGCACCTGCAAAAACAGTCGTAAGGCTGTATCTCTGCAACGGTTTATCGTATTCAGACCAAACTTGGTACATGTCATCACAAGCATGACCTGAGGCTACATGCTGCGTTTCGGCGCAGCGCCACCTACTGGTCCGGAGATATGAAAAATGGCTATTTTTGCTTATAACTTCTGAACAATTTGTCCAAAAATCATAAAATTGGTCTCGTTAGATTCAGGGCAACATGCCGAGTCGACTGATATCAAATTTTACCATATCGGCCATTTTGACTGTCGGCCATTTTGAATTTTGTGCTAAAATGCTGTATTTTAAGAACGCATGAACGGATTGTTACGAAACTTGGTATGGGTCATCAGCACGATGTTCTGAAGGAGCGTGAGAAGTTTCGAAACAGCGTCACCTAGTGGTCAAAAGTTATAACGACATTTCCAAAAAGGCTAATAACTTTTGAATAAATCTGGCTACTGAAATGCCACTGGTCTTAATAGATTCCTTGGGTCAAGCCGAGAACATAGATACCAAGTTTACCTTATTTGGCCAAACTTCCTGTCCGCCATCTTGATTTTCATTCAAAACCTACTTTTTCAAACTCCTCCTAGACCGTTTGTCCGATTTTCACCAAAATCGAATCGTATCATCTCCAGACCGTGCCGACTAAAAGTTATGGATTTCGTGTGGATAGACCAAACCGTTTTCGTATAGCGCAGCAGCAAAGTTGAGGCATGATGCTAATAGCACTATTCAGGCTTTATCTCTGCAATCCCTTGAAATATTGACACCAAACTTTTTACGGCTTGTCATTGTCACTTCACTCTGACCACATCACATCAGTTTTGTAACTGCGCCACCTATTGGTCGAAAGTGATAATGCATTAAATCATATTTTTATTGACTGTTTCTATGATTTTTCAGCCATTTCGTCTAAAATCCTCTTTAAATGTCTTTAATTGCTCATTGTTGCAGTTGGTCTGACACCTTCAGCCATGTTGGCATATCCTGTCATCTACTTGCGCTTGGCCCCGGTAATTGCTGCTTGCAGCTATATTTATTATTATTATTCTTCTTCCGCCATGGGAGTCTATGGCAGCCCATAGAACCGATTGCGGGAAAGTTATGAAATTTGGCACAATGATAGAGGACAGTCCGAAAAGTCACCATACCAAATTTGGTGTCTTAAAACCAATCCCTCTAGCGCCACCACCTGTCCAAAATTTCACTTTTATTTTGCTAATAACTTTTGAACCGTTTGGCCAATCAACAAAATTCTTTTTTCCTCTGATTCCCGAGCTCATGCCGATTCGATTGCACCCTATGACGTCATTTTCCGGCTTATAAATATGGCCGCCAATTTTAATGGGCTGAAAAAGCTACTTTTTCGAACTCGTCCTAGACGGTTTGTCCGATTTGCACGAAAATTTAACCAGATCATCTTCAGGCAGTGCTGACAAAAAGTTATGGAATTCAAATTGATTCGTCAAACCGTTTTCGAATAACGCTCGAACACATTTTACGTAGCGCTTGCGAAAACAGTCGTAGGGCTGTATCTCCGCAACGCTTTATCGGATTCAGACCAATATTGGTACATGTCATCACAAGCATGACCTGAGGCTACATGCTGCGTTTCGGCGCAGCGCCACCTACTGGTCCGGAGATATGAAAAATGGCTATTTTTGCTTATAACTTCTGAACAGTTTGTCCAAAAATCATAAAATTGGTCTCGTTAGATTCAGGGCAACATGCCGAGTCGACTGATATCAAATTTTACCATATCGGCCATTTTGACTGTCGGCCATTTTGAATTTTGTGCTAAAATACTGTATTTTAAGAACGCATGAACGGATTGTTACGAAACTTGGTATGGGTCATCAGCACGATGTTCTGAAGGAGCGTGAGAAGTTTCGAAACAGCGCCACCTAGTGGTGATTTCAAATGCTTATAACTTTGGGTGTGGTCGACTTATTTTCACCAAACTCATCTCATTAGACTCCTGAATCCTTGCCGAGTCCAACAATACCAAACATGCTAGGTTTCGCCTTATGGTTTGTGTAGCGTTGTGATTTAGCGCTTAAAAAACATTTGGCTATATCTTCGAAACCGTTTGTCCGATCGAGACGAAACCACCGTCAGAAGTTTGGAAACATAGGTCGATAGCTATACGCCAATGCCCAAATGCGAAAATATTGATGTTTAGGGGTAGTAAATTCCAATCAAAGTCATGTGTCAGTCATTTTTTACGTGTTTTTTCATATAAATGTCTATAACTCTGAAGCGAATTGAGATATTTTCACCAAAATTGACACACATATGTATGGGCTCACTCTGAGGACACGTAAAAAAAATTGTGGGACTGAGCCTCTTGGTGGCGCTATAATTGAACAAAATATGAAATTCCCATTGACTTCAATACAGTTTTGTGAAATAAAATGCTATACTAAACAAATGCATTGGCGTAATATTACGAAACTCAGATTGTGTCATCAGCACCATCCCCTGAAGGCAACCAAAATATTTCAAGACAGCGCCACCTAGTGGTCAAAAGTTATAACAAAATTTCCAAAAAGGCTAATAACTTTTGAATAAATCTGGCTATTGAAATGCCACGGGTCTTAATAGATTCCTTGGGTCAAGCCGAGAACATAGATACCAAGTTTTCCTTATTTGGCCAAACTTCCTGTCCGCCATCTTGATTTTCAGTCAAAACCTACTTTTTCGAACTCCTCCTAGACCGTTAGTCCGATTTTCACCAAAATCGAATCGTATCATCTCCAGACCGTGCCGACTAAAAGTTATGGATTTCGTGTCGATAGACGAAACCGTTTTCGTATAGCGCAGCAGCAAAGTTGAGGCATGATGCTAATAGCAATAATTAAGGCTTTATCTCTGCAATGCCTTGATATATTGACACCAATCTTTGTATGTGTCATTGTCACTTCACTCTGACCACATCACATCAGTTTTGTAACTGCGCCACCTATTGGTCGAAAGTGATAATCCATCAAATCATATTTTTAATTATTGTTTCTATGATTTTTCAGGCATTTTGCCTAAAATCCTCTTTAAATGTCTTTAATTGCTCATTGTTGCAGTTGGTCTGACACTTTCAGCCATGTTGGCATGTCTTGTCGTCTTATTCTGCTTGGCCCCGGTAATGGCTGCTTGCAGCTATATTTATTATTAGGGGCCAAGCACCGAAGGTGCGGAGGCACCTATTGTATCCGTTCGCGTTCTTATTAGGGGCCAAGCACCGAAGGTGCGTAGGCACCTATTGTATCTGTTCCCGTTCTTATTATTATTATTCTTCCTTCTTCCAACTGGGAGTCTATGGCAGCCCATAGAACCGAATGCGGGAAAGTTGTTTTGGTTTGACATTCTGATAGAGGACAGTCCCAACATTAAATACACCAATTTTGGTGTGTCTAAGTCATTCCCTCTAGCGCCACCACCTGTCCAAAGTTTCACTTTTATTTTGCTAATAACTTTTGAACCGTAAGGCCAATCAACAAAATTATTTTTCTCTCTGATTCCTGAGCTCATGCCAATTCGATTGCACCCTATGACATAATTTCTGTCATAACAATATGGCCGCCATTTTGAATTTATCTAAAAAGCTACTTTTTCGAACTCGTCCTAGACGGTTTGTCCGATTTGCACGAAAATTGAACCAGATCATCTACAGACCATGCTGACAAAAAGTTATGGAATTCAAGTTGATTCGCTTAACAGTTTTCGATAAACCCACGAATACATTTTACGTAGCGCTTGCGAAAACAGATGTAAGGCCGTATCTCCGCAACGCTTTATCGGATTCAGACCAAACTTGGTACATGTCATCACAAGCATGACCTGAGGCTACATGCTGTGTTTCGGCGCAGCGCCACCTACTGGTCCGGAGATATGAAAAATGGCTATTTTTGCTTATAACTTCTGAACAGTTTGTCCAAAAATCATAAAATTGGTCTCGTTAGATTCAGGGTAACATGCCGAGTCGACTGATATCCAATATTACCATATCGGCCATTTTGACTGTCGGCCATTTTGAATTTTGTGCTAAAATGCTGTATTTTAAGAACGCATGAACAGATTGTTACGAAACGTGGTATGGGTCATCAGCACAATGCCCTGAATGAGCCTGAGAAGTTTCGAAACAGCGCCACCTAGTGGTGAATTTTTTTTTTCAAATGCTTATAACTTTGGGTGTGGTCGACTTATTTTCACGAAACTCATCTTTTTAGACTCCTGAATCGTTGCCGAGTCCTATGATACCAAACATGCTAGGTTTCGCCTTACGGTTTGTGTAGCGTTGTGATTTAGCGCTTAAAAAACATTTGGCTATATCTTTGAAACCGCTAGTCCGATCGAGATGAAACCACCGTCAGAAGTTTGGAAACATAGGTCGATAGCTATACGCCAATGCCCAAATGCGAAAATATTGATGTTTAGGGGTAGTAAATTCCAAACAAAGTCATGTGTCAGTCATTTTTTACATGTTTTTTCATATAAATGTCTATAACTCCGAAGCGAATTGAGATATTTTCACCAAAATCGACACACATATGTATGAGCTCACTCTGAGGACATGTAAAAAAGATGGTGGGACTCAGCCTCTTGGTGGCGCTATAATAGAACAAAACATGAAATTCCCATTGACTTCAATGCAGTTTTGTGAAATAAAATGCTATACTAAACAAATGCATTGGTGTAATATTACGAAACTCAAAATGTGCCATCAGCACCATCCCCTGAAGGTACCCAAAATATTTCGAGACAGTGCCACCTAGTGGTCAAAAGTTATAACAAAATTTACAAAACTGCTAATAACTTTTGAATAAGTTGGCCTATTGTAATGCAACTGGTCTTAATAGATTCCTTGGGTCAAGACGAGAACATAGATACCAAGGTTTCCTTATTTGGCCTAGCTTCCTGTCCGCCATCTTGATTTTCAGTCAAAACCTACTTTTTCGAACTCCTCCTAGACCGTTTGTCCGATTTTCACCAAAATCGAATCGTATCATCTCCAGACTGTGCTGACTAAAAGTTATGGATTTCGTGTCTATAGACGAAACCATTTTCGTATAGCGTAGCAGCAAAGTTGAGGCATGATGCTAAAAGCACTATTCAGGCTTTATCTCTGCAATGCCTTGACATATTGACACCAAACTTTGTATGTGTCATTGTCACTTCACTCTGACCACATCACATCAGTTTTGTAACTGCGCCACAGATTGGTCGAAAGTGATAATCCATTAAATCATATTTCGAATGACTTTTTATATGATTTTTCAGCCATTTCGCCTAAAATCCTCTTTAAATGTATTTAATTGCTCATTGTTGCAGTTGGTCTGACACCTTCAGCCATGTTGGCATATCCTGTCGTCTGCTTGCGCTTGGCCCCGATAATTGCTGCTTGCAGCTATATTTAGGGGCCAAGCACCGAAGGTGCGGAGGCACCTATTGTATCTGTTCCATTTCTTATTAGGGGCCAAGCACCGAAGGTGCGGAGGCACCTATTGTATCTGTTCCCGTTCTTATTATTCTTCTTCTTCCGCCATGGGAGTCTATGGCAGCCCATAGAACCGATTGCGGGAAAGTTGTTTTGGTTTGACATTCTGATAGAGGACAGTCCCAACATTAAGTACACCAATTTTTGTGTTTCTAAGTCATTCCCTCTAGCGCCACCACCTGTCCAAAGTTTCACTTTTACTTTGCTAATAACTTTTGAACCGTAAGGCCAATCAGCAAAATCCTTTTTTCCTCTGATTCCTGAGCTCATGACGATTCGATTGCACCCTATATCGTCATTTTCCGTCATAAAAACATGGCCGCCATTTTGAATTTTCCTAAAAAGGTACTTTTTCAAACTCGTCCTAGACGGTTTGTCCGATTTGCACGAAAATTGAATCGGATCATCTTCAGGCAGGGGTGACAAAAAGTTATTAAAATCTTGTTGATTCGTCAAACCGTTTTCGATAAACGCTCGAACAAATTTTACGTAGCTCTTGCAAAAACAGTCGTAAGGCCGTATCTCCGCAACGGTTTATCGTATTCAGACCAAACTTGGTACATGTACTCACAAGCATGACCTGAGGCTACATGCTGCGTTTCGGCACAGCGCCACCTACAGGTCCGGAGATATGAAAAATGGCTATTTTTGCTTATAACTTCTGAACAGTTTGTCCAAAAATCATAAAATTGGTCTTGATAGATTCAGGGCGTCATGCCGAGTCGACTGATATCCAATTTTGCCATATCGGCCAATTTGACTGTCGGCCATTTTGAAATTTGTGCTAAAATGCTGTATTTTAACAACGCATGAACTGATTGTTACGAAACTTGGTATGGGTCATCAGCACGATGTCCTGAAGGAGTGTGAGAAGTTTCGAAACAGCGCCACCTAGTGGTGAATTTTTTTTTTCAAATGCTTATAACTTTGGGTGTGATCGACTTATTTTCACGAAACTCATCTTTTTAGACTCCTGAATCGTTGCCGAGTCCTACGATACCAAACATGCTAGGTTTCGCCTTACGGTTTGTGTAGCGTTGTGATTTAGCGCTTAAAAAACATTTGGCTATATCTTTGAAACCGCTAGTCCGATCGAGACGAAACCACCGTCAGAAGTTTGGAAACATAGGTCGATAGCTATACGCCAATGCCCAAATGCGAAAATATTGATGTTTAGGGGTACTAATTTCCAATCAAAGTCATGTGTCAGTCATTTTTTTCGTGTTTTTTCATATAAATGTCTATAACTCCGAAGTGAATTGAGATATTTTCACCAAAATTGAGACACATATGTATGGGCTCACTCTGAGGACACGTAAAAAAAATTGTGGGACTGAGCCTCTTGGTGGCGCTATAATTGAACAAAACATGAAATTCCCATTGACTTCAATACAGTTTTGTGAAATAAAATGCTATACTAAACAAATGCATTGGTGTAATATTACGAAACTCAGATTGTGTCATCAGCACCATCCCCTGAAGGCAACCAAAATATTTCAAGACAGCGCCACCTAGTGGTCAAAAGTTATAACAAAATTTCCAAAAAGGCTAATAACTTTTGAATAAATCTGGCTATTGAAATGCCACGGGTCTTAATAGATTCCTTGGGTCAAGCCGAGAACATAGATACCAAGTTTTCCTTATTTGGCCAAACTTCCTGTCCGCCATCTTGATTTTCAGTCAAAACCTACTTTTTCGAACTCCTCCTAGACCGTTAGTCCGATTTTCACCAAAATCGAATAGTACCATCTCCAGACCGTGCCGACTAAAAGTTATGGATTTCGTGTCGATAGACGAAACCGTTTTCGTATAGCGCAGCAGCAAAGTTGAGGCATGATGCTAATAGCAATAATTAAGGCTTTATATCTGCAATGCCTTGATATATTGACACCAATCTTTGTATGTGTCATTGTCACTTCACTCTGACCACATCACATCAGTTTTGTAACTGCGCCACCTATTGGTCGAAAGTGATAATCCATCAAATCATATTTTTAATTATTGTTTCTATGATTTTTCAGGCATTTTGCCTAAAATCCTCTTTAAATGTCTTTAATTGCTCATTGTTGCAGTTGGTCTGACACTTTCAGACATGTTGGCATGTCTTGTCGTCTTATTCTGCTTGGCCCCGGTAATGGCTGCTTGCAGCTATATTTATTATTATTATTCTTCCGCCATGGGAGTCTATGGCAGCCCATAGAACCGATTGCGGGAAAGTTGTTTTGGTTTGACATTCTGATAGAGGACAGTCCCAACATTAAATACACCAATTTTGGTGTGTCTAAGACATTCCCTCTAGCGCCACCACCTGTCCAAAGTTTCACTTTTGTTTTGCTAATAACGTTTGAAGCGTAAGGCCAATCAACAAAATTCTTTTTTCCCCTGATTCCTGAGCTCATGCCGATTCGAATGCACCCTATGACGTCATTTTCCATCATAAAACATGGCCGCCATTTAGAATTTTCCAAAAAAGCTACTTTTTCGAACTCGTCCTAGACGGTTTGTCCGATTTGCACAAAAATTTAACCAGATCATCTTCAGGCATTGCTGACAAAAAGTTATTAAAAGAAAGTTGATTCGTCAAACCGTTTTTGATAAACGCTCGAACAAATTTTACGTAGCGCTTGCAAAAACAGTCATAAGGCTGTATCTCCGCAACGGTTTATCGTATTCAGACCAAACTTGGTACATGTCGTCACAAGCATGACCTGAGGCTACATGCTGCGTTTCGGCTCAGCGCCACCTACTGGTCCGGAGATATGAAAAATGGCTATTTTTGCTTATAACTTATGAACAGTTTGTCCAAAAATCATAAAATGGATCTCGTTAGATTCAGGGCAACATGCCGAGTCGACTGATATCAAATTTTACCATATCGGCCATTGTGGCTGTCGGCCATTTTGAATTTTGTGCTAAAATGCTGTATTTTAACAACGCATGAACGGATTGTTACGAAACTTGGCATGGGTCATCAGCACGATGCCCTGAAGGAGCCTGAGAAGTTTCGAAACAGCGCCACCTAGTGGTGAATTTTTTTTTCCAAATGCTTATAACTTTGGTTTTGGTTGACTTATTTTCACGAAACTCATGTCATTAGACTCCTGAATCGTTGCCGAGTCCTACGATACCAAACATGCTAGGTTTCGCCTTATGGTTTGTGTAGCGTTGTGATTTAGCGCTTAAAAAACATTTGGCTATATCTTTGAAACCGCTAGTCCGATCGAGACGAAACCACCGTCAGAAGTTTGGAAACATAGGTCGATAGCTATTCGCCAATGCCCAAATGCGAAAATATTGATGTTTAGGGGTAGTAATTTCCAATCAAAGTCATGTGTCAGTCATTTTTTTCGTGTTTTTTCATATAAATGTCTATAACTCCGACGCGAATTGAGATATTTTCACCAAAATTGACACACATATGTATGGGCTCACTCTGAGGAAATGTAAAAAAAATGGTTTGACTGAGCCTCTTGGTGGCGCTATAATAGAACAAAACATGAAATTCCCATAGACTTCAATACAGTTTTGTGAAATAAAATGCTATACTAAACAAATGCATTGGTTTAATATTATGAAACTCTGTATGTGCCATCAGCACCATACCCTGAAGGTACCCAAAATATTTCGAGACAGCGCCACCTTGTGGTCAAAAGTTATAACAAAATTTACAAAAAGGCAAATTACTTTTGATAACATCTGCCTTTTGAAATACCATTGGTCTTCTTACATTCCTTGGATCAAGCCGAGAACATAGATACCAAGTTTTCCTTATTTGGCCTATTTTCCTGTGTGCCATCTTGATTTTTAATCAAAACCTACTTTTTCGAACTCCTCCTACACCGTTTGTCCGATTTTCACCAAAATCGAATCGTATCATCTCCAGACCGTGCCGACTAAAAGTTATTGATTTCGTGTCGATTGACGAAACTGTTGTCGTATACCGCAGCAGCAAAGTTGAGGCATGATGCCAAAGGCACTATTCAGGCTTTATCTCTGCAATGCCTTGACATATTGACACCAAACTTTGTATGTGTCATTGTCACTTCACTCTGACCGCATCACATCAGGTTTGTAAATGCGCCACCTATTGGTTGAAAGTGATAATCCATTAAATCATATTTTTATTTACTGTTTCTATGATTTTTCAGGCATTTGGCCTAAAATACTCTTTAATGTCTTTAATTGCTCATTGTTGCAGTTGGTCTGACACTTTCAGCAATGTTGGCATGTCTTGTCATCTGATTGTGCTTGGCCCCGGTAATGGCTGCTTGCAGCTATATTTATTATTATTCTTCTTCTTCTTCTTCTTCTTCCGCTCTTGGAGTCTATGGCAGCCCATAGAACCGATTGCGGGAAAGTTGTTTTGGTTTGACATTCTGATAGAGCACAGTCCCAACATTAAATACACCAATTTTGGTGTTTCTAAGTCATTCCCTCTAGCGCCACCACCTGTCCAAAGTTTCACTTTTATTTTGCTAATAACTTTTGAACTGTAAGGCCAATCAACAAAATTATTTTTTCCTCTGATTCCTGAGCTCATGCCGATTCGATTGCATCCTATGACTTCATTTTCTGTAATAAAAATATGGCCGCCATTTTGATTCATTCGAAAAACCTACTTTTTCGAACTCGTCCTAGACGGTTTGTCCGATTTGCACGAAAATTGAACCAGATCATCTTCAGGCAGTGCTGACCAAAAGTTATGGAATTCAAATTGATTCGTCAAACCGTTTTCAATAAACGCACGAACAAATTTTACGTAGCGCCTGCAAAAACAGTCGTAAGGCTGTATCTCTGCAACGGTTTATCGTATTCAGACCAAACTTGGTACATGTCATCACAAGCATGACCTGAGGCTACATGCTGCGTTTCGGCGCAGCGCCACCTACTGGTCCGGAGATATGAAAAATGGCTATTTTTGCTTATAACTTCTGAACAGTTTGTCCAAAAATCATAAAATTGGTCTCGTTAGATTCAGGGCGACATGCCGAGTCGACTGATATCCAATTTTACCATATCGGCCATTTTGACTGTCGGCCATTTTGAATTATGTGCTAAAATGCTGTATTTTATGAACGCATGAACGGATTGTTACGAAACTTGGCATGGGTCATCAGCACGATGTCCTGAAGGAGTGTGAGAAGTTTCGAAACAGCGCCACCTAGTGGGGAATTTTTTTTTTCAAATGCTTATAACTTTGGGTGCGGTCGACTTATTTTCACGAGACTCATCTAATTAGACTCCTGAAACCTTGCCGAGTCCTACGATACCAAACATGCTAGGTTTCGCCTTACGGTTTGTGTAGCGTTGTGATTTAGCGCTTAAAAAACATTAGGCTATATCTTCGAAACCGCTTGTCCGATCGAGACGAAACCACCGTCAGAAGTTTGGAAACATAGGTCGATAGCTATACGCCAATGCCCAAATGCGAAAATATTGATGTTTAGGGGTAGTAAAATTCAAACAAAGTCATGTGTCAGTCATTTTTTACGTGTTTTTTCATATAAATGTTTATAACTCTAAAGCAAATTGAGATATTTTCACCAAAACTGACACACATATGTATGGGCTCACTCTGAGGACACGTAAAAAAAATTGTGGGACTGAGCCTCTTGGTGGCGCTATAATAGAACAAAACATGAAATTCCCATTGACTTCAATACAGTTTTGTGAGATAAAATGCTATTTTCATTCAAAACCTACTTTTTCGAACTCCTCCCACACCGTTTGTCCGATTTTCACCAAAATCGAATCGTATCATCCCCAGACTGTGCCGACTAAAAGTTATGGATTTCGTGTCAATTGACGAAACCGTTTTCGTATAGCGCAGCAGCAAATTTGAGGCATGATGCTAATAGCACTATTCAGGCTTTATCTCTGCAATGCCTTGACATATTGACACCAAACTTTGTATGTGTCATTGTCTCCTCACTCTGACCACATCACATCAGTTTTGTAACTGCGCCACCTATTTGTCGAAAGTGATAATCCATTAAATCATATTTTTAATTACTGTTTCTATGATTTTTCAGCCATTTCGTCTAAAATCCTCTTTAAATGTCTTTAATTGCTCATTGTTGCAGTTGGTCTGACACTTTCAGACATGTCGGCATGTCTTGTCGTCTTATTCTGCTTGGCCCCGGTAATTGCTGCTTGCAGCTATATTTAGGGGCCAAGCACCGAAGGTGCGGAGGCACCTATTGTATCCGTTCGCGTTCTTATTATTATTATTATTATTCTTCTTCTTCTTCCGCTCTGGGAGTCTATGGCAGCCCATAGAACCGATTGCGGGAAAGTTGTTTTGGTTTGACATTCTGATAGAGGACAGTCCCAACATTAAGTACACCAATTTTGGTGTGTCTAAGTCATTCCCTCTAGCGCCACCACCTGTCCAAAGTTTCACTTTTACTTTGCTAATAACTTTTGAACCGTAAGGCCAATCAGCGAAATCCTTTTTTCCTCTGATTCCTGAGCTCTTGTCGATTCGATTGCACCCTATATCGTCATTTTCCGTCATAAAAACATGGCCGACATTTTGAATTTTCCTAAAAAGGTACTTTTTCGAACTCGTCCTAGACGGTTTGTCCGATTTGCACGAAAATTGAATCGGATCATCTTCAGGCAGTGGTGACAAAAAGTTATTAAAATCTTGTTGATTCGTCAAACCGTTTTCGATAAACGCTCGAACAAATTTTACGTAGCGCTTGCAAAAACAGTCGTAAGGCTGTATCTCCGCAACGGTTTATCGTATTCAGACCAAACTTGGTACATGTACTCACAAGCATGACCTGAGGCTACATGCTGCGTTTCGGCACAGCGCCACCTACAGGTCCGGAGATATGAAAAATGGCAATTTTTGCTTATAACTTCTGAACAGTTTGTCCAAAAATCATAAAATTGGTCTTGATAGATTCAGGGCGTCATGCCGAGTCGACTGATATCCAATTTTGCCATATCGGCCAATTTGACTGTCGGCCATTTTGAATTTTGTGCTAAAATGCTGTATTTTAACAACGCATGAACGGATTGTTACGAAACTTGGTATGGGTCATCAGCACGATGTCCTGAAGGAGTGTGAGAAGTTTCGAAACAGCGCCACCTAGTGGTGAATTTTTTTTTTCAAATGCTTATAACTTTGGGTGTGATCGACTTATTTTCACGAAACTCATCTCATTGGACTCCTGAATCGTTGCCGAGTCCTACGATACCAAACATGTTAGGTTTCGCCTAACGGTTTGTGTAGCATTGTGATTTAGCGCTTAAAAAACATTAGGCTATATCTTCGAAACCGTTTGTCCGATTGAGACGAAACCACCGTCAGAAGTTTGGAAACATAGGTCGATAGCTATACGCCAATGCCCAAATGCGAAAATATTGATGTTTAGGGGTAGTAATATTCAATCAAAGTCATGTGTCAGTCATTTTTTACGTGTTTTTTCATATAAATGTCTATAACTCCGAAGCAAATTGAGATTTTTGCACCAAAATCAACACATATATGTATGGGCTCACTCTGATGACACATAAAAAAAATGGTGGGACTGAGCCTCTTGGTGGCGCTATAATAGAACAAAACATGAAATTCCCATTGATTTCAATAGAGTTTTGTGAAATAAAATGCTATACTAAACAAATGCATTGGTGTAATATTACGAAACTCAGAATGTGCCTTCAGCACCATCCCCTGAAGGTACTCAAAATATTTCGAAACAGCGCCACCTAGTGGTCAAAAGTTATAACAAAATTTCCAAAAAGGCTAATAACTTTTGAATAAATCTGTCTATTGAAATGCCACTGGTCTTAATAGATTCCTTGGGTCAAGCCGAGAACATAGATACCAAGTTTTCCTTATTTGGCCGAACTTCCTGTCCGCCATCTTGATGTTCAGTCAAAACCTACTTTTTCGAACTCCTCCTAGACCGTTTGTCCGATTTTCACCAAAATCGAATCGTATCATCTCCAGACCGTGCCGACTAAAAGTTATTGATTTCGTGTCGATTGACGAAACCGTTGTCGTATACCGCAGCAGCAAAGTTGTGGCATGATGCCAAAGGCACTATTCAGGCTTTATCTCTGCAATGCCTTGACATATTGACACCAAACTTTGTATGTGTCATTGTCACTTCACTCTGACCGCATCACATCAGGTTTGTAACTGCGCCACCTATTGGTTGAAAGTGATAATCCATTAAATCATATTTTTATTTACTGTTTCTATGATTTTTCAGGCATTTGGCCTAAAATACTCTTTAATGTCTTTAATTGCTCATTGTTGCAGTTGGTCTGACACTTTCAGCCATGTTGGCATGTCTTGTCATCTGATTGTGCTTGGCCCCGGTAATGGCTGCTTGTTATTATTATTATTCTTCTTCTTCTTCCGCTCTGGGAGTCTATGGCAGCCCATAGAACCGATTGCGGGAAAGTTGTTTTGGTTTGACATTCTGATAGAGGACAGTTCCAACATTAAGTACACCAATTTTGGTGTGTCTAAGTCATTCCCTCTAGCGCCACCACCTGTCCAAAGTTTCACTTTTACTTTGCTAATAACTTTTGAACCGTAAGGCCAATCAGCAAAATCCTTTTTTCCTCTGATTCCTGAGCTCATGACGATTCGATTGCACCCTATATCGTCATTTTCCGTCATAAAAACATGGCCGCCATTTTGAATTTTCCTAAAAAGGTACTTTTTCGAACTCGTCCTAGACGGTTTGTCCGATTTGCACGAAAATTGAATCGGATCATCTTCAGGCAGTGGTGACAAAAAGTTATTAAAATCTTGTTGATTCGTCAAACCGTTTTCGATAAACGCTCGAACAAATTTTACGTAGCGCTTGCAAAAACAGTCGTAAGGCTGTATCTCCGCAACGGTTTATCGTATTCAGACCAAACTTGGTACATGTACTCACAAGCATGACCTGAGGCTACATGCTGCGTTTCGGCACAGCGCCACCTACAGGTCCGGAGATATGAAAAATGGCAATTTTTGCTTATAACTTCTGAACAGTTTGTCCAAAAATCATAAAATTGGTCTTGATAGATTCAGGGCGTCATGCCGAGTCGACTGATATCCAATTTTGCCATATCGGCCAATTTGACTGTCGGCCATTTTGAATTTTGTGCTAAAATGCTGTATTTTAACAACGCATGAACGGATTGTTACGAAACTTGGTATGGGTCATCAGCACGATGTCCTGAAGGAGTGTGAGAAGTTTCGAAACAGCGCCACCTAGTGGTGAATTTTTTTTTTCAAATGCTTATAACTTTGGGTGTGATCGACTTATTTTCACGAAACTCATCTCATTGGACTCCTGAATCGTTGCCGAGTCCAACGATACCAAACATGTTAGGTTTCGCCTAACGGTTTGTGTAGCATTGTGATTTAGCGCTTAAAAAACATTAGGCTATATCTTCGAAACCGTTTGTCCGATTGAGACGAAACCACCGTCAGAAGTTTGGAAACATAGGTCGATAGCTATATGCCAATGCCCAAATGCGAAAATATTGATGTTTAGGGGTAGTAATATTCAATCAAAGTCATGTGTCAGTCATTTTTTACGTGTTTTTTCATATAAATGTCTATAACTCCGAAGCAAATTGAGATTTTTGCACCAAAATCGACACATATATGTATGGGCTCACTCTGATGACACATAAAAAAAATGGTGGGACTGAGCCTCTTGGTGGCGCTATAATAGAACAAAACATGAAATTCCCATTGATTTCAATAGAGTTTTGTGAAATAAAATGCTATACTAAACAAATGCATTGGTGTAATATTACGAAACTCAGAATGTGCCTTCAGCACCATCCCCTGAAGGTACTCAAAATATTTCGAAACAGCGCCACCTAGTGGTCAAAAGTTATAACAAAATTTCCAAAAAGGCTAATAACTTTTGAATAAATCTGTCTATTGAAATGCCACTGGTCTTAATAGATTCCTTGGGTCAAGCCGAGAACATAGATACCAAGTTTTCCTTATTTGGCCGAACTTCCTGTCCGCCATCTTGATGTTCAGTCAAAACCTACTTTTTCGAACTCCTCCTAGACCGTTTGTCCGATTTTCACCAAAATCGAATCGTATCATCTCCAGACCGTGCCGACTAAAAGTTATGGATTTCGTGTCGATAGACGAAACCGTTTTCGTATAGCGCAGCAGCAAAGTTGAGGCATGATGCTAATAGCACTATTCAGGCTTTATCTCTGCAATGCCTTGACATATTGACACCAAACTTTGTATGTGTCATTGTCACTTCACTCTGACCACATCACATCAGTTTTGTAACTGCGCCACCTATTGGTCGAAAGTGATAATCCATAAAATCATATTTTTAATTATTGTTTCTATGATTTTTCAGGCATTTGGCCTAAAATACTCTTTAAAGTCTATAATTGCTCATTGTTGCAGTTGGTCTGACACTTTCAGACATGTTGGCATGTCTTGTCGTCTTATTCTGCTTGGCCCCGGTAATTGCTGCTTGCAGCTATATTTATTATTATTATTCTTCTTCCGCCATGGGAGTCTATGGCAGCCCATAGAACCGAGCGCGGGAAAGTTGTTTTGGTTTGACATTCTGATAGAGGACAGTCCCAACATTAAATACACCAATTTTGGTGTTTCTAAGTCATTCCCTCTAGCGCCACCACCTGTCCAAAATTTCACTTTTATTTTGCTAATAACTTTTGAACCGTAAGGCCAATCAGCTAAATTCTTGTTTCCTCTGATTTCTGAGCTCATGGCAATTCGATTGCACCCTATGACGTAATTTTACGTCATTAAAATATGGCCGCCATCTTGAATTTTTCTAAAAACCTACTTTTTCGAACTCGTCCTAGACGGTTTGTCCGATTTGCACAAAAATTGAACCAGATCATCTTCAGGCAGTGCTGACCAAAAGTTATGAAATTCAAATTGATTCGTCAAACCGTTCTTGATAAACGCTCGAACAAATTTTACGTAGCGCCTGCAAAAACAGTCGTAAGGCGGTATCTCCGCAACGGTTTATCGTATTCAGACCAAACTTGGTACATGTACTCACAAGCATGACTTGAGGCTACATGCTGCGTTTCGGCGCAGCGCCACCTACTGGTCTGGAGATATGAAAAATGGCTATTTTTGCTTATAACTTCTGAACAGTTTGTCCAAAAATCATAAAATTGGTCTCGTTAGATTCAGGGCAACATGCCGAGTCGACTGATATCCAATTTTACCATATCGGACATTTTGACTGTCGGCCATTTTGAATTTTGTGCTAAAATGCTGTATTTTAAGAACGCATGAACGGATTGTTACGAAACTTGGTATGGGTCATCAGCACGATATCCTGAAGGAGCGTGAGAAGTTTCGAAACAGCGCCACCTAGTGGTGAATTTTTTTTTTCAAATGCTTTTAACTTTGGGTGCGGTCGACTTATTTTCACGAGACTCATCTAATTAGACTCCTGAAACCTTGCCGAGTCCTACGATACCAAACATGCTAGGTTTTGCCTTACGGTTTGTGTAGCGTTGTGATTTAGCGCTTAAAAAACATTTGGCTATATCTTCGAAACCGTTTGTCCGATCGAGACGAAACCACCGTCAGAAGTTTGGAAACATAGGTCGATAGCTATACGCCAATGCCCAAATGCGAAAATATTGATGTTTAGGGGTAGTAAATTCCAATCAAAGTCATGTGTCAGTCATTTTTTACGTGTTTTTTCATATAAATGTCTATAACTCTGAAGCGAATTGAGATATTTTCACCAAAATTGACACACATATGTATCGGCTCACTCTGAGGACACGTAAAAAAAATTGTGTGACTGAGCCTCTTGGTGGCGCTATAATAGAACAAAACATGAAATTCCCATTGACTTCAATACAGTTTTGTGAAATAAAATGCTATACTAAACAAATGCATTGGTGTAATATTACAAAACTCAGAATGTGCCATCTGCACCATCCCCTGAAGGTACCCAACATATTTAGAAACAGCGCCACCTAGTGGTCAAAAGTTATAACAAAATTTCCAAAACTGCTAATAACTTTTGAATAAATTGGCCTATTGTAATGCAACTCATCTTAGTAGATTCCTTGGGTCAAGCTGAGAACATAGATACCAAGTTTACCTTATTTGGCCTAACTTCCTGTCCGCCATCTTGATTTTCATTCAAAACCTACTTTTTCGAACTCCTCCAAGACCGTTTGTCCGATTTTCACCAAAATCGAATCGTATCATCTCCAGACCGTGCCGACTAAAAGTTATGGATTTCGTGTCGATTGACGGAACCATTTTCTTATACCGCAGCAGCAAATTTAAGGCATGATGCCAAAAGGACTATTCAGGCTTTATCTCTGCAATGCCTTGACATATTGACACCAAACTTTGTATGTGTCATTGTCACTTCACTCTGACCACATCACATCAGTTTTGTAACTGCGCCACCTATTGGTCAAAAGTGATAAGCCATTAAATGATATTATTCATTACTGTTTCTATGATTTTTCAGGCATTTTGCCTAAAATCCTCTTTAAATGTCTTTAATTTCTCATTGTTGCAGTTGGTCTGACACGTCTTGTTGTCTTATTCTGCTTGGCCCCGGTAATGGCTGCTTGCAGCTATATTTATTATTATTATTCTTCTTCCGCCATGGGAGTCTATGGCAGCCCATAGAACCGATTGCGGGAAAGTTATGAAATTTGGCACAATGATAGAGGACAGTCCGAAAAGTCACCATACCAAATTTGGTGTCTTAAAACCAATCCCTCTAGCGCCACCACCTGTCCAAAATTTCACTTTTATTTTGCTAATAACTTTTGAACCGTTTGGCCAATCAACAAAATTCTTTTTCCCTCTGATTCCCGAGCTCATGCCGATTCGATTGCACCCTATGACGTCATTTTCCGGCTTATAAATATGGCCGCCATTTTTAGTGGGCTGAAAAAGCTACTTTTTCGAACTCGTCCTAGACGGTTTGTCCGATTTGCACGAAAATTGAACCAGATCATCTTCAGGCAGTGCTGACAAAAAGTTATGGAATTCAAATTGATTCGTCAAACCGTTTTTGAATAACGCTCGAACACATTTTACGTGGCGCTTGCGAAAACAGTCGTAGGGCTGTATCTCCGCAACGCTTAATCGGATTCAGACCAAAATTGGTACATGTCATCACAAGCATGACCTGAGGCTACCTGCTGCGTTTCGGCGCAGCGCCACCTACTGGTCCGGAGATATGAAAAATGGCTATTTTTGCTTATAACTTCTGAACATTTTGTCCAAAAATCATAAAATTGGTCTCGTTAGATTCAGGGCAACATGCCGAGTCGACTGATATAAAATTTTACCATATCGGCCATTTTGACTGTCGGCCATTTTGAATTTTGTGCTAAAATGCTGTATTTTAAGAACGCATGAACGGATTGTTACGAAACTCGGTATGGGTCATCAGCACGATGTTCTGAAGGAGCGTGAGAAGTTTCGAAACAGCGCCACCTAGTGGTGAATTTTATTTTTCAAATGCTTATAACTTTGGGTGTGGTCGACTTATTTTCACCAAACTCATCTCATTAGACTCCTGAATCCTTGCCGAGTCCAACGATACCAAATATGCTAGGTTTCGCCTTACGGTTTGTGTAGCGTTGTGATTTAGCACTTAAAAAACATTAGGCGATATCTTCGAAACCGTTTGTCCGATCGAGACGAAACCACCGTCAGAAGTTTGGAATCATAGCTTGTTAATTAAACGTTAAAGCCCAAATGCGAAAATATTGATGTCTAGAGGTAGTAAATTCCAATTAAAGTCATGTGTCAGTCATTTTTTACGTGTTTTTTCATATAAATGTCTATAACTCCGAAGATAATTGAGATATTTTCACCAAAATCGACACACATATGTATGGGCTCACTCTGAGGACACATACAAAAAATGGTGGGACTGAGCCTCTTGGTGGCGCTATAATAGAACAAAACATGAAATTCCCATTGACTTCCATACAATTTTGTGAAATAAAATGCTATACTAAACAAATGCATTGGTTTAATATTACGAAACTCAGATTGTGTCATCAGCACCATCCCCTGAAGGTACCCAAAATATTTCGAGACAGCGCCACCTAGTGGTCAAAAGTTGTAACAATTTCCAAAAAGGCTAATAACTTTTGAATAAATCTGGCTATTGAAATGCTTAATAGATTCCTTGGGTCAAGCCGAGAACATAGATACCAAGTTTTCCTTATTTGGCCAAACTTCCTGTCCGCCATCTTGATTTTCAGTCAAAACCTACTTTTTCAAACTCCTCCTAGACCGTTTGTCCGATTTTCACCAAAATCTAATCGTATCATCTCCAGACCGTGCCGACTAAAAGTTATGGATTTCTTGTCGATAGACGAAACCATTTTCGTATAGCGCAGCAGCAAAGTTGAGGCATGATGCCAATAGCACTATTCAGGCTTTATCTCTGCAATGCCTTGACATATTGACAACAAACTTTGTATGTGACATTGTCACTTCACTCTGACCACATCAGTTTTGTAACTGCGCCACCTACTTGTCGAAAGTGATAATCAATTAAATTATATTTTTAATTACTGTTTCTATGATTTTTCAGCCATTTCGTCTAAAATCCTCTTTAAATGTCTGTAATTGCTCATTGTTGCAGTTGATCTGACACCTTCAGCCATGTCTTGTCGTCTTATTCTGCTTGGCCCCGGTAATGGCTGCTTGTTATTATTAGGGGCCAAGCACCGAAGGTGCGGAGGCACCTATTGTATCTGTTCCCGTTCTTATTAGGGGCCAAGCACCGAAGGTGCGGAGGCACCTATTGTTTTCGTTCGCGTTCTTATTATTAGGGGCCAAGCACCGAAGGTGCGGAGGCACCTATTGTTTTCGTTCGCGTTCTTATTATTATTATTATTATTATTATTATTCTTCATTGTTCCGACTGGGAGTCTATGGCAGCCCATAGAACCGATTGCGGGAAAGTTGTAATGGTTTGACATTCTGATAGAGGACAGTCCCAACATTAAATACACCAATTTTGGTGTGTCTAAGTCATTCCCTCTAGCGCCACCAACTGTCCAAATTTTCACTCATGTTTCTGCTAATAACTTTTGAACCACAAGGGCTAGAAACAAAATTCTTTTTTCCTCTGATTCGTGAGCTCATGGCGATTCGATTGCACCCTATGACGTCATTTTTTGTCATAAAAACATTTCCGCCATTTTGAATTTTCCGAAAAACCTACTTTTTCGAACTCCTCCTAGGCCGTTGGTCCAATTTCCACGAAAATTGAATCAGATCATCTTCAGACCATGCCGAAAAAAAGTTATGGAATTCGTGTTGATTCATCAAACCGTTCTCGAATACCGCGCAAACAAATTTTACGTAGCGCTTGCAAAAACAGACACAAGCCAGTATCTCCTCAACACTTTATCATATTCAGACCAAACTTGGTACATCTCATCACAAGCATGACCTGAGGCAACATGCTGCGTTTCGGCGCAGTGCCACCTACTGGTCCGGAGATATGAAAAATTGCTATTTTTGCTTATAACTTCTGAATGGTTTGTCCAAAAATCATAAAAGTGGTCTCGTTAGATTCAGGGCGTCATGCTGAGTCGACTGATATCCAATTTTCCCCGATCAGCCATTTTGGCTGTCGGCCATTTTGAATTATGTGCTAAAATGCTGTATTTTATGAACGAGTGAACGTATCGTTACAAAACTCGGAATGGATCATCAGCACGATGCCCTGAAGGAGCCTGAGAAGTTTCGAAACAGTGCCACCTAGTGGTGAATTTTTTTTCCCAAATGCTTCCAAATGCTTATAACTTTGGGTGTGGTCGACTTATTTTCACGAGACTCATCTCATTAGAGTCCTGAATCGTTGCCGAGTCCCACGATACCAAACATGCTAGGTTTCGCCTTACGGTTTGTGTAGCGTTGTGATTTAGCGCTTAAAAAACATTTGGCTATATCTTCGAAACCGCTAGTCCGATCGAGACGAAACCACCGTCAGAAGTTTGGAAACATAGGTCGATAGCTATACGCCAATGCCCAAATGCAAAAATATTGATGTTTAGGGGTAGTAAATTCCAATCAAAGTCATGTGTCAGTCATTTTTTACGTGTTTTTTCATATAAATGTCTATAACTCCGAAGCGAATTGAGATATTTTCACCAAAATCGACACACATATGTATGAGCTCACTCTGAGGACATGTAAAAAAAATGGTGGGACTCAGCTTCTTGGTGGCGCTATAATAGAACAAAACATGAAATTCTCATTGACTTCAATACAGTTTTGTGAAATAAAATGCTATACTAAACAAATGCATTGGTGTAATATTACAAAACTCAAAATGTGCCATCAGCACCATCCCCTGAAGGTACCCAAAATATTTCGAGACAGTGCCACCTAGTAGTCAAAAGTTATAACAAAATTTCCAAAAAGGCTAATAACTTTTGAATAAATCTGGCTATTGAAATGCCACTGGTCTTCATAGATTCCCTGGGTCAAGCCGAGAACATAGATACCAAGTTTTCCTTATTTGGCCAGACTTCCTGTCCGCCATCTTGATTTTCATTCAAAACCTACTTTTTCGAACTCCTCCTAGACCGTTTGTCCGATTTTCACCAAAATCGAATCGTACCATCTCCAGACTGTGCCGACTAAAAGTTATGGATTTCGTGTCGATAGACGAAACCGTTTTCGTATAGCGCAGCAGCAAATTTGAGGCATGATGCCAAAAGCACTATTCAGGCTTTATCTCTGCAATCCCTTGAAATATTGACACCAAACTTTGTATGTGTCATTGTCACTTCACTCTGACCACATCACATCAGTTTTGTAACTGCTCCACCTATTGGTCGAAAGTGATAATCCATTAAATCATATTCTGAATTACTTTTTATATGATTTTTCAGCCATTTCGCCTAAACTCCTCTTTAAATGTCTTTAATTGCTCATTGTTGCAGTTGGTCTGACACTTTCAGCCATGTTGGAATATCCTGTCATCTGCTTGCGCTTGGCCCCGATAATTGCTGCTTGCAGCTATATTTAGGGGCCAAGCACCGAAGGTGCGGAGGCACCTATTGTATCCGTTCGCGTTCTTATTATTAGGGGCCAAGCACCGAAGGTGCGGAGGCACCTATTGTTTTTGTTCCGGTTCTTATTAGGGGCCAAGCACCGAAGGTGCGGAGGCACCTATTGTGTTTGTTCCGGTTCTTATTATTATTATTCTTCTTCCGACTGGGCGTCTATGGCAGCCCATAGAACCGATTGCGGGAAAGTTGTTTTGGTTTGACATTCTGATAGAGGACAGTCCCAACATTAAATACACCAATTTTTGTGTTTCTAAGTCATTCCCTCTAGCGCCACCACCTGTCCAAAGTTTCACTTTTATTTTGCTAATAACTTTTGAACCGTAAGGCCAATCAACAAAATTCTTTTTTCCTCTTATTTCTGAGCTCATGCCGATTCGATTGCACCCTATGACGTCATTTTCCGTCATATAAATATGGCCGCCATTTTTAATTTTCTGAAAAAGCTACTTTTTCGAACTCGTCCTAGACGGTTTGTCCGATTTGCACGAAAATTGAACCAGATCATCTTCAGGCAGTGTTGACCAAAAGTTATGGAATTCAAATTGATTCGTCAAACCGTTTTCGATAAACGCACGAATACATTTTACGTAGCGCTAGCAAAAACAGTCGTAAGGCTGTATCTCCGCAAAGGTTTATCGTATTCAGACCAAACTTGGTACATGTACTCACAAGCATGACCTGAGGCTACATGCTGCGTTTCGGCGCAGCGCCACCTACTGGTCCGGAGATATGAAAAATGGCTATTTTTGCTTATAACTTTTGAACAGTTTGTCCAAAAATCATAAAATTGGTCTCGTTAGATTCAGGGCAACATGCCGAGTCGACTGATGTCCAATTTGACCATATCGGTCATTTTGGCTGTCGGCCATTTTGAATTTTGTGCTAAAATTCTGTATTTTATGACCGCATGAACGGATTGTTACGAAATGTGGTATGGGTCATCAGCACAATGCCCTGAATGAGCCTGAGAAGTTTCGAAACAGCGCCACCTAGTGGTGAATTTTTTTTTTCAAATGCTTATAACTTTGGGTGTGGTCAACTTATTTTCACGAAACTCATCTTTTTAGACTCCTGAATCGTTGCCGAGTCCTACGATACCAAACATGCTAGGTTTCGCCTTACGGTTTGTGTAGCGTTGTGATTTAGCGCTTAAAAAACATTTGGCTATATCTTTGAAACCGCTAGTCCGATCGAGACGAAACCACCGTCAGAAGTTTGGAAACATAGGTCGATAGCTATACGCCAATGCCCAAATGCGAAAATATTGATGTTTAGGGGTACTAATTTCCAATCAAAGTCATGTGTCAGTCATTTTTTTCGTGTTTTTTCATATAAATGTCTATAACTCCGAAGTGAATTGAGATATTTTCACCAAAATTGACACACATATGTATGGGCTCACTCTGAGGACACGTAAAAAAAATTGTGGGACTGAGCCTCTTGGTGGCGCTATAATTGAACAAAATATGAAATTCCCATTGACTTCAATACAGTTTTGTGAAATAAAATGCTATACTAAACAAATGCATTGGTGTAATATTACGAAACTCAGATTGTGTCATCAGCACCATCCCCTGAAGGCAACCAAAATATTTCAAGACAGCGCCACCTAGTGGTCAAAAGTTATAACAAAATTTCCAAAAAGGCTAATAACTTTTGAATAAATCTGGCTATTGAAATGCCACGGGTCTTAATAGATTCCTTGGGCCAAGCCGAGAACATAGATACCAAGTTTTCCTTATTTGGCCAAACTTCCTGTCCACCATCTTGATTTTCAGTCAAAACCTACTTTTTCGAACTCCTCCTAGACCGTTTGTCCGATTTTCACCAAAATCGAATCGTATCATCTCCAGACCGTGCCGACTAAAAGTTATGGATTTCGTGTCGATAGACGAAACCGTTTTCGTATAGCGCAGCAGCAAAGTTGAGGCATGATGCTAATAGCAATAATTAAGGCTTTATCTCTGCAATGCCTTGATATATTGACACCAATCTTTGTATGTGTCATTGTCACTTCACTCTGACCACATCACATCAGTTTTGTAACTGCGCCACCTATTGGTCGAAAGTGATAATCCATCAAATCATATTTTTAATTATTGTTTCTATGATTTTTCAGGCATTTTGCCTAAAATCCTCTTTAAATGTCTTTAATTGCTCATTGTTGCAGTTGGTCTGACACTTTCAGACATGTTGGCATGTCTTGTCGTCTTATTCTGCTTGGCCCCGGTAATGGCTGCTTGCAGCTATATTTATTATTATTATTATTATTATTATTCTTCTTCTTCTTCTTCCGCCATGGGAGTCTATGGCAGCCCATAGAACCGCTTGCGGGAAAGTTATGAAATTTGGCACAATGATAGAGGACAGTCCAAAAAGTCACCATACCAAATTTGGTGTCTTAAAACCAATCCCTCTAGCGCCACCACCTGTCCAAAGTTTCACTTTTATTTTGCTAATAACTTTTGAAGCGTAAGGCCAATCAACAAAATTCTTTTTTCCTCTGATTCCTGAGCTCATGCTGATTCGATTGCACCCTATGACGTCATTTTCCGGCTTATAAATATGGCCGCCATTTTGAATGTGCTGAAAAAGCTACTTTTTCGAACTTGTCCTAGACGGTTTGTCCGATTTGCACGAAAATTGAACCAGATCATCTTCAGGCAGTGCTGACAAAAAGTTATGGAATTCAAATTGATTCGTCAAACCGTTTTCGATAAATGCTCGAACAAATTTTACGTAGCACCTGCAAAAACAGTCGTAAGGCTGTATCTCTGCAACGGTTTATCGTATTCAGACCAAACTTGGTACATGTCATCACAAGCATGACCTGAGGCTACATGCTGCGTTTCGGCGCAGCGCCACCTACTGGTCCGGAGATATGAAAAATGGCTATTTTTGCTTATAACTTCTGAACAATTTGTCCAAAAATCATAAAATTGGTCTCGTTAGATTCAGGGCAACATGCCGAGTCGACTGATATCAAATTTTACCATATCGGCCATTTTGACTGTCGGCCATTTTGAATTTTGTGATAAAATGCTGTATTTTAAGAACGCATGAACGGATTGTTACGAAACTTGGTATGGGTCATCAGCACGATGTTCTGAAGGAGCGTGAGAAGTTTCGAAACAGCGCCACCTAGTGGTCAAAAGTTATAACGACATTTCCAAAAAGGCTAATAACTTTTGAATAAATCTGGCTACTGAAATGCCACTGGTCTTATTAGATTCCTTGGGTCAAGCCGAGAACATAGATACCAAGTTTACCTTATTTGGCCAAACTTCCTTTCCGCCATCTTGATTTTCATTCAAAACCTACTTTTTCAAACTCCTCCTAGACCGTTTGTCCGATTTTCACCAAAATCGAATCGTATCATCTCCAGACCGTGCCGACTAAAAGTTATGGATTTCGTGTGGATAGACCAAACCGTTTTCGTATAGCGCAGCAGCAAAGTTGAGGCATGATGCTAATAGCACTATTCAGGCTTTATCTCTGCAATCCCTTGAAATATTGACACCAAACTTTGTATGTGTCATTGTCACTTCACTCTGACCACATCACATCAGTTTTGTAACTGCGCCACCTATTGGTCGAAAGTGATAATGCATTAAATCATATTTTTATTGACTGTTTCTATGATTTTTCAGCCATTTCGTCTAAAATCCTCTTTAAATGTCTTTAATTGCTCATTGTTGCAGTTGGTCGGACACCTTCAGCCATGTTGGCATATCCTGTCATCTACTTGCGCTTGGCCCCGGTAATGGCTGCTTGCAGCTATATTTAGGGGCCAAGCACCGAAGGTGCGGAGGCACCTATTGTGTTTGTTCCGGTTCTTATTATTATTATTCTTCTTCCGACTGGGCGTCTATGGCAGCCCATAGAACCGATTGCGGGAAAGTTGTTTTGGTTTGACATTCTGATAGAGGACAGTCCCAACATTAAATACACCAATTTTTGTGTTTCTAAGTCATTCCCTCTAGCGCCACCACCTGTCCAAAGTTTCACTTTTATTTTGCTAATAACTTTTGAACCGTAAGGCCAATCAACAAAATTCTTTTTTCCTCTTATTTCTGAGCTCATGCCGATTCGATTGCACCCTATGACGTCATTTTCCGTCATATAAATATGGCCGCCATTTTTAATTTTCTGAAAAAGCTACTTTTTCGAACTCGTCCTAGACGGTTTGTCCGATTTGCACGAAAATTGAACCAGATCATCTTCAGGCAGTGTTGACCAAAAGTTATGGAATTCAAATTGATTCGTCAAACCGTTTTCGATAAACGCACGAATACATTTTACGTAGCGCTAGCAAAAACAGTCGTAAGGCTGTATCTCCGCAAAGGTTTATCGTATTCAGACCAAACTTGGTACATGTACTCACAAGCATGACCTGAGGCTACATGCTGCGTTTCGGTGCAGCGCCACCTACTGGTCCGGAGATATGAAAAATGGCTATTTTTGCTTATAACTTCTGAACAGTTTGTCCAAAAATCATAAAATTGGTCTTGATAGATTCAGGGCGTCATGCCGAGTCGACTGATATCCAATTTTGCCATATCGGCCAATTTGACTGTCGGCCATTTTGAATTTTGTGCTAAAATGCTGTATTTTAACAACGCATGAACGGATTGTTACGAAACTTGGTATGGGTCATCAGCACGATGTCCTGAAGGAGTGTGAGAAGTTTCGAAACAGCGCCACCTAGTGGTGAATTTTTTTTTTCAAATGCTTATAACTTTGGGTGTGATCGACTTATTTTCACGAAACTCATCTCATTGGACTCCTGAATCGTTGCCGAGTCCAACGATACCAAACATGTTAGGTTTCGCCTAACGGTTTGTGTAGCATTGTGATTTAGCGCTTAAAAAACATTAGGCTATATCTTCGAAACCGTTTGTCCGATTGAGACGAAACCACCGTCAGAAGTTTGGAAACATAGGTCGATAGCTATACGCCAATGCCCAAATGCGAAAATATTGATGTTTAGGGGTACTAATTTCCAATCAAAGTCATGTGTCAGTCATTTTTTTCGTGTTTTTTCATATAAATGTCTATAACTCCGAAGCGAATTGAGATATTTTCACCAAAATTGACACACATATGTATGGGCTCACTCTGAGGAAATGTAAAAAAAATTGTGGGACTGAGCCTCTTGGTGGCGCTATAATTGAACAAAATATGAAATTCCCATTGACTTCAATACAGTTTTGTGAAATAAAATGCTATACTAAACAAATGCATTGGTGTAATATTACGAAACTCAGATTGTGTCATCAGCACCATCCCCTGAAGGCAACCAAAATATTTCAAGACAGCGCCACCTAGTGGTCAAAAGTTATAACAAAATTTCCAAAAAGGCTAATAACTTTTGAATAAATCTGGCTATTGAAATGCCACGGGTCTTAATAGATTCCTTGGGTCAAGCCGAGAACATAGATACCAAGTTTTCCTTATTTGGCCAAACTTCCTGTCCGCCATCTTGATTTTCATTCAAAACCTACTTTTTCGAACTCCTCCTAGACCGTTTGTCCGATTTTCACCAAAATCGAATCGTATCATCTCCAGACCGTGCCGACTAAAAGTTATGGATTTCGTGTGGATAGACCGAACCGTTTTCGTATAGCGCAGCAGTAAAGTTGAGGCATGATGCTAATAGCACTATTCAGGCTTTATCTCTGCAATGCCTTGACATATTGACACCAAACTTTGTATGTGTCATTGTCACTTCACTCTGACCACATCACATCAGTTTTGTAACTGCGCCACCTATTGGTCGAAAGTGATAATGCATTAAATCATATTTTTATTGACTGTTTTTATGATTTTTCAGCCATTTCGTCTAAAATCCTCTTTAAATGTCTTTAATTGCTCATTATTGCAGTTGGTCTGACACTTTCAGACATGTTGGCATGTCTTGTCGTCTGGTTGTGCTTGGCCCCGGTAATGGCTGCTTGCAGCTATATTTATTATTATTCTTCTTCTTCTTCTTCTTCTTCCGCTCTTGGAGTCTATGGCAGCCCATAGAACCGATTGCGGGAAAGTTGTTTTGGTTTGACATTCTGATAGAGCACAGTCCCAACATTAAATACACCAATTTTGGTGTTTCTAAGTCATTCCCTCTAGCGCCACCACCTGTCCAAAGTTTCACTTTTATTTTGCTAATAACTTTTGAACTGTAAGGCCAATCAACAAAATTATTTTTTCCTCTGATTCCTGAGCTCATGCCGATTCGATTGCATCCTATGACTTCATTTTCTGTAATAAAAATATGGCCGCCATTTTGATTCATTCAAAAAACCTACTTTTTCGAACTCGTCCTAGACGGTTTGTCCGATTTGCACGAAAATTGAACCAGATCATCTTCAGGCAGTGCTGACCAAAAGTTATGGAATTCAAATTGATTCGTCAAACCGTTTTCAATAAACGCACGAACAAATTTTACGTAGCGCCTGCAAAAACAGTCGTAAGGCTGTATCTCTGCAACGGTTTATCGTATTCAGACCAAACTTGGTACATGTCATCACAAGCATGACCTGAGGCTACATGCTGCGTTTCGGCGCAGCGCCACCTACTGGTCCGGAGATATGAAAAATGGCTATTTTTGCTTATAACTTCTGAACAGTTTGTCCAAAAATCATAAAATTGGTCTCGTTAGATTCAGGGCGACATGCCGAGTCGACTGATATCCAATTTTACCATATCGGCCATTTTGACTGTCGGCCATTTTGAATTATGTGCTAAAATGCTGTATTTTATGAACGCATGAACGGATTGTTACGAAACTTGGCATGGGTCATCAGCACGATGTCCTGAAGGAGTGTGAGAAGTTTCGAAACAGCGCCACCTAGTGGGGAATTTTTTTTTTCAAATGCTTATAACTTTGGGTGCGGTCGACTTATTTTCACGAGACTCATCTAATTAGACTCCTGAAACCTTGCCGAGTCCTACGATACCAAACATGCTAGGTTTCGCCTTACGGTTTGTGTAGCGTTGTGATTTAGCGCTTAAAAAACATTAGGCTATATCTTCGAAACCGCTTGTCCGATCGAGACGAAACCACCGTCAGAAGTTTGGAAACATAGGTCGATAGCTATACGCCAATGCCCAAATGCGAAAATATTGATGTTTAGGGGTAGTAAAATTCAAACAAAGTCATGTGTCAGTCATTTTTTACGTGTTTTTTCATATAAATGTTTATAACTCTAAAGCAAATTGAGATATTTTCACCAAAACTGACACACATATGTATGGGCTCACTCTGAGGACACGTAAAAAAAATTGTGGGACTGAGCCTCTTGGTGGCGCTATAATAGAACAAAACATGAAATTCCCATTGACTTCAATACAGTTTTGTGAGATAAAATGCTATTTTCATTCAAAACCTACTTTTTCGAACTCCTCCCACACCGTTTGTCCGATTTTCACCAAAATCGAATCGTATCATCCCCAGACTGTGCCGACTAAAAGTTATGGATTTCGTGTCAATTGACGAAACCGTTTTCGTATAGCGCAGCAGCAAATTTGAGGCATGATGCTAATAGCACTATTCAGGCTTTATCTCTGCAATGCCTTGACATATTGACACCAAACTTTGTATGTGTCATTGTCTCCTCACTCTGACCACATCACATCAGTTTTGTAACTGCGCCACCTATTTGTCGAAAGTGATAATCCATTAAATCATATTTTTAATTACTGTTTCTATGATTTTTCAGCCATTTCGTCTAAAATCCTCTTTAAATGTCTTTAATTGCTCATTGTTGCAGTTGGTCTGACACTTTCAGAC
Source organism: Rutilus rutilus (assembly GCF_951802725.1). Classification (NCBI taxonomy): domain Eukaryota; kingdom Metazoa; phylum Chordata; class Actinopteri; order Cypriniformes; family Leuciscidae; genus Rutilus; species Rutilus rutilus. The sequence continues at coordinate 21,902,859 of NC_140216.1, forward strand.
ATGTCGGCATGTCTTGTCGTCTTATTCTGCTTGGCCCCGGTAATTGCTGCTTGCAGCTATATTTATTATTATTATTCTTCTTCTTCTTCCGCTCTGGGAGTCTATGGCAGCCCATAGAACCGATTGCGGGAAAGTTGTTTTGGTTTGACATTCTGATAGAGGACAGTCCCAACATTAAGTACACCAATTTTGGTGTGTCTAAGTCATTCCCTCTAGCGCCACCACCTGTCCAAAGTTTCACTTTTACTTTGCTAATAACTTTTGAACCGTAAGGCCAATCAGCGAAATCCTTTTTTCCTCTGATTCCTGAGCTCATGACGATTCGATTGCACCCTATATCGTCATTTTCCGTCATAAAAACATGGCCGCCATTTTGAATTTTCCTAAAAAGGTACTTTTTCGAACTCGTCCTAGACGGTTTGTCCGATTTGCACGAAAATTGAATCGGATCATCTTCAGGCAGTGGTGACAAAAAGTTATTAAAATCTTGTTGATTCGTCAAACCGTTTTCGATAAACGCTCGAACAAATTTTACGTAGCGCTTGCAAAAACAGTCGTAAGGCTGTATCTCCGCAACGGTTTATCGTATTCAGACCAAACTTGGTACATGTACTCACAAGCATGACCTGAGGCTACATGCTGCGTTTCGGCACAGCGCCACCTACAGGTCCGGAGATATGAAAAATGGCAATTTTTGCTTATAACTTCTGAACAGTTTGTCCAAAAATCATAAAATTGGTCTTGATAGATTCAGGGCGTCATGCCGAGTCGACTGATATCCAATTTTGCCATATCGGCCAATTTGACTGTCGGCCATTTTGAATTTTGTGCTAAAATGCTGTATTTTAACAACGCATGAACGGATTGTTACGAAACTTGGTATGGGTCATCAGCACGATGTCCTGAAGGAGTGTGAGAAGTTTCGAAACAGCGCCACCTAGTGGTGAATTTTTTTTTTCAAATGCTTATAACTTTGGGTGTGATCGACTTATTTTCACGAAACTCATCTCATTGGACTCCTGAATCGTTGCCGAGTCCAACGATACCAAACATGTTAGGTTTCGCCTAACGGTTTGTGTAGCATTGTGATTTAGCGCTTAAAAAACATTAGGCTATATCTTCGAAACCGTTTGTCCGATTGAGACGAAACCACCGTCAGAAGTTTGGAAACATAGGTCGATAGCTATACGCCAATGCCCAAATGCGAAAATATTGATGTTTAGGGGTAGTAATATTCAATCAAAGTCATGTCAGTCATTTTTTACGTGTTTTTTCATATAAATGTCTATAACTCCGAAGCAAATTGAGATTTTTGCACCAAAATCGACACATATATGTATGGGCTCACTCTGATGACACATAAAAAAAATGGTGGGACTGAGCCTCTTGGTGGCGCTATAATAGAACAAAACATGAAATTCCCATTGATTTCAATAGAGTTTTGTGAAATAAAATGCTATACTAAACAAATGCATTGGTGTAATATTACGAAACTCAGAATGTGCCTTCAGCACCATCCCCTGAAGGTACTCAAAATATTTCGAAACAGCGCCACCTAGTGGTCAAAAGTTATAACAAAATTTCCAAAAAGGCTAATAACTTTTGAATAAATCTGTCTATTGAAATGCCACTGGTCTTAATAGATTCCTTGGGTCAAGCCGAGAACATAGATACCAAGTTTTTCTTATTTGGCCGAACTTCCTGTCCGCCATCTTGATGTTCAGTCAAAACCTACTTTTTCGAACTCCTCCTAGACCGTTTGTCCGATTTTCACCAAAATCGAATCGTATCATCTCCAGACCGTGCCGACTAAAAGTTATTGATTTCGTGTCGATTGACGAAACCGTTGTCGTATACCGCAGCAGCAAAGTTGTGGCATGATGCCAAAGGCACTATTCAGGCTTTATCTCTGCAATGCCTTGACATATTGACACCAAACTTTGTATGTGTCATTGTCACTTCACTCTGACCGCATCACATCAGGTTTGTAACTGCGCCACCTATTGGTTGAAAGTGATAATCCATTAAATCATATTTTTATTTACTGTTTCTATGATTTTTCAGGCATTTGGCCTAAAATACTCTTTAATGTCTTTAATTGCTCATTGTTGCAGTTGGTCTGACACTTTCAGCCATGTTGGCATGTCTTGTCATCTGATTGTGCTTGGCCCCGGTAATGGCTGCTTGCAGCTATATTTATTATTATTATTCTTCTTCCGCCATGGGAGTCTATGGCAGCCCATAGAACCGATTGCGGGAAAGTTATGAAATTTGGCACAATGATAGAGGACAGTCCAAAAAGTCACCATACCAAATTTGGTGTCTTAAAACCAATCCCTCTAGCGCCACCACCTGTCCAAAATTTCACTTTTATTTTGCTAATAACTTTTGAACCGTTTGGCCAATCAACAAAATTATTTTTTCCTCTGATTCCCGAGCTCATGCCGATTCGATTGCACCCTATGACGTCATTTTCCGGCTTATAAATATGGCCGACATTTTTAATGGGCTGAAAAAGCTACTTTTTCGAACTCGTCCTAGACGGTTTGTCCGATTTGCACGAAAATTGAACCAGATCATCTTCAGGCAGTGCTGACAAAAAGTTATGGAATTCAAATTGATTCGTCAAACCGTTTTCGAATAACGCTCGAACACATTTTACGTAGCGCTTGCGAAAACAGTCATAGGGCTGTATCTCCGCAACGCTTTATCGGATTCAGACCAAAATTGGTACATGTCATCACAAGCATGACCTGAGGCTACATGCTGCGTTTCGGCGCAGCGCCACCTACTGGTCCGGAGATATGAAAAATGGCTATTTTTGCTTATAACTTCTGAACATTTTGTCCAAAAATCATAAAATTGGTCTCGTTAGATTCAGGGCAACATGCCGAGTCGACTGATATCAAATTTTACCATATCGGCCATTTTGACTTTCGGCCATTTTGAATTTTGTGCTAAAATGCTGTATTTTAAGAACGCATGAACGGATTGTTACGAAACTCGGTATGGGTCATCAGCACGATGTTCTGAAGGAGCGTGAGAAGTTTTGAAACAGCGCCACCTAGTGGTGAATTTTATTTTTCAAATGCTTATAACTTTGGGTGTGGTCGACTTATTTTCACCAAACTCATCTCATTAGACTCCTGAATCCTTGCCGAGTCCAACGATACCAAATATGCTAGGTTTCGCCTTACGGTTTGTGTAGCGTTGTGATTTAGCCCTTAAAAAACATTAGGCGATATCTTCGAAACCGTTTGTCCGATCGAGACGAAACCACCGTCAGAAGTTTGGAATCATAGCTTGTTAACTAAACGTTAATGCCCAAATGCGAAAATATTGATGTCTAGAGGTAGTAAATTCCAATTAAAGTCATGTGTCAGTCATTTTTTACGTGTTTTTTCATATAAATGTCTATAACTCCGAAGATAATTGAGATATTTTCACCAAAATCGACACACATATGTATGGGCTCACTCTGAGGACACATACAAAAAATGGTGGGACTGAGCCTCTTGGTGACGCTATAATAGAACAAAACATGAAATTCCCATTGACTTCCATACAATTTTGTGAAATAAAATGCTATACTAAACAAATGCATTGGTTTAATATTACGAAACTCAGATTGTGTCATCAGCACCATCCCCTGAAGGTACCCAAAATATTTCGAGACAGCGCCACCTAGTGGTCAAAAGTTCTAACAATTTCCAAAAAGGCTAATAACTTTTGAATAAATCTGGCTATTGAAATGCTTAATAGATTCCTTGGGTCAAGCCGAGAACATAGATACCAAGTTTTCCTTATTTGGCCAAACTTCCTGTCCGCCATCTTGATTTTCAGTCAAAACCTACTTTTTCAAACTCCTCCTAGACCGTTTGTCCGATTTTCACCAAAATCTAATCGTATCATCTCCAGACCGTGCCGACTAAAAGTTATGGATTTCTTGTCGATAGACGAAACCATTTTCGTATAGCGCAGCAGCAAAGTTGAGGCATGATGCCAATAGCACTATTCAGGCTTTATCTCTGCAATGCCTTGACATATTGACAACAAACTTTGTATGTGACATTGTCACTTCACTCTGACCACATCAGTTTTGTAACTGCGCCACCTACTTGTCGAAAGTGATAATCAATTAAATTATATTTTTAATTACTGTTTCTATGATTTTTCAGCCATTTCGTCTAAAATCCTCTTTAAATGTCTGTAATTGCTCATTGTTGCAGTTGATCTGACACCTTCAGCCATGTCTTGTCGTCTTATTCTGCTTGGCCCCGGTAATGGCTGCTTGCAGCTATATTTATTATTATTATTCTTCATTGTTCCGACTGGGAGTCTATGGCAGCCCATAGAACCGATTGCGGGAAAGTTGTAATGGTTTGACATTCTGATAGAGGACAGTCCCAACATTAAATACACCAATTTTGGTGTGTCTAAGTCATTCCCTCTAGCGCCACCAACTGTCCAAAGTTTCACTCATGTTTCTGCTAATAACTTTTGAACCACAAGGGCTAGAAACAAAATTCTTTTTTCCTCTGATTCGTGAGCTCATGGCGATTCGATTGCACCATATGACGTCATTTTCCGTCATTATAATTTTTCCGCCATTTTGAATTTTCCGAAAAAGCTACTTTTTCGAACTCCTCCTAGGCCGTTGCTCCAATTTCCACGAAAATTGAATCAGATCATCTTCAGACCATGCCGACAAAAAGTTATGCAATTCGTGTTGATTCGTCAAACCGTTCTCGAATACCGCGCAAACAAATTTTATGTAGCGCTTGCGAAAACAGACACAAGCCTGTATCTCCGCAACGCTTTATCGTATTCACACCAAACTAAGCACATATCATCACAAGCATGACCTGAGCCTACATGCTGCGTTTCGGCGCAGTGCCACCTACTGGTCCGGAGATATGAAAAATGGCTGTTTTTGCTTATAACTTCTGAATGGTTTGTCCAAAAATCATAAAAGTGGTCTTGTTAGATTCAGGGCATCATGCTGAGTCGACTGATATCCAATTTTCCCAGATCAGCCATTTTGGCTGTCGGCCATTTTGAATTATGTGCTAAAATGCTGTATTTTAGGAATGCATGAACCTATCGTTACGAAACTCGGTATGGGTCATCAGCACGATGTCCTGAAGGAGCCTGAGAAGTTTCGAAACAGTGCCATCTAGTGGTGAATTTTTTTCCCCAAATGCTTCCAAATGCTTATAACTTTGTGTGTGGTCGACTTATTTTCACAGGACTCATCTCTTTAGACTCCTGAATCATTGCCGAGTCTAACGATACCAAACATGTTAGGTTTCGCCTTATGGTTTGTGTAGCGTTGTGATTTAGCGCTTAAAAAACATTTGGCTATATCTTTGAAACCGCTTGTCCGATCGAGACGAAACCACCGTCAGAAGTTTGGAAACATAGGTCGATAGCTATACGCCAATGCCCAAATGCGAAAATATTGATGTTTAGGGGTAGTAAAATCCAATCAAAGTCATGTGTCAGTCATTTTTTACATGTTTTTTCATATAAATGTCTATAACTCCGAAGCGAATTGAGATATTTTCACCAAAATCGACACAAATATGCATGGGCTCACTCTGAGGACACATAAAAAAAATGGTGGGACTGAGCCTCTTGGTGGCGCTATAACAGAACAAAACATGAAATTCCCATTGACTTCAATACAGTTTTGTGAAATAAAATGCTATAGTAAACAAATGCATTGGTGTAATATTACGAAACTCAGAATGTGCAATCAGCTCCATCCCCTAAAGGTACCCAAAATATTTCGAGACAGCGCCACCTAGTGGTCAAAAGTTATAACAAAATTTCCAAAAAGGCTAATAACTTTTGAATAAATCTGGCTATTGAAATGCCACTGGTCTTAATAGATTCCCTGGGTCAAGCCGAGAACATAGATACCAAGTTTTCCTTATTTGGCCAAACTTCCTGTCCGCCATCTTGATTTTCAGTCAAAACCTACTTTTTCGAACTCCTCCTAGACTGTTTGTCCGATTTTCACCAAAATCGAATCGTATCATCTCCAGACTGTGCCGACTAAAAGTTATGGATTTCGTGTCGACAGACGAAACCGTTTTCGTATAGCGCAGCAGCAAAGTTGAGGCATGATGCCAAAAGCACTATTCAGGCTTTATCTCTGCAATCCCTTGAAATATTGGCACCAAACTTTGTATGTGTCATTGTCACTTCACTCTGACCACATCACATCAGTTTTGTAATTGCTCCACCTATTGGTCGAAAGTGATAATCCATTAAATCATATTCTGAATTACTTTTTATATGATTTTTCAGCCATTTCGCCAAAAATCCTCTCTAAATGTCTTTAATTGCTCATTGTTGCAGTTGGTCTGACACCTTCAGCCATGTTGGCATATCCTGTCATCTGCTTGCGCTTGGCCCCGATAATTGCTGCTTGCAGCTATATTTAGGGGCCAAGCACCGAAGGTGCGGAGGCACCTATTGTTTTTGTTCCGGTTCTTATTATTATTATTATTATTATTATTATTCTTCTTCTTCTTCTTCCGCCATGGGAGTCTATGGCAGCCCATAGAACCGCTTGCGGGAAAGTTATGAAATTTGGCACAATGATAGAGGACAGTCCAAAAAGTCACCATACCAAATTTGGTGTCTTAAAACCAATCCCTCTAGCGCCACCACCTGTCCAAAGTTTCACTTTTATTTTGCTAATAACTTTTGAAGCGTAAGGCCAATCAACAAAATTCTTTTTTCCTCTGATTCCTGAGCTCATGCTGATTCGATTGCACCCTATGACGTCATTTTCCGGCTTATAAATATGGCCGCCATTTTGAATGTGCTGAAAAAGCTACTTTTTCGAACTCGTCCTAGACGGTTTGTCCGATTTGCACGAAAATTGAACCAGATCATCTTCAGGCAGTGCTGACAAAAAGTTATGGAATTCAAATTGATTCGTCAAACCGTTTTCGATAAATGCTCGAACAAATTTTACGTAGCACCTGCAAAAACAGTCGTAAGGCTGTATCTCTGCAACGGTTTATCGTATTCAGACCAAACTTGGTACATGTCATCACAAGCATGACCTGAGGCTACATACTGCGTTTCGGCGCAGCGCCACCTACTGGTCCGGAGATATGAAAAATGGCTATTTTTGCTTATAACTTCTGAACAATTTGTCCAAAAATCATAAAATTGGTCTCGTTAGATTCAGGGCAACATGCCGAGTCGACTGATATCAAATTTTACCATATCGGCCATTTTGACTGTCGGCCATTTTGAATTTTGTGATAAAATGCTGTATTTTAAGAACGCATGAACGGATTGTTACGAAACTTGGTATGGGTCATCAGCACGATGTTCTGAAGGAGCGTGAGAAGTTTCGAAACAGCGCCACCTAGTGGTCAAAAGTTATAACGACATTTCCAAAAAGGCTAATAACTTTTGAATAAATCTGGCTACTGAAATGCCACTGGTCTTATTAGATTCCTTGGGTCAAGCCGAGAACATAGATACCAAGTTTACCTTATTTGGCCAAACTTCCTGTCCGCCATCTTGATTTTCATTCAAAACCTACTTTTTCAAACTCCTCCTAGACCGTTTGTCCGATTTTCACCAAAATCGAATCGTATCATCTCCAGACCGTGCCGACTAAAAGTTATGGATTTCGTGTGGATAGACCAAACCGTTTTCGTATAGCGCAGCAGCAAAGTTGAGGCATGATGCTAATAGCACTATTCAGGCTTTATCTCTGCAATCCCTTGAAATATTGACACCAAACTTTGTATGTGTCATTGTCACTTCACTCTGACCACATCACATCAGTTTTGTAACTGCGCCACCTATTGGTCGAAAGTGATAATGCATTAAATCATATTTTTATTGACTGTTTCTATGATTTTTCAGCCATTTCGTCTAAAATCCTCTTTAAATGTCTTTAATTGCTCATTGTTGCAGTTGGTCTGACACCTTCAGCCATGTTGGCATATCCTGTCATCTACTTGCGCTTGGCCCCGGTAATGGCTGCTTGCAGCTATATTTATTATTATTATTCTTCTTCCGCCATGGGAGTCTATGGCAGCCCATAGAACCGATTGCGGGAAAGTTATGAAATTTGGCACAATGATAGAGGACAGTCCGAAAAGTCACCATACCAAATTTGGTGTCTTAAAACCAATCCCTCTAGCGCCACCACCTGTCCAAAATTTCACTTTTATTTTGCTAATAACTTTTGAACCGTTTGGCCAATCAACAAAATTCTTTTTTCCTCTGATTCCCGAGCTCATGCCGATTCGATTGCACCCTATGACGTCATTTTCCGGCTTATAAATATGGCCGCCATTTTGAATGGGCTGAAAAAGCTACTTTTTCGAACTCGTCCTAGACGGTTTGTCCGATTTGCACGAAAATTGAACCAGATCATCTTCAGGCAGTGCTGACAAAAAGTTATGGAATTCAAATTGATTCGTCAAACCGTTTTCGAATAACGCTCGAACACATTTTACGTAGCGCTTGCGAAAACAGTCGTAGGGCTGTATCTCCGCAACGCTTTATCGGATTCAGACCAAAATTGGTACATGTCATCACAAGCATGACCTGAGGCTACATGCTGCGTTTCGGCGCAGCGCCACCTAGTGGTCCGGAGATATGAAAAATGGCTATTTTTGCTTATAACTTCTGAACATTTTGTCCAAAAATCATAAAATTGGTCTCGTTAGATTCAGGGCAACATGCCGAGTCGACTGATATAAAATTTTACCATATCGGCCATTTTGACTTTCGGCCATTTTGAATTTTGTGCTAAAATGCTGTATTTTAAGAACGCATGAATGGATTGTTACGAAACTCGGTATGGGTCATCAGCACGATGTTCTGAAGGAGCGTGAGAAGTTTCGAAACAGCGCCACCTAGTGGTGAATTTTATTTTTCAAATGCTTATAACTTTGGGTGTGGTCGACTTATTTTCACCAAACTCATCTCATTAGACTCCTGAATCCTTGCCGAGTCCAACGATACCAAATATGCTAGGTTTCGCCTTACGGTTTGTGTAGCGTTGTGATTTAGCACTTAAAAAACATTAGGCGATATCTTCGAAACCGTTTGTCCGATCGAGACGAAACCACCGTCAGAAGTTTGGAATCATAGCTTGTTAACTAAACGGTAAAGCCCAAATGCGAAAATATTGATGTCTAGAGGTAGTAAATTCCAATTAAAGTCATGTGTCAGTCATTTTTTACGTGTTTTTTCATATAAATGTCTATAACTCCGAAGATAATTGAGATATTTTCACCAAAATCGACACACATATGTATGGGCTCACTCTGAGGACACATACAAAAAATGGTGGGACTGAGCCTCTTGGTGGCGCTATAATAGAACAAAACATGAAATTCCCATTGACTTCCATACAATTTTGTGAAATAAAATGCTATACTAAACAAATGCATTGGTTTAATATTACGAAACTCAGATTGTGTCATCAGCACCATCCCCTGAAGGTACCCAAAATATTTCGAGACAGCGCCACCTAGTGGTCAAAAGTTCTAACAATTTCCAAAAAGGCTAATAACTTTTGAATAAATCTGGCTATTGAAATGCTTAATAGATTCCTTGGGTCAAGCCGAGAACATAGATACCAAGTTTTCCTTATTTGGCCAAACTTCCTGTCCGCCATCTTGATTTTCAGTCAAAACCTACTTTTTCAAACTCCTCCTAGACCGTTTGTCCGATTTTCACCAAAATCTAATCGTATCATCTCCAGACCGTGCCGACTAAAAGTTATGGATTTCTTGTCGATAGACGAAACCATTTTCGTATAGCGCAGCAGCAAAGTTGAGGCATGATGCCAATAGCACTATTCAGGCTTTATCTCTGCAATGCCTTGACATATTGACAACAAACTTTGTATGTGACAGTGTCACTTCACTCTGACCACATCAGTTTTGTAACTGCGCCACCTACTTGTCGAAAGTGATAATCAATTAAATTATATTTTTAATTACTGTTTCTATGATTTTTCAGCCATTTCGTCTAAAATCCTCTTTAAATGTCTGTAATTGCTCATTGTTGCAGTTGATCTGACACCTTCAGCCATGTCTTGTCGTCTTATTCTGCTTGGCCCCGGTAATGGCTGCTTGCAGCTATATTTAGGGGCCAAGCACCGAAGGTGCGTAGGCACCTATTGTATCTGTTCCCGTTCCTATTATTATTATTATTCTTCCGTTTCTTCCGACTGGGAGTCTATGGCAGCCCATAGAACCGATTGCGGGAAAGTTGTAATGGTTTGACATTCTGATAGAGGACAGTCCCAACATTAAATACACCAATTTTGGTGTGTCTAAGTCATTCCCTCTAGCGCCACCACCTGTCCAAAGTTTCACTTTTATTTTGCTAATAACTTTTGAACCGTAAGTCCAATCAACAAAATTATTTTTTTCTCTTATTCCTGAGCTCATGCCAATTCGATTGCACCCTATGACGTCATTTTCGTCATAACAATATGGCCGCCATTTTGAATTGTCCGTAAAAGCTACTTTTTCGAACTCGTCCTAGATGGTTTGTCCGATTTGCACGAAAATTGAACCAGATCATCTACAGGCAGTGCTGACCAAAAGTTATGGAATTCAAATTGATTCGTTAAACCGTTTTCGAAAAACGCTCGAACTAATTTTACGTAGCGCCTGCAAAAACAGTCGTAGGGCTCTATCTCCGCAACGGTTTATTGTATTCAGACCAAACTTGGTACATGTCATCACAGGCATGACCTGAGGCTACATGCTGTGTTTCGGCGCAGCGCCACCTACTGGTCCAGAGATATGGAAAATGGCTATTTTTGCTTATAGCTTTTGAACAGTTTGTCCAAAAATCATAAAATTGGTCTCGTTAGATTCAGGGCAACATGCCGATTCGACTGATATCCAATTTGACCATATCGGCCATTTTGACTGTCAGCCATTTTGAATTTTGTGCTAAAATGCTGTATTTTATGAACGCATGAACGAATTGTTACGAAACTTGGTATTGGTCATCATCATGATGTCCTGAAGGAACCTGAGAAGTTTCGAAACAGCGCCACCTAGTGGTGAATTTTTTTCCCCAAATGCTTATAACTTTGGGTGTGGTCGACTTATTTTCACGAGACTCATCTCATTAGAGTCCTGAATCGTTGCCGAGTCCAACGATACCAAACATGTTAGGTTTCGCCTTATGGTTTGTGTAGCGTTGTGATTTAGCGCTTAAAAAACATTTGGCTATATCTTTGAAACCGCTTGTCCGATCGAGACGAAACCACCTTCAGAAGTTTGGAAACATAGGTCGATAGCTATACGCCAATGCCCAAATGCGAAAATATTGATGTTTAGGGGTAGTAAAATCCAATCAAAGTCATGTGTCAGTCAATTTTTACGTGTTTTTTCATATAAATGTCTATAACTCCGAAGCGAATTGAGATATTTTCACCAAAATTGACACAAATATGCATGGGCTCACTCTGAGGACACATTAAAAAAATGGTGTGACTGAGCCTCTTGGTGGCGCTATAACAGAACAAAACATGAAATTCCCATTGACTTCAATACAGTTTTGTGAAATAAAATGCTATACTAAACAAATGCATTGGTGTAATATTACGAAACTCAGAATGTGCCATCAGCTCCATCCCCTAAAGGTACCCAAAATATTTCGAGACAGCGCCACCTAGTGGTCAAAAGTTATAACAAAATTTCCAAAAAGGCTAATAACTTTTGAATAAATCTGGCTATTGAAATGCCACTGGTCTTAATAGATTCCCTGGGTCAAGCCGAGAACATAGATACCAAGTTTTCCTTATTTGGCCAAACTTCCTGTCCGCCATCTTGATTTTCATTCAAAACTTACTTTTTCGAACTCCTCCTAGACTGTTTGTCCGATTTTCACCAAAATCGAATCGTATCATCTCCAGACTGTGCCGACTAAAAGTTATGGATTTCGTGTCGATAGACGAAACCGTTTTCGTATAGCGCAGCAGCAAAGTTGAGGCATGATGCCAAAAGCACTATTCAGGCTTTATCTCTGCAATCCCTTGAAATATTGACACCAAACTTTGTATGTGTCATTGTCACTTCACTCTGACCACATCACATCAGTTTTGTAATTGCTCCACCTATTGGTCGAAAGTGATAATCCATTAAATCATATTCTGAATTACTTTTTATATGATTTTTCAGCCATTTCGCCAAAAATCCTCTCTAAATGTCTTTAATTGCTCATTGTTGCAGTTGGTCTGACACCTTCAGCCATGTTGGCATATCCTGTCATCTGCTTGCGCTTGGCCCCGATAATTGCTGCTTGCAGCTATATTTAGGGGCCAAGCACCGAAGGTGCGGAGGCACCTATTGTTTTTGTTCGCGTTCTTATTATTAGGGGCCAAGCACCGAAGGTGCGGAGGCACCTATTGTGTTTGTTCCGGTTCTTATTATTATTATTCTTCTTCCGACTGGGCGTCTATGGCAGCCCATAGAACCGATTGCGGGAAAGTTGTTTTGGTTTGACATTCTGATAGAGGACAGTCCCAACATTAAATACACCAATTTTTGTGTTTCTAAGTCATTCCCTCTAGCGCCACCACCTGTCCAAAGTTTCACTTTTATTTTGCTAATAACTTTTGAACCGTAAGGCCAATCAACAAAATTCTTTTTTCCTCTTATTTCTGAGCTCATGCCGATTCGATTGCACCCTATGACGTCATTTTCCGTCATATAAATATGGCCGCCATTTTAAATTTTCTGAAAAAGCTACTTTTTCGAACTCGTCCTAGACGGTTTGTCCGATTTGCACGAAAATTGAACCAGATCATCTTCAGGCAGTGTTGACCAAAAGTTATGGAATTCAAATTGATTCGTCAAACCGTTTTCGATAAACGCACGAATACATTTTACGTAGCGCTAGCAAAAACAGTCGTAAGGCTGTATCTCCGCAAAGGTTTATCGTATTCAGACCAAACTTGGTACATGTACTCACAAGCATGACCTGAGGCTACATGCTGCGTTTCGGCGCAGCGCCACCTACTGGTCCGGAGATATGAAAAATGGCTATTTTTGCTTATAACTTCTGAACAGTTTGTCCAAAAATCATAAAATTGGTCTCGTTAGATTCAGGGCAACATGCCGAGTCGACTGATGTCCAATTTGACCATATCGGTCATTTTGGCTGTCGGCCATTTTGAATTTTGTGCTAAAATTCTGTATTTTATGACCGCATGAACGGATTGTTACGAAACGTGGTATGGGTCATCAGCACAATGCCCTGAATGAGCCTGAGAAGTTTCGAAACAGCGCCACCTAGTGGTGAATTTTTTTTTTCAAATGCTTATAACTTTGGGTGTGGTCAACTTATTTTCACGAAACTCATCTTTTTAGACTCCTGAATCGTTGCCGAGTCCTACGATACCAAACATGCTAGGTTTCGCCTTACGGTTTGTGTAGCGTTGTGATTTAGCGCTTAAAAAACATTTGGCTATATCTTTGAAACCGCTAGTCCGATCGAGACGAAACCACCGTCAGAAGTTTGGAAACATAGGTCGATAGCTATACGCCAATGCCCAAATGCGAAAATATTGATGTTTAGGGGTACTAATTTCCAATCAAAGTCATGTGTCAGTCATTTTTTTCGTGTTTTTTCATATAAATGTCTATAACTCCGAAGTGAATTGAGATATTTTCACCAAAATTGACACACATATGTATGGGCTCACTCTGAGGACACGTAAAAAAAATTGTGGGACTGAGCCTCTTGGTGGCGCTATAATTGAACAAAATATGAAATTCCCATTGACTTCAATACAGTTTTGTGAAATAAAATGCTATACTAAACAAATGCATTGGTGTAATATTACGAAACTCAGATTGTGTCATCAGCACCATCCCCTGAAGGCAACCAAAATATTTCAAGACAGCGCCACCTAGTGGTCAAAAGTTATAACAAAATTTCCAAAAAGGCTAATAACTTTTGAATAAATCTGGCTATTGAAATGCCACAGGTCTTAATAGATTCCTTGGGTCAAGCCGAGAACATAGATACCAAGTTTTCCTTATTTGGCCAAACTTCCTGTCCGCCATCTTGATTTTCAGTCAAAACCTACTTTTTCGAACTCCTCCTAGACCGTTTGTCCGATTTTCACCAAAATCGAATCGTATCATCTCCAGACCGTGCCGACTAAAAGTTATGGATTTCGTGTCGATAGACGAAACCGTTTTCGTATAGCGCAGCAGCAAAGTTGAGGCATGATGCTAATAGCAATAATTAAGGCTTTATCTCTGCAATGCCTTGATATATTGACACCAATCTTTGTATGTGTCATTGTCACTTCACTCTGACCACATCACATCAGTTTTGTAACTGCGCCACCTATTGGTCGAAAGTGATAATCCATCAAATCATATTTTTAATTATTGTTTCTATGATTTTTCAGGCATTTTGCCTAAAATCCTCTTTAAATGTCTTTAATTGCTCATTGTTGCAGTTGGTCTGACACTTTCAGACATGTTGGCATGTCTTGTCGTCTTATTCTGCTTGGCCCCGGTAATGGCTGCTTGCAGCTATATTTATTATTATTATTATTCTTCTTCCGCCATGGGAGTCTATGGCAGCCCATAGAACCGATTGCGGGAAAGTTATGAAATTTGGCACAATGATAGAGGACAGTCCGAAAAGTCACCATACCAAATTTGGTGTCTTAAAACCAATCCCTCTAGCGCCACCACCTGTCCAAAATTTCACTTTTATTTTGCTAATAACTTTTGAACCGTTTGGCCAATCAACAAAATTCTTTTTTCCTCTGATTCCCGAGCTCATGCCGATTCGATTGCACCCTATGACGTCATTTTCCGGCTTATAAATATGGCCGCCATTTTGAATGGGCTGAAAAAGCTACTTTTTCGAACTCGTCCTAGACGGTTTGTCCGATTTGCACGAAAATTGAACCAGATCATCTTCAGGCAGTGCTGACAAAAAGTTATGGAATTCAAATTGATTCGTCAAACCGTTTTCGAATAACGCTCGAACACATTTTACGTAGCGCTTGCGAAAACAGTCGTAGGGCTGTATCTCCGCAACGCTTTATCGGATTCAGACCAAAATTGGTACATGTCATCACAAGCATGACCTGAGGCTACATGCTGCGTTTCGGCGCAGCGCCACCTAGTGGTCCGGAGATAAGAAAAATGGCTATTTTTGCTTATAACTTCTGAACATTTTGTCCAAAAATCATAAAATTGGTCTCGTTAGATTCAGGGCAACATGCCGAGTCGACTGATATAAAATTTTACCATATCGGCCATTTTGACTTTCGGCCATTTTGAATTTTGTGCTAAAATGCTGTATTTTAAGAACGCATGAACGGATTGTTACGAAACTCGGTATGGGTCATCAGCACGATGTTCTGAAGGAGCGTGAGAAGTTTCGAAACAGCGCCACCTAGTGGTGAATTTTATTATTCAAATGCTTATAACTTTGGGTGTGGTCGACTTATTTTCACCAAACTCATCTCATTAGACTCCTGAATCCTTGCCGAGTCCAACGATACCAAATATGCTAGGTTTCGCCTTACGGTTTGTGTAGCGTTGTGATTTAGCACTTAAAAAACATTAGGCGATATCTTCGAAACCGTTTGTCCGATCGAGACGAAACCACCGTCAGAAGTTTGGAATCATAGCTTGTTAACTAAACGTTAAAGCCCAAATGCGAAAATATTGATGTCTAGAGGTAGTAAATTCCAATTAAAGTCATGTGTCAGTCATTTTTTACGTGTTTTTTCATATAAATGTCTATAACTCCGAAGATAATTGAGATATTTTCACCAAAATCGACACACATATGTATGGGCTCACTCTGAGGACACATACAAAAAATGGTGGGACTGAGCCTCTTGGTGGCGCTATAATAGAACAAAACATGAAATTCCCATTGACTTCCATACAATTTTGTGAAATAAAATGCTATACTAAACAAATGCATTGGTTTAATATTACGAAACTCAGATTGTGTCATCAGCACCATCCCCTGAAGGTACCCAAAATATTTCGAGACAGCGCCACCTAGTGGTCAAAAGTTCTAACAATTTCCAAAAAGGCTAATAACTTTTGAATAAATCTGGCTATTGAAATGCTTAATAGATTCCTTGGGTCAAGCCGAGAACATAGATACCAAGTTTTCCTTATTTGGCCAAACTTCCTGTCCGCCATCTTGATTTTCAGTCAAAACCTACTTTTTCAAACTCCTCCTAGACCGTTTGTCCGATTTTCACCAAAATCTAATCGTATCATCTCCAGACCGTGCCGACTAAAAGTTATGGATTTCTTGTCGATAGACGAAACCATTTTCGTATAGCGCAGCAGCAAAGTTGAGGCATGATGCCAATAGCACTATTCAGGCTTTATCTCTGCAATGCCTTGACATATTGACAACAAACTTTGTATGTGACATTGTCACTTCACTCTGACCACATCAGTTTTGTAACTGCGCCACCTACTTGTCGAAAGTGATAATCAATTAAATTATATTTTTAATTACTGTTTCTATGATTTTTCAGCCATTTCGTCTAAAATCCTCTTTAAATGTCTGTAATTGCTCATTGTTGCAGTTGATCTGACACCTTCAGCCATGTCTTGTCGTCTTATTCTGCTTGGCCCCGGTAATGGCTGCTTGCAGCTATATTTAGGGGCCAAGCACCGAAGGTGCGGAGGCACCTATTGTATCCGTTCGCGTTCTTATTATTATTATTCTTCTTCTTCTTCTTCTTCTTCCGCTCTTGGAGTCTATGGCAGCCCATAGAACCGATTGCGGGAAAGTTGTTTTGGTTTGACATTCTGATAGAGCACAGTCCCAACATTAAATACACCAATTTTGGTGTTTCTAAGTCATTCCCTCTAGCGCCACCACCTGTCCAAAGTTTCACTTTTATTTTGCTAATAACTTTTGAACTGTAAGGCCAATCAACAAAATTATTTTTTCCTCTGATTCCTGAGCTCATGCCGATTCGATTGCATCCTATGACTTCATTTTCTGTAATAAAAATATGGCCGCCATTTTGATTCATTCGAAAAACCTACTTTTTCGAACTCGTCCTAGACGGTTTGTCCGATTTGCACGAAAATTGAACCAGATCATCTTCAGGCAGTGCTGACCAAAAGTTATGGAATTCAAATTGATTCGTCAAACCGTTTTCAATAAACGCACGAACAAATTTTACGTAGCGCCTGCAAAAACAGTCGTAAGGCTGTATCTCTGCAACGGTTTATCGTATTCAGACCAAACTTGGTACATGTCATCACAAGCATGACCTGAGGCTACATGCTGCGTTTCGGCGCAGCGCCACCTACTGGTCCGGAGATATGAAAAATGGCTATTTTTGCTTATAACTTCTGAACAGTTTGTCCAAAAATCATAAAATTGGTCTCGTTAGATTCAGGGCGACATGCCGAGTCGACTGATATCCAATTTTACCATATCGGCCATTTTGACTGTCGGCCATTTTGAATTATGTGCTAAAATGCTGTATTTTATGAACGCATGAACGGATTGTTACGAAACTTGGCATGGGTCATCAGCACGATGTCCTGAAGGAGTGTGAGAAGTTTCGAAACAGCGCCACCTAGTGGGGAATTTTTTTTTTCAAATGCGTATAACTTTGGGTGCGGTCGACTTATTTTCACGAGACTCATCTAATTAGACTCCTGAAACCTTGCCGAGTCCTACGATACCAAACATGCTAGGTTTCGCCTTACGGTTTGTGTAGCGTTGTGATTTAGCGCTTAAAAAACATTAGGCTATATCTTCGAAACCGCTTGTCCGATCGAGACGAAACCACCGTCAGAAGTTTGGAAACATAGGTCGATAGCTATACACCAATGCCCAAATGCGAAAATATTGATGTTTAGGGGTAGTAAAATTCAAACAAAGTCATGTGTCAGTCATTTTTTACGTGTTTTTTCATATAAATGTTTATAACTCTAAAGCAAATTGAGATATTTTCACCAAAACTGACACACATATGTATGGGCTCACTCTGAGGACACGTAAAAAAAATTGTGGGACTGAGCCTCTTGGTGGCGCTATAATAGAACAAAACATGAAATTCCCATTGACTTCAATACAGTTTTGTGAGATAAAATGCTATTTTCATTCAAAACCTACTTTTTCGAACTCCTCCCACACCGTTTGTCCGATTTTCACCAAAATCGAATCGTATCATCCCCAGACTGTGCCGACTAAAAGTTATGGATTTCGTGTCAATTGACGAAACCGTTTTCGTATAGCGCAGCAGCAAATTTGAGGCATGATGCTAATAGCACTATTCAGGCTTTATCTCTGCAATGCCTTGACATATTGACACCAAACTTTGTATGTGTCATTGTCTCCTCACTCTGACCACATCACATCAGTTTTGTAACTGCGCCACCTATTTGTCGAAAGTGATAATCCATTAAATCATATTTTTAATTACTGTTTCTATGATTTTTCAGCCATTTCGTCTAAAATCCTCTTTAAATGTCTTTAATTGCTCATTGTTGCAGTTGGTCTGACACTTTCAGACATGTCGGCATGTCTTGTCGTCTTATTCTGCTTGGCCCCGGTAATTGCTGCTTGCAGCTATATTTAGGGGCCAAGCACCGAAGGTGCGGAGGCACCTATTGTTTTTGTTCCGGTTCTTATTATTATTATTATTATTATTATTATTCTTCTTCTTCTTCTTCCGCCATGGGAGTCTATGGCAGCCCATAGAACCGCTTGCGGGAAAGTTATGAAATTTGGCACAATGATAGAGGACAGTCCAAAAAGTCACCATACCAAATTTGGTGTCTTAAAACCAATCCCTCTAGCGCCACCACCTGTCCAAAGTTTCACTTTTATTTTGCTAATAACTTTTGAAGCGTAAGGCCAATCAACAAAATTCTTTTTTCCTCTGATTCCTGAGCTCATGCTGATTCGATTGCACCCTATGACGTCATTTTCCGGCTTATAAATATGGCCGCCATTTTGAATGTGCTGAAAAAGCTACTTTTTCGAACTCGTCCTAGACGGTTTGTCCGATTTGCACGAAAATTGAACCAGATCATCTTCAGGCAGTGCTGACAAAAAGTTATGGAATTCAAATTGATTCGTCAAACCGTTTTCGATAAATGCTCGAACAAATTTTACGTAGCACCTGCAAAAACAGTCGTAAGGCTGTATCTCTGCAACGGTTTATCGTATTCAGACCAAACTTGGTACATGTCATCACAAGCATGACCTGAGGCTACATACTGCGTTTCGGCGCAGCGCCACCTACTGGTCCGGAGATATGAAAAATGGCTATTTTTGCTTATAACTTCTGAACAATTTGTCCAAAAATCATAAAATTGGTCTCGTTAGATTCAGGGCAACATGCCGAGTCGACTGATATCAAATTTTACCATATCGGCCATTTTGACTGTCGGCCATTTTGAATTTTGTGATAAAATGCTGTATTTTAAGAACGCATGAACGGATTGTTACGAAACTTGGTATGGGTCATCAGCACGATGTTCTGAAGGAGCGTGAGAAGTTTCGAAACAGCGCCACCTAGTGGTCAAAAGTTATAACGACATTTCCAAAAAGGCTAATAACTTTTGAATAAATCTGGCTACTGAAATGCCACTGGTCTTATTAGATTCCTTGGGTCAAGCCGAGAACATAGATACCAAGTTTACCTTATTTGGCCAAACTTCCTGTCCGCCATCTTGATTTTCATTCAAAACCTACTTTTTCAAACTCCTCCTAGACCGTTTGTCCGATTTTCACCAAAATCGAATCGTATCATCTCCAGACCGTGCCGACTAAAAGTTATGGATTTCGTGTGGATAGACCAAACCGTTTTCGTATAGCGCAGCAGCAAAGTTGAGGCATGATGCTAATAGCACTATTCAGGCTTTATCTCTGCAATCCCTTGAAATATTGACACCAAACTTTGTATGTGTCATTGTCACTTCACTCTGACCACATCACATCAGTTTTGTAACTGCGCCACCTATTGGTCGAAAGTGATAATGCATTAAATCATATTTTTATTGACTGTTTCTATGATTTTTCAGCCATTTCGTCTAAAATCCTCTTTAAATGTCTTTAATTGCTCATTGTTGCAGTTGGTCTGACACCTTCAGCCATGTTGGCATATCCTGTCATCTACTTGCGCTTGGCCCCGGTAATGGCTGCTTGCAGCTATATTTAGGGGCCAAGCACCGAAGGTGCGGAGGCACCTATTGTGTTTGTTCCGGTTCTTATTATTATTATTCTTCTTCCGACTGGGCGTCTATGGCAGCCCATAGAACCGATTGCGGGAAAGTTGTTTTGGTTTGACATTCTGATAGAGGACAGTCCCAACATTAAATACACCAATTTTTGTGTTTCTAAGTCATTCCCTCTAGCGCCACCACCTGTCCAAAGTTTCACTTTTATTTTGCTAATAACTTTTGAACCGTAAGGCCAATCAACAAAATTCTTTTTTCCTCTTATTTCTGAGCTCATGCCGATTCGATTGCACCCTATGACGTCATTTTCCGTCATATAAATATGGCCGCCATTTTAAATTTTCTGAAAAAGCTACTTTTTCGAACTCGTCCTAGACGGTTTGTCCGATTTGCACGAAAATTGAACCAGATCATCTTCAGGCAGTGTTGACCAAAAGTTATGGAATTCAAATTGATTCGTCAAACCGTTTTCGATAAACGCACGAATACATTTTACGTAGCGCTAGCAAAAACAGTCGTAAGGCTGTATCTCCGCAAAGGTTTATCGTATTCAGACCAAACTTGGTACATGTACTCACAAGCATGACCTGAGGCTACATGCTGCGTTTCGGCGCAGCGCCACCTACTGGTCCGGAGATATGAAAAATGGCTATTTTTGCTTATAACTTCTGAACAGTTTGTCCAAAAATCATAAAATTGGTCTCGTTAGATTCAGGGCAACATGCCGAGTCGACTGATGTCCAATTTGACCATATCGGTCATTTTGGCTGTCGGCCATTTTGAATTTTGTGCTAAAATTCTGTATTTTATGACCGCATGAACGGATTGTTACGAAACGTGGTATGGGTCATCAGCACAATGCCCTGAATGAGCCTGAGAAGTTTCGAAACAGCGCCACCTAGTGGTGAATTTTTTTTTTCAAATGCTTATAACTTTGGGTGTGGTCAACTTATTTTCACGAAACTCATCTTTTTAGACTCCTGAATCGTTGCCGAGTCCTACGATACCAAACATGCTAGGTTTCGCCTTACGGTTTGTGTAGCGTTGTGATTTAGCGCTTAAAAAACATTTGGCTATATCTTTGAAACCGCTAGTCCGATCGAGACGAAACCACCGTCAGAAGTTTGGAAACATAGGTCGATAGCTATACGCCAATGCCCAAATGCGAAAATATTGATGTTTAGGGGTACTAATTTCCAATCAAAGTCATGTGTCAGTCATTTTTTTCGTGTTTTTTCATATAAATGTCTATAACTCCGAAGTGAATTGAGATATTTTCACCAAAATTGACACACATATGTATGGGCTCACTCTGAGGACACGTAAAAAAAATTGTGGGACTGAGCCTCTTGGTGGCGCTATAATTGAACAAAATATGAAATTCCCATTGACTTCAATACAGTTTTGTGAAATAAAATGCTATACTAAACAAATGCATTGGTGTAATATTACGAAACTCAGATTGTGTCATCAGCACCATCCCCTGAAGGCAACCAAAATATTTCAAGACAGCGCCACCTAGTGGTCAAAAGTTATAACAAAATTTCCAAAAAGGCTAATAACTTTTGAATAAATCTGGCTATTGAAATGCCACAGGTCTTAATAGATTCCTTGGGTCAAGCCGAGAACATAGATACCAAGTTTTCCTTATTTGGCCAAACTTCCTGTCCGCCATCTTGATTTTCAGTCAAAACCTACTTTTTCGAACTCCTCCTAGACCGTTTGTCCGATTTTCACCAAAATCGAATCGTATCATCTCCAGACCGTGCCGACTAAAAGTTATGGATTTCGTGTCGATAGACGAAACCGTTTTCGTATAGCGCAGCAGCAAAGTTGAGGCATGATGCTAATAGCAATAATTAAGGCTTTATCTCTGCAATGCCTTGATATATTGACACCAATCTTTGTATGTGTCATTGTCACTTCACTCTGACCACATCACATCAGTTTTGTAACTGCGCCACCTATTGGTCGAAAGTGATAATCCATCAAATCATATTTTTAATTATTGTTTCTATGATTTTTCAGGCATTTTGCCTAAAATCCTCTTTAAATGTCTTTAATTGCTCATTGTTGCAGTTGGTCTGACACTTTCAGACATGTTGGCATGTCTTGTCGTCTTATTCTGCTTGGCCCCGGTAATGGCTGCTTGCAGCTATATTTATTATTATTATTCTTCCGACTGGGCGTCTATGGCAGCCCATAGAACCGATTGCGGGAAAGTTGTTTTGGTTTGACATTCTGATAGAGGACAGTCCCAACATTAAATACACCAATTTTTGTGTTTCTAAGTCATTCCCTCTAGCGCCACCACCTGTCCAAAGTTTCACTTTTATTTTGCTAATAACTTTTGAACCGTAAGGCCAATCAACAAAATTCTTTTTTCCTCTGATTCCTGAGCTCATGCCGATTCGATTGCACCCTATGACGTCATTTTCCGGCTTAAAAATATGGCCGCCATTTTGAATGTGCTGAAAAAGCTACTTTTTCGAACTCGTCCTAGACGGTTTGTCCGATTTGCACGAAAATTGAACCAGATCATCTTCAGGCAGTGCTGACAAAAAGTTATGGAATTCAAATTGATTCGTCAAACCGTTTTCAATAAGCGCACGAACAAATTTTACGTAGCGCTTGCAAAAACAGTCGTAGGGCTGTATCTCCGCAACGCTTTATCGGATTCAGACCAAACTTGGTACATGTCATCACAAGCATGACCTGAGGCAACATGCTGCGTTTCGGCGCAGCGCCACCTACTGGTCCGGAGATATGAAAAATGGCTATTTTTGCTTATAACTTCTGAACAGTTTGTCCAAAAATCATAAAATTGGTCTCGTTAGATTCAGGGCAACATGCCGAGTCGACTGATATCAAATTTTACCATATCGGCCATTTTGACTGTCGGCCATTTTGAATTTTGTGCTAAAATACTGTATTTTAAGAACGCATGAACGGATTGTTACGAAACTTGGTATGGGTCATCAGCACGATGTTCTGAAGGAGCGTGAGAAGTTTCGAAACAGCGCCACCTAGTGGTGATTTTTTTTTTCAAATGCTTATAACTTTGGGTGTGGTCGACTTATTTTCACCAAACTCGTCTCATTAGACTCCTGAATCCTTGCCGAGTCCAACGATACCAAACATGCTAGGTTTCGCCTTATGGTTTGTGTAGCGTTGTGATTTAGCGCTTAAAAAACATTTGGCTATATCTTCGAAACCGTTTGTCCGATCGAGACGAAACCACCGTCAGAAGTTTGGAAACATAGGTCGATAGCTATACGCCAATGCCCAAATGCGAAAATATTGATGTTTAGGGGTAGTAATTTCCAATCAAAGTCATGTGTCAGTCATTTTTTACGTGTTTTTTCATATAAATGTCTATAACTCCGAAGCAAATTGAGATTTTTGCACCAAAATCGACACACATATGTATGGGCTCACTCTGATGACACATAAAAAAAATGGTGGGACTGAGCCTCTTGGTGGCGCTATAATAGAACAAAACATGAAATTCCCATTGATTTCAATAGAGTTTTGTGAAATAAAATGCTATACTAAACAAATGCATTGGTGTAATATTACGAAACTCAGAATGTGCCTTCAGCACCATCCCCTGAAGGTACTCAAAATATTTCGAAACAGCGCCACCTAGTGGTCAAAAGTTATAACAAAATTTCCAAAAAGGCTAATAACTTTTGAATAAATCTGTCTATTGAAATGCCACTGGTCTTAATAGATTCCTTGGGTCAAGCCGAGAACATAGATACCAAGTTTTCCTTATTTGGCCGAACTTCCTGTCCGCCATCTTGATGTTCAGTCAAAACCTACTTTTTCGAACTCCTCCTAGACCGTTTGTCCGATTTTCACCAAAATCGAATCGTATCATCTCCAGACCGTGCCGACTAAAAGTTATTGATTTCGTGTCGATTGACGAAACCGTTGTCGTATACCGCAGCAGCAAAGTTGAGGCATGATGCCAAAGGCACTATTCAGGCTTTATCTCTGCAATGCCTTGACATATTGACACCAAACTTTGTATGTGTCATTGTCACTTCACTCTGACCGCATCACATCAGGTTTGTAACTGCGCCACCTATTGGTTGAAAGTGATAATCCATTAAATCATATTTTTATTTACTGTTTCTATGATTTTTCAGGCATTTGGCCTAAAATACTCTTTAATGTCTTTAATTGCTCATTGTTGCAGTTGGTCTGACACTTTCAGCCATGTTGGCATGTCTTGTCATCTGATTGTGCTTGGCCCCGGTAATGGCTGCTTGCAGCTATATTTATTATTATTATTATTTTGTCAACCTTTCGGGCACTTTTGGGGCCCTTAACATGCTCGAAAACTCTTGAAACTTTGCACACAGGTCAGAACCTGCGGCCATCAGGGCCGGGCTGAACCTGGTACCCAGGCGTGGCAGGGGGGCTCGACAGCGCCCCCTGGAACGGGATCCGAACACGTGTCCATAAATCAAACACGCTTGCATGTAATAATATGAAACTCGGTACACATATAGATCTCATCGGGCCGAACAACTTTCGTGCTCTAAGTTTTATGCCAGCCAAACAGGAAGTCGGCTATTTAGGGTTGTTTGGAAACGCATGCTGTGGAATTTAATGTACTCCTCCTAGGGAATTCATCGATTCGCCTCCAAACTCGGTGTGCATGAAGACAAGACATTGAGGATGCTAAATTGCGGACGGATTTTTGATATCTCGAACGGTTTGGCCGTGGCGTGGAAACGAATTTATGGCGAAAAAATGAAACAGGAAGTGTGTTATAACTTCTACATACATTAACTGATCTTGATGAAACTTCAGCAGTGTGTTCGTTGTAAGAGGCCGATCACATGGATGTGACTATTGTGAGTCAAAGTTATAGCGCCACCAACTGGCAGCAGGAAGTGTGTCCCTTTCAAAATGCTTTGAAATCACCCTCTTATTTTTATCCGATTTGCTTCAAAGTTTAAGTGTATAATGTAAACACACGGCAGATGTAGACCTGTGAAAGGATTTTTGATATCTTTAATACTGTTGCCATGGCAACGCTTCAAACTTTAATATTCTTTTTTGATGCTTTTGAGACTCTTAACATACTTGAAATTGGATGAAACTCGACAGACACATCACATTTATTAGCCCGTAGACATGTGCAAAGTTTCAGAAACGGGCGTGGTGAGGAGCTCAGTAGCGCCACCTTTAGTCATAAGTGGGGGGGTTAGTTTTATCAACAGCAACAAAACTTGGTATGTGTATTGTTCTCATCAAGACGGACAACTTTCTAATTGACATTAACTACCTCCGACCAACAGGAAGAGAGATATTTTGGTTTGAATGTGGATTTTCTGAAGAATTTTCTCTCCCTCTCTCTGTGTCTCTGTGTGTGTGAGGGGAGGGGGGGGGGGATTTGACTATTGCTTTTATATTGTTAATCAAGGTTTCAGGGGCTTTTGGGGTCCTTAACGTGTTCAAAAACTCTTGAAACTTTGCACACAAATCAGAACCCCACGGCCATCAGGGCCGGGCTGAAGCTGGTACCCGGGCGTGGCAGGGGGGCTCAACAGCGCCCCCTTGAACGGGGTCCCAAAACTTGGTCCATAGATCAAACACGCTTGCATTAATTAATATGAAACTCGGTACACAAATAGATCTCATCGGGCCGAACAACTTTCCCCCGGTCAAGTTTTACGCCAGCCCAACAGGAAGTCGGCTATTATGGGTTGTTTGGAAAACGCTTGCTGTGGAATGCGAAGTACTCCTCCTAGAGGATTCATCCAATCCCCACCAAACTCGGTGTGCATGAAGTCAAGACATTGAGGATTCTAAATTGCGGACGGATTTTTGATATCTCGAACGGTTTGGCCATGGCGAGGAAACGAATTTATGGCGAGAAAAGAGAAACACGAAGTTGTATAACTTCTGCATACATTAACTGATCTTGATGAAACTTCACCAGTGTGTTCGTGGTAAGAGGCCGATCAGATGGATGTAACTATTGTGAGTCAAAGTTATAGCGCCACCAACTGGCAGCAGGAAGTGTGTCACTTTCAAAATGCTTTTGACAAAAGTGGGGGGGTTAGTTTTACCCAGAGTTACAAAAATCAGTACGTACACTGGTCTCATCGAGCCGGACAACTTTCTATTATACAGTTATTAGCTTCGACGAATAGGAAGTCAGATATTTTGGTTTGAATGTGGATTTATTTGCAAATTCAGCCTCTGCTTTTTACCCACTCCTGCTAAGTGTTTTTTTTTTTATTCACACCAAACTTTAACACGATGAAAATACATTAAAGATGCTAAATTGTGAACGGATATTAAATATTTCAAACGGTTTTGACATGGCGAGGGATTAAAATAATGTAAAAAAAGGAATCAGAAAACATCTCATATCTTCTTAAAATTTAATTATACACCATTTATTTTTATATAAAATTATACAAATATCAGAACTAAACCGAAACAGAACTAGTTTTGGGTTTATTCAGTTTTTTTCAATTCAAGAATTATGTACAAGTTTAAAATCAGCCAGAATGCGCTATTTAGTAAAAAAAAAAAGTCATACATAGGGCTATACTGCCCTCTTGTGTTCAAAATCAGGTAGGCCCATTGTATATTGTATTTATATATAAATATAATAGCGATGTGACTGAGAATTTTTTCCCACTGGTTAATTGATGTGTGACACCGCGCCGGGGGCTTTTAAATCGCTAACTTAAAGGGATACTCCACTTTAAATGGAAAATTCTGTCATCATATACTCACCCTCATATTGTTTCAATCCTTTATTAATTTCTTTCTTCTGCTGAACAGAAAGGAAGATATTTAGAAGAATGTCAGTAACCAGACAGTTTCTGGTCTCATTGACTTCCATAGTATACATTTTTTTCTCCTAAATATCTTCCTTTCTGTTCAGCAGAAGAAAGAAATTCATAAAGGATTAAAACAACATGAGGGTGAGTATATGGTGACAGAATTTTCATTTTAAAGTGGAGCATCCCTTTAAAAGCGAAAGTGAAATACGGTCGTCCAGTAGGAATGAACTAAAAAACATTCACTCTGTTCTGCTCGTTCCTCGCTGTAGACGCGTTATTGCCCATGCAGCCGTGAGCATTTTAGTTTCATTTAAAAAATAGCGCCATTTCGGGGGTGGGATTGCTTGAATGTTTTTTTTACAAAAAGCACAATGTTGTGTTTTATTGCGAGTGTACATAAATATAAGTAAACACAGTGCAGTTTAAATGATGTCCTGTATGAACAAACCGACGGAGTAGCCTATGTTTTTATGTTTCCACTGTTCGATCGTGCCCACGCCTCACACACACACACACACACACACACACACACACACACACACATACTTGTTTTTCTACCATTAGGGGGACCACCGTTTTTTGCCCACTTGTGGGGTCCACCACTTCCAGTGGTTCTACAGACTTGTAAAAAATCAAGCAAGATAACAAAAAATTCCTAATAAGAAATATCACTTCAATATACCAAAATTCAAACAAAATTGTTTGCACATGCGTTTTTGTGTCACTTGTGGGGCCCGGATCTAACTTTTAGGAGTTGTGGGGGCCACTTTCACAGATACACACACATTTCTAATCTTTATATCTTAGAAGGGACCAATACACACACATTTCTAATCTTTATATCTTAGAAGGGACCAAAGTCACTATCTGTAAAACATCAACTACTTCTATTATTTGCCCTTGATTACCATATAAACTTTCTTATATTATAATGTATATGCCTCTAAATTAATCTGCACACATCTATATTGGCAAGGCAAGTTTATTTATATAGCATAGAAGTGCTTTACATAGAAATTAAAATAATAATAGAATAAAGAAATAAGAATAATTAAAACAGTTAAAAAAAAATTAAATACAGTACAGTACAAACAGTCGGACGAACAGCGGCACAGTGCTCATTCAGTAAATGCATAGCTAAACAGAAGTGTTTTGAGTCTGGATTTAAATGTGACTACTGTAGGAGCACATCTGATCTCCTCTAGAAGCTGGTTCCAGCTGTGGCTGGCATAATAGCTAAAAGCAGATTCGCCATGCTTAGAGTGAACCCTTGGTATATATCAGTTTAGCCATTAACATGGCATAAAAAGCCAATCCAGAGACTTTTCTAAATCAATGAGCCCTCAAATTTTGGTTACAGCCTGACCTGCTTCAGTCTGCAGGACACCAACTGTACTTTGTCTGCATTGTATTGGTCATTGAATGAACTGTGCGGTTTTGCTGAAGGGGATCTTGTTTGTCCCATGGTTATTTTTCTTTTATTTCTAATGAAGTTGTGTTCCTAGCCAGTCATGTTCACTGCAGCCTAAGATAATATACTCCTAAATTGAGGACTTCACATGAAAACTCCCTATTCATCTGATGCATAAAGACTTTAAGACCCTGTGGAATTATAGCACTAATACCGTGAGTAATTTTTACACTAAACACTGGATTAAAAAACAACAACTTTACAACATGATTTGTCCTCAATGAAAATGTATTTGGTAATACACAATGGCCAGTTCCATACAAAAAGAGGTTAGACAACATTTTACATTTCAAATGGGTAAAAAAATAAAGCTTTTGGTCAATGTAACAGTAATAAACATGCTATAAGAAACTCATGGCATTACAATGCATGAGTCAACAGTCTGATTTTTGGTATAAAACATTTAAAATTAAAAAAGACATTTGAATGGATCTACCAGTCTACTTTATAATATAAGACAACAAAGAACTTTAAAGGGTTAGTTCCCCCAAAAATGAACATTCTGCCTTCATTCACTCACCATCAAGGCATTCTAAACCCATAAGAAACTTGTTCATCTTCAGAACACAACTGAAGATATTTGAATGAAACCTGAGAGATTTCCATCTTTCCATTTAAAAACTGTTCATCCAAAACTTTCAAACATTCATAAAGAAAAAAGTTATCCATGTGACTCCAGAGGTTTAATCCCAATTTTATGGAGCAATGTCAATGTTTCGTGTGCCAAAAAAAAAAAAAAAAAAAAAAAAAGATCTGTCTTCACTTCCACAGATCAACACATGAATCTTACTCATGAACACAAATTGGAGCTAAACTCTGCAGGACGGTGGCCCTCGAGGACCAGGGTTGAGAACAATCAACACTGCAATTTCATGTTGTGCAAGAGATCAGCAATAACATATTTTGTAAACGGGGAACAGCGACAAATAACAAACAAGAAAAATCGTATATGAGGTGAAGAATCATTAGTAACCAGGAAAAATTTGGTATAATTGTGTGTGCTGCAGCGATGCAAAAGTCCAGTTCACAGTTATTGCATTTGTGGATGATGTATTACGTGAGATCAACAACAGCACAAAAACAGGGCAAAACGATATACAACAAACAAGGAAAAGGGCATATGAGGCAAAGAATCCCTTTTAACCAGAAAATGTGTATAATTGTGTGTGCTGCATCAATGCAAAGTCCAGTTTACAGTTGTTGCAATTGTTGGATCAAAGAACTCATAAAGCCTGAAAAGTAGTCATGTCTCGGGCTGCAAGATGCCTAGCTGGACTCAATGATGAAACTGGCAAATATAAACGTCCGTCTCTTGCTCGCAAAGTTGGACATGGCTTGCATGCTTTAGCCATGTTTATCAAATCTGAAGGATTGAAGATGAAAGATCAACAGACTGCCAAAGATGCTGAGGAATGTGCACTGCTATACCAAGAAAGTAGGAAATTTGACATTGCAAGTCAAGCGCTAACTCAGCTTAACCAGACCAAGTGGAATTCTCCTCAGATTCTACCATTCACACAGGATGTCCACAGACTGCATTGCTATTTGTCTGAGAAACAGCAGAAGCAATTGAATGCCCTGCAAGAAGAGCCTTCTCCCTTGAACTGGAAGGACGTTGCTAAAGTGACCCTGGCGCAAGTTATCCTCTTCAACCGACGCAGAGCAGAAGGATACATCAGAAACACACGAAGATGTTAACCTAGCACTTACAGCACTGGAGCAGAAGCTTTGCAAACATTTTGTTCGGATTGCCATAGTAGGAAAGAGAGGGAGGAAAGTTCCTGTTCTCCTTACCCCGGTCATGAGAGAATCGCTCGATACTCTGAAAAGCGAGAAGAATGTGGAGTACTGAGTGAAAACGGATACTTGTTTGCATTGCCGCTCTCTGTCCATTACTTGAGGGGTTCCGATTGCATTAGGCAGTTTGTGAATGAATGTGATGATATCAAACATCCCAAAGCGCTAACCTCAACAAAACTTAGGAAACACATTGCTACTCTGTCGACTGTTCTGAATCTCAAGACTACAGAACAGGGACGGCTAGGAGAATACAAGGGGAAGAATCTGGATGAAATTCAGCTTGATGTGACTGGTATTGATATAGAAGTCTTTTTTATTATTAAGGAAAGTTAAAAAGCACAGCATTGTCCATTTATAAATCGTTCTCTTTTAGAATAGTAGATAGTATTTGAGAAGTAATAGAATAGAATTGAATAGAACAGAGTAGAAGTATTTGACCTCAACATACTGAAGAAGAGAGCAGGTTTTATTGTTATAATGTGACTAACTAGACAATTTTAGTCTATTCAGCTATTTATGTAGTCATTTTGTATAATCTTGACAGATTGCAGTTTCACAACTCATTGAATCATTGAACAGAATCCCTATTAACCAGAAAATGTGTATAATTGTGTGTGCTGCATCAATGCAAAGTCCAGTTCACTGTTATTGTAATTGTTGTATAATGTTAAGTAAGTGGATTAAGTGAAAGTGCATTCACCTAACTTCATAAAATTGGTATTAAACCACATGGATTACTACTACTTTATAAATGTTCTGAAGCTTGAAAGTTTAGGGTGAGGTTGAAGTTTAGGATGAACAATGGAGGGACAGAAATATCTCGTTTCATTCAAAATATTTTCATCTGTGTTCCAAAGATGAACAAATTTCTTATGGGTTTGGAATAACAAAGGAGAGTAAATGACAACTAACCCTTTAAGAGGATAATACAATGAAAAACTAAATGTCAACTTTGTTGAAAACACTTAGAACACATGTCCCGATGTGAATGCTAGTGGGAAGGCATCCAATACGTTGAGATACCTGTATTTCCCCGTACTTTCCTTCTTATGGCAGAAATACGATTTTTGATGAAGTATTTGACCGCCTTCCAGTCTCGATTTCCTAAAGCTTGAGCTTCTGCATCAACGCAGCGCTGACAGTCCTTTTTCCCTGGAACTTGGCTCCTCACAATGAATTTCCTTAGGTGCCTTTCTACTGCCGCACATTCATCTGTTGTCCAGCTTCTTTTGGCAGCAGTTTCTTTACCCAAGTATACAAAAAAATAACATGTTATTAAGTTTAGGTTAATGTCTTAAGTTTAGGATTTTTAAACCTTAATCTGAACTGAAAGACTATTGGATTGATCACACAGGCCATTCATTGCCATATTGACTTGGTTCAGAGACTAAAAATACACTTTTAGTTTGTTTCTGAATAAAACTTTTGACTAATAATAATAATAAAGCAGTGCAATCCAGTAAAATGTGTGGTAGCACTTTATTTTGATGGTCCCCTTTAGACATTCTGTTAACTGAGTAACAATGCACCTACATGTCAACTAACTCTCATTACAGCATTAGTAGACCGTCTACTTAAAGTACTTTATACAATTTTGGCAAATGTACTTTGTTTTATGGACATTTTTATTTTAAAAACAAGACAAGGATTATTAGCAATGACTTTTACAGTCCGCATCTCATATTTTACGTATTGTCCTGTTAAACATGGCAGTCTCACATCGATGGGAATATGCATATGGAAATTATATGCAGATGAATGTATTAAAACTTTTGTGCGAACGCAAAATCTTCCCTTTGTGCATCCCACACTTTTAGAATGAAATCTAAGCAAAGTGTTATACATTTACATAGTACAATTTTCCTTTTGATCATATAATGAAAATGTTTAACCCAAAAATTCTGTCATCATTTACTCACCCACATGTTGTTCCAAACCTGTATGAGTTTCTTTCTTCTGAACACAGAAGACATTTTAAAGAATGTGGGTAACCAGAGAGTTGACGGCACCACTGACGTTCAAATTAGGAAAAAAATACTATAGAAGTCAGTGGTGCCATCAATTGTCTGGTTACCCCCATTCTTTAAAATGTCTTCTGTGTTCAGCAGAAGAAAAACTCATACAGGTTTGGAACAACATGAAGGTGAGTAAATGACAATAAAAATTTTGGGGTAAAGTATCCCTTTAAACCTTACGCTCAATAATTCTGTTTGAGGTTGTAAACCAAATATAATCAGAATATTAGACTGTGTAAACATACCTATTGTGACAGCTATCAATGTACAGTGATCAAGAGTAAAGATTTGATCAAATAATATAATTCAGAATAAAGCTTGTGTCTTCAAGACGAACGGGACAATCAATCTACTTAACATTTCTAAGCTCACCTCTCTTTTTTGCCGACTTTCTCTGGTATTGGGAATGCAGCGTGGAAGTAGGTTCTTGTGTGGATGTCACACTGTCCTCAACTTCAGTCTCCTGTGCTTCTGGAATAAAGTCATCTGAGTGCAAAGAAAAAAAAAAAGTTTATTAAAGAAAGATAAATCAAAATGTAAGCAACACTGACTGGATTAGGATCTATCATGCATAACATTTGTGTCATGGTGACCAAGAGCAATGATCAACAGTACAAGTTTATAAATATTCAGTATACGGCACGAGTCTTGCAGATGATATGTATTGTGAAAAGCGCTATACAAATAAACAAATCGAATTGAACAAATTTCACATGGTTCCATAATTCTACAATACAGTGGTAGAGAGAGCCGGGTTTAATCATACTTGCACTCACACTGGGAGCACAATTTAAATGTATGCCCTTGGCAGATACTTTCTCCCCAAAGCAACTTACAGAACACATTACAGTGGCAATAGCCCTGAAGCAATGGGATGAGAACGTTGAGGAGATCGTCTACCTTTGGATCGTCTACTATACCTGTGGTGTAGCTTACTGTACCACACAATTAACTGGAAACAATGTCAAACATTCCCCACATGCAACAGGCAGCATGTCTAAAACATGTCAACTATAAATTAACTAAAAGGTTATATTAATGCAACAACCAAATATGTGGAATCCCATAAATATTGTGCAATAACATCTACATTTAATTGTCTAATTTAATTGAGAGATCTTTCATAACCAAATTTTTCTTGTGAACACCCATCCATGTCAACAGTCTCTAAAACGGCAAGTAATAGAATATGAATGAGTTGTAAAACTGAAACTGCAATCTGTCAAGAGTATACAAAATGACTATAACAATAAAACCTGCCCTCTTCTTCAGTATGTTGAGGTCAAAAATTTCTACTCTGTTCTATTCAATTATATTCTATTACTTATCAAATACTATCTACTGTTCTAAAAGAGAACGATTTATAGATGGACAATGCTGTGCTTTTTAACTTTCCTTAGAGAAAAAAAAAAAAGACTTAATACTAGTCACATCGCGATCATCGTTTTCATGATTGATCGTCGCTGTCATTTGCGAGTACTCAGAGTCCATCCCTACCACGCACACCTACCTATTACGCAATCGCCACGGACCAACGGTAGTACGATGGTGTTTACCAGCCCGAGCAAACTTTTCTGGAAAGTTCGCTTTGAAATCCCAAAACAAACTTTGTTATGGCCTGATTTTGTTGAATGACGTCACAGTTCGTTATTCGATTTCGCTTGAAGTATATCGGGCCTTAAGGAGAAATGACTGATAAGACAATGATGAAGTAGCTGGTACGAAACAGATCCTAAGCATCATTGACATATCTTATCTTGCCGATGCTCCATATAGACAGTAAGAGCATACACTCATCTTTTCTAGAGGTAACAGCAAGTGTCACAGCAACAAATACGATGTTGCAATGCATTCCATCCAAAATACTCATTCTGAACATGCAGCAGCTTGATCAGTGTTGAATTACACCTGCAATTACACTAGTTTAAATATTGACAGGTGTTGTCCCAATGATGTAAAATCACTAAGAGTGAGATCCATACGTGAGGGCCCCATAAGGCCTAGACTGGAAATGTGTGTGTATGTGGGGGCCCCATAAGGCCTAGACTGGAATGGTGTGTGTGAGCTTAACTGTGAATTCATTCGTTTGAGGGGAGGGCCCCATAAGGCCTAGACTGGAAATGTGTGTGTATGTGGGGGCCCCATAAGGCCTAGACTGGAATGGTATGTGTGTGAGCTTAACTGTGAATTCATTCGTTTGAGGGCAGGGCCCCATAAGGCCTATACTAGAAATGCGTGTGAGGGCCCCATAAGGCCTAGGCTAGAAATGTGTGTGTGTGAGCGCTTGACATGTAGAGCATGAGGGCAAGACTAGAATAGATTGTGATGACAGAGTCGACATTACTACTTTACCTGCGTGACGACAGCATCTTTGTTGGAGGCATCATGGGAAGAGTGATCTGTTAGGGATGTTTTGGTCTCTAGAACAGAAGTCTGCTGCTTTGGCTCCTGGAAATTAGACAAAAAAAACAACAGAAACCAAAGTTAACAAAAGTTAGCTCATGTGAAAACAGTTTCTCATCTAGCACAGCTGAAATATAAGAGCATACACTCATGTTTTCTAGAGGTAACAGCAAGTGTCACAGCAACAAATAAGTTGTTGCAATGCATTCCATCCAAAATACTCATTCTGAACATGCAGCAGCTTGATCAGTGTTGAATTACACCTGCAATTACACTACTTTAAATATTGACAGGTGTTGTCCCAATGATGTAAAATCACTAAGAGTGAGATCCATACGTCAGGGCCCCATAAGGCCTAGACTGGAAATGTGTGTGTATGTGGGGGCCCCATAAGGCCTAGACTGGAATTGTGTGTGTGTGAGCTTAACTGTGAATTCATTCGTTTGAGGGGAGGGCCCCATAAGGCCTAGACTGGAAACGTGTGTGTGTGTGTGCGCTTGACATGCAGCATGAGGGCAAGACTAGAATAGATTGTGATGACAGTCGACATTACTCCTTTACCTGCGTGACGACAGCATCTTTGTTGGAGGCATCATGGGAAGAGTGATCTGTTAGGGATGTTTTGGTCTCTATAACAGAAATCTGTTGCTTTGGCTCCTGGAAATCAGACAAAAAACAACAGAAACCAAAGGTAACAAAAGTTAGCTCATGTGAAAACAGTTTCTCATCTAGCACAGCTGAAATATAAGAGCATACATTTGTCTTTTCTAGAGGTAACAGCAAGTGTCACAGCAACAAATAATATGTTGCAATGCATTACATCCAAAATACTCATTCTGAACATGCAGCAGCTTGATCAGTGTTGAATTACACCTGCAATTACACTACTTTAAATATTGACAGGTGTTGTCCCAATGATGTAAAATCACTAAGAGTGAGATCCATACGTCAGGGCCCCATAAGGCCTAGACTGGAAATGTGTGTGTGTGTGGGGGGGCCCCATAAGGCCTAGACTGGAAACGTGTGTGTGTGTGAGCGCTTGACATGCAGCATGAGGGCAAGACTAGAATAGATTGGGATGACAGTCAACATTACTCCTTTACCTGCGTGACGAAAGCATCTTTGTTGGAGGCATCATGGGAAGAGTGATCTGTTAGGGATGTTTTGGTCTCTATAACAGAAGTCTGTTGCTTTGGCTCCTGGAAATCAGACAAAAAACAACAGAAACCAAAGGTAACAAAAGTTAGCTCATGTGAAAACAGTTTCTCATCTAGCACAGCTGAAATATAAGAGCATACATTTGTCTTTTCTAGAGGTAACAGCAAGTGTCACAGCAACAAATAAGATGTTGCAATGCATTACATCCAAAATACTCATTCTGAACATGCAGCAGCTTGATCAGTGTTGAATTACACCTGCAATTACACTACTTTAAATATTGACAGGTGTTGTCCCAATGATGTAAAATCACTAAGAGTGAGATCCATACGTCAGGGCCCCATAAGGCCTAGACTGGAAATGTGTGTGTATGTGGGGGGGCCCCATAAGGCCTAGACTGGAAATGTGTGTGTGTGTGAGCTTAACTGTGAATTCATTCATTTGAGGGAAGGGCCCCATAAGGCCTAGACTGGAAACGTGTGTGTGTGTGAGCGCTTGACATGCAGCATGAGGGCAAGACTAGAATAGATTGGGATGACAGTCAACATTACTCCTTTACCTGCGTGACGACAGCATCTTTGTTGGAGGCATCATGGGAAGAGTGATCTGTTAGGGATGTTTTGGTCTCTATAACAGAAGTCTGTTGCTTTGGCTCCTGGAAATCAGACAAAAAACAACAGAAACCAAAGGTAACAAAAGTTAGCTCATGTGAAAACAGTTTCTCATCTAGCACAGCTGAAATATAAGAGCATACATTTGTCTTTTCTAGAGGTAACAGCAAGTGTCACAGCAACAAATAATATGTTGCAATGCATTACATCCAAAATACTCATTCTGAACATGCAGCAGCTTGATCAGTGTTGAATTACACCTGCAATTACACTACTTTAAATATTGACAGGTGTTGTCCCAATGATGTAAAATCACTAAGAGTGAGATCCATACGTCAGGGCCCCATATGGCCTAGACTGGAAATGTGTGTGTGTGTGGGGGGGCCCCATAAGGCCTAGACTGGAAATGTGTGTGTGTGTGAGCTTAACTGTGAATTCATTCATTTGAGGGAAGGGCCCCATAAGGCCTAGACTGGAAACGTGTGTGTGTGTGAGCGCTTGACATGCAGCATGAGGGCAAGACTAGAATAGATTGGGATGACAGTCAACATTACTCCTTTACCTGCGTGACGACAGCATCTTTGTTGGAGGCATCATGGGAAGAGTGATCTGTTAGGGATGTTTTGGTCTCTATAACAGAAGTCTGTTGCTTTGGCTCCTGGAAATCAGACAAAAAACAACAGAAACCAAAGGTAACAAAAGTTAGCTCATGTGAAAACAGTTTCTCATCTAGCACAGCTGAAATATAAGAGCATACATTTGTCTTTTCTAGAGGTAACAGCAAGTGTCACAGCAACAAATAAGATGTTGCAATGCAGTACATCCAAAATACTCATTCTGAACATGCAGCAGCTTGATCAGTGTTGAATTACACCTGCAATTACACTAGTTTAAATATTGACAGGTGTTGTCCCAATGATGTAAAATCACTAAGAGTGAGATCCATACGTCAGGGCCCCATAAGGCCTAGACTGGAAATGTGTGTGTATGTGGGGGGGCCCCATAAGGCCTAGACTGGAAATGTGTGTGTGTGTGAGCTTAACTGTGAATTCATTCATTTGAGGGAAGGGCCCCATAAGGCCTAGACTGGAAACGTGTGTGTGTGTGAGCGCTTGACATGCAGCATGAGGGCAAGACTAGAATAGATTGGGATGACAGTCAACATTACTCCTTTACCTGCGTGACGAAAGCATCTTTGTTGGAGGCATCATGGGAAGAGTGATCTGTTAGGGATGTTTTGGTCTCTATAACAGAAGTCTGTTGCTTTGGCTCCTGGAAATCAGACAAAAAACAACAGAAACCAAAGGTAACAAAAGTTAGCTCATGTGAAAACAGTTTCTCATCTAGCACAGCTGAAATATAAGAGCATACATTTGTCTTTTCTAGAGGTAACAGCAAGTGTCACAGCAACAAATAAGATGTTGCAATGCATTACATCCAAAATACTCATTCTGAACATGCAGCAGCTTGATCAGTGTTGAATTACACCTGCAATTACACTAGTTTAAATATTGACAGGTGTTGTCCCAATGATGTAAAATCACTAAGAGTGAGATCCATACGTCAGGGCCCCATATGGCCTAGACTGGAAATGTGTGTGTGTGTGAGCTTAACTGAATTCATTCATTTGAGGGGAGGGCCCCATAAGGCCTAGACTAGAAATGTGTGTGTGTGTGAGGGCCCCATAAGGCCTAGACTGGAATGGTGTGTGTGTGTGAGCTTAACTGTGAATTCATTCATTTGAGGGGAGGGCCCCATAAGGCCTAGACTAGAAATGTGTGTGTGTGAGCGCTTGACATGCAGCATGAGGGCAAGACTAGAATAGATTGTGATGACAGAGTCGACATTATTCCTTTACCTGCGTGACAAAAGCATATTTGATGGAGGCATCATGGGAAGAGTGATCTGTTAGGGATGTTTTGGTCTCTAGAACAGAAGTCTGCTGCTTTGGCTCCTGGAAATCAGACAAAAAGTTCTAAGAAACAGATCATGCATATATGAGATCACATAGCTATGCATAGATAATCATTTTTTACATACATTTAAGATGAATGTGTGTATTTAATGGGTAAAGCGCAGAAGAACTGAAGCGGATGCTTGAGCGCTGACTAGGGCTGAACGATTTTGGAAAATAATCTAATTGCGATTATTTTTACCAATATTGCGATTGCGATTTAATATGCGATTATTTTTAAGCTCTTTATCTTTTCTATTATTTCAACAAAAACAAGCAATACATCACTGTAAAATAGGATGGGAATCTTTTTTTTTTATAAAACTTAAAATATTTATAATTATAAGTACTTTTAAAAAGAAATACACATTAAAAAAAACTAAATAATACAACTATATGTTAAGAATTTTAACTAATATAGCTCCAAAACATAAAAGCAAATCAAATAAAAACATTAAAAACATTACAAGCAATAAACAATGAGTGCTTTCAGTATTTAAGGGTAGGCTGTCTGAACGTTTTCATCTCTTTTGAAATATAAGATGTGGTTTGTCCTGTCTGTTAAAATAACTTAACTGCGTTTACATTAATTTCGCGTCATAAAAGCATTTTGAGATGCAAGTACATTTCACCACGTAGACGGAGTCGCTCACAGCCGCATGCTCAAGCGCTCTTCGCAAAGCGCGCGTGAG
Source organism: Rutilus rutilus (assembly GCF_951802725.1). Lineage (NCBI taxonomy): Eukaryota > Metazoa > Chordata > Actinopteri > Cypriniformes > Leuciscidae > Rutilus > Rutilus rutilus. The sequence continues at coordinate 21,942,018 of NC_140216.1, forward strand.
TATTTGAAACTGAAAGCAGCTTCTGTCAGTGATTTTCATATTTTTAATATATAAGCCAACTGTATTCCAAAAGACATATGATGCCTTCGTAGAGCATTTGTAAGGAAAATACCGGCGCCGGCGGGCGAGACTACAAGAGTAACATCAAGCAAAGCACGCATGACGCGTATCTTATAGCGCATCTTGTGCAATGCAGCCCGCGAATGTCCTTGTAATTCGCTTCAACTTCTCCGAACTTTATGAAAGATTATTTTTCGGAAGGTTCGAGTGGTGTCGTGTGTGCGTGTGTGTGAGACAGAGGAATTAGAAGCAAGCAGAATATTGTTGTTTATAAAGCACACGCAGCGTCATCACGTAGGCTATCTGTGTTTAAAACTAAGATCAGACTCTATTCTGAATTATCTGAATAGATACAAAATCGTTGGAGAGAATCTATAACACAATATCACATAAATTAAACACAAACTGTTCTTTCCTGTAGCCTATGCCAGGTCTATGTGTAGCGTGCCAAGTTGATGCTTCCTCCGTAGGCGTAGTGCAGACTGCTTTACTGCTGACGCGTGTCACGTGACCAAAGTTTAATCGCAGCTTTTGCGGTTAAATCGCGTTTCATCATATCGCGATATTATCGCAAATGCAATTAATCGTTCAGCCCTAGCGCTGACAGAAGACTTTTCAGTACACACGCTTCGATTGTGTGCACACAGAGGGCTGCCTGTCATGGTTCATTGCAATTTAGCATTTTAAGATCTTTGAAACTTTGATTTAAGACATTGAAATGCTAATTAAGGCATTATTTGTACATTAACAAATTAAAAACTTAAAGATTGGCAGACATCCTGATAATCAACAGAAGTTGGAGCTATGATTCATAGGGGTGGAGCGGTACATGTATTCGTATTTAGGGATGGGGCCGATCCGATCCAGTATCGGTATCGGGACCGATACCAGCGTAATTCACGCATCGGATTTTCCCGATCCAACCTGCGGAGATATCCGATATCCATGAGTCATGTCTGCACTTTAACGTTGTCTGCTGAAATGACTCCAAAAGTGATTCCCGCCAGCTAGTCTGCTAGCTTTGGATTTGGATTTCCCGAACGGAGGCGCAGCTCAATGAGACACAGCGTTATGAGACACGCCCCCGCTCAGGAAATCCATTCCGCAGTTTGCGGTTAGCCAACATGTCCGCTGTGTGGAAATACTTCACACTGGAAACACCGCAGAGCAAGACAGCATCAGACAATTAATACGAGTCGAGTCTATTAAATGTATTTTTTTGAATGAATACTTGTTTGATACTCCATAAATACTTGTTTAGTTAATGGATGATTCACCATTTCTGAACGAATCTTTTGAATGAATGATTCTCGTTCCAGAGAAGGCAGACATGCTGATTTTTCTTCAAAAGAATTGCTGATTCTACATCTGATGATGTAACGTCTTTACTTCTGTTACATATTTTATGTTCATGTTTTTGCTTTTCATGATAATTCCTTAAAGTATTATAAATATAAATACTTTGCATTGTCACAGTTTTACTGGTAATAGCCTAAATGTGACAAGAATAAAAGGTAGAATTTTTACAAGTATTTGCTCTCTTTTTTCTCTCCAATAAATATTGAAATTGAAACCAAGAATCGTTAAGAACCGGATTCGATAAGCAGAACCGGAATGGTTAAAATTAAAACGATACCCAACCCTACGTCTGAGGCGAAATCCGCTTGTCTGTTTGCAAGATGGCTGATGTTGATCGAGCATTCATCGAGAGAGTTACCGCATCGGAACGAGGATCACCCTTTAGATAGTGTGTGTGTAAGATGTTTAACATTACACTTGCACTTTTCTTATATTTCAAGACTCAAGTATTTGACATTTTGGGAATGTAATAAATATTGACATGACAATCAATTTGAAACCCTTACAGTTGTATATTTGTTTTCAGAATGGGATTTTTCCTGTTAACAGGATTTCCTGTTTTTCTGACTTCCTTTTCTGACCTTATACTTCTCAAGTTGCCTTTTGGGACATACATGCGTATACGTACATATCACACTTGCCTGTTGAGAGAAGTTTATTTCAGCATCATATAAAATAAACAATAATGATAATAATAATTAAAGCTGCAAGCAGCATTTATCGGGGTTCAAGCAGTTAAGGCCTTTAAGACCTTTAAGCACAAAAGCATCAAAAGTTATTAAGTTTTATTTAGCAAGCATTTAACCACTGACATATATGACTCCAACGTCACAGTCAGTTATGCTGGGATTCACTCATTTTTCAGCGGTCTTTTGCAAACAGGAGATTTACACATGAAGGAGAAAACAATGGTGTTTGAGGCTCACGGTATGTCAGTTCCATGTCCAGAACTCTTATCATTCAACTATGCCAAGATAAATACAGTTTTCAATTGTATGGCACCTTTAAAATAGATGATTAGTAATATAATGCTTACTTGTAGTCTGAAATGGCTTTAACAAAAGAAGAAAAATATTCTTAGATTTCTGTTCATTCTAATCATGTACAAATAAAGTAGCACAGTAAGATTACATTTATTTGAATGCATTAGTGAGTGTGTGATTGTGCTGTGTGTGCAGCTTATCAATACTAAAAGTGAAGGTGTAGTTGATATCTTTGGTGATAATATCTGTAATCATAAAAAACAAAAACAATTAAGAAATAAAGAATTAAAATTACAAATAATATTCTATTAAGATATGAGTTACAATAACATGATTTGTAATAGTAATAATATCAATAATATATGCACAATACACACAGTTTAGACTATCAGGTCTGTGTTTTACAAAAACATTAGTATTGCAGCCAATGTGAGTCTGTGGGATTTATAAACAGACAAAATATGATTTGAAATGTTATTTTAATGATTTTATTAAGTTTAAACAATATTTCAAATGGGAAAAAAAATGAAAAATAATATTTTAGTGGGTAGAATGAACCAATGAGTGTTCTTCTTCTGGTGGTTAAAATGTAAATGAAAACAATAATACTTAAACAATAATACTTAATACACTAACCATGCTTGAACACACACATGCACACACATTTTGTTGTAGATGTAGATATTTAAAATAAAAGATAGGTAACAAAATGATAATTGCAAATCTCCTCTGTATAACACCATTTTCAGATTTCAAATTAATCACTGAGAGGCAGAATTGTTCAAACTGAGAGCTCAGTACAAATGAAGTGATAAACTTTGACAAAACATGATTGTGTTATAATAGGTGATTTTCATGCAAGTAATTTTATATAGTCCAAAACTTAATGCAAAAGCACAGATGAAAATATTTTATTAAGTAGAATGTCCTGCAGAGGGCAGTAGAAGACCACTAATTGACTCACTTTCATTTGAAAGACTTTTTTATCCACCAGTAAAACAAAGCAGTTTCTCCATGTTCTTTCCATTAAGCATGCTTACACACACAGACACACACACAGACACAAACACATCCACACACACACACACACACACACACACACACACACACACACACACACACAAAGACAAATGTTTTCAATGTTTTTAGGATGTGATATTGTGAAAATATCTTCATCTCCTCATCCTGAACAACTTTGACTCAAGAATTACTAATGTCAATCAAACCATTCATAATCATAATAAAAAAAAAATATATATATATATACAAATATCATAATAAAATAAAAAAAACATCATAATAAAAAAAGATTGCTTCTTAAAGCATTTGTTTATTTCCCAATACTGAAAGCGAATTAAAAGATCATGCATAATCCTGCTGCTCCCTCTAGTGGACAACAGTGGAATTACAGTCTCCATCTTACAGTTGAAGTGTTTGAATGAATGAAATGAAAAGTTTTTCACTTATATCTCGGGAACCAGAAGGCGAAAAATTCTGAAACTCAGAGCATAGATAGTGCTTGAGGAGTCCTGTTGAATGAGACCATCGCAGTGTTTTTGGGCGATTGGGCCCGGGAGTTATGAGGCATATTATTTTGGGGCTTTTATCTCTGTAATGCCCAGGGCAAATTACACCACATTTGAATCGATGCTAGCCAAGGACGCGCCCTTTCCAACGAGCTCTCACACAAGGTTCGGGGTGGTCTGGGTCGGGAGTTACGGGCGTTCAAAGTCGGGGTCCCGCTGACTAACGATCCGCGGGGGGGGGGGCGCTCCCGAGGCCCGCGACCATACGTTTCGATCAAGAGCCCGGAGACGTCCTTACCATCAAAATTTGAACGCGCAGCGACTTTCCGTTTTCGAGTTATGAGTGAATTTGTACTGGGGGGGCGTGGCCTAAATGGCGGCCTCCGTTTTTACTTTCGTTTCTGGATTCCATTCATTAATGTGACACAATTGTCAATAGTAATACTTCAATAGATGAGTTTTGACAAAATGTGATTGTAAATGTTAAAATAATGATTTTATAAAGTCTAAATATGAATTATATAGCAATATTAGGGAGTAGTATGATGAAATGACAGCAGGGGGCAGTACAATACCACTTATTGGCTTAATATGCCATGTTATATATTTTTTTACATTTTTAACTGTTATAGAGGCAAATTTTGTCCGATCTGTCTGAAATTTTTCATACTTCTTAAGAGTCACATGTTCTGACTTGTTTTTATTAAAGAGATATAGGCTTTTGGAGACACTTGGTCAAGGCTACATATTGAAGTGACACTATTATAGCCATCCAAATGAAGAAGTTATACTTTTTCTGATAATTATTGATCTAGAGAGTCCAGAGAATTGCACTGCACTGGTTTTGAACATTATTATATGAACATTATATGATTATAGATGGAAAATACCATTTACAGCCAATACGGGCAATTTATATAATATATGATTTTAAAGCGTTTTAACAGTTATAGCGCCACCTATTGTCCGATCTCCATGAAATGTTGCATGCTTGTTAAGGATGTTATGTCACATATGCTCACCAATTTTTGTGAAGTTCTGAGTTTTTATTTAGGATTTATAGACTTTTTAGTGTATTTTGCCACGCCCATTTTATAAATGACCCTATTACAGCCATTCAAATGCAAAAGTTCAACTTTTTTTCGATAATTATTGATCTAGAGAGTCCAAAGAATTGTCCTAGACTGGTTTGGTTCCGATCGGGCGAAAAACCAGGGACTAGTTCGCAAAAGTAGGTTTTTAACATGTTCGCGAATATTTAATGAACGGTTTGATTGACAGCAATGGTTCTAGAGGCAAAGTTGTTCAGCATAAGCAGATCTATCAAATGATATGCATTTTGTGATGATAAGTGTAACACCACGTGATTACAGAGCCATAAAACTCATTAGCGCCAACTAGTGGCCGATTTCTTTCAAAATTCTTACAGACCTCTAGGGCCATGAGCCGAACATGCCCATTGAGTTTCGTTCCGATCGGCCTCCGTTAACCTTGTCTAATAGGTGCTCAAACTTCATTGGCCGATGGCGGCCATGTTTTTTGAGATACGCCAATGTCCTCATACACATACATGGCACCTTGGACCAAGACACTGCATACCAATTTTCAAGTCAATCGGACTAACGGTCAGGTGGTTATAGCCTGTTTTATGTTTTTTTCATTTTATAGCGCCACCATGAGGCCAATCGTCGCGATTTTTTTACTGTGACCCCAGATTGAACTCATACACATGTGTACCAAGTTTGGTGAAGATACCTCATTTACATCGGGAGTTATAGCCATTTTAGTAAAATAGGCCCCTCCCACAACGTACGTTTTGGCGCCCCTTAGCGACCGTGAATCGAAATTTCCACTTTTTTTCGATAATTATTGATATTCAGACTCCAGAGAACATTTCTGCACTGGTTTGGTTCCAATCGGGCAAAAAACCAGGGACTAGTTTGCAAAAGTAGGTTTTTGACAAAATTCAAAATGGCGGAAAATCTATCATGGCGGAAATGAAATCGGAGATATACGTTTTGTTCGTCAGGCATCCAGCTTTCCAATGATATAAGACACTTGAGTCTACGACATACGGTCTAGGAGTTATGAACAGTTTCGCGCTTTTGGTTGCTATAGCGCCACCTATGGGCCAATCGGGGTCATAATCTCTGAACCTTTCCTCGATTTTTGTACTACCATCTGTCAAAGTTTCAAAGTTCCAGCTCTTACGGTTTGGGCTGCACGATGCGTTTTACGGCGGAATAATAATAATAATAATAATTAAAGCTGCAAGCAGCATTTATCGGGGTTCAAGCAGTTAAGGCCTTTAAGGCCTTTAAGCACAAAAGCATCAAAAGTTATTAGTTTTATTAAGCAAGCATGTAACCACTGACATAATAGATGAAAAAGACAATTTACAGCCAATACAGGCAATGTACCATAGGAAATATATGGTTTTAAAGCTTTTTAACAGTTATAGCGACACCTATGGTCCGATCTCCATAAAATTGTTTACTGTGACCTCAAATTGAACCCATACACATGTGTACTGAGTTTGGTGAAGATATCTCATTTACTTCTTGAGTTATAGCCATTTTAGTAAAATAGGCTCCTCCCACAACAATTTACCACATTCTAGTATTATTTACTATGATTCTAGCATGATTTGCCATATTCTAGCAGGATTTACCATGATATACTACATTCTAGTATGATTTACCATACATTCTAGTATGATTTACCATTGTTTACTGTGATTCTAGCATGGTTCACCATAGTTTATCATGATTTATCATAGTTTACCATGATTTACCCTGTTCTAGCAACGTTTACCATGATTTACCATGTTCTAGCATGATGTACCATGATATACCATGTTCTAGAATGATGTACCAGGATTATAGTATGATTTACCTTGATACACCACATTCTAGTATTATTTACTATGATTTACCATGTTTTTAGCGTGATTTACCATGATTTACCACATTGTTAGCAATTATGTGAAGTTAGGTTTCTGAATAAATTCTGAATAATCTGATTAATAGTTTACAAAGACTTTGTGAAGTGTTTATAGACCATTCAAATATATTTTCATAATGACATATCCCAATAGCATTGAAAAAACAACATTTGTGTGTGTGTGTGTGTGTGTGTGTGTGTGTGATCTGTCTGAAAATGTTCATGCATGTTTAGAGTGATATTTCACATGTTCTGACTTGTTTTTAAGAAGGTCTGAGCATCTTAAAAGATATAAGCTTTCGGGGACACTTGGTCAAGGCCACGTATTGAAGTGACCCTATTATAGTCATCCAAATGAAGTAGTTCAACTTTTTCTGATAATTATTGATCTAGAGAGTCCAGAGAATTGTACTGCACTAGTTTTGAACATTATGATATGAAAATTATTTGATCATAGATGAAACAGACCATTTGCAGCCAATACAGGCAATTTACCATAGGAAATATATGGTTTTAAAGCTTTTTAACAATTATAGCGCCAACTATGGTCCGATCTCCATAAAATTTGGCATGCTTGTTAAAGATGTTATGGCACATATTCCCACCAATTTTTGTGAAGTTCTGAGTTTTCATTTATGATTTATAGGCTTTTTAGTGCATTTTGCCACACCCATTTTCTTTATGACCCTATTATAGCCATGCGCAAAATGCAAAAGTTCAACTTTTTTTTGATAATTATTGATCTAGAGAGTCCATAGAATTGTCCTAGACTGGTCTGGTTCCGATCGGGCGAAAAACCTAGGACTAGTTCGCAAAAGTAGGTTTTTAACATATTCGCGAATAATTAATGAACGGTTTGATTGACAGCAATGGTTCTTGAGGCAAAGTTGTTCAGCATGAGCAGATCTATTAAATGATATGCATTTTGTGACAATAAGTGTAACACCACGTGATTACAGAGCCATAAAACTCGTTAGCGCCAACTAGTGGCCGATTTCTTTCAAAATTCTTACAGACCTCTAGGGCCATGAGTCGAACATGCCCACCGAGTTTCGTTCCGATCGGCCTCCGTTAACCTTGTCTAATAGGTGCTCAAACTTCATTGGCCGATGGCGGCCATGTTTTTTGAGATACACCAATGTCCTCATAGACATACATGGGGCCTTGGACCAAGACACTGCATGCCAATTTTCAAGTCAATCGGACTAACGGTCAGGTGGTTATAGCCTGTTTTATGTTTTTTTCATGTTATAGCGCCACCATGTGGCCAATCGCCACGATTTTTTTACTGTGACCTCAGATTGACCTCTTACATATACGTACCAAGTTTGGTGAAGATACCTCATTCATTTCTGGAGTTATAGCTGTTTTAGTACAATAGGCTCCTCCCACAACATACATTTTGGCGCCCCTTAGCGACCGTGAATCGAAATTTCGACTTTTTTTCGATAATTATTGATATTCAGACTCCAGAGAACATTTCTGCACTGGTTTGGTTCCGATCGGACGAAAAACCTAGGACTAGTTCGCAAAAGTAGGTTTATAACAAAATTCAAAATGGCGGAAAAATTTGCATACCGGAAATGAAATCGGAGATATACGTTTTGTTCTTCAAGTGTCCAGCTTTCCAATGATATAAGACACTTGAGTCTACGACATACGGTCTAGGAGTTATGAACAGTTTCGCGCTTTTGGTTGCTATAGCGCCACCTATGGGCCAATCGGGGTCATACTCTCTGAACCTCTCCTCGATTTTTGTACTACCATCTGGCAAAGTTTCAAGGTTCCAGCTCATACGGTTTGGGCTGCACGATGCGTTTTAGCGGAGAAGAAAAATAATAATAAAAATCAGTACAATTACAATAGGGTTTCAGCACTTCGTGCTTGAACCCCTAATTAAAGCTGCAAGCAGCATTTAGCGGGGTTCAAGCATTTAGGGTCTTTAAGCACATAAGGCAGTTTAGTGAGTTTTTGTTTAGGATTTACAGGCTTTTGAGTGTTTTTTGCCATACCCATTTTCTAAATGATCCTGTTATGGCTACCCAATGGGTAAAGTTAAAGTTTTTTATATAATTAATAATCTAGAGCTTCCAGAGAATTGTACTGCACTGGTATATTTCTGATCGGGCGAAAAACCTAGGACTAGTTCGCAAAAGTAGGTTTTTAACATAATCGCAAGTATTTAATGAACAAATTGATTGACAGCAGTAGTTCTTGAGGCAAAGTTGTTCAGTATGAGGAGATCTATCAAATGATATGCATCACGTGATTACATAGCCGTAAAACCTGTTAGCATCAACTAGTGGCTGATTTTTCAAAATTCTTACAGACCTCTAGGGCCACGAGTCGAACATGCCCACCGAGTTTCGTTCTGATCGGCCTCCGTTAAGAGCAAACTAACAGCTTTGAATTAAAATGGTGAGGTATCCTGTTGTAAACATCAACCATGCCTGTTGACAGTTCTCTTTTGTGGGAAGGGAATGAAAAGTTCTCAAATCCGCAGCACAGCCTCAGACATAACATTTATATCCATGATCTGCCATTTTCACTATTGTCCTTGCTTGCTTCTTCACAATACCTGCAGATCTTCTGATGATTTGGCTGTGCAGGTCCACATTAACACTGCCTGGCCTAGAAAATGGACTGGGAAATGCAAATTTGGGGGGTATAAATATTAATGATCCTGACTCCAACGTCACAGTCGGTGTTATGGTGGGATTCACTCATTTTTCAGCGGTCTTTTGCAAACAGGAGATTTACACATGAAGGAGGAAACAATGGTGTTTGAGGCTCAAGGTATGTCAGTTCCATGTCCAGAACTCTTATCATTCAACTATGCCAAGATAAATACAGTTTTCAATTGTATGGCACCTTTAAAATAGATGATTAGTAATATAATGCTTACTTGGAGTCTGAAATGGCTTTAACAAAAGAAGAAAAATAGTCTTAGATTTCTGTTCATTCTAATCATGTACAAATAAAGTAGCACAGTAAGATTACATTTATTTGAATGCATTAGTGAGTGTGTGATTGTGCTGTGTGTGCAGCATGTCAATACTAAAAGTGAAGGTGTAGTTGATATCTTTGGTGATAATATCTGTAGTAATCATAAAAAAACAATTAAGAAATAAAGAATTAAAATTACAAATAATATTCTATTAAGATATGAGTTATAATAACATGATTTGCAATAGTAATAATATCAATAATATATGCACAATACACACAGATTAGACTATCAGGTCTGTGTTTTACAAAAACATTAGTATTGCAGCCAATGTGAGTCTGTGGGATTTATAAACAGACAAAATATGATTTGAAATGTTATTTTAATGATTTTATTAAGTTTAAACAATATTTCAAATGGAAAAAAAATGAAAAATAATATTTTAGTGAGCAGAATGAACCAATGAGTGTTCTTCTTCTGGTGGTTAAAATGTAAATGAAAACAATAATACTTAAACAATAATACTTAATACACTAACCATGCTTGAACACACACATGCACACACATTTTGTTGTAGATGTAGATATTTAAAATAAAAGATAGGTAACAAAATGATAATTGCAAATCTCCTCTGTATAACACCATTTTCAGATTTCAAATTAATCACTGAGAGGCAGAATTGTTCAAACTGAGAGCTCAGTAAAAATGAAGTGATAAACTTTGACAAAACATGACTGTGTTATAATAGGTGATTTTCATGCAATAATTTTATATAGTCCAAAAACTTATGCAAAAGCACAGATGAAAATATTTTATTAAGTAGAATGTCCTGCTTCCATAGTAGAAGACCACTAATTGACTCACTTTCATTTGAAAGACTTTTTTTATCCACCAGTAAAACAAAGCAGTTTCTCCATGTTCTTTCCATTAAGCATGCTTACACACACAGACACACACACAAACACATCCACACATCCACACACACACACACACACACACACACACACACACACACACACACACACACACACACACACACACACACACACACAAAGACAAATATGTTTTCAATGTTTTTAGGATGTGATATTGTGAAAATATCTTCATCTCCTCATCTTGAACAACTTTGCCTCAAGAATCACTAATGTCAATCAAACCGTTCATAATCATAATAAAAAAATAAAATATATACAAATATCATAAAAAAAAAAAAAAATCATAATAAAAAAGATTGCTTCTTAAAGCATTTGTTTATTTCCCAATACTGAAAGCGAATTAAAAGATCATGCGTAATCCTGCTGCTCCCTCTAGTGGACAACAGTGGTATCATAGCTTACATTTTACAGTTGAAGTGTTTGAATGAATGAATGGGAATTTGTTTTTTTACTTATATCTCAGGAACCAAAAGGCGAAAAATTCTGAAACTCAGAGCATAGATAGTGCTTGAGGAGCCCTGTTGAATGAGACCATCAAGGTGTTTTTGGGCGATTGGGGCTGGGAGTTATGGCTGTTATAAGGCATATCTGTTCGGGCTATTATCTCTGGAATGCCCAGGGCAAATAACACCACATTTGAATCGAAGCTAGCCAAGGACGTGCCCTTTCCAACGAGCTCTCACACAATGTTCGGGGTGGTCTGGGTCGGGAGTAATGGTCGTTCAAAATCGGGGGTCCCGCGGACTGGCGATGCGCGGGGGGCGCGCTCCCGAGGCCCGCGACGACACGTTTCGATCAAGAGCCCGGAGATGTCCTCACCATCAAAATTTGAGCGCGCAACGACTTTCCGTTTTCGAGTTATGAATGAATTTGTATTCGGGGGCGTGGCTTAAATGCCGTTATACTTTCGTTTCATTTCATTCATTTACTTTCGTCCATTTCCATATCTCAGTGTAACACAATTGTCAATAGTAATACTCAATAGATGAGTTTTGACAAAATGTGATTGTAAATGTTAAAATAATGATTTTATAAAGTCTAAATATGAATTTTATAACAATATTAGGGAGTAGTATGATGAAATGACAGCAGGGGGCAGTAAAATACCACTTATTGGCTTAATATGTCATTATATTCATATAAAATCACCTTTTGAAGAAGTTAAACTTTTTTTCTGATAATTATTGATCTAGAGAGTTCAGAGAATTGTGCTGCACTGGTTTTGAACATTATGATATGAACATTATATGATGATAGAAGACACCATTTACAGCAAATACAGGCAATTTACCATAGGAAATATATGGTTTTAAAGCGTTTTAACAGTTATAGCGCCAACTATGGTCCGATCTCCATAAAATTTCCCATGCTTCTTTAGCAGGTTATGACACATATGCTCATCAATTTTTGTGAAGTTCTGAGTTTTCGTTTAGGATTTATAGGCTTTTGAGTGCATTTTACCACGCCCCTTTTCTAAATGACCCTATTACAGCCATACTCATGCAAAAGTTAAACTTTTTTTTGATAATTATTGATCTAGAGAGTCCAGAGAATTGTCCTAGACTGGTGTGGTTCCGATCGGGCGAAAAACCAGGGACTAGTTCGCAAAAGTAGGTTTTTAACATATTCATGAATATTTAATGAACGGTTTGATTGACAGCAATGGTTCTGGAGGCAAAGTTGTTCAGGATGAGCAGATCTATCAAATGATATGCATTTTGTGACGATAAGTGTAACACCACGTGATTACAGAGCCATAAAACTCGTTAGCGCCAACTAGTGGCCGATTTCTTTCAAAATTCTTACAGACCTTTAGGGCCATGAGTCGAACATGCTCATCGAGTTTCGTTCCGATCGGCCTCCGTTAACCTTGTCTAATAGGTGCTCAAACTTCATTGGCCGATGGCGGCCATGTTTTTTGAGATACGCCAATGTCCTCATACACATACATGGCACCTTGGACCAAGACACTGCATACCAATTTTCAAGTCAATCGGACTAACGGTCAGGTGGTTATAGCCTGTTTTATGTTTTTTTCAATTTATAGCGCCACCATGAGGCCAATCGTCGCGATTTTTTTACTGTGACCCCAGATTAAACTCATACACATGTGTACCAAGCTTGGTGAAGATACCTCATTTACATCGGGAGTTATAGCCATTTTAGTAAAATAGGCCCCTCCCACAACGTACGTTTTGGCGCCCCTTAGCGACCGTGAATCGAAATTTCCACTTTTTTTCGATAATTATTGATATTCAGTCTCCAGAGAACATTTCTGCACTAGTTTGGTTCCAATCGGGCAAAAAACCAGGGACTAGTTCGCAAAAGTAGGTTTTTGACAAAATTCAAAATGGCGGAAAATCTATCATGGCGGAAATGAAATCGGAGATATACGTTTTGTTCGTCAGGCGTCTAGCTTTCCAATGATATAAGACACTTGAGTCTACGACATACGGTCTAGGAGTTATGAGCAGTTTCGCGCTTTTGGTTGTTATAGCGCCACCTATGGGCCAATCGGGGTCATAATCTCTGAACCTTTCCTCGATTTTTGTACTACCATCTGTCAAAGTTTCAAAGTTCCAGCTCTTACGGTTTGGGCTGCACGATGCGTTTTACGGCGGAATAATAATAATAATAATAATAATAATAATAATAAAAATCAGCACAATTACAATAGGGTTTCAGCACTTCGTGCTTGAACCCCTAATTAAAGCTGCAAGCAGCATTTATCGGGGTTCAAGCAATTAAGGCCTTTAAGGCATTTAAGCACAAAAGCATCAAAAGTTATTAAGATTTATTTAGCAAGCATGTAACCACTGACATAATAGATGGAAAAGACCATTTACAGCCAATACAGGCAGTTTACCATGGGAAATATGTTTTTAAAGCTTTTTAACAGTTATAGCGCCACATATGGTCCAATCTCCATAAAATTGATTACTGTGACCTCAAATTGAACCCATACACGTGTGTTCTGAGTTTGGTGAAGATATCTCATTTACTTCTTGAGTTATAGCCATTTTAGTAAAATAGGCTCCTCCCACAACAATTTACCACATTCTAGTATTATTTACTATGATTCTAGCATGATTTACCATAGTTTACCATGATATACTACATTCTAGTATGATTTACCATTGTTTACTGTGATTCTAGCATGTTTTACCATAGTTTATCATGATTTATCATAGTTTACCTGTCCCGTCAGCTGATCTGCTCCAGCTGAGCTGCATTAGCTGGTTAACTCCCCTCGCTGCTCAATGGCCAAAGCTCAAACAAGACGCCCTATTTAAAGCACATTCAGCTTGCTCATACATGCTTGCTGTTTGCTTTTGCTGCCCGCCACCTCCCCAGCTCCTCCTTATGCATAACGTGTCATTTGCTTTATGTCATGTTGCCTGCTCTGTTCACAGGGGGGATATTTTAGCTCTCACAGTCCTAAACTGTGTGAGCATTCCCTAATGCTGCTGCTGCTGTCCTCTGACTCTCTGCTATTTCATGGGGCTCATGAAAGGTCAGAGGACTCCCTGAACAGAGCCATACCGCCAAATTTCAATTCAGGAACATCAACTTGTTTGCAATCTATTCAATACAAATTCTTAAATTATTTTTATTGTCTGTGTGTTCTTGACTTAATGGACCTGACAGAACTAGCAACTATGTGAATTGTCAGTGCAAATGCAGTGATAAACACTGACAAAATCTGATTGTGTTATATTAGTTATTGTTATATAAGTGATTTTTGGAGTCTAAATATGAACGAAAGCACATGTGTAAAGCAAATGTGAAAAGACTTCATTAATAAAGTAGAATGGCAAGCAGAGGGCAGTAAAAGACCCCTTTTTGGCTCACTTTCACTTTAACCTTCATGATTTTCACCAGTTTTCTGCACTAAAGCAAACCAGTTTTTCCATGTGAACTCCATAATGCATGCTTACACACACACACACACACACACACACACACACACAAATATGTTTTCAAAGTTTTTGGGATATGTTATTGAGAAAATATATTTAAATTGTCTATAGGCATTTCTTTGTGATCTAATAATATAAAACTTCATAATCATAAAAAATAAAATAAATAAATGTATACAAATATCATAAAAAAATAAATAAAAAAAAACATCATAATAAAATAGATTGCTTTTTAAAGCATTTGTTTGTTTCCCAATACTGAAAGCTAATGAAAAGATCATGTGTAATCTTGCTGCTCCCTCTAGTGGACAACAGTGATATTATAGCTTACATATTACAATTGAAGTGTTTGAATGAATGAGTGAATGAATGGGAATTTGGTTTTTCACTTATATCTCGGTAACCAGAAGGCGAAATAACACCACATTCGAATCGAAGCTAGCCAACGAAGAGCCCTTTCCAACGAGCTCTCACACAAGGTTCGGGGTGGTCTGGTTCAGGAGTAACGGCCGTTCAAAATCGGGGTCCCGCCGACTAGCGATCTCCGGGGGGGGCGCGCTCCCGAGGCCCGCGACATCACGTTTCGATCAAGAGCCTGGAGAGGACCTTACCATCAAAATTTGAGCGCGCAACGACTTTCCGTTTTCAAGTTATGAGTGAATTTGTACTGGGGGGGGCGTGGCCTAAATGGCGGCCTCCGTTTTTACTTTCGTTTTCAATTCCATTGCTTAATTTGACACAATTGTCAATAGTAATACTTCAATAGATGAGTTTTGACAAAATGTGATTGTAAATGTTAAAATAATGATTTTATAAAGTCTAAATATGAATTATATAACAATATTAGGGAGTAGTATGATGAAATGACAGCAGGGGGCAGTACAATACCACTTATTGGCTTAATATGCCATGTTATATCATTTTTACCTTTTTAACTGTTATAGAGGCAAATTTTGTCCGATCTGTCTGAAATTTCTCATGCTTCTTAAGTCACATGTTCTGACTTGTTTTTATTAAAGAGATATAGGCTTTTGGAGACACTTGGTCAAGGCTACATATTGAAGTGACACTATTATAGCCATCCAAATGAAGAAGTTATACTTTTTCTGATAATTATTGATCTAGAGAGTCCAGGGAATTGCACTGCACTGGTTTTGAACATTATTATATGAACATTATATGATTATAGATGGAAAAGACCATTCACAGGCAATACAGGCAATTTACCATAGGAAATATATGGTTTTAAAGCGTTTTAACAGTTATAGCGCCACCTTTGGTCCGATCTCCATAAAAATTTCCATGCTTCTTTAGCATGTTAAGACACATATGCGCATCAATTTTTGTGAAGTTCTGAGTTTTCGTTTAGGATTTATAGGCTTTTGAGTGTATTTTGCCAAGCCCATTTTCTTTATGACCCAATTATAGCCATACGAAAAATGCAAAAGTTCAACTTTTTTTTGATAATTATTGATCTAGAGAGTCCAGAGAATTGTCCTAGACTGGTCTTATTCCGATCGGGCGAAAAACCTAGGACTAGTTCGCAAAAGTAGGTTTTTAACATATTCGCAAATAATTAATAAACGGTTTGAATGACAGCAATGGTTCTTGAGGCAAAGTTGTTCAGAATGAGGAGATCTATCAAATGATATGCATATTGTGTGGATATTTGTAACACCACGTGATTACAGAGCCGTAAAACTCGTTAGCGCCAACTAGTGGCCGATTTCTTTCAAAATTCTTACAGACCTCTAGGGCCATGAGTCGAACATGCCCATCCAGTTTCGTTCCGATCGGCCTCCGTTAACCTTGTCTAATAGGTGCTCAAACTTCATTGGCCGATGGCGGCCATGTTTTTTGAGATACGCCAATGTCCTCATAGACATACATGGCACCTTGGACCAAGACACTGCATACCAATTTTCAAGTCAATTGGACTAACGGTCAGGTGGTTATAGACTGTTTTATGTTTTTTTCATGTTATAGCGCCACCATGTGGCCAATCGCCGCAGTTTTTTTACTGTCACCTCAGATTGACCTCTTACACATGTGTACCGAGTTTGGTGAAGATACCTCATTTACTTCTGGAGTTATAGCCATTTTAGTAAAATAGGCCCCTCCCACAACGTACGTTTTGGCACCCCCTAGCAACCGTGAATCGAATTTTCAACTTTTTTTCGATAATTATTGATATTCAGACTCTAGAGAACATTTCTGCACTGGTTTGGTTCCGATCGGGCGAAAAACCAGGGACTAGTTCGCAAAAGTAGGTTTTTGACAAAATTCAAAATGGCGGAAAATCTATCATGGCGGAAATGAAATCGGAGATATACGTTTTGTTCGTCAGGCGTCCAGCTTTCCAATGATATAAGAAACTTGAGTCTACGACATACGGTCTAGGAGTTCTGAGCAGTTTCGCGCTTTTGGTCGCTATAGCGCCACCTATGGGCCAATCGAGGTCATACTTTGATACGTTCTCCCCAAATTGAGGACTACCATTTGGCCAACTTTCAAGGTTCCAGCTCTTACGGTTTGGTCTGCACGATGCGTTTTAGGGGAAAATAATAATAATAATTAAAGCTGCAAGCAGCATTTATCGGGGTTCAAGCATTTAAGGCCTTTAAGGCCTTTAAGCACAAAAGCATCAAAAGTTATTATGTTTTATTTAGCAAGCATTTAACCACTGACATAATAGATGGAAAACACCATTTACAGCCAATACAGGCAATGTACCATAGGAAATATATGGTTTTAAAGCTTTTTAACAGTTATAGCGCCACCTTTTGTCCGATCTCCATAAAATTGTACAGGCTTGTTAATGATGTTCTTTTACATATGCTCACCAATTTTTGTGAAGTTCTGAGTTTTCATTTAGGATTTATAGGCTTTTTAGTGTATTTTGCCACGCCCATTTTATAAATGACCCTATTACAGACATGCAAATGCAAAAGTTCAACTTTTTTTTGATAATTATTTATCTAGAGAGTCCAGAGAATTGTCCTAGACTGGTCTGGTTCCGATCGGGCAAAAAACCTAGGACTAGTTCGCAAAAGTAGGTTTTTAACATATTCGCAAATATTTAATGAACGGTTTGATTGACAGCAGTGGTCCTTGAGGCAAAGTTGTTCAACATGAGGAGATCTATCAAATGATATGCATTTTGTGACGAAATTTGTTACACCACGTGATTACAGAGCCTTAAAACTCGTTAGCGCCAACTAGTGGCCGATTTCTTTCAAAATTCTTACAGACCTCTAGGGGCTTGAGCCGAACATGCCCACCGAGTTTCGTTCTGATCGGACTTCGTTAACCTTGTTTAATAGGTGCTCAAACCTCATTGGCCAATGGCGGCCATGTTTTTTGACATATGCCAATATCCTTTTAGATATACATGGCCCCTTGGGCCAAGACACTGCATACCAAATTTCAAGTCATTCGGAAAAACGGTCAGGTGTCTATACGTTTTTTTTGTTTTATAGCACCACCATGTGGCCAATCGATGCAATTTTTTTATCGTGACCTCAAATTGACCCCCTACATATTTGTACCAAGTGTGGTGAAGTTTACGAAATTACTTCTTGAGTTATAGCCATTTTAGTAAAATAGGCTCCTCCCACAACGTTAATTTTGCACCCCCTAGCGACCGTGAATTGAAATTTCAACTTTTTTTCGATAATTATTGATCTTCAGACTCCAGAGAACAATTCTGCACTGGTTTGGTTCCGATCGAGCAAAAAACCAGGGACTAGTTCGCAAAAGTAGGTTTTCGACAAAATTCAAAATGGCGGAAAATCTATCATGACGGAAATGAAATCGGAGATATACGTTTTGTTCGTCAGACGTCCAGCTTTCCAATGATATAAGACACTTGTGTCTACGACATACGGTATAGGAGTTATGACCACTTTCGCGCTTTTGGTCGCTATAGCGCCACCTATGGGCCAATCGGCGTCATAATTTGATAACCTCTCCTCGATTTTTGTACTACCATATGCCAAAGTTTCAAAGCTCTAGCTCTTACGGTTTGGGCTGCACGATGCGTTTTACGGCAGAAGAATAATAATAATTAAAGCTGCAAGCAGCATTTAGCGGGGTTCAAGCATTTAGGGTCTTTAAGCACATAAGGCAGTTTAGTGAGTTTTTGTTTAGGATTTACAGGCTTTTGAGTGTTTTTTGCCATACCCATTTTCTAAATGATCCTGTTATGGCTACCCAATGGGTAAAGTTAAAGTTTTTTATATAATTAATAATCTAGAGCTTCCAGAGAATTGTACTGCACTGGTATATTTCTGATCGGGCGAAAAACCTAGGACTAGTTCGCAAAAGTAGGTTTTTAACATAATCGCAAGTATTTAATGAACAAATTGATTGACAGCAGTAGTTCTTGAGGCAAAGTTGTTCAGTATGAGGAGATCTATCAAATGATATGCATCACGTGATTACATAGCCGTAAAACCTGTTAGCATCAACTAGTGGCTGATTTTTCAAAATTCTTACAGACCTCTAGGGCCACGAGTCGAACATGCCCACCGAGTTTCGTTCTGATCGGCCTCCGTTAAGAGCAAACTAACAGCTTTGAATTAAAATGGTGAGGTATCCTGTTGTAAACATCAACCATGCCTGTTGACAGTTCTCTTTTGTGGGAAGGGAATGAAAAGTTCTCAAATCCGCAGCACAGCCTCAGACATAACATTTATATCCATGATCTGCCATTTTCACTATTGTCCTTGCTTGCTTCTTCACAATACCTGCAGATCTTCTGATGATTTGGCTGTGCAGGTCCACATTAACACTGCCTGGCCTAGAAAATGGACTGGGAAATGCAAATTTGGGGGGTATAAATATTAATGATCCTGACTCCAACGTCACAGTCGGTGTTATGGTGGGATTCACTCATTTTTCAGCGGTCTTTTGCAAACAGGAGATTTACACATGAAGGAGGAAACAATGGTGTTTGAGGCTCAAGGTATGTCAGTTCCATGTCCAGAACTCTTATCATTCAACTATGCCAAGATAAATACAGTTTTCAATTGTATGGCACCTTTAAAATAGATGATTAGTAATATAATGCTTACTTGGAGTCTGAAATGGCTTTAACAAAAGAAGAAAAATAGTCTTAGATTTCTGTTCATTCTAATCATGTACAAATAAAGTAGCACAGTAAGATTACATTTATTTGAATGCATTAGTGAGTGTGTGATTGTGCTGTGTGTGCAGCATGTCAATACTAAAAGTGAAGGTGTAGTTGATATCTTTGGTGATAATATCTGTAGTAATCATAAAAAAACAATTAAGAAATAAAGAATTAAAATTACAAATAATATTCTATTAAGATATGAGTTACAATAACATGATTTGTAATAGTAATAATATCAATAATATATGCACAATACACACAGTTTAGACTATCAGGTCTGTGTTTTACAAAAACATTAGTATTGCAGCCAATGTGAGTCTGTGGGATTTATAAACAGACAAAATATGATTTGAAATGTTATTTTAATGATTTTATTAAGTTTAAACAATATTTCAAATGGAAAAAAAATGAAAAATAATATTTTAGTGAGCAGAATGAACCAATGAGTGTTCTTCTTCTGGTGGTTAAAATGTAAATGAAAACAATAATACTTAAACAATAATACTTAATACACTAACCATGCTTGAACACACACATGCACACACATTTTGTTGTAGATGTAGATATTTAAAATAAAAGATAGGTAACAAAATGATAATTGCAAATCT
The DNA here is from genome assembly GCF_951802725.1 of Rutilus rutilus. NCBI lineage: Eukaryota > Metazoa > Chordata > Actinopteri > Cypriniformes > Leuciscidae > Rutilus > Rutilus rutilus. The sequence continues at coordinate 21,962,436 of NC_140216.1, forward strand.
CCTCTGTATAACACCATTTTCAGATTTCAAATTAATCACTGAGAGGCAGAATTGTTCAAACTGAGAGCTCAGTAAAAATGAAGTGATAAACTTTGACAAAACATGACTGTGTTATAATAGGTGATTTTCATGCAAGTAATTTTATATAGTCCAAAAACTAACGCAAAAGCACAGATGAAAATATTTTATTAAGTAGAATGTCCTGCAGAGGGCAGTAGAAGACCACTAATTGACTCACTTTCATTTGAAAGACTTTTTTTATCCACCAGTAAAACAAAGCAGTTTCTCCATGTTCTTTCCATTAAGCATGCTTACACACACAGACACACACACAAACACATCCACACACACACACACACACACACACACACACACACACACACACACACACACACACACACACACAAAGACAAATATGTTTTCAATGTTTTTAGGATGTGATATTGTGAAAATATCTTCATCTCCTCATCTTGAACAACTTTGCCTCAAGAATCACTAATGTCAATCAAACCGTTCATAATCATAATAAAAAAATAAAATATATACAAATATCATAAAAAAAAAAAAAATCATAATAAAAAAGATTGCTTCTTAAAGCATTTGTTTATTTCCCAATACTGAAAGCGAATTAAAAGATCATGCGTAATCCTGCTGCTCCCTCTAGTGGACAACAGTGGTATCATAGCTTACATTTTACAGTTGAAGTGTTTGAATGAATGAATGGGAATTTGTTTTTTTACTTATATCTCAGGAACCAAAAGGCGAAAAATTCTGAAACTCAGAGCATAGATAGTGCTTGAGGAGCCCTGTTGAATGAGACCATCAAGGTGTTTTTGGGCGATTGGGGCTGGGAGTTATGGCTGTTATAAGGCATATCTGTTCGGGCTATTATCTCTGGAATGCCCAGGGCAAATAACACCACATTTGAATCGAAGCTAGCCAAAGACGGGACCTTTCCAACGAGCTCTCACACAATGTTCGGGGTGGTCTGGGTCGGGAGTAATGGTCGTTCAAAATCGGGGGTCCCGCGGACTGGCGATGCGCGGGGGGCGCGCTCCCGAGGCCCGCGACGACACGTTTCGATCAAGAGCCCGGAGATGTCCTCACCATCAAAATTTGAGCGCGCAACGACTTTCCGTTTTCGAGTTATGAATGAATTTGTATTCGGGGGCGTGGCTTAAATGCCGTTATACTTTCGTTTCATTTCATTCATTTACTTTCGTCCATTTCCATATCTCAGTGTAACACAATTGTCAATAGTAATACTCAATAGATGAGTTTTGACAAAATGTGATTGTAAATGTTAAAATAATGATTTTATAAAGTCTAAATATGAATTTTATAACAATATTAGGGAGTAGTATGATGAAATGACAGCAGGGGGCAGTAAAATACCACTTATTGGCTTAATATGTCATTATATTCATATAAAATCACCTTTTGAAGAAGTTAAACTTTTTTTCTGATAATTATTGATCTAGAGAGTTCAGAGAATTGTGCTGCACTGGTTTTGAACATTATGATATGAACATTATATGATGATAGAAGACACCATTTACAGCAAATACAGGCAATTTACCATAGGAAATATATGGTTTTAAAGCGTTTTAACAGTTATAGCGCCAACTATGGTCCGATCTCCATAAAATTTCCCATGCTTCTTTAGCAGGTTATGACACATATGCTCATCAATTTTTGTGAAGTTCTGAGTTTTCGTTTAGGATTTATAGGCTTTTGAGTGCATTTTACCACGCCCCTTTTCTAAATGACCCTATTACAGCCATACTCATGCAAAAGTTAAACTTTTTTTTGATAATTATTGATCTAGAGAGTCCAGAGAATTGTCCTAGACTGGTGTGGTTCCGATCGGGCGAAAAACCAGGGACTAGTTCGCAAAAGTAGGTTTTTAACATATTCATGAATATTTAATGAACGGTTTGATTGACAGCAATGGTTCTAGAGGCAAAGTTGTTCAGGATGAGCAGATCTATCAAATGATATGCATTTTGTGACGATAAGTGTAACACCACGTGATTACAGAGCCATAAAACTCGTTAGCGCCAACTAGTGGCCGATTTCTTTCAAAATTCTTACAGACCTTTAGGGCCACGAGTCGAACATGCTCATCGAGTTTCGTTCCGATCGGCCTCCGTTAACCTTGTCTAATAGGTGCTCAAACTTCATTGGCCGATGGCGGCCATGTTTTTTGAGATACGCCAATGTCCTCATACACGTACATGGCACCTTGGACCAAGACACTGCATACCAATTTTCAAGTCAATCGGACTAACGGTCAGGTGGTTATAGCCTGTTTTATGTTTTTTTCAATTTATAGCGCCACCATGAGGCCAATCGTCGCGATTTTTTTACTGTGACCCCAGATTAAACTCATACACATGTGTACCAAGCTTGGTGAAGATACCTCATTTACATCGGGAGTTATAGCCATTTTAGTAAAATAGGCCCCTCCCACAACGTACGTTTTGGCGCCCCTTAGCGACCGTGAATCGAAATTTCCACTTTTTTTCGATAATTATTGATATTCAGTCTCCAGAGAACATTTCTGCACTAGTTTGGTTCCAATCGGGCAAAAAACCAGGGACTAGTTCGCAAAAGTAGGTTTTTGACAAAATTCAAAATGGCGGAAAATCTATCATGGCGGAAATGAAATCGGAGATATACGTTTTGTTCGTCAGGCGTCTAGCTTTCCAATGATATAAGACACTTGAGTCTACGACATACGGTCTAGGAGTTATGAGCAGTTTCGCGCTTTTGGTTGTTATAGCGCCACCTATGGGCCAATCGGGGTCATAATCTCTGAACCTTTCCTCGATTTTTGTACTACCATCTGTCAAAGTTTCAAAGTTCCAGCTCTTACGGTTTGGGCTGCACGATGCGTTTTACGGCGGAATAATAATAATAATAATAATAATAAAAATCAGCACAATTACAATAGGGTTTCAGCACTTCGTGCTTGAACCCCTAATAATAATTAAAGCTGCAAGCAGCATTTATCGGGGTTCAAGCAGTTAAGGCCTTTAAGGCCTTTAAGCACACAAGCATTAAAAGACATTAAGTTTTATTTAGCAGGCATTTAACAATTGACATAATAGACGGAAAAGACCATTTACAGCCAATACAGGCAGTTTACCATGGGAAATATATGGTTTTAAAGCTTTTTAACAGTTATAGCGCCACCTTTGGTCCGATCTCCATAAAATTTGGCATGCTTGTTAATGATGTTATGTCACATATGCTCACCAATTTTTGTGAAGTTCTGAGTTTTCATTTATGATTTATAGGCATTTTAGTGTATTTTGCCACGCCCCTTTTGTAAATTACCCTGTTACAGCCAGGCAAATGCAAAAGTTCAACTTTTTTTCGATAATTATTTATCTAAAGAGTCCAGAGAATTGTCCTAGACTGGTCTGGTTCCGATCGGGCGAAAAACCAGGGACTAGTTCGCAAAAGTAGGTTTTTAACATATTCATGAATATTTAATGAACGGTTTGATTGACAGCAATGGTTCTTGAGGCAAAGTTATTCAGCATGAGGAGATCTATCAAATGATATGCATTTTGTGACAATAAGTGTAACACCACGTGATTACAGAGCCATAAAACTCGTTAGCGCCAACTAGTGTCCGATTTCTTTCAAAATTCTTACAGACCTCTAGGGCCATGAGTCGAACATGCCCATCGAGTTTCGTTCCGATCGGCCTCCGTTAACCTTGTCTAATAGGTGCTCAAATCTCATTGGCCAATGGCGGCCATGTTTTTCGAGATACGCCAATATCCTTTTAGACACACATGGCCCCTTGGGCCAAGACACTGCGTACCAAATTTCAAGTCAATCGGACTAACGGTCAGGCGTCTATATGTTTTTTTTGTTTTATAGCGCCACCATGTGGCCAATCGACGCAATTTTTTTACTGTGACCTCAGATTGACCTCCTACACATGTGTACCAAGTTTGGTGAAGTTTACTAAATTACTTCTTGAGTTATAGCCGTTTTAGTAAAATAGGCTCCTCCCACAACGTTAATTTTGCACCCCCTAGCGACCGTGAATCGAAATTTCAACATTTTTTCGATAATTATTGATCTTCAGACACCAGAGAACAATTCTGCACTGGTTTGGTTCCGATCGGGCGAAAAACCAGGGACTAGTTCGCAAAAGTAGGTTTTCAACAAAATTCAAAATGGCGGAAAATCTATCATGGCGGAAATAAAATCGGAGATATACGTTTTTTTCGTAAGGCGTCCAGCTTTCCAATGATATAAGACACTTGAGTCTATGACTTACGGTCTAGGAGTTATGAGCAGTTTCGCGCTTTTGGTTGCTATAGCGCCACCTATGGGCCAATCGGGGTCATAATTTGATAACCTCTCCTCGATTTTTGTACTACCATCTGGCAAAGTTTCAAAGCTCCAGCTCTTACGGTTTGGGCTGCACGATGCGTTTTACGGCAGAAGAAAAATAATAATAATAATAATAATTAAAGCTGCAAGCAGCATTTATCGGGGTTCAAGCAGTTAAGGCCTTTAAGGCATTTAAGCACAAAAGCATCAAAAGTTATTAAGAGTTATTAAGCAAGCATGTAACCACTGACATAGTAGATGGAAAAGACCATTTACTGCCAATACAGGCAATGTACCATAGGAAATATATGATTTTAAAGCTTTTTAACAGTTATAGCGCCACCTTTGGTCCGATCTCCATAAAATTTAGTACGCTTGTTAATGATGTTATGTCACATATGCGCACCAATTTTTGTCAAATTCTGAGTTTTCATTTATGATTTATAGGCTTTTTAGTGTATTTTGCCACGCCCCTTTTATAAATGACCCTATTACAGCCACCAAAATTAAAAAAAGTTCAACTTTTTTTCGATAATTATTGATCTAGAGAGTCCAGAGAATTGTTCTAGACTGGTCTGGTTCCGATCGGGCAAAAAACCAGGGACTAGTTTGCAAAAGTAGGTTTTTAACATATTCATGAATATTTAATGAACGGTTTGATTGACAGCAATGGTTCTTGAGGCAAAGTTGTTCAGCATAAGCAGATCTATCAGATGATATGCATTTTGTGATGATAAGTGTAACACCACGTGATTACAGAGCCATAAAACTCGTTAGCGCCAACTAGTGGCCGATTTCTTTCAAAATTCTTACAGACCTCTAGGGGCTTGAGCCGAACATGCCCACCGAGTTTCGCTCCGATCGGACTTCGTCAACGGTACTCAAACCTCATTGGCCAATGGCGGCCATGTTTTTTTAGATACGCCATATTCCTTTTAGACATACATGGCCCCTTGGGCCAAGACACTGCATACCAAATTTCAAGTCAATCGGACTAACGGTCAGGTGTCTATACGTTTTTTTTGTTTTATAGCGCCACCATGTGGCCAATCGACGCAATTTTTTTACTGTGACCTCAAATTGACCTCTTACACACGTTTAGCAAGTTTGGTGAAGTTTACTGAATTACTTCTTGAGTTATAGCCATTTTAGTAAAATAGGCTCCTCCCACAACGTTAATTTTGCACCCCCTAGCGACCGTGAATCGAAATTTCAACTTTTTTTCGATAATTATTGATCTTCAGACTCCACAGAACAATTCTGCACTGGTTTGGTTCCGATCGGGCGAAAAACCAGGGACTAGTTCGCAAAAGTAGGTTTTCGACAAAATTCAAAATGGCGGAAAATCTATCATGGCGGAAATAAAATCGGAGATATACGTTTTGTTCGTCAGGCGTCCAGCTTTCCTCTGATATAAGACACTTGAGTCTATGACTTACGGTCTAGGAGTTATGAGCAGTTTCGCGCTTTTGGTTGCTATAGCGCCACCTATGGGCCAATCGGGGTCATAATTTGATAACCTCTCCTCGATTTTTGTACTACCATCTGGCAAAGTTTCAAGGTTCCAGCTCTTACGGTTTGGGCTGCACGATGCGTTTTACGGCAGAAGAAAAATAATAATAATAATAATAATAATAATTAAAGCTGCAAGCAGCATTTATCGGGGTTCAAGCAATTAAGGCCTTTAAGGCCTTTAAGCATAAAAGCATCAAAAGTTATTAAGATTTATTTAGCAAGCATGTAACTACTGACATAATAGATGAAAAAGACCATTTACCATAGGAAATATATGGTTTTAAAGCTTTTTAACAGTTATAGTGCCACCTTTGGTCCAATCTCCATAAAATTTTGCATGCTTGTTAAGGATGGTATGTCACATATGCTCACCAATTTTTGTGAAGTTCTGAGTTTTTGTTTAGGATTTATAGGCTTTTGATTGTATTTTGCCACGCCCATTTTATAAATGACCCTATTACAGCAATCCAAATGCAAAAGTTCAACTTTTTTTTGATAATTATTGATCTAGAGAGTCCAGAGAATTGTCCTAGACTGGTCTGGTTCCGATCGGGCGAAAAACCTAGGACTAGTTCGCAAAAGTAGGTTTTTAACATATTCATGAATATTTAATGAACTGTTTGATTGACAGCAATGGTTCTAGAGGCAAAGTTGTTCAGCATGAGCAGATCTATCATATGATATGCATTTTGTGACGATAAGTGTAACACCACGTGATTACAGAGCCATAAAACTCGTTAGCGCCAACTAGTGGCCGATTTCTTTCAAAGTTCTTACAGACCTCTAGGGGCTTGAGCCGAACATGCCCACTGAGTTTCATTCTGATCGGCCTCCGTTAACCTTGTCTAATAGGTGCTCAAACTTCATTGGCCGATAGCGGCCATGTTTTTTGAGATACACCAATGTCCTCATAGACATACATGGCACCTTGGACCAAGACACTGCATACCAATTTTCAAGTCAATCGGACTAACGGTCAGGTGGTTATAGCCTGTTTTATGTTTTTTTCATATTATAGCGCCACCATGAGGCCAATCACCGCGATTTTTTTACTGTGACCTCAACTTGAGCTCTTACATATGTGTACCGAGTTTGGTGAAAATATCTCATTTCGTTCACGAGTTATAGCCATTTTTGTATAATTAGCTCCGCCTCCTGCAAACGTTTTGATACTCCTTAGCAACCGTGGATCGAAATTTTACATTTTTTTCGATAATTATTGATCTTCAGACTCCTGTGAATATTTCTGCACTGGTTTGGTTCCGATCGGGCGAAAAACCAGGGACTAGTTCGCAAAAGTAGGTTTTGGACAAAATCCAAAATGGCGGGAAAATTTGCATACCGGAAATGAAATCCTTGAGGCCTTTTTTGTTCGGCTTGACCCAAGGATTCCAAAGATATAAGACACTTGAGTCTGTGACAAAGGGTTGATGAGATTTAAGCAAAAATATGCCATTTTTTTGTTTTTTGCACTGTAGCGCCACCTATTGGCCAATCTAGCTCATATTCTCTGAACCTCTCCTCGATTTTTGTACTACCTTCTGGCCAAGTTTCAAGTCTCTAGCACTTACGGTTTAGGCTGCACGATGCGTTTTACGGCAGAATAATAATAATAATTAAAGCTGCAAGCAGCATTTATCGGGGTTCAAGCAGTTAAGGCCTTTAAGGCCTTTAAGCACAAAAGCATCAAAAGTTATTAAGATTTATTTAGCAAGCATGTAACCACTGACATAATAGATGGAAAAGACCATTTACAGCCAATACAGGCAATTTGCCATGGGATATATATGGTTTTAAAGCTTTTTAACAGTTATAGCGCCACCTATGGTCCGATCTCCATAAAATTGTTTACTGTGACCTCAAATTGAACCCATACACATGTGTACTGAGTTTGGTGAATATATCTCATTTACTTCTTGAGTTATAGCCATTTGAGTAAAATAGGCTCCTCCCACAACGATTTGCCACATTCTAGAATTATTTAATATGATTCTAGCATGATTTACTATCATATACCATGTTCCAGAATGATTTATTAGGATTCTAGCATGATTTACCTTGATACACCTCATTTCAGTATTATTTACTATGATTTACAATGTTTCTAGCATGATTAACCACATTACTAGCAATTATGTGAAGTGTCAGTGCAAATGAGGTGATGAACACTGACAAAATATTATTGTGTTATAATAGTTAGTTATATACGTGATTTTTAGTGTGTGTCCAAGTATGAATGCAAAAGCACATGTAAAATATTTCATTATTAAGTAGAATGGCCAGCAGAGGGCACTAGAAGACCACTTATTGGCTCACTTTCACTTTAAACTAGTTTTCTGCACTAAAGCAAACCAGTTTTTCCATGTTAACTCAATGCATGCTTACACACACACACACACACACACACACACACACACACACACACACATACACACACAGCATAGTTAACCATGATTTACCATGATATACCACGTTCTAGTATTATTTACCAGGAGATAAACGACAATCTAGTATTATTTACTTTGATTTACCATGTTTCTAGCCTGATTTACCACATTACTAGCAATTATTTGAAGTGTCAGTGCAAATAAAGTGATTAACACTGACAAAATATGATTGTGTTATAATAGTTATTGCTATATAAGTGATTTTTTAGTGTGTATTCAAGTATGAATGCAAGCACATGTTGAAATATTTCATTAATAAGTAGAATGGCCAGCAGAGGGCAGTAGAAGACCACTTATTGGCTCACTTTCACTTTAAAACAGTTTTCTGCACTAAAGCAAACCAGTTTATCCATGTTAACTCAATGCATGCTTACACACACACACACACACACACACACACACACACACACACACACACACACACACACACACACACACACACACACAAACACACACACACACACACACACACACACACACACACGTCTGATTCACTATCTTTGTGGGGACTCTCCATAGACGTAATGGTTTTTATACCGTACAAACTGTATATTCTGTCCCCTTACACTAACCCTACCCCTAAACCTACCCATCACAGGAAACATTCTGCATTTTTACTTTCTCAAAACAACTCATCCTGTGTGATTTATAAGCCTTTTGAAAAGTGGGGACCGCTGGCTGGTCCCCACAATGTAGGTGATCTCAGGTTTTACTATTCTTATGGGGACATTTGGTCCCCACAATGTAATATAAACAAGGGCGCACACACACACACACACACACACACACACACACACACACACACACACACACACACAGCAAAGTTAACCATGATTTACCATGATTTACCACATTACTAGCAATTATTTGAAGTGTCAGTGCAAATAAAGTGATTAACACTGACAAAATATGATTGTGTTATAATATTTATTGCTATATAAGTGATTTTTAGTGTGTATTCAAGTATAAATGCAAGCACATGTGGAAAAATTTAATTAATAAGTAGAATGGCCAGCAGAGGGCAGTAGAAGACCACTTATTGGCTCACTTTCACTTTAAACCTCATGATTTTGACCAGTTTTCTGCACTAAAGCAAACCAGTGTTTCCATGTTAACTCAATAATGCATACTTGCTACATATGCTACACACAATAATGCTACACACACACACACACACACACACACACACACACACACACACACACACACACACACACACACACACACACACACACACACACACACACACACAAATGTTTCAGTGATATTGGTGTCACATTCACCTTCATCACATTCACCTTCTGTCTTCATCACATTCACCATCTGTCGTCATCACCTGCACCTGCTCCTCATCACCCTCCTCATCATCACCTGCTCCTCATCATCATAACCGTCACCTGTTGTCCTTGTCTTGATCTGTGTATTTAAGTTCCCCTCTCATCCATTATCATTGTCGGTTATTGTTTGTGCACTAGCACTCTGTTATGTTTGTTTTCATGTTGGAAAATAAAACCTTTGTTATATTTGTACCACACACACACACCATCATTTATCATGATTTACCATGGCTGATACCAATACCAATATGAGAAAATGACTATTTTAAACAGCAGGGGGCAGTAAAATACCACTTATTGGCTTAACATGCCATTAATTCATATCATTTTCACCTTTTTAACTGTTATAGAGGCAAATTTTGTCCGATCTGTCTGAAAATTTTCATGCTTGTTCAGGGTGATATTTCACACGTTCTGACTTGTTTTTAAGAAGGTCTGAGCATTGATTAAAGAGATATAGGCTTTCGGGGACACTTGGTCAAGGCCACGTATTGAAGTGACCCTATTATAGTCATCCAAATGAAGTAGTTCAACTTTTTCTGATAATTATTGATCTAGAGAGTCCAGAGAATTGTACTGCACTAGTTTTGAACATTATGATATGAAAATTATTTGATCATAGATGAAACAGACCATTTGCAGCCAATACAGGCAATTTACCATAGGAAATATATGGTTTTAAAGCTTTTTAACAATTATAGCGCCAACTATGGTCCGATCTCCATAAAATTTGGCATGCTTGTTAAAGATGTTATGGCACATATTCCCACCAATTTTTGTGAAGTTCTGAGTTTTCATTTATGATTTATAGGCTTTTTAGTGCATTTTGCCACACCCATTTTCTTTATGACCCTATTATAGCCATGCGCAAAATGCAAAAGTTCAACTTTTTTTTGATAATTATTGATCTAGAGAGTCCAGAGAATTGTCCTAGACTGGTCTGGTTCCGATCGGGCGAAAAACCTAGGACTAGTTCGCAAAAGTAGGTTTTTAACATATTCGCGAATAATTAATGAACGGTTTGATTGACAGCAATGGTTCTTGAGGCAAAGTTGTTCAGCATGAGCAGATCTATTAAATGATATGCATTTTGTGACAATAAGTGTAACACCACGTGATTACAGAGCCATAAAACTCGTTAGCGCCAACTAGTGGCCGATTTCTTTCAAAATTCTTACAGACCTCTAGGGCCATGAGTCGAACATGCCCACCGAGTTTCGTTCCGATCGGGCTCCGTTAACCTTGTCTAATAGGTGCTCAAACTTCATTGGCCGATGGCGGCCATGTTTTTTGAGATACACCAATGTCCTCATAGACATACATGGGGCCTTGGACCAAGACACTGCATGCCAATTTTCAAGTCAATCGGACTAACGGTCAGGTGGTTATAGCCTGTTTTATGTTTTTTTCATGTTATAGCGCCACCATGTGGCCAATCGCCACGATTTTTTTACTGTGACCTCAGATTGACCTCTTACATATACGTACCGAGTTTGGTGAAGATACCTCATTCATTTCTGGAGTTATAGCTGTTTTAGTACAATAGGCTCCTCCCACAACATACATTTTGGCGCCCCTTAGCGACCGTGAATCGAAATTTCGACTTTTTTTCGATAATTATTGATATTCAGACTCCAGAGAACATTTCTGCACTGGTTTGGTTCCGATCGGACGAAAAACCTAGGACTAGTTCGCAAAAGTAGGTTTATAACAAAATTCAAAATGGCGGAAAAATTTGCATACCGGAAATGAAATCGGAGATATACGTTTTGTTCTTCAAGTGTCCAGCTTTCCAATGATATAAGACACTTGAGTCTACGACATACGGTCTAGGAGTTATGAACAGTTTCGCGCTTTTGGTTGCTATAGCGCCACCTATGGGCCAATCGGGGTCATACTCTCTGAACCTCTCCTCGATTTTTGTACTACCATCTGGCAAAGTTTCAAGGTTCCAGCTCTTACGGTTTGGGCTGCACGATGCGTTTTAGCGGAGAAGAAAAATAATAATAAAAATCAGTACAATTACAATAGGGTTTCAGCACTTCGTGCTTGAACCCCTAATAAAAATCAGTACAATTACAATAGGGTTTCAGCACTTCGTGCTTGAACCCCTAATAATAATAATAATAATTAAAGCTGCAAGCAGCATTTATCGGGGTTCAAGCAGTTAAGGCCTTTAAGGCATTTAAGCACAAAAGCATCAAAAGTTATTAAGATTTATTTAGCAAGCATGTAACCACTGACATAATAGATGGAAAAGACCATTTACAGCCAATACAGGCAGTTTACCATAGGAAATATATGATTTTAAAGCTTTTTAACAGTTATAGCGCCACCTATCGTCCGATCTCCATAGAATTTTTCATGCTTGTTAATGATGTTATGTCACATATGCTGACCAATTTTTGTGAAGTTCTGAGTTTTTATTTAGGATTTATAGGCTTTTTAATGTATTTTGACACGCCCATTTTATAAATTACCCTATTACAGCCATCCAAATGCAAAAGTTCAACTTTTTTTTGATAATTATTGATCTAGAGAGTCCAGAGAATTGTCCTAGACTGGTCTGGTTCCGATCGGGCAAAAAACCTAGGACTAGTTCGCAAAAGTAGGTTTTTAACATATTAATGAATAATTAATGAACAGTTTGATTGACAGCAATGGTTCTTGAGGCAAAGTTGTTCAGGATGAGGAGATCTATCAAATGATATGCATATTGTGTGGATATTTGTAACACCACGTGATTACAGAGCCGTAAAACTCGTTAGCGCCAACTAGTGGCCGATTTCTTTCAAAATTCTTACAGACCTTTAGGGCCATGAGCCGAACATGCCCATTGAGTTTCGTTCCGATCGGCCTCCGTTAACCTTGTCTAATAGGTGCTCAAACTTCGTTGGCCGATGGCGGCCATGTTTTTTTAGATACGCCAATGTCCTCATACACATACATGGCACCTTGGACCAAGACACTGCATACCAATTTTCAAGTCAATCGGACTAACGGTCAGGTGGTTATAGCCTGTTTTATGTTTTTTTCATTTTATAGCGCCACCATGAGGCCAATCGTCGCGATTTTTTTACTGTGACCTCAACTTGAGCTCATACATATGTGTACCGAGTTTGGTGAAAATATCTCATTTCGTTCACGAGTTATAGCCATTTTCGTATAATTAGCTCCGCCTCCTGCGAACGTTTTGATACCCCTTAGCAACCGTGGATCGAAATTTTACATTTTTTTCGATAATTATTGATCTTCAGACTCCTGTGAATATTTCTGCACTGGTTTGGTTCCGATCGGGTGAAAAACCAGGGACTAGTTCGCAAAAGTAGGTTTTGGACAAAATCCAAAATGGCGGGAAAATTTGCATACCGGAAATGAAATCCTTGAGGCCTTTTTTGTTCGGTTTGACCCAAGGATTCCAAAGATATAAGACACTTGAGTCTGTGACAAAGGGTTGATGAGATTTAAGCAAAAATATGCCATTTTTTTGTTTTTTGCACTGTAGCGCCACCTATTGGCCAATCTAGCTCATATTCTCTGAACCTCTCCTCGATTTTTGTACTACCTTCTGGCCAAGTTTCAAGTCTCTAGCACTTACGGTTTAGGCTGCACGATGCGTTTTACGGCAGAATAATAATAATAATAATAAAAATCAGCACAATTACAATAGGGTTTCAGCATTTCATGCTTGAACCCCTAATAATAATAATTAAAGCTGCAAGCAGCATTTATCGGGGTTCAAGCAGTTAAGGCCGTTAAGGACTTTAAGCACAAAAGCATCAAAAGTTATAAAGTTTTATTTAGGAAGCATGTAACCATTGACATCATAGATGGAAAAGACCATGTTCTAGCATCATTTACCATGATATACCACATTCTAGCATGATTTACCATAGTATATCGTGATATACCATGGTTTACCATGATTTACCATGAATTTATCTCAGTTTATCTTGATTTACCATGTTCTAGCATGATTTACCATGATATACCACATTCTAGCATGATTTACCATAGTTTATCATGATTTACCATGGCTTACCATGATTTACCTTGTTCTAACATAGTTTACCATGAATTTATCTGTTTACCTTGATTTACCATGTTCTAGCATGATTTACCATGATATACCACATTCTAGCATGATTTACCATAGTTTATCTTGATTTACCATGGTTTACCATGATTTACCCTGTTCTAGCATAGTTTACCATGAATTTATTTTAGTTTACCTTGATTTACCATGTTCTAGCATAATTTACCATGATATACCACATTCTAGCATGATTTACCATAGTTTATCATGATTTACCATGGTTTACCATGATTTACCCTGTTCTAGCATGATATACCATGATATATCACGTTCTAGAATGATTTACCAGGATTCTAGCATGATTTACCTTGATACACCACATTCTAGTATGATTTACTATGATTTACCATGTTTCTAGCGTGATTTACCATGATTTACCACATTACTAGCAATTATGTGAAGTGTCAGTGCAAATGAAGTGATAAACACTGTCAAAATATGATTTTGTTATAATAGTTATTGTTATATAAGTGATTTGCACAAAGCACATGTGAAAAGACTTCATAAGTAGAATGGCCAGCAGAGGGCACTAGAAGACCACTTATTGGCTCAGTTTCACTTTAAATGTCATTATTTTTACCAGTTTTCTGCACTAAATCAAACCAGTTTTTCCATGTTAACTCAATAATGCATGCTTACACACACACACACACACACACACACAAAGACAAATGTTGTTGTTTTTTTCAATGCTATTGGGATATGTCATTATGAAAATGTATTTCAATGGTCTATAAACATTTCACAAAGTATTTGTAAGCTATTAAGCAGAGATTATTCAGAATTTATTCAGAAACCTAAGACTACACACACACATTATGTTGTAGATACAGATATTTGAAATATATAATGTGATCAAACTGTCAATACTAATATTTTAACAGATGGATTTTGAGTAAATGTAATTGTAAATGTTAAAATAGGGATTTTATAAAGTCTAAATATAAATTATAGAACAATATGACAAAATGACTATTTTAAACAGCAGGGGGCAGTAAAATACCACTTATTGGCTTAATATGCCATTATATCCATATCCTTTTCACCTTTTTAACTGTTATAGAGGCAAATTTTGTCTGATCTGTCTGAAAATTTTCATGCATGTTCAGAGTGATATTTCACATGTTCTGACTTGTTTTTAAGAAGGTTTGAACATTCATTAAAGAGATATAGGCTTTCGGGGACACTTGGTAAAGGCTACATTTTGAAGTGAACCTATTATAGCTATCCAAATGAAGTAGTTCAACTTTTTCTGTCAATTATTGTTCTAGTGAGTCCAGAGAATTGTATTGCACTAGTTTTTAATATTATGATATGACAATTATATGATCAGAGATGGAAAAGACCATTTATAGCCAATACAGGCAGTTTACCATAGGAAATATATGTTTTTAAAGCCTTTTAACAGTTATAGCGCCAACTATTGTCCGATCTCCATAAAATTTTGTATGCTTGTTAAAGATGGTATGTCACATATGCTCACCAATTTTTGTGAAGTTCTGAGTTTTTGTTTAGGATTTATAGGCTTTTGATTGCATTTTGCCAAGCCCATTTTATAAATTACCCTATTACAGCAATCCAAATGCAAAAGTTCAACTTTTTTTTGATAATTATTGATCTAGAGAGTCCAGAGAATTGTCCTAGACTGGTCTGGTTCCGATCGGGCGAAAAACCTAGGACTAGTTCGCAAAAGTAGGTTTTCAACATATTCATGAATATTTAATGAACTGTTTGATTGACAGCAATGGTTCTAGAGGCAAAGTTGTTCAGCATGAGCAGATCTATCATATGATATGCATTTTGTGACGATAAGTGTAACACCACGTGATTACAGAGCCATAAAACTCGTTAGCGCCAACTAGTGGCCGATTTCTTTCAAAATTCTTACAGACCTCTAGGGGCTTGAGCCGAACATGCCCACTGAGTTTCGTTCCGATCGGCCTCCGTTAACCTTGTCTAATAGGTGCTCAAACTTCATTGGCCGATAGCGGCCATGTTTTTTGAGATACACCAATGTCCTCATAGACATACATGGCACCTTGGACCAAGACACTGCATACCAATTTTCAAGTCAATCGGACTAACGGTCAGGTGGTTATAGCCTGTTTTATGTTTTTTTCATATTATAGCGCCACCATGAGGCCAATCACCGCGATTTTTTTACTGTGACCTCAACTTGAGCTCATACATATGTGTACCGAGTTTGGTGAAAATATCTCATTTCGTTCACGAGTTATAGCCATTTTCGTATAATTAGCTCCGCCTCCTGAGAACGTTTTGATACCCCTTAGCAACCGTGGATCGAAATTTTAACTTTTTTTCGATAATTATTGATGTTCAGACTCCTGTGAATATTTCTGCACTGGTTTGGTTCCGATCGGGCAAAAAACCAGGGACTAGTTCGCAAAAGTAGGTTTTGGACAAAATCCAAAATGGCGGAAAAATTTGCATACCGGAAATGAAATCCTTGAGGCCTTTTTTGTTCGGCTTGACCCAAGGATTCCAAAGATATAAGACACTTGAGTCTGTGACAAAGGGTTGATGAGATTTAAGCAAAAATATGCAATTTTTTTGTTTTTTGCACTGTAGCGCCACCTATTGGCCAATCTAGCTCATATTCTCTGAACCTCTCCTCGATTTTTGTACTACCTTCTGGCCAAGTTTCAAGTCTCTAGCACTTACGGTTTAGGCTGCACGATGCGTTTTAGGGCGGAATAATAATAATAATAATAAAAATCAGCACAATTACAATAGGGTTTCAGCATTTCATGCTTGAACCCCTAAAAATCAGTACAATTACAATAGGGTTTCAGCACTTCGTGCTTGAACCCCTAATAAAAATCCTTACAATAACAATAGGGTTTCAGCACTTCGTGCTTGAACCCCTAATTAAAGCTGCAAGCAGCATTTATCGGGGTTCAAGCAGTTAAGGCCTTTAAGACCTTTAAGCACAAAAGCATCAAAAGTTATTAAGTTTTATTTAGCAAGCATTTAACCACTGACATATATGACTCCAACGTCACAGTCAGTGTTATGCTGGGATTCACTCATTTTTCAGCGGTCTTTTGCAAACAGGAGATTTACACATGAAGGAGGAAACAATGGTGTTTGAGGCTCAAGGTATGTCAGTTCCATGTCCAGAACTCTTATCATTCAACTATGCCAAGATAAATACAGTTTTCAATTGTATGGCACCTTTAAAATAGATGATTAGTAATATAATGCTTACTTGGAGTCTGAAATGGCTTTAACAAAAGAAGAAAAATAGTCTTAGATTTCTGTTCATTCTAATCATGTACAAATAAAGTAGCACAGTAAGATTACATTTATTTGAATGCATTAGTGAGTGTGTGATTGTGCTGTGTGTGCAGCATGTCAATACTAAAAGTGAAGGTGTAGTTGATATCTTTGGTGATAATATCTGTAGTAATCATAAAAAAACAATTAAGAAATAAAGAATTAAAATTACAAATAATATTCTATTAAGATATGAGTTATAATAACATGATTTGCAATAGTAATAATATCAATAATATATGCACAATACACACAGATTAGACTATCAGGTCTGTGTTTTACAAAAACATTAGTATTGCAGCCAATGTGAGTCTGTGGGATTTATAAACAGACAAAATATGATTTGAAATGTTATTTTAATGATTTTATTAAGTTTAAACAATATTTCAAATGGGAAAAAAATGAAAAATAATATTTTAGTGAGCAGAATGAACCAATGAGTGTTCTTCTTCTGGTGGTTAAAATGTAAATGAAAACAATAATACTTAAACAATAATACTTAATACACTAACCATGCTTGAACACACACATGCACACACATTTTGTTGTAGATGTAGATATTTAAAATAAAAGATAGGTAACAAAATGATAATTGCAAATCTCCTCTGTATAACACCATTTTCAGATTTCAAATAAATCACTGAGAGGCAGAATTGTTCAAACTGAGAGCTCAGTAAAAATGAAGTGATAAACTTTGACAAAACATGACTGTGTTATAATAGGTGATTTTCATGCAATAATTTTATATAGTCCAAAAACTTATGCAAAAGCACAGATGAAAATATTTTATTAAGTAGAATGTCCTGCTTCCATAGTAGAAGACCACTAATTGACTCACTTTCATTTGAAAGACTTTTTTTATCCACCAGTAAAACAAAGCAGTTTCTCCATGTCCTTTCCATTAAGCATGCTTACACACACAGACACACACACAAACACATCCACACACACACACACACACACACACACACACACACACACACACACACACACACACACACACACACAAAGACAAATATGTTTTCAATGTTTTTAGGATGTGATATTGTGAAAATATCTTCATCTCCTCATCTTGAACAACTTTGCCTCAGGAATCACTAATGTCAATCAAACCGTTCATAATCATAAAAAAATAAAATATATACAAATATCATAAAAAAAAAAAAATCATAATAAAAAAGATTGCTTCTTAAAGCATTTGTTTATTTCCCAATACTGAAAGCGAATTAAAAGATCATGCGTAATCCTGCTGCTCCCTCTAGTGGACAACAGTGGTATCATAGCTTACATTTTACAGTTGAAGTGTTTGAATGAATGAATGGGAATTTGTTTTTTTACTTATATTTCAGGAACCAAAAGGCGAAAAATTCTGAAACTCAGAGCATAGATAGTGCTTGAGGAGCCCTGTTGAATGAGACCATCAAGGTGTTTTTGGGCGATTGGGGCTGGGAGTTATGGCTGTTATAAGGCATATCTGTTCGGGCTATTATCTCTGGAATGCCCAGGGCAAATAACACCACATTTGAATCGAAGCTAGCCAAAGACGGGACCTTTCCAACGAGCTCTCACACAATGTTCGGGGTGGTCTGGGTCGGGAGTAATGGTCGTTCAAAATCGGGGGTCCCGCGGACTGGCGATGCGCGGGGGGCGCGCTCCCGAGGCCCGCGACGACACGTTTCGATCAAGAGCCCGGAGATGTCCTCACCATCAAAATTTGAGCGCGCAACGACTTTCCGTTTTCGAGTTATGAATGAATTTGTATTCGGGGGCGTGGCTTAAATGCCGTTATACTTTCGTTTCATTTCATTCATTTACTTTCGTCCATTTCCATATCTCAGTGTAACACAATTGTCAATAGTAATACTCAATAGATGAGTTTTGACAAAATGTGATTGTAAATGTTAAAATAATGATTTTATAAAGTCTAAATATGAATTTTATAACAATATTAGGGAGTAGTATGATGAAATGACAGCAGGGGGCAGTAAAATACCACTTATTGGCTTAATATGTCATTATATTCATATAAAATCACCTTTTGAAGAAGTTAAACTTTTTTTCTGATAATTATTGATCTAGAGAGTTCAGAGAATTGTGCTGCACTGGTTTTTAACATTATGATATGAACATTATATGATGATAGAAGACACCATTTACAGCAAATACAGGCAATTTACCATAGGAAATATATGGTTTTAAAGCGTTTTAACAGTTATAGCGCCAACTATGGTCCGATCTCCATAAAATTTCCCATGCTTCTTTAGCAGGTTATGACACATATGCTCATCAATTTTTGTGAAGTTCTGAGTTTTCGTTTAGGATATATAGGCTTTTGAGTGCATTTTACCACGCCCCTTTTCTAAATGACCCTATTACAGCCATACTCATGCAAAAGTTAAACTTTTTTTTGATAATTATTGATCTAGAGAGTCCAGAGAATTGTCCTAGACTGGTGTGGTTCCGATCGGGCAAAAAACCAGGGACTAGTTCGCAAAAGTAGGTTTTTAACATATTCATGAATATTTAATGAACGGTTTGATTGACAGCAATGGTTCTAGAGGCAAAGTTGTTCAGGATGAGCAGATCTATCAAATGATATGCATTTTGTGACGATAAGTGTAACACCACGTGATTACAGAGCCATAAAACTCGTTAGCGCCAACTAGTGGCCGATTTCTTTCAAAATTCTTACAGACCTTTAGGGCCATGAGTCGAACATGCTCATCGAGTTTCGTTCCGATCGGCCTCCGTTAACCTTGTCTAATAGGTGCTCAAACTTCATTGGCCGATGGCGGCCATGTTTTTTGAGATACGCCAATGTCCTCATACACATACATGGCACCTTGGACCAAGACACTGCATACCAATTTTCAAGTCAATCGGACTAACGGTCAGGTGGTTATAGCCTGTTTTATGTTTTTTTCAATTTATAGCGCCACCATGAGGCCAATCGTCGCGATCTTTTTACTGTGACCCCAGAGTAAGCTCATACACATGTGTACCAAGTTTGGTGAAGATACCTCATTTACATCGGGAGTTATAGCCATTTTAGTAAAATAGGCCCCTCCCACAACGTACGTTTTGGCGCCCCTTAGCGACCGTGAATCGAAATTTCCACTTTTTTTCGATAATTATTGATATTCAGTCTCCAGAGAACATTTCTGCACTAGTTTGGTTCCAATCGGGCAAAAAACCAGGGACTAGTTCGCAAAAGTAGGTTTTTGACAAAATTCAAAATGGCGGAAAATCTATCATGGCGGAAATGAAATCGGAGATATACGTTTTGTTCGTCAGGCGTCCAGCTTTCCAATGATATAAGACACTTGAGTCTACGACATACGGTCTAGGAGTTATGAGCAGTTTCGCGCTTTTGGTTGTTATAGCGCCACCTATGGGCCAATCGGGGTCATAATCTCTGAACCTTTCCTCGATTTTTGTACTACCATCTGTCAAAGTTTCAAAGTTCCAGCTCTTACGGTTTGGGCTGCACGATGCGTTTTACGGCGGAATAATAATAATAATAATAATAATTAAAGCTGCAAGCAGCATTTATCGGGGTTCAAGCAGTTAAGGCCTTTAAGCACACAAGCATCAAAAGACATTAAGTTTTATTTAGCAGGCATTTAACAATTGACATAATAGACGGAAAATACCATTTACAGCCAATACAGGCAGTTTACCATGGGAAATATATGGTTTTAAAGCTTTTTAACAGTTATAGCGCCACCTTTGGTCCGATCTCCATAAAATTTGGCATGCTTGTTAATGATGTTATGTCACATATGCTCACCAATTTTTGTGAAGTTCTGAGTTTTCATTTATGATTTATAGGCATTTTAGTGTATTTTGCCAAGCCCCTTTTGTAAATTACCCTGTTACAGCCAGGCAAATGCAAAAGTTCAACTTTTTTTCGATAATTATTTATCTAGAGAGTCCAGAGAATTGTCCTAGACTGGTCTGGTTCCGATCGGGCGAAAAACCAGGGACTAGTTCGCAAAAGTAGGTTTTTAACATATTCATGAATATTTAATGAACTGTTTGATTGACAGCAATGGTTCTAGAGGCAAAGTCGTTCAGCATGAGCAGATCTATCATATGATATGCATTTTGTGACGATAAGTGTAACACCACGTGATTACAGAGCCATAAAACTCGTTAGCGCCAACTAGTGGCCGATTTCTTTCAAAGTTCTTACAGACCTCTAGGGGCTTGAGCCGAACAGGCCCACTGAGTTTCGTTCTGATCGGCCTCCGTTAACCTTGTCTAATAGGTGCTCAAACTTCATTGGCCGATAGCGGCCATGTTTTTTGAGATACACCAATGTCCTCATAGACATACATGGCACCTTGGACCAAGACACTGCATACCAATTTTCAAGTCAATCGGACTAACGGTCAGGTGGTTACAGCCTGTTTTATGTTTTTTTCATATTATAGCGCCACCATGAGGCCAATCACCGCGATTTTTTTACTGTGACCTCAACTTGAGCTCTTACATATGTGTACCGAGTTTGGTGAAAATATCTCATTTCGTTCACGAGTTATAGCCATTTTTGTATAATTAGCTCCGCCTCCTGCGAACGTTTTGATACCCTTTAGCAACCGTGGATCGAAATTTTACATTTTTTTCGATAATTATTGATATTCAGACTCCTGTGAATATTTCTGCACTGGTTTGGTTCCGATCGGGCGAAAAACCAGGGACTAGTTCGCAAAAGTAGGTTTTGGACAAAATCCAAAATGGCGGGAAAATTTGCATACCGGAAATGAAATCCTTGAGGCCTTTTTTGTTCGGCTTGACCCAAGGATTCCAAAGATATAAGACACTTGAGTCTGTGACAAAGGGTTGATGAGATTTAAGCAAAAATATGCAATTTTTTTGTTTTTTGCACTGTAGCGCCACCTATTGGCCAATCTAGCTCATATTCTCTGAACCTCTCCTCGATTTTTGTACTACCTTCTGGCCAAGTTTCAAGTCTCTAGCACTTACGGTTTAGGCTGCACGATGCGTTTTACGGCAGAATAATAATAATAATAATTAAAGCTGCAAGCAGCATTTATCGGGGTTCAAGCATTTAAGGCCTTTAAGCACATAAGCATTTAAGACATTAAAATTTATTTAGAAATCTTTTAACCACTGAAATAATAGATGGAAAAGTCAATTTACAGCCAATACAGGCATTTTACCATAGGAAATACATGGTTTTAAAGCTTTTTAACAGTTATAGCGCCACCTATCATCCGATGTCCATAACATTGTTCATGCTTGTTAATGATGTTATTGTACATATGCTCACCAATTTTTGTGAAGTTCTGAGTTTTCATTTAGGATTTATAGGCTTTTTAGTGTATTTTGCCACGCCCATTTTCTAAATGACCCTGTTACAGCCACCCAAATGTAAAAGTTCAACTTTTTTTTGATAATTATTGATCTAGAGAGTCCAGAGAATTGTCCTAGACTGGTTTGGTTCTGATCGGGCGAAAAACCTAGGACTAGTTCGCAAAAGTAGGTTTTTAACATATTCATGAATATTTAATGAACTGTTTGATTGACAGCAATAGTTCTTGAGGCAAAGTTGTTCAAGATGAGGAGGTCTATCAAATGATATGCATTTTGTGACAATAAGTGTAACACCACGTGATTACAGAGCCATAAAACTCGTTAGCGCCAACTAGTGGCCGATTTCTTTCAAAATTCTTACAGACCTCTAGGGCCATGAGTCGAATATGCCCATCGAGTTTCGTTCCGATTGGCCTCCGTTAACCTTGTCTAATAGGTGCTCAAACTTCATTGGCCGATGGCGGCCATGTTTTTCAAGATACGCCAATGTCCTCATACACATACATGGCACCTTGGACCAAGACACTGCATACCAATTTTCAAGTCAATCGGACTAACGGTCAGGTGGTTATAGCCTGTTTTATGTTTTTGTCATGTTATAGCGCCACCATGTGGCCAATCGCCGCGATTTTTTTACTGTGACCTCAGATTGACCTCTTACACATGTGTACCGAGTTTGGTGAAGATACCTGATTTACTTCTGGAGTTATAGCCATTTTAGTAAAATAGGCTCCGCCTTCTTCGAACGTTTTGGCGCCCCTTAGTGACCGTGAATCGAAATTTCAACTTTTTTTCAATAATTATTGATATTCAGACTCCAGACAACATTTCTGCACTGGTTTGGTTCCGATCGGGCGAAAAACCTAGGACTAGTTCGCAAAAGTAGGTTTTGGACAAAATCCAAAATGGCGGAAAAATTTGCATACCGGAAATGAAATCCTTGAGGCCAATTTTGTTCGGCTTGACCCAAGGATTCCAATGATATAAGACACTTGAGTCTGTGACAAACGGTTAATGACATTTAAGCAAAAATGTGCAATTTTTTTGTTTTTTGCGCTGTAGCGCCACCTATTGGCCAATCTGGGTCATATTCTCTGAACCTCTCCTCGATTTTTGTACTACCTTCTGGCCAAGTTTCAAGTCTCTAGCACTTACGGTTTGGGCTGCACGATGCGTTTTAGCGGAGAAGAAAAATAATAATAATAAAAATCCTTACAATTACAATAGGGTTTCAGCATTTCATGCTTGAACCCCTAATAAAAATCAGCACAATTACAATAGGGTTTCAGCATTTCATGCTTGAACCCCTAATAAAAATCAGCACAATTACAATAGGGTTTCAGCACTTCGTGCTTGAACCCCTAATTAAAGCTGCAAGCAGCATTTATCGGGGTTCAAGCATTTAAGGCCTTTAAGCACATAAGCATTTAAGACATTAAGATTTATTTAGAAAGCTTTTAACCACTGAAATAATAGATGGAAAAGTCCATTTACAGCCAATACAGGCAAGCTTTTTAACAGTTATAGCGCCACCTATAGTCCGATCTCCATGATATTTTGCATGCTTGTTAATGATGTTGTGGCACATATGCTCACCAATTTTCGTGAAGTTCTGAGTTTTCGTTTAGGATTTATAGGCTTTTGAGTGCATTTTGCCACGCCCATTTTCTTTATGACCCAATATACCCGTGCGAAAAATGCAAAAGTTCAACTTTTTTTTGATAATTATTGATCTAGAGAGTCCATAGAATTGTCCTAGACTCGTTTGGTTCTGATCGGGCGAAAAACCTAGGACTAGTTCGCAAAAGTAGGTTTTTAACATAATTACAAATATTTAATGAACGGTTTAATTGACAGCAATGGTTCTTGAGGCAAAGTTGTTCAACAAGAGGAGATCTATCAAATGGTATGCATTTTGTGACAATAAGTGTAACACCACGTGATTACAGAGCCATAAAACTCGTTAGCGCCAACTAGTGGCCGATTTCTTTTAAAATTCGTACAGACCTCTAGGGCCATGAGTCGAACATGCCCACCGAGTTTTGTTCCGATCGACCTCCGTTAACCTTGTCTAATAGGTGCTCAAACTTCATTGGCCGATGGCGGCCATGTTTTTTGAGATACGCCAATGTCCTCATAGACATACATGACACCTTGGACCAAGACACTGCATACCAATTTTCAAGTCAATCAGACTAACGGTCAGGTGGTTATAGCCTGTTTTATGTTTTTTTCATGTTATAGCGCCACCTAGTGTTCAATCGTCGCGACTTTGTTACCGTGACCCCAAATTGAACTCATACACATATGTACCAAGTTTGGTGAAGATATCTAATTTACTTCTCGAGTTATAGCCGTTTTAGTAAAATAGGCTCTTTCCACAAAAATCAATTAGCGCCCCCTAGAAACCATGAATCGAAATTTCAATTTTTTTTCGATAATTATTGGTAACCAGACTCCAGAGAACATTTCTGCACTGGTTTGGTTCCAATCGGACAAAAAACCAGGGACTAGTTCGCAAAAGTAGGTTTTTGACAAAATTCAAAATTGCGGAAAAATTTGCATACCGGAAATGAAATCGGAGATATACATTTTGTTTGCCATGAGGTCTTGATTACATGGATATAAGACACTTGAGTCTACGACATACAGTCTAGGAGTTATGAGCAGTTTCGCGCTTTTGGTCGCTGTAGCGCCACCTATGGGCCGATTTGGCTAAGTCCGTGTATCTGAGTAGCGAGCAATACTACTACCATTTGACCAAGTATCACGTCTCTAGGCCTTACGGTTTTGGCTGCACGATGCGTTTTAGGGAAGAATAATAATAATAAAAATCCTTACAATTACAATAGGGTTTCAGCATTTCATGCTTGAACCCCTAATAATAATAATAATAATAATAAAAATCAGCACAATTACAATAGGGTTTCAGCACTTCGTGCTTGAACCCCTAATAATAATAATAATATTAAAGCAAACACAGCTCTGGTATCGGAATAGTATCGGTATCGGCCGATATCCAAATTCAGGTATCGGGATCAGATCGGAAGTGAAAAAATGTGGATCGGTGCATCCCTAGAACCAAATCGGTACGGGTGTCATGGTTCGGTGCATGAATTTACACACAGAATACACAGTATAAAAATAAATAAAACTCGCGTTCAAATGAATTAATGTAATGCAGAACTACTGTTAGATACGCAGGTTCTTTAGGGACACCTAATCTGTAGCCCCGCCTTAGGCTAGGTTTGTTTATACTTTCGCGAGCCTCCGCTGACCGCGCGCGCGCGCCTCCCCAAATGGACGAGGCATTTATACTTTGCGTTCGCCGGTGTACTATTCTTTGAAATGACAGGGTGCGACTCGGTGTAACTGTCCATCAGGAATCAGCGGTGAGAAATAAGGTACACTAGTGAATGTTTATTTTAGTAGCCTACAACAACCTTTAGTACACCAAAACCACACTACAAAAGAATCGTGTAAAGCAGGAAACCAGATTATTCCGTGACATTAGAAGAAAATGGATATGAGAACGTAACCTACAACTAAATTAACGTTATCTTACATAATTTCTAAACATTTGTATTTAGTTTTGTGAACCTTTTTATAAAACATGGCTATTTATTTTTATTTAAAGGGCTTATGTCTGCTATTTTGTTAATGTACATTAAGCAACTCATTTAGATGCAAGAACTGGCTGCCGGTGCTGTGAGATGTACATGCTTGGCCAGATTCGGCTCGAAGTTGTGCGTCTTCGGATGCGGAGCCGTGCACACTAAAAAACCGTGCACTGCACACCGCCACGCAAAATTAGGGCTGTCGCGGTGAAGGATTTTCCCTTGCGGTAATTTTCAGTGGGCCAATAGCGCGATATGCGGTTTTACCGCATTTATTAATTTATTTAGATGTATTTGTTGCTATATAAATAAGTGTCACGATGTGGTCAGTATGCACAAAAGCGAGAACATTTTAAGTAAACAACAAACCGAAACTAAAAAGCGTCTCTGCGCATTGAAAGCCTGTCACTCAGCGCGCAGTTGTTACGGCAACGGACTGTCGTTGAGTGAGTCATTAAACCATTCATTCAACAACACGTTCAAAAACGCTGATTGATTCATTAAAAGATAGTAATGAAACAAGGTTAATTATTTTTAACTTTGAGCTCCACTTTTCAAGGCTCAGCTGACCAGCAATGCGTCGCATGGGAAATGCTGAAGCTTCATAGAGATAAATGGCATTGATTCAATGCGTGACTCACTGAGTTTTGTTTCCCGCGACCGCGAGTTCCTCGCGCTGTGGATGCTGACCAGCGATGTCGCTGATGCCATTCATGGTAAATACCCTTTATTTTAAACGTTCAAAGGATGACAGGACAAATATTTAACTTTCCTTGGACACGGCAACCTTTTCACGAATATGACTTGACCTCAAAGACAGACGCAGGTAATCGCACGCGCTCAGTCGATCTCTCTCATTCACTGTCCGTTTAGGCTTAAGTGCAACTCCACGAAGCCTCTGTACAAATCACCACGATAAAACCATGATCACCATGTCTTATTATCATTATTAACTTATTTAACATTCAATACACATGCACAAAGTTCAAATCAAGAAGGGTGTAGCCTTATGAAAAAAGAAAACGCAAATATCGCGGTTGCTGTGGTTACTTGAATTCCTCTGCGGTTGGCTTGTCAGTAGAGCGGTAATACAATATTGCAGTTATCGTGATAGCCCTACGCGAAATGTGGCCTTGCACACTAGGGCTGCAACAACTAATCGATAATAATCGATTATGAAAATCGTTGTCAACGAATGTCATTGTCGATTAGTTGGTCTGCTCACATCACGGGGAGCGTTACTGATGACGTCCCTTTCATGACAACGCAGTCACGCGAAATGGCAGAGAGTAATCGGAGAGAAACATCAGCACGGCAAGCAAAAACTGTATTCTCATTATATGATGATGTGAAAATGGTATAGTCTAGTTTAATTCAATACTACAGTGTAAACAGCTTTGTTTACTAACTTCGGGACAGTCACACTAGATCTATTTTGTATCGAGCATCAGGTTGCGCAATCAGTTCGCTCGCAACATAAGTGATGGATTAAAATAGCGCTACCGCATAAATAGGTTAAATTAAATGGTATTTACAAAGTGAAGCACTAAATATAAAGGCAGTTAATAACAGCAGCAGTAAAATATTGTTTTTTAGTCACTGTAGTCAGTGGTTTTCAGCGAATGCTTGTGCAGTAATACATCATTTTTCCTGTACTTTTAATCAAGCCTGTTGTCAGCTGCGTACCTCCATTCCGCTCTCTTTTTATAGCATTTGTCTACTACTATGTAAGGGATAATCCCGCTTATTACATGGCTACCCACCAAATAAATCAATAATTTTACACAAAATATTGATTTAAAAAGGAGTTTATTGATTTAAAAATGATTGTATTGCTTCCGCTAAAGAAAATACTCCGTTCCGTCTCTACGGTTAGAATCCTGCGTCCATAGCAACGCTCTGTTTTTCTGGTGTGTTATACTTCGCAGCGGTCTGTTATCAAGAAATAACAGATTGCATTCTACATTGGAATTCAAAATCTGCTGCTTAATATCTTATTACAAACATGTTTGTGTCCTAATTTCATAATGTGAAGTTTATATGAGCAGCGCAACTCAATATTTTGTTTTGTTTATTTATATTTTGGATATTTAAAGAAGTTTTACTGTTTAAAAACTGGACAAACTTTTGTGTTTGGGGTTTAAAATGTAAAAATTAAAGATTATATTAGTAAAA
This sequence comes from Rutilus rutilus, assembly GCF_951802725.1. Taxonomy (NCBI): domain Eukaryota; kingdom Metazoa; phylum Chordata; class Actinopteri; order Cypriniformes; family Leuciscidae; genus Rutilus; species Rutilus rutilus. The sequence goes on from NC_140216.1 coordinate 21,990,619, forward strand.
CTCAATGTGTGGCTTTTGCACTTTTTAAAGTACACTTTTACACATAAATACCCTGATTTAGGGTTTTATTTAGTTATAAACAAAAATCAAATTGAATTTAAAAAACCTATCCGATTAATCGATTAATCGAAAAAATAATCGTCCGATTAATCGATTATCAAAATAATCGTTAGTTGCAGCCCTATTGCACACCCAACGCGCACGACCGCCAACACCGCAATGACGACATTTTTGCCGCGCGCCCTCGCATAAATAAGAGATGCTTTATTTTCAGTTTTATAGCTGATTGTCTTGTTTACATCTTACTTTACACACTTCAGGGCAGGCTGTTGCAGCTAGCTCAGGGGAGAGACCGTATGACACTATGGTACAGCCTCAGACATGCACAATAAAAAATTTCTGCATTTTTGTTTTGCTTTTCCCTCCATTGTACCGAACTCCTACCGAACCGTAATGTCTGAACCGAATCGTGACTTCTGTGTACTGTTCCACCCCTAATGATTCAGGTTATTAACACACAATGTGGACACTTTTACAAAACCAATGCTAATTTATCATTTTCCAACTACAAAGACATGGATTATCATGTAAGCGTACATGCAAACGATCAGTACTAAGAAATTAATGTGTAATATGCTGTCCCATACCTTTGTTACTATCGATAAATCATTCCGTAAACCCAGGTTTGTCCCTAAAAGACAGAATGTGTGTCCTGGCATCATCAACAGGCCTTATCCTCGTCTTCCTTTTCAACATTATGGTGCTGAAAATAATTACATACACAATAAAAATCAATTACATTATCATGGGGAAACAAAAAAAATAATTAAATCAAACAATTTCAAGTAATGTAACGTTAATATTCAGTGGTTTAAGATCTAAATGTAGCTTGCACAGGCCAGACAACAGATATAAAACAGAAACGATAATTAGATTATTCAGGCATATTGTAAATATTGTAAGATAGATCAATAAACAGTTAAGTTAGTCTGTCAGCTGCACACGATCTGCAATCATGTCTGCTCAATTAAAATATAAGCGTCAAACCAATACATTAGTGGATTTTTGCAAAACTATAAAGCAAACGGAGTCAAATTATCATGTAATGCAATAAAATGCTTCTTATGCAGCCGCCATTATCAGCTATCGATCTATAAATAGCATCACCAGCTCATAACATTATCATCTATCGATCTGAATAAAATGCTACATCATTAACTATCATTTAACGTTAGTTGCGCTACGAAATTGAGTAAGAATTGAAACGAATATCATGTACAAAGTCAAATAACTTCACTTACCTCTTTCTCACATGAAGAGAGTGTGTTCAGAGTCGAAGCGCGTGGAACTTCCGGTTTAAAATGCCGTCCTTGACCGTGTCCGTGGGCTTTTAGCAGCTAATGTTAGCCATCTGATTAAAACCTTAACGTTACTTCATTAAGCATTATTCTGTTCACACGACTAGAAATACACATGAAACTATATCAAATGTTTAGTTAAATACTATAGGATTACAGCAAATTATTGCTTAGTCTACATGAAGTGTTTCTTCCGTTGAAACAGAGTCAAAACATGAGGAATTAAAGATTACAACCCAGAAACAGTGTGCGTCAGTGCGTCAGTGCGTGAGTGCGTGGGCGCATCCAATAAAACTACACGGCTCCTCCCTCCCTCTCCGTGGGCCTTTCTCATTGGCTAAAGCCACACACACATCCGGGAGTGTGTATCTGCTGCAATACCACGTTCCCAGCTACAGGGGCGATAGAGAGCATACACACTTACACACTCAAAACTGGTTTTTATTACCTTGTGGGGAAAGTGAAAAAAAAGCATGAGGCATATCAGCAGAGGCTACTGAGGCAGTTTACGTTGAAATCGGTGTGGGGCCCACCATTTTGGGCCCCACAACGTTGTTGGACCCCATACCGTTGGTGTGCTCCCGGTGACTGGGACCCACAAAGTAAGAAATACAAGTACACACACACACACACACACACACACACACACACACACACACACACACACACACACACACTGTGCATTCCAGCATTGCAATCTTGACATCGCAGCCGGTTCATTACAGCCGTAATAAAATATAATAATAAATATAAATAGTCAACCTATTTGCAGCAAATGATAGTAGATTTTAGATCAATATATTTGTTTTCCTTACAATTTTAATTAACACTAACTTTATTCTCATCTGAATTATAAATAATTTATTTCTGTATAAAATAATACTACCATTAAAAAATACATTTGATTGTCTTTTTTAATCAATGGAGAATGTGTGACTTAAAAATAAACAGATTAGTGCTCGGTTTGAGGACAAGAAATGAAAATCAATGCAATATGATGAATGTCCAAAAACGTACGCTCTTCTCTGCCCGTTCCTCGCCTCGCCATATATATAAATATATATATGGCAAGGCAAGGCAAGGCAAGTTTATTTATATAGCACATTTCATACACAGTGGCAATTCAAAGTGCTTTACATAGAAGAAATTAAAATAATAAAAAGAATAAGAATAATTAAAACAGTTTATACAGAAAATACAGTACAGTTCAAACAGTCGGACGAACATTGGCACAGTGCTCATTCATTAAATGCATAGCTAAACAGATGTGTTTTGAGTCTGGATTTGAAATATATATTTATTTTTTGTTACATATATATAATGTATATATATATATATATTTATTTTTTTGTTACATTTTTATCTCTCTCTCTCTCTCTCTCTCTCTCTCTCTATATATATATATATATATAAATATAGCTGCGAGCAGCGATGGAGGGCCCAAGCCGGTGACACCGCCACCCCGGTGGCTTTAGTGTAACTAAAGGCACCAGGGTGGCGGTGCCACCGGCTTGGGCCCGCAATCGCTGCTCGCAGCTATATTTAGGGCCCAAGCCCTGAAAGGGCGAAGGCCCTATTGTTTTCGTTAGGATTATTATTATTAGGGCCCAAGCCCTGAAGGGGCGAAGGCCCTATTGTATTCGTTAGGATTATTAGTGGTGCTTGCTGAAAGCAAGGCATCACTATTGTTATTGCTCATACTTATTATTCTTCTTATTAGTGGTGCTTGCTGAAAGCAAGGCATCACTATTGTTATTGCTCATACTTATTATTAGTGGTGCTTGCTGAAAGCAAGGCATCACTATTGTTATCCTCCATACTTATTATTATTATTATTATTTTTATTCCACTTTTTTTTCGGCGCGTAACTCGTCCCGCACCGTTTGTCACAGACCCATGAATGAGGTGTCAAATCGACCGGCTCATTGAGGAGAGGTGTGCTATGACTTTTATAAGCGATCGGGGGTACGGCGTTCGCCCCAGGGGCAAAAAACGGGCCAAAAAAAACGCATAGACTTAACATTGCAAAAAACTTTGACGAGTCATAGCTCTGAGCGAGGATTTCGCAGAAACGTGTGAGTTGCCACATTTCAAGAGGCTGACAGGCTCTGTAAGAACATACCTCACAATGGGGTAAAAGTTGCACCCCTGGGGGGCAGGAGCGTCCCAAAGTTTCCCATTGACTTACAATGGTGTAGGACGGCCCATTTCATGGGCCGTCCTACACATTGCATAGGGATTTTGTATTGAACGTAGCTCTGGATCACAGTGTCATAGAGACAAGGGGGCGGGCTCATTTTACTCAGACGACCATTCAGTCTCTCAGGATCGTTGTTAAGCTATCAAGCCACGCCCTAGCAACCATTTAGAGCCCCTTAGCAACAAGTTCCATAGACTTCCATTGAAAGAGTTCAAAGAGATATCTCCAGACTGAATTGTCATAGAAACATGGGGGTGGTCTCATTTGACTCGGGGCAGCAAACAGCCAATCATGAATCACCTAAACACTTCCAAGCCCCTCCCTAGCAACCATTGTCGTGCACCTTAGCAACCAAAACCATAGAGGGATATCTTCCATTCTGAATGTCACAGAGGCATGGGAGTTGGTTTATATCATTCATACTGACAAGAAGCCTTTGGAGTTTCATGATTGGCAGCTGACAAGCCACTCCCTAGCAACCAAACAGAGTACCCTAGCAACCAAAATTCAAAGAGGGTTATCTTCCATTCTGAATGTCGCAGAGGCATGGGAGTTGGTTTATATCATTCATACTGACAAGCAGCCTTTGGAGTTTCATGATTGGCAGCTGACAAGCCACTCCCTAGCAACCAAACAGAGTACCCTAGCAACCAAAATCCAAAGAGGGATATCTTCCATTCTGAATGTCACAGAGGCATGGGAGTTGGTTTATATCATTCATAGTGACAAGAAGCCTTTGGAATTTCATCATTGGCAGCTGCCAAGTAACTCCATAGCAACCAAAAAGAGTACCCTAGCAACCGTTTAGCAAAACGTATATCTCTGCATCAAAACATAGTATAGAGATGGAACTTGGCTCTTTTGACTAAATCATGGTAAACTATGGTAAATCATCCTAGAATCATAGTAAATCATACTAAAACATGGTAAATCATGGTATACTATAGTAAATCATAGTAAACTATGGTAAATCGTGGTAAATCATGGTAAACTATGGTAAATCATCCTAGAATCATAGTAAATCATACTAAAACATGGTAAATCATGGTATACTATAGTAAATCATAGTAAACTATGGTAAATCATGGTAAATCATGGTAAACTATGGTAAATCATGGTAAACTATGGTAAATCATGGTAAACTATGATAAATAATGCTAAAATCAGTAAATCATACTTGAACGTGGTATATCATGGTATACTATAGTAAATCATGGTAAACTATGGTAAATCGTGGTAAATCATGGTAAACTATGGTAAATCATGGTAAACTATGGTAAATCATGCTAGAATCAGTAAATCATACTTCAACATGGTAAATCATGGTATACTATAGTAAATCATGGTAAACTATGGTAAATCATGGTAAACTATGATAAATCATGCTAGAATCAGTAAATCATACTTGAACATGGTATATCATGGTATACTATAGTAAATCATGGTAAACTATGGTAAATCGTGGTAAATCATGGTAAACTATAGTAAATCATGGTAAACTATGGTAAATCGTGGTAAATCATGGTAAACTATGGTAAATCATGGTAAACTATGGTAAATCATGCTAGAATCAGTAAATCATACTTCAACATGGTAAATCATGGTATACTATAGTAAATCATGGTAAACTATGGTAAATTATGGTAAATCATGGTAACTATGATAAATCATGCTAGAATCAGTAAATTATACTAGAACATGGTAAATTGTGGTATACTATAGTAAATCATGGTAAACTATGGTAAATCATGCTAGAATCAGTAAATCATACTTGAACATGGTATATCATGGTATACTATAGTAAATCATGGTAAACTATGGTAAATCGTGGTAAATCATGGTAAACTATGGTAAATCATGGTAAACTATGGTAAATTATGGTAAACTATGGTAAATTATGGTAAATCATGGTAAACTATGGTAAATTGTGGTAAATCATGGTAAACTATGGTAAATCATGGTAAACTATGGTAAATCATGCTAGAATCAGTAAATCATACTTCAACATGGTAAATTATGGTATACTATAGTAAATCATGGTAAACTATGGTAAATCATGGTAAACTATGGTAAATCATGGTAAACTATGGTAAATCATGCTAGAATCAGTAAATCATACTTCAACATGGTAAATCATGGTATACTATAGTAAATCATGGTAAACTATGGTAAATCATGGTAAACTATGGTAAATCATGGTAAACTATGATAAATCATGCTAGAATCAGTAAATCATACTTGAACATGGTATATCATGGTATACTATAGTAAATCATGGTAAACTATGGTAAATCGTGGTAAATCATGGTAAACTATGGTAAATCATGGTAAACTATGGTAAATTATGGTAAACTATGGTAAATTATGGTAAATCATGGTAAATTGTGGTAAATCATGGTAAACTATGGTAAATCATGGTAAACTATGGTAAATCATGGTAAACTATGGTAAATCATGCTAGAATCAGTAAATCATACTTCAACATGGTAAATTATGGTATACTATAGTAAATCATGGTAAACTATGGTAAATCATGGTAAAGTATGGTAAATCATGGTAAACTATGGTAAATCATGGTAAACTATGGTAAATCATGGTAAACTATGATAAATAATGCTAAAATCAGTAAATCATACTTGAACGTGGTATATCATGGTATACTATAGTAAATCATGGTAAACTATGGTAAATCGTGGTAAATCATGGTAAACTATGGTAAATCATGGTAAACTATGGTAAATCATGCTAGAATCAGTAAATCATACTTCAACATGGTAAATCATGGTATACTATAGTAAATCATGGTAAACTATGGTAAATCATGGTAAACTATGATAAATCATGCTAGAATCAGTAAATCATACTTGAACATGGTATATCATGGTATACTATAGTAAATCATGGTAAACTATGGTAAATCGTGGTAAATCATGGTAAACTATAGTAAATCATGGTAAACTATGGTAAATCGTGGTAAATCATGGTAAACTATGGTAAATCATGGTAAACTATGGTAAATCATGCTAGAATCAGTAAATCATACTTCAACATGGTAAATCATGGTATACTATAGTAAATCATGGTAAACTATGGTAAATTATGGTAAATCATGGTAACTATGATAAATCATGCTAGAATCAGTAAATTATACTAGAACATGGTAAATTGTGGTATACTATAGTAAATCATGGTAAACTATGGTAAATCATGCTAGAATCAGTAAATCATACTTGAACATGGTAAATCATGGTATACTATAATAAATCATGGTAAACTATGGTAAATCGTGGTAAATCATGGTAAACTATGATAAATCATGCTAGAATCAGTAAATCATACTTGAACATGGTAAATCCTGGTATACTATAGTAAATTATGGTAAACTATGGTAAATTGTGGTAAATCATGGTAAACTATGGTAAATCATGCTTGAATCAGTAAATCATACTTGAACATGGTAAATCATGGCATTCTATAGTAAATCATGGTAAACTATAGTAAATCGTGGTAAATCATGGTAAACTATGGTAAACACCTTAGCAACTGCCTAGCAACCACACTGAATACCCTAGCAACCACTTAGCAACGCCCTAGCAACCACCCAGAATACCTTGGAAACCTCCCAGAACACCATAGCAACCACCTAGTAAAACCCTAGCAACCGTGCCGAATTTTGCCACTGCAAGCACCACTTCACATTTTCTTCAGGAAATGTACATTCTAGTTAGTGGTGCTTGCTGAAAGCAAGGCATCACTATTGTTATTGCTCATACTTATTATTCTTATTATTATTATTAGTGGTGCTTGCTGAAAGCAAGGCATCACTATTGTTATTGCTCATACTTATTATTATTATTCTTCTTTTTATTATTCCACACAAAGTTTGGCGCGTAACTCGTCCCGCACCGTTTGTCACAGATCCATGAATGAGGTGTCAAATCGACCGGCTCATTAAGGAGAGGTGTGCTATGACTTTTATAAGCGATCGGGGGTGCGGTGTTCGCCCCAGGGGCGAAAAAGCGGCCAAAAAAGTCCCATTGACTTAACATTGCGACGAACTTTGACCACACGTAGCTCTGAGCGAGGATTTCGCAGAAATGTGTGATTTGCCACATTTGAAGAGGCTGACAGGCTCTGTAAGAACATACCTCACAATGGGGTAAAAGTTGCACCCCTGGGGGGCAGGAGATGCCCAAAGTTGCCCCTTTGACTTACTATGGGGAAGGAACGTCCCGTGAAACACACATGCTTTTCCTACTATGGTAAATTGCATAGGGACTTTGTATTGAACGTAGCTCTGGATCACAGTGTCATAGAGACAAGGGGGAGGGCTCATTTTACTCAGACGACCAATCAGTCTCTCAGGATCATTGTGAAGCTATCAAGCCACGCCCTAGCAACCATTTAGAGCCCCTTAGCAACAAGTTCCATAGACCTCCATTGAAAGAGTTCAAAGAGATATCTCCAGACTGAATTGTCATAGAAACATGGGGGTGGTCTCATTTGACTCGGGGAAGCAAACAGCCAATCATGAATCACCTAAACACTTCCAAGCCCCTCCCTAGCAACCATTGTCGAGCACCTTAGCAACCAAAATCCAAAGAGGGATATCTTCCATTCTGAATGTCACAGAGGCATGGGAGTTGGTTTATATCATTTATACTGACAAGAAGCCTTTGGAGTTTCATGATTGGCAGCTGACAAGCCACTCCCTAGCAACCAAACAGAGTACCCTAGCAACCAAAATCCAAAGAGGGTTATCTTCCATTCTGAATGTCGCAGAGGCATGGGAGTTGGTTTATATCATTCATACTGACAAGCAGCCTTTGGAGTTTCATGATTGGCAGCTGACAAGCCACTCCCTAGCAACCAAAGAGAGTACCCTAGCAACCAAAATCCAAAGAGGGATATCTTCCATTCTGAATGTCACAGAGGCATGGGAGTTGGTTTATATCATTCATAGTGACAAGAAGCCTTTGGAATTTCATCATTGGCAGCTGCCAAGTAACTCCATAGCAACCAAAAAGAGTACCCTAGCAACCGTTTAGCAAAACGTATATCTCTGCATCAAAACATAGTATAGAGATGGGACTTGGCTCTTTTGACTAAATCATGGTAAACTATGGTAAATCATCCTAGAATCATAGTAAATCATACTAAACCATGGTAAATCATGGTATACTATAGTAAATCATAGTAAACTATGGTAAATCGTGGTAAATCATGGTAAACTATGGTAAATCATGCTAGAATCATAGTAAATCATACTTGAACATGGTAAATCATGGTAAACTATGGTAAATCATGGTAAACTATGGTAAATCATGGTAAACTATGATAAATCATGGTAAACTATGATAAATCATGCTACAATCAGTAAATCATACTTGAACATGGTATATCATGGTATACTATAGTAAATCATGGTAAACTATGGTAAATCGTGGTAAATCATGGTAAACTATGGTAAATCATGGTAAACTATGGTAAATCATGCTAGAATCAGTAAATCATACTTCAACATGGTAAATCATGGTATACTATAGTAAATCATGGTAAACTATGGTAAATCATGGTAAACTATGGTAAATCATGGTAAACTATGATAAATCATGCTAGAATCAGTAAATCATACTTGAACATGGTAAATCATGGTATACTATAGTAAATCGTGGTAAATCGTGGTAAACTATGGTAAATCATGGTAAACTATGGTAAATCGTGGTAAATCATGGTAAACTATGGTAAATCATGGTAAACTATGGTAAATCATGGTAAACTATGGTAAATCATGGTAAACTATGATAAATCATGCTAGAATCAGTAAATCATACTTCAACATGGTAAATCATGGTATACTATAGTAAATCGTGGTAAATCGTGGTAAACTATGGTAAATCATGGTAAACTATGGTAAATCATGGTAAACTATGGTAAATCATGGTAAACTATGGTAAATCATGGTAAACTATGATAAATCATGCTAGAATCAGTAAATCATACTTCAACATGGTAAATCATGGTATACTATAGTAAATCGTGGTAAATCGTGGTAAACTATGGTAAATCATGGTAAACTATGGTAAATCATGCTAGAATCATAGTAAATCATACTTGAACATGGTAAATCATGGTATACTATAGTAAATCATGGTAAATCATGGTAAACTATGGTAAATCATGGTAAACTATGATAAATCATGCTAAAATCAGTAAATCATACTTGAACATGGTATATCATGGTATACTATAGTAAATCATGGTAAACTATCGTAAATCGTGGTAAATCATGGTAAACTATGGTAAATCATGGTAAACTATGGTAAATCATGCTAGAATCAGTAAATCATACTGGAACATGGTAAATCATGGTATACTATAGTAAATCATGGTAAACTATAGTAAATTGTGGTAAATCATGTTAAACTATGGTAAATCATGGTAAACTATGGTAAATCATGCTAGAATCAGTAAATCATACTTGAACATGGTAAATCATGGTATACTATAGTAAATCGTGGTAAATCATGGTAGAATCATAGTAAATCATACTTGAACATGGTAAATCATGGTATACTATAGTAAATCTGGTAAACTATGGTAAATTGTGGTAAATCATGGTAAACTATGGTAAATCATGGTAAACCATGCTAGCAACATGGTAAAACAAGCTAGCATCATGCTAGCTACATGCTAATCATGCTAACATGATGCTAGCATGATGCTAATAATGCTAGCATGATGCTAGCAACATGCTAATAATGCTAGCATGATACTAGCTACATGCTAATCATGCTAGCTTCTTGCTACAAACATGCTAGCAAACGTGCTATTCATGTTAGCATCTTGTTAAAAAATGCTAGCATCATGCTAACAACATGCTAATCATGCTAGCTACATTCACGTTAGCTTTTGCTAAAAACATGCTAGCATGATGCTAGCAACATGCTAATCATATTAGCACCATGATAGCAACATGCTAGCATTATGTTAGTCACATGCTTATAATGCTAGCATGATGATAATTTTGTTAGAATCTTGCTAAAAACTAGCTAAACGCACTTTAGCAACCGAGTGGCGAGTTTTGCCACTGCAAGCACCACTTCACATTTTCTTCAGGAAATGTACATTCTAGTTAGTGGTGCTTGCTGAAAGCAAGGCATCACTATTGTTATTGCTCATACTTATTATTCTTATTATTATTATTATTATTCTGGACAAAGTTTGGCGCGTAACTCGCCCCGCACCGTTTGTCTCAGAGCCATGAATGAGGTGTCAAATCGACCGGCTCATTAAGGAGAGGTGTGCTATGACTTTTATAAGCGATCGGGGGTGCGGTGTTCGCCCCAGGGGCGAAAAAGCGGCCAAAAAAGTCCCATTGACTTAACATTGCGACGAACTTTGACCACACGTAGCTCTGAGCGAGGATTTCGCAGAAATGTGTGATTTGCCACATTTGAAGAGGGTGACAGGCTCTGTAAGAACATACCTCACAATGGGGTAAAAGTTGCACCCCTGGGGGGCAGGAGATGCCCAAAGTTGCCCCATTGACTTACTATGGGGAAGGAACGTCCCGTGAAACACACATGCTTTTCCTACTATGGTAAATTGCATAGGGACTTTGTATTGAACGTAGCTCTGGATCACAGTGTCATAGAGACAAGGGGGAGGGCTCATTTTACTCAGACGACCAATCAGTCTCTCAGGATCATTGTGAAGCTATCAAGCCACGCCCTAGCAACCATTTAGAGCCCCTTAGCAACAAGTTCCATAGACTTCCATTGAAAGAGTTCAAAGAGATATCTCCAGACTGAATTGTCATAGAAACATGGGGGTGGTCTCATTTGACTCGGGGCAGTAAACAGCCAATCATGAATCACCTCAACACTTCCAAGCCCCTCCCTAGCAACCATTGTCGAGCACCTTAGCAACCAAAATCCAAAGAGGGATATCTTCCATTCTGAATGTCACAGAGGCATGGGAGTTGGTTTATATCATTCATACTGACAAGAAGCCTTTGGAATTTCATCATTGGCAGCTGCCAAGTAACTCCATAGCAACCAAAGAGAGTATCCTAGCAACCGTTTAGCAAAACGTATATCTCTGCATCAAAACATAGTATAGAGATGGGACTTGGCTCTTTTGACTAAATCATGGTAAACTATGGTAAATCAACCTTGAATCATAGTAAATCATACTAAAACATGGTAAATCATGGTATACTATAGTAAATCATAGTACACTATGGTAAATCGTGGTAAATCATGGTAAACTATGGTAAATCATGCTAAAATCATAGTAAATCATACTTGAACATGGTAAATCATGGTATACTATAGTAAATCATGGTAAACTATGGTAAATCATGGTAAACTATGGTAAATCATGGTAAACTATGGTAAATCATGCTAGAATCAGTAAATCATAATTGAACATGGTATATCATGGTATACTATAGTAAATCATGGTATACTATAGTAAATCATGGTAAACTATGGTAAATCGTGGTAAATCGTGGTAAACTATGGTAAATCATGGTAAACTATGGTAAATCATGCTAGAATCAGTAAATCATACTTGAACATGGTAAATCATGGTATACTATAGTAAATCATGGTAAACTATAGTAAATCGTGGTAAATCATGGTAAACTATGGTAAATCATGCTAGAATCATAGTAAATCATACTTGAACATGGTAAATCATGGTATACTATAGTAAATCATGGTAAACTATGGTAAATCATGCTAAAATCAGTAAATCAGACTTGAACATGGTAAATCATGGTATACTATAGTAAATCATGGTAAACTATGCTAAATCGTGGTAAATCATGGTAAACTATAGTAAATCATGGTAAACTATGGTAAATTATGCTAGAATCAGTAAATCATACTTGAACATGGTAAATCATAGTATACTATAGTAAATCATGGTAAACTATGGTAAATGATCCTAGAATCATAGTAAATCATACTAAAACATGGTAAATCATGGTATACTATAGTAAATCATTGTAAACTATGGTAAATCGTGGTAAATCATGGTATACTATAGTGAATCATGGTAAACTATGGTAAATCATGGTAAACTATGATAAATCATGCTAGAATCAGTAAATCATACTGGAACATGGTAAATCATGGCATACTATAGTAAATCATGGTAAAGTATGGTAAATCGTGGTAAATCATGGTAAACTATGGTAAATCATGCTAGAATCAGTAAATCATATTTGAACATGGTAAATCATGGTATACTATAGTAAATCATGGTAAACTATGGTAAATCGTGGTAAATAATGGTAAACTATGGTAAATCATGGTAAACTACGGTAAATCATGCTAGAATCAGTAAATCATACTTGAACATGGTAAATCATGGTAAACTATGGTAAATCGTGGTGAACTATGGTAAATCATGGTAAACTATGGTAAATCGTGGTGAACTATGGTAAATCATGGTAAACTATGGTAAATCATGGTAAACTATGATAAATCATGCTAGAATCATAGTAAATCATACTTGAACATGGTAAATCGTGGTATACTATAGTAAATCATGGTAAACTATGGTAAATCATGGTAAATCATGCTAGAATCAGTAAATCATACTTGAACATGGTAAATCGTGGTATACTATAGTAAATCATGGTAAACTATAGTGAATCATGGTAAATCATGGTAACTATGATAAATCATGCTAGAATCAGTAAATTATACTAGAACATGGTAAATTGTGGTATACTATAGTAAATCATGGTAAACTATGGTAAATCATGCTAGAATCAGTAAATCATACTTGAACATGGTAAATCATGGTATACTATAATAAATCATGGTAAACTATGGTAAATCGTGGTAAATCATGGTAAACTATGATAAATCATGCTAGAATCAGTAAATCATACTTGAACATGGTAAATCCTGGTATACTATAGTAAATTATGGTAAACTATGGTAAATCGTGGTAAATCATGGTAAACTATGGTAAGTCATGCTTGAATCAGTAAATCATACTTGAACATGGTAAATCATGGCATACTATAGTAAATCATGGTAAACTATAGTAAATCGTGGTAAATCATGGTAAACTATGGTAAACACCTTAGCAACTGCCTAGCAACCACACTGAATACCCTAGCAACCACTTAGCAACGCCCTAGCAACCACCCAGAATACCTTGGAAACCTCCCAGAACACCATAGCAACCACCTAGTAAAACCCTAGCAACCGAGTGGCGAGTTTTGCCACTGCAAGCACCACTTCACATTTTCTTCAGGAAATGTACATTCTAGTTATTATTATTATTATTCTGGACAAAGTTTGGCGCGTAACTCGCCCCGCACCGTTTGTTTCAGAGCCATGAATGAGGTGTCAAATCGACCGGCTCATTAAGGAGAGGTGTGCTATGACTTTTATAAGCGATCGGGGGTGCGGTGTTCACCCCAGGGGCGAAAAAGCGGCCAAAAAAGTCCCATAGACTTAACATTGCAACGAACTTTGAGCACTCATAGCTCTGAGCGAGGATTTCGCAGAAACATGTAATTTGCCACATTTGAAGAGGCTGACAGGCTCTGTAGGAACATACCTCACAATGGGGTAAAAGTTGCACCCCTGGGGGGCAGGAGCGTCCCAAAGTTGCCCCATTGACTTACTATGGGGAAGGAACGCCCCGTGAAACACACATGCTTTTCCTACTATGGTAAATTGCATAGGGATTTTGTATTGAAGATAGCTCTGCATCACAGTGTCATAGAGACAAGGGGGCGGGCTCATTTTACTCAGACGACCAATCAGTCTCTCAGGATCATTGTAAAGCTATCAAGCCACGCCCTAGCAACCATTTAGAGCACCTTAGCAACAAGTCCCATAGACTTCCATTGAAAGATATCAAAGGGATATCTCCGGACTGAATTGTCATAGAAACATGGGGGTGGTCTCATTTGACTTGGGCCAGCAAACAGCCAATCATGAATCACCTCAACACTTCCTAGCCCCTCCATAGCAACCATTGTCGAACACCTTAGCAACCAAAATCCAAAGAGGGATATCTTCCATTCTGAATGTCACAGAGGCATGGGACTTGGTTTATATCATTCATAGTGACAAGAAGCCTTTGCAGTTTCATCATTGGCATCTGCCAAGCCACTCCATAGCAACAAAACAGAGTACCCTAGCAACCAAAATCCAAAGAGGTATATCTGCCATTCTGAATGTCACAGAGAAATGGGAGTTGGTTTATATCATTCATAGTGACAAGAAGCCTTTGCAGTTGTATCATTGGCAACTGCCAAGCCACTCCCTAGCAACCAAACAGAGTACCCTAGCAACCGTTTAGCAAAACGAATATCTCTGTATCAGAACATCGTATAGAGATGGGAGGTAGTTTATATCATTCATACTGACAAGCAGCCTTTGGAGTTTCATGATTTGCAGCTGCCAAGCCACTCCCTAGCAACCAAACAGAGTACCGTAGCAACCAAAATACAAAGAGGGATATCTTCCATTCTGAATGTCACAGAGGCATTGAAGTTGGTTTATATCATTTATAATGACAAGGAGCCTTTGCAGTTTCATCATTGGCAGCTGCCAAGCCACTCCCTAGCAACCAAACAGAGTACCCTAGCAACCGTTTAGCAAGATCTATATCTCTGCATCAGAACATCGTATAGAGATGGGAGTTGGTTTATATCATTCATACTGACAAGAAGCCTTTGGAGTTTCATCATTGGCAGCTGCCTAGCAACTCCATAGCAACCAAATAGAGTACCCTAGCAACCATTTTACAAGACCTACATCTCTGCATCAGAATATTGTATAGAGATGGGGGTTGGCTCATTAGTTTCGGTTGGAAAACAGTCTGTAAATATCACCATGGTAACTGTGTATTCACACCCTAGCAACAGTTTACAGCCACCTAGCAACCCTATTGCAACATATAGAAGCCATATTTTAGCTCCACAACATCGTACAGACATGGTTGTTGGCTCGTATGCAATCATGTACAACACCCTAGCAACCGAGTGGCGAGTTTTACCACTGCAAGCACCACTTCACATTTTCTTCAGGAAATGTACATTCTAGTGTTGTGATTACTATTCGCCTAGACAAAACTTCGGCGCGTAACTCGCCCCACACCGTTTGTCACAGACCCCTGAATGAGGTGTCAAATCGACCGGTTTATTGAGGAGAGGTGTGCTATGACTTTTATAAGCAATCGGGTGTAAGATGTTCGTCTGGCGGGCGAAAAATTAGCCGAAAAATGTCCCATAGACTTAACATAGGCACAAAATTTGCAAAATCATATCTTTGGCTCAGAAGGTCATAGAGCCTTGGGGTTGGGCTCTTTTGATTCATCCTATCAAGCAGCCAATAAGTAGTGACATAACAACTTCATAGCCACGCCCTAGAAACCAGTTACAGGCCCCTAACAACCATTGAACAACATTTACAAGCCATTATCTCAGAAACAAAACATTGTAAAAACACAGAGTTGGGCATTTTTTGACCCATACCTGCAAATACTCTTTAAATATTACCCCATAAACTGTATAAACAAACCTTAGCAACCATTTGGAGTACCCTAGCAACCGTACAAACACATGAATGAGCTATATCTCAGCACCAGAACATCGTATAGACATGGGGGTGTGCTTGTTTGTTTCGGTTGGGAAACCAATCTGTAAATATCATCATGGTAACTGTGTAACCACATCTTAGCAACCGTTTAAAGCTACCTAGCAACCATATTGCAACATACAGAAGCCACATTTCAGTTCCACAACATCGTACAGACATGGTTGTTGGCTCCTATGCAAACATGTACAACACCCTAGCAACCGAGTGGCGAGTTTTGCCACTGCAAGCACCACTTCACATTTTCTTCAGGAAATGTACATTCTAGTGTTGTGATTACTATTCGCCTAGACAAAACTTCGGCGCGTAACTTGCCCCACACCGTTTGTCACAGACCCCTGAATGAGGTGTCAAATCGACCGGTTTATTGAGGAGAGGTGTGCTATGACTTTTATAAGCGATCGGGTGTAAGATGTTCGTCTGGCGTGCGAAAAATTTGCCGAAAAATGTCCCATAGACTCAACATAGGCACAAAATTTGTAAAATCATATCTTTGGCTCAGAAGGTCATAGAGCCTTGGGGTTGGGCTCTTTTGATTCATCCTATCAAGCAGCTAATAAGTAGTGACATAACAACTTCATAGCCACGCCATAGCAACCAGTTACAGGCCCCTAGCAACCATTGAACAACATTTACAAGCCATATCTCAGCAACAAAACATTGTAAAAACACAGAGTTGGGCATTTTTTGACCCAGACTTGCAAATACTCTCTAAATATTACCCCATAAACTGTATAAACAAACCTTAGCAACAATTTGGAGTACCCTAGCAACCGTACAAACACATGAATGAGCTATATCTCAGCACCAGAACATCGTATAGACATGGGTGTGTGTTTGTTTGTTTCGGTTGGGAAACCAGTATGTAAATATCACCATGGTAACTGTATTCACACCCTAGCAACCGTTTAGAGCCACCTAGCAACCATATTGCAACATATAGAAGACATATTTCAGCTCCACAACATCGTACAGACATGGTTGTTGGCTCGTATGCAATCATGTACAACACCCTAGCAACCGAGTGGTGAGTTTTGCCACTGCAAGCACCACTTCACATTTTCTTCAGGAAATGTACATTCTAGTTAGTGGTGCTTTTTTAAAAGCATCACTATTGTTATTGCTCATACTTATTATTCTTCTTCTTCTTATTATTCCGGACAAAAGTTTGGCGATTAATGCGCCCCGCACCGTTTGTCTCAGACCCCTGAATGAGGTGTCAAATCGACCGGCTCATTGAGGAGAGGTGTGCTATGACTTTTCTAAGCGATCGGGTGTACGATGTTCGCACAGCGGACGAAAAAGCGGCCAAAAAAGTCCCATTGACTTAACATGGGGAGTTCTAAAAACATTTGAATCCCAACCGACGTTTTCACACACACAGACTCCAAAGGGCCTGTCACCCCTGCATCTCTCCCTCTCTCTCTCCCTCAGAGGATTTATATTATCAAGCAGCCAATAAGTAATGGCCTAAAATCTTCATAGCCACACCCTAGCAACCAGTTACAGCACCCTAGCAACCACTAAGAGCTCCCTAGCAACCACCCTAAACCAAAAAAAAAAAAATGTTTAAATTTTTTTGTATTTTTTAAAGCAATATTACACTCGTGGCCTTGCGATATCGCTCCATGCTTGTGCCTAATCGGCCATAGGCACGAGGCCGCAGGCCGAGTGCCGTACTGAAGGCACTCGTTATTAAAGATTTTAATAACTCTATAAAAACTCCATAGTTACCACATCTTTGACAACTACCAACCACCTAGTAACACCATAGCAACTACCAAAAATACCTTAGCAACCATCCTGAACACCCTAGAAACGTCTAGAAACGCTCTAGTAGATCATATAAACATGAAGGTGGTCTCGTTTCACTCAGGGCATTAAATGGCCAATCATGAATCACCTCAACACTTCCTAGCCCCTCCCTAGCAACCATTGTCGAGCACCTTAGCAACCAAAATCCTAGAGGGATATCTTCTATTCTGAATAAGACAGAGGCATGGGAGTTGGTTTATATCATTCATACTGAAAAAGCAGCCTTTGGAGTTTCATCATTAGCAGCTGCCAAGCCACTCCATAGCAACCAAACAGAGTACCCTAGCAACTATTTAGCAAGACATATATCTCTGTATCAGAGCATCGTATAGAGATGGGGGTTGGTTTTATATAATTCATAGTGACAAGAAGCCTTTGGAGTTTCATGATTGGCAGCTGCCAAGCCACTCCCTAGCAACCAATCAGAGTACCCTAGCAACCAAAATTCAAAGAGGGATATCTTCCATTCTGAATGTCACAGAGGCATGGGAGTTGGTTTATATCATTCATAGTAACAAAAAGCCTTTTTGCAGTTTCATGATTGGCAGCTGCCAAGCCACTCCCTAGCAACCAAACAGAGTACCCTAGCAACTATTAGCAAGACCTATATCTCTGTATCAGAGCATTGTATAGAGATGGGGGTTGGTTTATATAATTCATAGTGACAAGAAGCCTTTGGAGTTTCATCAGTGGCAGCTGTCAAGCAACTCCATAGCAACCAAACAGAGTACCCTAGCAACCAAAATCCAAAGAGGGATATCTTCCATTCTGAATGTCACAGAGGCATGGGAGTTTGTTTATTTCATTCATAGTGACAAGAAGCCTTTGGAATTGCATCACTGGCAGCTGCCAAGTAACTCCATAGCAACCAAACAGAGTACCCTAGCAACCAAAATCCAAAGAGGCATATCTTCGATTCTGAATGTCACAGAGGCATGGGAGTTGGATTATATCATTCATACTGACAAGAAGCCTTTGGAATTTCATCATTGACAGCTGACAAGCCACTCCCTAGCAACCAAACAGAGTACCCTAGCAACCAAAATCCAAAAAGGCATATCTTCCATTCTGAATGTCGCAGAGGCATGGGAGTTAGTTTATATCATTCATAGTGACAAGAAGCCTTTGGAGTTTCATGATTGGTAGCTGACAAGCCACTCGCGAGCAACCAAATAGAGTACCCTAGCAACCGTTTAGCAAAACTTATATCTCTGCATCAGAACATCGTATAGAGATGGGAGTTGGTTTATATCATTCATACTGACAAGAAGCCTTTGTAGTTTCATCATTAGCAGCTGCCAAGCAACTCCATAGCAACCAAACAGAGTACCCTAGCAACCATTTTACAAGACCTACATCTCTGCATCAGAATATTGTATAGAGATGGGAGTTGGCTCATTAGTTTCAGTTGGAAAACAGTCTCTAAATATCACCATGGTAACTGTGTAACCACACCTTAGCAACCGTTTAAAGCTACCTAGCAACCATATTGCAACATATAGAAGCCATATTTCAGCTCCACAACATCGTACAGACATGGTTGTTGGCTCGTATGCAATCATGTACAACATCCTAGCAACCGAGTGGCGAGTTTTGCCACTGCAAGCACCACTTCACATTTTCTTCAGGAAATGTACATTCTAGTGTTGTGATTACTATTCACCTAGACAAAACTTTGGCGCGTAACTCGCCCCACACCGTTTGTCACAGACCCCTGAATGAGGTGTCAAATCGACCGGTTTATTGAGGAGAGGTGTGCTATGACTTTTATAAGCGATCGGGTGTAAGATGTTCGTCTGGCGGGCGAAAAATTAGCCGAAAAATGTCCCATAGACTTAACATAGGCACAAAATTTGCAAAATAATATCTTTGGCTCAGAAGGTCATAGAGCCTTGGGGTTGGGCTCTTTTTATTCATCCTATCAAGCAGCCAATAAGTAGTGACATAACAACTTCATAGCCACGCCCTAGAAACCAGTTACAGGCCCCTAGCAACCACTGAACAACATTTACAAGCCATATCTCAGCAACAAAACATTGTAAAAACACAGAGTTGGGCATTTTTTGACCCAGACCTGCAAATACTCTTTATATATTACCCCACAAACTGTATAAATAAACCTTAGCAACCATTTGGAGTACCCTAGCAACCGTACAAACACATGAATGAGCTATATCTCAGCACCAGAACATCGTATAGACATGGGGGTGTGCTTGTTTGTTTCGGTTGGGAAACCAGTCTGTAAATATCACCATGGTAACTGTGTATTCACACCCTAGCAACCGTTTAGAGCCACCTAGCAACCATATTGCAACATATAGAAGCCATATTTCAGCTCCACAACATGGTACAGACATGGTTGTTGGCTCGTATGCAATCATGTACAACACCCTAGCAACCGAGTGGCGAGTTTTGCCACTGCAAGCACCACTTCACATTTTCTTCAGGAAATGTACATTCTAGTTATTATTATTCTTCTTTTTATTATTCCACACAAAGTTTGGCGCGTAACTCGTCCCGCACCGTTTGTCACAGATCCATGAATGAGGTGTCAAATCGACCGGCTCATTAAGGAGAGGTGTGCTATGACTTTTATAAGCGATCGGGGGTGCGGTGTTCGCCCCAGGGGCGAAAAAGCGTCCGAAAAATCCCATAGACTTAACATTGCGACGAACTTTGACCACACGTAGCTCTGAGCGAGGATTTCGCAGAAACGTGTGATTTGCCACATTTGAAGAGGCTGACAGGCTCTGTAAGAACATACCTCTCAATGGGGTAAAAGTTGCACCCCTGGGGGGCAGGAGATGCCCAAAGTTGCCCCTTTGACTTACTATGGGGAAGGAACGTCCCGTGAAACACACATGCTTTTCCTACTATGGTAAATTGCATAGGGACTTTGTATTGAACGTAGCTCTGGATCACAGTGTCATAGAGACAAGGGGGAGGGCTCATTTTACTCAGACGACCAATCAGTCTCTCAGGATCATTGTGAAGCTATCAAGCCACGCCCTAGCAACCATTTAGAGCCCCTTAGCAACAAGTTCCATAGACTTCCATTGAAAGAGTTCAAAGAGATATCTCCAGACTGAATTGTCATAGAAACATGGGGGTGGTCTCATTTGACTCGGGGCAGCAAACAGCCAATCATGAATCACCTAAACACTTCCAAGCCCCTCCCTAGCAACCATTGTCGAGCACCTTAGCAACCAAAATCCAAAGAGGGATATCTTCCATTCTGAATGTCACAGAGGCATGGGAGTTGGTTTATATCATTCATACTGACAAGAAGCCTTTGGAGTTTCATGATTGGCAGCTGACAAGCCACTTCCTAGCAACCAAACAGAGTACCCTAGCAACCAAAATCCAAAGAGGGTTATCTTCCATTCTGAATGTCGCAGAGGCATGGGAGTTGGTTTATATCATTCATACTGACAAGCAGCCTTTGGAGTTTCATGATTGGCAGCTGACAAGCCACTCCCTAGCAACCAAACAGAGTACCCTAGCAACCAAAATCCAAAGAGGGATATCTTCCATTCTGAATGTCACAGAGGCATGGGAGTTGGTTTATATCATTCATAGTGACAAGAAGCCTTTGGAATTTCATCATTGGCAGCTGCCAAGTAACTCCATAGCAACCAAAAAGAGTACCCTAGCAACCGTTTAGCAAAACGTATATCTCTGCATCAAAACATAGTATAGAGATGGAACTTGGCTCTTTTGACTAAATCATGGTAAACTATGGTAAATCATCCTAGAATCATAGTAAATCATACTAAAACATGGTAAATCATGGTATACTATAGTAAATCATAGTAAACTATGGTAAATCGTGGTAAATCATGGTAAACTATGGTAAATCATCCTAGAATCATAGTAAATCATACTAAAACATGGTAAATCATGGTATACTATAGTAAATCATAGTAAACTATGGTAAATCATGGTAAATCATGGTAAACTATGGTAAATCATGGTAAACTATGGTAAATCGTGGTAAATAATGGTAAACTATGGTAAATCATGGTAAACTATGGTAAATCATGCTAGAATCAGTAAATCATACTTCAACATGGTAAATCATGGTATACTATAGTAAATCATGGTAAACTATGGTAAATCATGGTAAACTATGGTAAATCATGGTAAACTATGATAAATCATGCTAGAATCAGTAAATCATACTTGAACATGGTATATCATGGTATACTATAGTAAATCATGGTAAACTATGGTAAATCGTGGTAAATCATGGTAAACTATGGTAAATCATGGTAAACTATGGTAAATTATGGTAAACTATGGTAAATTATGGTAAATCATGGTAAACTATGGTAAATTGTGGTAAATCATGGTAAACTATGGTAAATCATGGTAAACTATGGTAAATCATGCTAGAATCAGTAAATCATACTTCAACATGGTATATTATGGTATACTATAGTAAATCATGGTAAACTATGGTAAATCATGGTAAAGTATGGTAAATCATGGTAAACTATGGTAAATCATGCTAGAATCAGTAAATCATACTTCAACATGGTAAATCATGGTATACTATAGTAAATCATGGTAAACTATGGTAAATCATGGTAAACTATGGTAAATCATGGTAAACTATGATAAATCATGCTAGAATCAGTAAATCATACTTGAACATGGTATATCATGGTATACTATAGTAAATCATGGTAAACTATGGTAAATCGTGGTAAATCATGGTAAACTATGGTAAATCATGGTAAACTATGGTAAATCATGCTAGAATCAGTAAATCATACTTCAACATGGTAAATCATGGTATACTATAGTAAATCATGGTAAACTATGGTAAATCATGGTAAATCATGGTAACTATGATAAATCATGCTAGAATCAGTAAATTATACTAGAACATGGTAAATTGTGGTATACTATAGTAAATCATGGTAAACTATGGTAAATCATGCTAGAATCAGTAAATCATACTTGAACATGGTAAATCATGGTATACTATAATAAATCATGGTAAACTATGGTAAATCGTGGTAAATCATGGTAAACTATGATAAATCATGCTAGAATCAGTAAATCATACTTGAACATGGTAAACTATGGTAAATCGTGGTAAATCATGGTAAACTATGATAAATCATGCTAGAATCAGTAAATCATACTTGAACATGGTAAATCCTGGTATACTATAGTAAATTATGGTAAACTATGGTAAATTGTGGTAAATCATGGTAAACTATGGTAAATCATGCTTGAATCAGTAAATCATACTTGAACATGGTAAATCATGGCATACTATAGTAAATCATGGTAAACTATAGTAAATCGTGGTAAATCATGGTAAACTATGGTAAACACCTTAGCAACTGCCTAGCAACCACACTGAATACCCTAGCAACCACTTAGCAACGCCCTAGCAACCACCCAGAATACCTTGGAAACCTCCCAGAACACCATAGCAACCACCTAGTAAAACCCTAGCAACCGTGCCGAATTTTGCCACTGCAAGCACCACTTCACATTTTCTTCAGGAAATGTACATTCTAGTTATTATTATTATTCTGGACAAAGTTTGGCGCGTAACTCGCCCCGCACCGTTTGTCTCAGAGCCATGAATGAGGTGTCAAATCGACCGGCTCATTAAGGAGAGGTGTGCTATGACTTTTATAAGCGATCGGGGGTGCGGTGTTCGCCCCAGGGGCGAAAAAGCGGCCAAAAAAGTCCCATTGACTTAACATTGCGACGAACTTTGACCACACGTAGCTCTGAGCGAGGATTTCGCAGAAATGTGTGATTTGCCACATTTGAAGAGGCTGACAGGCTCTGTAAGAACATACCTCACAATGGGGTAAAAGTTGCACCCCTGGGGGGCAGGAGATGCCCAAAGTTGCCCCATTGACTTACTATGGGGAAGGAACGTCCCGTGAAACACACATGCTTTTCCTACTATGGTAAATTGCATAGGGACTTTGTATTGAACGTAGCTCTGGATCACAGTGTCATAGAGACAAGGGGGAGGGCTCATTTTACTCAGACGACCAATCAGTCTCTCAGGATCATTGTGAAGCTATCAAGCCACGCCCTAGCAACCATTTAGAGCCCCTTAGCAACAAGTTCCATAGACTTCCATTGAAAGAGTTCAAAGAGATATCTCCAGACTGAATTGTCATAGAAACATGGGGGTGGTCTCATTTGACTCGGGGCAGTAAACAGCCAATCATGAATCACCTCAACACTTCCAAGCCCCTCCCTAGCAACCATTGTCGAGCAGCTTAGCAACCAAAATCCAAAGAGGGATATCTTCCATTCTGAATGTCACAGAGGCATGGGAGTTGGTTTATATCATTCATACTGACAAGAAGCCTTTGGAATTTCATCATTGGCAGCTGCCAAGTAACTCCATAGCAACCAAAGAGAGTATCCTAGCAACCGTTTAGCAAAACGTATATCTCTGCATCAAAACATAGTATAGAGATGGGACTTGGCTCTTTTGACTAAATCATGGTAAACTATGGTAAATCAACCTTGAATCATAGTAAATCATACTAAAACATGGTAAATCATGGTATACTATAGTAAATCATAGTACACTATGGTAAATCGTGGTAAATCATGGTAAACTATGGTAAATCATGCTAGAATCATAGTAAATCATACTTGAACATGGTAAATCATGGTATACTATAGTAAATCATGGTAAACTATGGTAAATCATGGTAAACTATGGTAAATCATGGTAAACTATGATAAATCATGCTAGAATCAGTAAATAGACTTCCATTGAAAACTATTATACTATAGTAAATCATGGTAAACTATGGTAAATGATCCTAGAATCATAGTAAATCATACTAAAACATGGTAAATCATGGTATACTATAGTAAATCATAGTAAACTATGGTAAATCGTGGTAAATCATGGTATACTATAGTAAATCATGGTAAACTATGGTAAATCATGGTAAACTATGATAAATCATGCTAGAACCAGTAAATCATACTGGAACATGGTAAATCATG
This sequence comes from Rutilus rutilus, assembly GCF_951802725.1. NCBI lineage: Eukaryota > Metazoa > Chordata > Actinopteri > Cypriniformes > Leuciscidae > Rutilus > Rutilus rutilus. The sequence goes on from NC_140216.1 coordinate 22,015,641, forward strand.
GTAAACTATGGTAAATCATGGTAAACTATGGTAAATCATGGTAAACTATGATAAATCATGCTAGAATCAGTAAATCATAATTGAACATGGTATATCATGGTATACTATAGTAAATCATGGTATACTATAGTAAATCATGGTAAACTATGGTAAATCGTGGTAAATCGTGGTAAACCATGGTAAATCATGGTAAACTATGGTAAATCATGCTAGAATCAGTAAATCATACTTGAACATGGTAAATCATGGTATACTATAGTAAATCATGGTAAACTATAGTAAATCGTGGTAAATCATGGTAAACTATGGTAAATCATGCTAGAATCATAGTAAATCATACTTGAACATGGTAAATCATGGTATACTATAGTAAATCATGGTAAACTATGGTAAATCATGCTAAAATCAGTAAATCAGACTTGAACATGGTAAATCATGGTATACTATAGTAAATCATGGTAAACTATGCTAAATCGTGGTAAATCATGGTAAACTATAGTAAATCATGGTAAACTATGCTAAATTATGCTAGAATCAGTAAATCATACTTGAACATGGTAAATCATAGTATACTATAGTAAATCATGGTAAACTATGGTAAATGATCCTAGAATCATAGTAAATCATACTAAAACATGGTAAATCATGGTATACTATAGTAAATCATAGTAAACTATGGTAAATCGTGGTAAATCATGGTATACTATAGTAAATCATGGTAAACTATGGTAAATCATGGTAAACTATGATAAATCATGCTAGAATCAGTAAATCATACTGGAACATGGTAAATCATGGTATACTATAGTAAATCATGGTAAAGTATGGTAAATCGTGGTAAATCATGGTAAACTATGGTAAATCATGCTAGAATCAGTAAATCATACTTGAACATGGTAAATCATGGTATACTATAGTAAATCATGGTAAAGTATGGTAAATCGTGGTAAATCATGGTAAACTATGGTAAATCATGCTAGAATCAGTAAATCATATTTGAACATGGTAAATCATGGTATACTATAGTAAATCATGGTAAACTATGGTAAATCGTGGTAAATAATGGTAAACTATGGTAAATCATGGTAAACTATGGTAAATCATGCTAGAATCAGTAAATCATACTTGAACATGGTAAATCATGGTAAACTATGGTAAATCGTGGTGAACTATGGTAAATCATGGTAAACTATGATAAATCATGCTAGAATCATAGTAAATCATACTTGAACATGGTAAATCATGGTATACTATAGTAAATCATGGTAAACTATGGTAAATCATGGTAAATCATGCTAGAATCAGTAAATTATAATTGAACATGGTAAATCATGGTATACTATAGTAAATCATGGTAAACTATAGTAAATCGTGGTAAATTGTGGTAAACTATGGTAAATCATGCCTGAATCAGTAAATCATACTTGCACATGGTAAATCATGGTATACTATAGTAAATCATGGTAAACTATGGTAATTAGTGGTAAATCGTTGTAAATCATGGTAAACTATGGTAAATCATGCTAGAATCAGTAAATCATACTTGAACATGGTAAATCATGGTATACTATAGTAAATCATGGTAAACTATGGTAAATCATGGTAAATCATGGTAACTATGATAAATCATGCTAGAATCAGTAAATTATACTAGAACATGGTAAATTGTGGTATACTATAGTAAATCATGGTAAACTATGGTAAATCATGCTAGAATCAGTAAATCATACTTGAACATGGTAAATCATGGTATACTATAATAAATCATGGTAAACTATGGTAAATCGTGGTAAATCATGGTAAACTATGATAAATCATGCTAGAATCAGTAAATCATACTTGAACATGGTAAATCCTGGTATACTATAGTAAATTATGGTAAACTATGGTAAATCGTGGTAAATCATGGTAAACTATGGTAAATCATGCTTGAATCAGTAAATCATACTTGAACATGGTAAATCATGGCATACTATAGTAAATCATGGTAAACTATAGTAAATCGTGGTAAATCATGGTAAACTATGGTAAACACCTTAGCAACTGCCTAGCAACCACACTGAATATCCTAGCAACCACTTAGCAACGCCCTAGCAACCACCCAGAATACCTTGGAAACCTCCCAGAACACCATAGCAACCACCTAGTAAAACCCTAGCAACCGTGCCGAATTTTGCCACTGCAAGCACCACTTCACAATTTCTTCAGGAAATGTACATTCTAGTTCTTATTAGTGGTGCTTGCTGAAAGCAAGGCATCACTATTGTTATTGCTCATACTTATTATTCTTCTTATTAGTGGTGCTTGCTGAAAGCAAGGCATCACTATTGTTATCCTCCATACTTATTATTATTATTATTATTTTTATTCCACTTTTTTTTCGGCGCGTAACTCGTCCCGCACCGTTTGTCACAGACCCATGAATGAGGTGTCAAATCGACCGGCTCATTGAGGAGAGGTGTGCTATGACTTTTATAAGCGATCGGGGGTACGGTGTTCGCCCCAGGGGCAAAAAACGGGCCAAAAAAAACGCATAGACTTAACATTGCAAAAAACTTTGACGAGTCATAGCTCTTAGCGAGGATTTCGCAGAAACGTGTGATTTGCCACATTTGAAGAGGCTGACAGGCTCTGTAAGAACATACCTCACAATGGGGTAAAAGTTGCACCCCTGGGGGGCAGGAGCATCCCAAAGTTGCCCCATTGACTTACTATGGGGAAGGAATGTCCCGTGAAACACACATGCTTTTCCTACTATGGTAAATTGCATAGGGACTTTGTATTGAACGTAGCTCTGGATCACAGTGTCATAGAGACAAGGGGGAGGGCTCATTTTACTCAGACGACCAATCAGTCTCTCAGGATCATTGTGAAGCTATCAAGCCACGCCCTAGCAACCATTTAGAGCCCCTTAGCAACAAGTTCCATAGACTTCCATTGAAAGAGTTCAAAGAGATATCTCCAGACTGAATTGTCATAGAAACATGGGGGTGGTCTCATTTGACTCGGGGCAGTAAACAGCCAATCATGAATCACCTCAACACTTCCAAGCCCCTCCCTAGCAACCATTGTCGAGCACCTTAGCAACCAAAATCCAAAGAGGGATATCTTCCATTCTGAATGTCACAGAGGCATGGGAGTTGGTTTATATCATTCATACTGACAAGAAGCCTTTGGAATTTCATCATTGGCAGCTGCCAAGTAACTCCATAGCAACCAGGAGAGAGTATCCTAGCAACCGTTTAGCAAAACGTATATCTCTGCATCAAAACATAGTATAGAGATGGGACTTGGCTCTTTTGACTAAATCATGGTAAACTATGGTAAATCATGGTAAACTATGGTAAATCATGGTAAACTATGATAAATCATGCTAGAATCAGTAAATCATAATTGAACATGGTATATCATGGTATACTATAGTAAATCATGGTAAACTATGGTAAATCGTGGTAAATCGTGGTAAACTATGGTAAATCATGGTAAACTATGGTAAATCATGCTAGAATCAGTAAATCATACTTGAACATGGTAAATCATGGTATACTATAGTAAATCATGGTAAACTATAGTAAATCGTGGTAAATCATGGTAAACTATGGTAAATCATGCTAGAATCATAGTAAATCATACTTGAACATGGTAAATCATGGTATACTATAGTAAATCATGGTAAACTATGGTAAATCATGGTAAACTATGGTAAATCATGGTAAACTATGATAAATCATGCTAGAATCAGTAAATCATAATTGAACATGGTATATCATGGTATACTATAGTAAATCATGGTATACTATAGTAAATCATGGTAAACTATGGTAAATCGTGGTAAACTATGGTAAATCATGGTAAACTATGGTAAATCATGCTAGAATCAGTAAATCATACTTGAACATGGTAAATCATGGTATACTATAGTAAATCATGGTAAACTATAGTAAATCGTGGTAAATCATGATAAACTATGGTAAATCATGCTAGAATCATAGTAAATCATACTTGAACATGGTAAATCATGGTATACTATAGTAAATCATGGTAAACTATGGTAAATCATGCTAAAATCAGTAAATCAGACTTGAACATGGTAAATCATGGTATACTATAGTAAATCATGGTAAACTATGCTAAATCGTGGTAAATCATGGTAAACTATAGTAAATCATGGTAAACTATGGTAAATTATGGTAAACTATGATAAATCATGCTAGAACCAGTAAATCATACTGGAACATGGTAAATCATGGTATACTATAGTAAATCATGGTAAAGTATGGTAAATCGTGGTAAATCATGGTAAACTATGGTAAATCATGCTAGAATCAGTAAATCATACTTGAACATGGTAAATCATGGTATACTATAGTAAATCATGGTAAAGTATGGTAAATCGTGGTAAATCATGGTAAACTATGGTAAATCATGCTAGAATCAGTAAATCATATTTGAACATGGTAAATCATGGTATACTATAGTAAATCATGGTAAACTATGGTAAATCGTGGTAAATAATGGTAAACTATGGTAAATCATGGTAAACTATGGTAAATCATGCTAGAATCAGTAAATCATACTTGAACATGGTAAATCATGGTAAACTATGGTAAATCGTGGTGAACTATGGTAAATCATGGTAAACTATGGTAAATCATGGTAAACTATGATAAATCATGCTAGAATCATAGTAAATCATACTTGAACATGGTAAATCATGGTATACTATAGTAAATCATGGTAAACTATGGTAAATCATGGTAAATCATGCTAGAATCAGTAAATTATAATTGAACATGGTAAATCGTGGTATACTATAGTAAATCATGGTAAACTATAGTAAATCGTGGTAAATTGTGGTAAACTATGGTAAATCATGCCTGAATCAGTAAATCATACTTGCACATGGTAAATCATGGTATACTATAGTAAATCATGGTAAACTATGGTAATTAGTGGTAAATCGTTGTAAATCATGGTAAACTATGGTAAATCATGCTAGAATCAGTAAATCATACTTGAACATGGTAAATCATGGTATACTATAGTAAATCATGGTAAACTATGGTAAATCATGGTAAATCATGGTAACTATGATAAATCATGCTAGAATCAGTAAATTATACTAGAACATGGTAAATTGTGGTATACTATAGTAAATCATGGTAAACTATGGTAAATCATGCTAGAATCAGTAAATCATACTTGAACATGGTAAATCATGGTATACTATAATAAATCATGGTAAACTATGGTAAATCGTGGTAAATCATGGTAAACTATGATAAATCATGCTAGAATCAGTAAATCATACTTGAACATGGTAAATCCTGGTATACTATAGTAAATTATGGTAAACTATGGTAAATCGTGGTAAATCATGGTAAACTATGGTAAATCATGCTTGAATCAGTAAATCATACTTGAACATGGTAAATCATGGCATACTATAGTAAATCATGGTAAACTATAGTAAATCGTGGTAAATCATGGTAAACTATGGTAAACACCTTAGCAACTGCCTAGCAACCACACTGAATACCCTAGCAACCACTTAGCAACGCCCTAGCAACCACCCAGAATACCTTGGAAACCTCCCAGAACACCATAGCAACCACCTAGTAAAACCCTAGCAACCGTGCCGAATTTTGCCACTGCAAGCACCACTTCACATTTTCTTCAGGAAATGTACATTCTAGTTAGTGGTGCTTGCTGAAAGCAAGGCATCACTATTGTTATTGCTCATACTTATTATTCTTATTATTATTATTATTATTCTGGACAAAGTTTGGCGCGTAACTCGCCCCGCACCGTTTGTCTCAGAGCCATGAATGAGGTGTCAAATCGACCGGCTCATTAAGGAGAGGTGTGCTATGACTTTTATAAGCGATCGGGGGTGCGGTGTTCGCCCCAGGGGCGAAAAAGCGGCCAAAAAAGTCCCATTGACTTAACATTGCGACGAACTTTGACCACACGTAGCTCTGAGCGAGGATTTCGCAGAAATGTGTGATTTGCCACATTTGAAGAGGGTGACAGGCTCTGTAAGAACATACCTCACAATGGGGTAAAAGTTGCACCCCTGGGGGGCAGGAGATGCCCAAAGTTGCCCCATTGACTTACTATGGGGAAGGAACGTCCCGTGAAACACACATGCTTTTCCTACTATGGTAAATTGCATAGGGACTTTGTATTGAACGTAGCTCTGGATCACAGTGTCATAGAGACAAGGGGGAGGGCTCATTTTACTCAGACGACCAATCAGTCTCTCAGGATCATTGTGAAGCTATCAAGCCACGCCCTAGCAACCATTTAGAGCCCCTTAGCAACAAGTTCCATAGACTTCCATTGAAAGAGTTCAAAGAGATATCTCCAGACTGAATTGTCATAGAAACATGGGGGTGGTCTCATTTGACTCGGGGCAGTAAACAGCCAATCATGAATCACCTCAACACTTCCAAGCCCCTCCCTAGCAACCATTGTCGAGCACCTTAGCAACCAAAATCCAAAGAGGGATATCTTCCATTCTGAATGTCACAGAGGCATGGGAGTTGGTTTATATCATTCATACTGACAAGAAGCCTTTGGAATTTCATCATTGGCAGCTGCCAAGTAACTCCATAGCAACCAAAGAGAGTATCCTAGCAACCGTTTAGCAAAACGTATATCTCTGCATCAAAACATAGTATAGAGATGGGACTTGGCTCTTTTGACTAAATCATGGTAAACTATGGTAAATCAACCTTGAATCATAGTAAATCATACTAAAACATGGTAAATCATGGTATACTATAGTAAATCATAGTACACTATGGTAAATCGTGGTAAATCATGGTAAACTATGGTAAATCATGCTAAAATCATAGTAAATCATACTTGAACATGGTAAATCATGGTATACTATAGTAAATCATGGTAAACTATGGTAAATCATGGTAAACTATGGTAAATCATGGTAAACTATGGTAAATCATGCTAGAATCAGTAAATCATAATTGAACATGGTATATCATGGTATACTATAGTAAATCATGGTATACTATAGTAAATCATGGTAAACTATGGTAAATCGTGGTAAATCGTGGTAAACTATGGTAAATCATGGTAAACTATGGTAAATCATGCTAGAATCAGTAAATCATACTTGAACATGGTAAATCATGGTATACTATAGTAAATCATGGTAAACTATAGTAAATCGTGGTAAATCATGGTAAACTATGGTAAATCATGCTAGAATCATAGTAAATCATACTTGAACATGGTAAATCATGGTATACTATAGTAAATCATGGTAAACTATGGTAAATCATGCTAAAATCAGTAAATCAGACTTGAACATGGTAAATCATGGTATACTATAGTAAATCATGGTAAACTATGCTAAATCGTGGTAAATCATGGTAAACTATAGTAAATCATGGTAAACTATGGTAAATTATGCTAGAATCAGTAAATCATACTTGAACATGGTAAATCATAGTATACTATAGTAAATCATGGTAAACTATGGTAAATGATCCTAGAATCATAGTAAATCATACTAAAACATGGTAAATCATGGTATACTATAGTAAATCATTGTAAACTATGGTAAATCGTGGTAAATCATGGTATACTATAGTGAATCATGGTAAACTATGGTAAATCATGGTAAACTATGATAAATCATGCTAGAATCAGTAAATCATACTGGAACATGGTAAATCATGGCATACTATAGTAAATCATGGTAAAGTATGGTAAATCGTGGTAAATCATGGTAAACTATGGTAAATCATGCTAGAATCAGTAAATCATATTTGAACATGGTAAATCATGGTATACTATAGTAAATCATGGTAAACTATGGTAAATCGTGGTAAATAATGGTAAACTATGGTAAATCATGGTAAACTACGGTAAATCATGCTAGAATCAGTAAATCATACTTGAACATGGTAAATCATGGTAAACTATGGTAAATCGTGGTGAACTATGGTAAATCATGGTAAACTATGGTAAATCGTGGTGAACTATGGTAAATCATGGTAAACTATGGTAAATCATGGTAAACTATGATAAATCATGCTAGAATCATAGTAAATCATACTTGAACATGGTAAATCGTGGTATACTATAGTAAATCATGGTAAACTATGGTAAATCATGGTAAATCATGCTAGAATCAGTAAATCATACTTGAACATGGTAAATCGTGGTATACTATAGTAAATCATGGTAAACTATAGTGAATCATGGTAAATCATGGTAACTATGATAAATCATGCTAGAATCAGTAAATTATACTAGAACATGGTAAATTGTGGTATACTATAGTAAATCATGGTAAACTATGGTAAATCATGCTAGAATCAGTAAATCATACTTGAACATGGTAAATCATGGTATACTATAATAAATCATGGTAAACTATGGTAAATCGTGGTAAATCATGGTAAACTATGATAAATCATGCTAGAATCAGTAAATCATACTTGAACATGGTAAATCCTGGTATACTATAGTAAATTATGGTAAACTATGGTAAATCGTGGTAAATCATGGTAAACTATGGTAAGTCATGCTTGAATCAGTAAATCATACTTGAACATGGTAAATCATGGCATACTATAGTAAATCATGGTAAACTATAGTAAATCGTGGTAAATCATGGTAAACTATGGTAAACACCTTAGCAACTGCCTAGCAACCACACTGAATACCCTAGCAACCACTTAGCAACGCCCTAGCAACCACCCAGAATACCTTGGAAACCTCCCAGAACACCATAGCAACCACCTAGTAAAACCCTAGCAACCGAGTGGCGAGTTTTGCCACTGCAAGCACCACTTCACATTTTCTTCAGGAAATGTACATTCTAGTTATTATTATTATTATTCTGGACAAAGTTTGGCGCGTAACTCGCCCCGCACCGTTTGTTTCAGAGCCATGAATGAGGTGTCAAATCGACCGGCTCATTAAGGAGAGGTGTGCTATGACTTTTATAAGCGATCGGGGGTGCGGTGTTCACCCCAGGGGCGAAAAAGCGGCCAAAAAAGTCCCATAGACTTAACATTGCAACGAACTTTGAGCACTCATAGCTCTGAGCGAGGATTTCGCAGAAACATGTAATTTGCCACATTTGAAGAGGCTGACAGGCTCTGTAGGAACATACCTCACAATGGGGTAAAAGTTGCACCCCTGGGGGGCAGGAGCGTCCCAAAGTTGCCCCATTGACTTACTATGGGGAAGGAACGCCCCGTGAAACACACATGCTTTTCCTACTATGGTAAATTGCATAGGGATTTTGTATTGAAGATAGCTCTGCATCACAGTGTCATAGAGACAAGGGGGCGGGCTCATTTTACTCAGACGACCAATCAGTCTCTCAGGATCATTGTAAAGCTATCAAGCCACGCCCTAGCAACCATTTAGAGCACCTTAGCAACAAGTCCCATAGACTTCCATTGAAAGATATCAAAGGGATATCTCCGGACTGAATTGTCATAGAAACATGGGGGTGGTCTCATTTGACTTGGGCCAGCAAACAGCCAATCATGAATCACCTCAACACTTCCTAGCCCCTCCATAGCAACCATTGTCGAACACCTTAGCAACCAAAATCCAAAGAGGGATATCTTCCATTCTGAATGTCACAGAGGCATGGGACTTGGTTTATATCATTCATAGTGACAAGAAGCCTTTGCAGTTTCATCATTGGCATCTGCCAAGCCACTCCATAGCAACAAAACAGAGTACCCTAGCAACCAAAATCCAAAGAGGTATATCTGCCATTCTGAATGTCACAGAGAAATGGGAGTTGGTTTATATCATTCATAGTGACAAGAAGCCTTTGCAGTTGTATCATTGGCAACTGCCAAGCCACTCCCTAGCAACCAAACAGAGTACCCTAGCAACCGTTTAGCAAAACGAATATCTCTGTATCAGAACATCGTATAGAGATGGGAGGTAGTTTATATCATTCATACTGACAAGCAGCCTTTGGAGTTTCATGATTTGCAGCTGCCAAGCCACTCCCTAGCAACCAAACAGAGTACCGTAGCAACCAAAATACAAAGAGGGATATCTTCCATTCTGAATGTCACAGAGGCATTGAAGTTGGTTTATATCATTTATAATGACAAGGAGCCTTTGCAGTTTCATCATTGGCAGCTGCCAAGCCACTCCCTAGCAACCAAACAGAGTACCCTAGCAACCGTTTAGCAAGATCTATATCTCTGCATCAGAACATCGTATAGAGATGGGAGTTGGTTTATATCATTCATACTGACAAGAAGCCTTTGGAGTTTCATCATTGGCAGCTGCCTAGCAACTCCATAGCAACCAAATAGAGTACCCTAGCAACCATTTTACAAGACCTACATCTCTGCATCAGAATATTGTATAGAGATGGGGGTTGGCTCATTAGTTTCGGTTGGAAAACAGTCTGTAAATATCACCATGGTAACTGTGTATTCACACCCTAGCAACAGTTTACAGCCACCTAGCAACCCTATTGCAACATATAGAAGCCATATTTTAGCTCCACAACATCGTACAGACATGGTTGTTGGCTCGTATGCAATCATGTACAACACCCTAGCAACCGAGTGGCGAGTTTTACCACTGCAAGCACCACTTCACATTTTCTTCAGGAAATGTACATTCTAGTGTTGTGATTACTATTCGCCTAGACAAAACTTCGGCGCGTAACTCGCCCCACACCGTTTGTCACAGACCCCTGAATGAGGTGTCAAATCGACCGGTTTATTGAGGAGAGGTGTGCTATGACTTTTATAAGCAATCGGGTGTAAGATGTTCGTCTGGCGGGCGAAAAATTAGCCGAAAAATGTCCCATAGACTTAACATAGGCACAAAATTTGCAAAATCATATCTTTGGCTCAGAAGGTCATAGAGCCTTGGGGTTGGGCTCTTTTGATTCATCCTATCAAGCAGCCAATAAGTAGTGACATAACAACTTCATAGCCACGCCCTAGAAACCAGTTACAGGCCCCTAACAACCATTGAACAACATTTACAAGCCATTATCTCAGAAACAAAACATTGTAAAAACACAGAGTTGGGCATTTTTTGACCCATACCTGCAAATACTCTTTAAATATTACCCCATAAACTGTATAAACAAACCTTAGCAACCATTTGGAGTACCCTAGCAACCGTACAAACACATGAATGAGCTATATCTCAGCACCAGAACATCGTATAGACATGGGGGTGTGCTTGTTTGTTTCGGTTGGGAAACCAATCTGTAAATATCATCATGGTAACTGTGTAACCACATCTTAGCAACCGTTTAAAGCTACCTAGCAACCATATTGCAACATACAGAAGCCACATTTCAGTTCCACAACATCGTACAGACATGGTTGTTGGCTCCTATGCAAACATGTACAACACCCTAGCAACCGAGTGGCGAGTTTTGCCACTGCAAGCACCACTTCACATTTTCTTCAGGAAATGTACATTCTAGTGTTGTGATTACTATTCGCCTAGACAAAACTTCGGCGCGTAACTTGCCCCACACCGTTTGTCACAGACCCCTGAATGAGGTGTCAAATCGACCGGTTTATTGAGGAGAGGTGTGCTATGACTTTTATAAGCGATCGGGTGTAAGATGTTCGTCTGGCGTGCGAAAAATTTGCCGAAAAATGTCCCATAGACTCAACATAGGCACAAAATTTGTAAAATCATATCTTTGGCTCAGAAGGTCATAGAGCCTTGGGGTTGGGCTCTTTTGATTCATCCTATCAAGCAGCTAATAAGTAGTGACATAACAACTTCATAGCCACGCCATAGCAACCAGTTACAGGCCCCTAGCAACCATTGAACAACATTTACAAGCCATATCTCAGCAACAAAACATTGTAAAAACACAGAGTTGGGCATTTTTTGACCCAGACTTGCAAATACTCTCTAAATATTACCCCATAAACTGTATAAACAAACCTTAGCAACAATTTGGAGTACCCTAGCAACCGTACAAACACATGAATGAGCTATATCTCAGCACCAGAACATCGTATAGACATGGGTGTGTGTTTGTTTGTTTCGGTTGGGAAACCAGTATGTAAATATCACCATGGTAACTGTATTCACACCCTAGCAACCGTTTAGAGCCACCTAGCAACCATATTGCAACATATAGAAGACATATTTCAGCTCCACAACATCGTACAGACATGGTTGTTGGCTCGTATGCAATCATGTACAACACCCTAGCAACCGAGTGGTGAGTTTTGCCACTGCAAGCACCACTTCACATTTTCTTCAGGAAATGTACATTCTAGTTAGTGGTGCTTTTTTAAAAGCATCACTATTGTTATTGCTCATACTTATTATTCTTCTTCTTCTTATTATTCCGGACAAAAGTTTGGCGATTAATGCGCCCCGCACCGTTTGTCTCAGACCCCTGAATGAGGTGTCAAATCGACCGGCTCATTGAGGAGAGGTGTGCTATGACTTTTCTAAGCGATCGGGTGTACGATGTTCGCACAGCGGACGAAAAAGCGGCCAAAAAAGTCCCATTGACTTAACATGGGGAGTTCTAAAAACATTTGAATCCCAACCGACGTTTTCACACACACAGACTCCAAAGGGCCTGTCACCCCTGCATCTCTCCCTCTCTCTCTCCCTCAGAGGATTTATATTATCAAGCAGCCAATAAGTAATGGCCTAAAATCTTCATAGCCACACCCTAGCAACCAGTTACAGCACCCTAGCAACCACTAAGAGCTCCCTAGCAACCACCCTAAACCAAAAAAAAAAAAATGTTTAAATTTTTTTGTATTTTTTAAAGCAATATTACACTCGTGGCCTTGCGATATCGCTCCATGCTTGTGCCTAATCGGCCATAGGCACGAGGCCGCAGGCCGAGTGCCGTACTGAAGGCACTCGTTATTAAAGATTTTAATAACTCTATAAAAACTCCATAGTTACCACATCTTTGACAACTACCAACCACCTAGTAACACCATAGCAACTACCAAAAATACCTTAGCAACCATCCTGAACACCCTAGAAACGTCTAGAAACGCTCTAGTAGATCATATAAACATGAAGGTGGTCTCGTTTCACTCAGGGCATTAAATGGCCAATCATGAATCACCTCAACACTTCCTAGCCCCTCCCTAGCAACCATTGTCGAGCACCTTAGCAACCAAAATCCTAGAGGGATATCTTCTATTCTGAATAAGACAGAGGCATGGGAGTTGGTTTATATCATTCATACTGAAAAAGCAGCCTTTGGAGTTTCATCATTAGCAGCTGCCAAGCCACTCCATAGCAACCAAACAGAGTACCCTAGCAACTATTTAGCAAGACATATATCTCTGTATCAGAGCATCGTATAGAGATGGGGGTTGGTTTTATATAATTCATAGTGACAAGAAGCCTTTGGAGTTTCATGATTGGCAGCTGCCAAGCCACTCCCTAGCAACCAATCAGAGTACCCTAGCAACCAAAATTCAAAGAGGGATATCTTCCATTCTGAATGTCACAGAGGCATGGGAGTTGGTTTATATCATTCATAGTAACAAAAAGCCTTTTTGCAGTTTCATGATTGGCAGCTGCCAAGCCACTCCCTAGCAACCAAACAGAGTACCCTAGCAACTATTAGCAAGACCTATATCTCTGTATCAGAGCATTGTATAGAGATGGGGGTTGGTTTATATAATTCATAGTGACAAGAAGCCTTTGGAGTTTCATCAGTGGCAGCTGTCAAGCAACTCCATAGCAACCAAACAGAGTACCCTAGCAACCAAAATCCAAAGAGGGATATCTTCCATTCTGAATGTCACAGAGGCATGGGAGTTTGTTTATTTCATTCATAGTGACAAGAAGCCTTTGGAATTGCATCACTGGCAGCTGCCAAGTAACTCCATAGCAACCAAACAGAGTACCCTAGCAACCAAAATCCAAAGAGGCATATCTTCGATTCTGAATGTCACAGAGGCATGGGAGTTGGATTATATCATTCATACTGACAAGAAGCCTTTGGAATTTCATCATTGACAGCTGACAAGCCACTCCCTAGCAACCAAACAGAGTACCCTAGCAACCAAAATCCAAAAAGGCATATCTTCCATTCTGAATGTCGCAGAGGCATGGGAGTTAGTTTATATCATTCATAGTGACAAGAAGCCTTTGGAGTTTCATGATTGGTAGCTGACAAGCCACTCGCGAGCAACCAAATAGAGTACCCTAGCAACCGTTTAGCAAAACTTATATCTCTGCATCAGAACATCGTATAGAGATGGGAGTTGGTTTATATCATTCATACTGACAAGAAGCCTTTGTAGTTTCATCATTAGCAGCTGCCAAGCAACTCCATAGCAACCAAACAGAGTACCCTAGCAACCATTTTACAAGACCTACATCTCTGCATCAGAATATTGTATAGAGATGGGAGTTGGCTCATTAGTTTCAGTTGGAAAACAGTCTCTAAATATCACCATGGTAACTGTGTAACCACACCTTAGCAACCGTTTAAAGCTACCTAGCAACCATATTGCAACATATAGAAGCCATATTTCAGCTCCACAACATCGTACAGACATGGTTGTTGGCTCGTATGCAATCATGTACAACATCCTAGCAACCGAGTGGCGAGTTTTGCCACTGCAAGCACCACTTCACATTTTCTTCAGGAAATGTACATTCTAGTGTTGTGATTACTATTCACCTAGACAAAACTTTGGCGCGTAACTCGCCCCACACCGTTTGTCACAGACCCCTGAATGAGGTGTCAAATCGACCGGTTTATTGAGGAGAGGTGTGCTATGACTTTTATAAGCGATCGGGTGTAAGATGTTCGTCTGGCGGGCGAAAAATTAGCCGAAAAATGTCCCATAGACTTAACATAGGCACAAAATTTGCAAAATAATATCTTTGGCTCAGAAGGTCATAGAGCCTTGGGGTTGGGCTCTTTTTATTCATCCTATCAAGCAGCCAATAAGTAGTGACATAACAACTTCATAGCCACGCCCTAGAAACCAGTTACAGGCCCCTAGCAACCACTGAACAACATTTACAAGCCATATCTCAGCAACAAAACATTGTAAAAACACAGAGTTGGGCATTTTTTGACCCAGACCTGCAAATACTCTTTATATATTACCCCACAAACTGTATAAATAAACCTTAGCAACCATTTGGAGTACCCTAGCAACCGTACAAACACATGAATGAGCTATATCTCAGCACCAGAACATCGTATAGACATGGGGGTGTGCTTGTTTGTTTCGGTTGGGAAACCAGTCTGTAAATATCACCATGGTAACTGTGTATTCACACCCTAGCAACCGTTTAGAGCCACCTAGCAACCATATTGCAACATATAGAAGCCATATTTCAGCTCCACAACATGGTACAGACATGGTTGTTGGCTCGTATGCAATCATGTACAACACCCTAGCAACCGAGTGGCGAGTTTTGCCACTGCAAGCACCACTTCACATTTTCTTCAGGAAATGTACATTCTAGTTATTA
Organism: Rutilus rutilus; assembly: GCF_951802725.1. Taxonomy (NCBI): domain Eukaryota; kingdom Metazoa; phylum Chordata; class Actinopteri; order Cypriniformes; family Leuciscidae; genus Rutilus; species Rutilus rutilus. The sequence goes on from NC_140216.1 coordinate 22,031,124, forward strand.
TTATTATTCTGGACAAAGTTTGGCGCGTAACTCGCCCCGCACCGTTTGTCTCAGAGCCATGAATGAGGTGTCAAATCGACCGGCTCATTAAGGAGAGGTGTGCTATGACTTTTATAAGCGATCGGGGGTGCGGTGTTCGCCCCAGGGGCGAAAAAGCGGCCAAAAAAGTCCCATTGACTTAACATTGCGACGAACTTTGACCACACGTAGCTCTGAGCGAGGATTTCGCAGAAATGTGTGATTTGCCACATTTGAAGAGGGTGACAGGCTCTGTAAGAACATACCTCACAATGGGGTAAAAGTTGCACCCCTGGGGGGCAGGAGATGCCCAAAGTTGCCCCATTGACTTACTATGGGGAAGGAACGTCCCGTGAAACACACATGCTTTTCCTACTATGGTAAATTGCATAGGGACTTTGTATTGAACGTAGCTCTGGATCACAGTGTCATAGAGACAAGGGGGAGGGCTCATTTTACTCAGACGACCAATCAGTCTCTCAGGATCATTGTGAAGCTATCAAGCCACGCCCTAGCAACCATTTAGAGCCCCTTAGCAACAAGTTCCATAGACTTCCATTGAAAGAGTTCAAAGAGATATCTCCAGACTGAATTGTCATAGAAACATGGGGGTGGTCTCATTTGACTCGGGGCAGTAAACAGCCAATCATGAATCACCTCAACACTTCCAAGCCCCTCCCTAGCAACCATTGTCGAGCACCTTAGCAACCAAAATCCAAAGAGGGATATCTTCCATTCTGAATGTCACAGAGGCATGGGAGTTGGTTTATATCATTCATACTGACAAGAAGCCTTTGGAATTTCATCATTGGCAGCTGCCAAGTAACTCCATAGCAACCAAAGAGAGTATCCTAGCAACCGTTTAGCAAAACGTATATCTCTGCATCAAAACATAGTATAGAGATGGGACTTGGCTCTTTTGACTAAATCATGGTAAACTATGGTAAATCAACCTTGAATCATAGTAAATCATACTAAAACATGGTAAATCATGGTATACTATAGTAAATCATAGTACACTATGGTAAATCGTGGTAAATCATGGTAAACTATGGTAAATCATGCTAAAATCATAGTAAATCATACTTGAACATGGTAAATCATGGTATACTATAGTAAATCATGGTAAACTATGGTAAATCATGGTAAACTATGGTAAATCATGGTAAACTATGGTAAATCATGCTAGAATCAGTAAATCATAATTGAACATGGTATATCATGGTATACTATAGTAAATCATGGTATACTATAGTAAATCATGGTAAACTATGGTAAATCGTGGTAAATCGTGGTAAACTATGGTAAATCATGGTAAACTATGGTAAATCATGCTAGAATCAGTAAATCATACTTGAACATGGTAAATCATGGTATACTATAGTAAATCATGGTAAACTATAGTAAATCGTGGTAAATCATGGTAAACTATGGTAAATCATGCTAGAATCATAGTAAATCATACTTGAACATGGTAAATCATGGTATACTATAGTAAATCATGGTAAACTATGGTAAATCATGCTAAAATCAGTAAATCAGACTTGAACATGGTAAATCATGGTATACTATAGTAAATCATGGTAAACTATGCTAAATCGTGGTAAATCATGGTAAACTATAGTAAATCATGGTAAACTATGGTAAATTATGCTAGAATCAGTAAATCATACTTGAACATGGTAAATCATAGTATACTATAGTAAATCATGGTAAACTATGGTAAATGATCCTAGAATCATAGTAAATCATACTAAAACATGGTAAATCATGGTATACTATAGTAAATCATTGTAAACTATGGTAAATCGTGGTAAATCATGGTATACTATAGTGAATCATGGTAAACTATGGTAAATCATGGTAAACTATGATAAATCATGCTAGAATCAGTAAATCATACTGGAACATGGTAAATCATGGCATACTATAGTAAATCATGGTAAAGTATGGTAAATCGTGGTAAATCATGGTAAACTATGGTAAATCATGCTAGAATCAGTAAATCATATTTGAACATGGTAAATCATGGTATACTATAGTAAATCATGGTAAACTATGGTAAATCGTGGTAAATAATGGTAAACTATGGTAAATCATGGTAAACTACGGTAAATCATGCTAGAATCAGTAAATCATACTTGAACATGGTAAATCATGGTAAACTATGGTAAATCGTGGTGAACTATGGTAAATCATGGTAAACTATGGTAAATCGTGGTGAACTATGGTAAATCATGGTAAACTATGGTAAATCATGGTAAACTATGATAAATCATGCTAGAATCATAGTAAATCATACTTGAACATGGTAAATCGTGGTATACTATAGTAAATCATGGTAAACTATGGTAAATCATGGTAAATCATGCTAGAATCAGTAAATCATACTTGAACATGGTAAATCGTGGTATACTATAGTAAATCATGGTAAACTATAGTAAATCATGGTAAATCATGGTAACTATGATAAATCATGCTAGAATCAGTAAATTATACTAGAACATGGTAAATTGTGGTATACTATAGTAAATCATGGTAAACTATGGTAAATCATGCTAGAATCAGTAAATCATACTTGAACATGGTAAATCATGGTATACTATAATAAATCATGGTAAACTATGGTAAATCGTGGTAAATCATGGTAAACTATGATAAATCATGCTAGAATCAGTAAATCATACTTGAACATGGTAAATCCTGGTATACTATAGTAAATTATGGTAAACTATGGTAAATCGTGGTAAATCATGGTAAACTATGGTAAGTCATGCTTGAATCAGTAAATCATACTTGAACATGGTAAATCATGGCATACTATAGTAAATCATGGTAAACTATAGTAAATCGTGGTAAATCATGGTAAACTATGGTAAACACCTTAGCAACTGCCTAGCAACCACACTGAATACCCTAGCAACCACTTAGCAACGCCCTAGCAACCACCCAGAATACCTTGGAAACCTCCCAGAACACCATAGCAACCACCTAGTAAAACCCTAGCAACCGAGTGGCGAGTTTTGCCACTGCAAGCACCACTTCACATTTTCTTCAGGAAATGTACATTCTAGTTATTATTATTATTCTGGACAAAGTTTGGCGCGTAACTCGTCCCACAGCTTTTGACACAGACACACGAATGAGGCGTCAAATCGTGCGGATTATTCGGGAATGGTGTGCTATGACTTTTATAAGTGATCGGGGGTACGGTGTTCGCCCCAGGGGCGAAAAAGCGGCCAAAAAAGTCCCATTGACTTAACATTGCGACGAACTTTGACCATACGTAGCTCTGAGCAAGGATTTCGCAGAAACGTGTGATTTGCCACATTTGAAGAGGCTGATAGGCTCTGTAAGAACATACCTCACAATGGGGTAAAAGTTGCACCCCTGGGGGGGCAGGAGATGCCCAAAGTTGCCCCATTGACTTACTATGGGGAAGGAACGTCCCGTGAAACACACATGCTTTTCCTACTATGGTAAATTGCATAGGGACTTTGTATTGAACGTAGCTCTGGATCACAGTGTCATAGAGACAAGGGGGAGGGCTCATTTTACTCAGATGACCAATCAGTCTCTCTGGATCATTGTGAAGCTATCAAGCCATGCCCTAGCAACCATTTAGAGCCCCTTAGCAACAAGTTCCATAGACTTCCATTGAAAGAGTTCAAAGAGATATCTCCGGACTGAATTGTCATAGAAACATGGGGGTGGTCTCATTTGACTCAGGGCAGCAAACAGCCAATCATGAATCACCTCAACACTTCCAAGCCCCTCCCTAGCAACAATTGTCGAGCACCTTAGCAACCAAAATCCAAAGAGGGATATCTTCCATTCTGAATGTCACAGAGGCATGGGAGTTGGTTTATATCATTCATATTGACAAGCAGCCTTTGAGTTTCATGATTGACAGCTGCCAAGACACTCCCTAGCAACCAAACAGAGTACCCTAGCAACCAAAATCCAAAGAGGGATATCTTCCATTCTGAATGTCACAGAGGCATGGGAGTTGGTTTATATCATTCATAGTGACAAGAAGCCTTTGGTGTTTCATGATTGGCAGCTGCCAAGCCACTCCCTAGCAACCAAATAGAGTACCCTAGCAACCAAAATACAAAGAGGGATATCTTCCATTCTGAATGCCACAGAGGCATGGGAGTTGGATTATATAATTCATACTGACAAGAAGCCTTTGGAATTTCATCATTGACAGCTGCCAAGCAACTCCATAGCAACCAAACAGAGTACCCTAGCAACAAAAATCCAAAGAGGGATATCTTCCATTCTGAATGTCACATAGGCATGGGAGTTGGTTTATATCATTCATAGTGACAAGAAGCCTTTGCAGTTTCATCATTGGCAGCTGTCAAGCAACTCCATAGCAACCAAACAGAGTACCCTAGCAACCAAAATCCAAAGAGGGATATCTTACATTCTGAATGTCACATAGGCATGGGAGTTGGTTTATATCATTCATGGTGACAAGAAGCCTTTGCAGTTTCATCAGTGGCAGCTGTCAAGCAACTCCATAGCAACCAAACAGAGTACCCTAGCAACCAAAATCCAAAGAGGGGTATCTTACATTCTGAATGTCTCATAAGCACGGGAGTTGGTTTATATCATTCATAGTGACAAGAAGCCTTTGCAGTTTCATCAGTGGCAGCTGTCAAGCAACTCCATAGCAACCAAACAGAGTACCCTAGCAACCAAAATCCAAAGAGGGGTATATTACATTCTGAATGTCACAGAGGCATGGGAGTTGGTTTATATCATTCATAATGACAAGCAGCCTTTGGAGTTTCATGATTGGCAGCTGCCAAGCCACTCCATAGCAACCAAACAGAGTACCCTAGCAACTATTAGCAAGACCTATATCTCTGTATCAGAGCATTGTATAGAGATGGGGGTAGGTTTATATAATTCATAGTGACAAGAAGCCTTTGGAGTTTCATGATTGGCAGCTGCCAAGCCACTCCCAAGCAACCAATCAGAGTACCCTAGCAACCAAAATCCAAAGAGGGATATCTTCCATTCTGAATGTCACATAGGCATGGGAGTTGGTTTATATCATTCATAATGACAAGAAGCCTCTGCAGTTTCATCATTGGCAGCTGTCAAGCAACTCCTTAGCAACCAAACAGAGTACCCTAGCAGCCAAAATCCAAAGACGGATATCTTCCATTATGAATGTCACATAGGCATGGGAGTTGGTTTATATCATTCATAGTGACAAGAAGCCTTTGCAGTTTCATCAGTGGCAGCTGTCAAGCAACTCCATAACAACCAAACAGAGTACCCTTGCAACCAAAATCCAAAGAGGGATAACTTACATTCTGAATGTCACAGAGGCATGGAAGTTGGTTTATATCATTCATACTGACAAGAAGCCTTTGGGACTTCATCATTGGCAGCTACCAAGTAACTCCATAGCAACCAAACAGAGTACCCTAGTAACCAAAATCCAAAGAGGGATATCTTCCATTCTGAAAGTCACACAGGCATGGGAGTTGGTTTATATCATTCATAATGACAAGCAGCCTCTAGAGTTTCATGATTGGCAGCTGCCAAGCCACTCTCTAGCAACCAAACAGAGTACCCTAGCAACCAAATTCCAAAAAGGGATATCTTCCATTCTGAATATCACAGAGGCATGGGAGTTGGTTTAAATCATTCATCCTGACAATCAGCCTTTGGAGTTTCATGATTGGCACCTGCCAAGTCACTCCCTGGCAACCAAACAGAGGACCCTAGCAACCGTTTATCAAGACCCATGTCTCTGCATCAGAACATCATATAGAGATGGGGGTTGGCTCTTTTGTTTTGGTTGGGAAACAGTCTGTAAATTTCACCATGGTAACTTTGTATTCACATCCTAGCAACCATTTACAGCCACCTAGCAACCATATTGCAACATATAGAAGCCTTATTTCTGATCCACAACATCGTACAGACATGGTTGTTGGCTCGTATGCAATCATGTACAACACCCTAGTAACCGAGTGGAGAGTTTTGCCACTGCAAGCACCATTTCACATTTTCTTCAGGAAATGTACATTCTAGTTAGTGGTGCTTTTTTAAAAGCATCACTATTGTTATTGCTCATACTTATTATTCTTTTTTTTATTATTATTATTCTTATTCTGGACAAAAGTTTGGCGCGTAACTCGCCCCGCACCGTTTGTCTCAGACCCCTGAGTGAGGTGTCAAATCAAGCGGCTCATTGAGGAGAGGTGTGCTATGACTTTTCTAAGCGATCGGGTGTACGATGTTCGCACAGCGGATGAAAAAGCGGCCAAAAAAGTCCCCATTGACTTAACATGGGGAGTTCTAAAAACATTTGAATCCAAACCGACGTTTTCACACACACAGACTCCAAAGGGCCTGTCACCCCTGCATCTCTCCCTCTCTCTCTCCCTCAGAGGATTTATATTATCAAGCAGCCAATAAGTAATGGCCTAAAATCTTCATAGCCACACCCTAGCAACCAGTTACAGCACCCTAGCAACCACTAAGAGCTCCCTAGCAACCACCCTAAACCAAAAAAAAAATGTTTTTTAATTTTTTTGTATTTTTTAAAGCAATATTACACTCGTGGCCTTTCGATATCGCTCCATGCTTGTGCCTAATCGGCCATAGGCACTCGTTATTAAAGATTTTAAGAACTCTATAAAAACTCCATAGTAACCATATTTGACAACTACCAACCACCTAGTAACACCATAGCAACTAACAAAAATACCTTAGCAACCACCCTGAACACCCTAGCAACGTATAGAAATGCTCTAGTAACCACCAAAAAACTCTAGCAACCACCCAGAACACCCTAGCAACTGCCTAGCAACCACCCAGAACACCTAGCAACTGCCTAGTAACCACCCAGAACATCTAGCAACTGCCTAGCAACCACCCAGAACACCCTAGCAACTGCCTAGCGATGCCCTAGCATCCACCTAGAATACCATAGCAACTGCCTAGCAACCCCATCGCAACCACCCAGAACACCCTAGCAACAACCTAGCAACGCCCTAGCAACCACCAAGAATACCCTAGCAACTGCCTAGCAACCACCAAGAATACCCTAGCAACTGCCTAGCAACCACCCAGAACACCTTAGCAACTGCCTAGCAACACCATAGCAACCACCCAGAACACCCTAGCAAACACCTGGCAACAGCATCTTGTTAAAAACATGCTAGCAACATGCTAATCATGCTAGCTACATGCTAATCAAGCTAGCATCATGCTAGCAACATGCTAATCATGCTAGCATCATGCTAGCAACATGCTAGCAACATGCTAATCAAGTTAGCATCATGCTAATCAAGCTAGCATCATGCTAGCAACATGCTAATTATGCTAGCATTATGCTAACAACATGCTAATAAAGCTAGCATCATGCTAACAACATGATAATAAAGCTAGCATCATGCTAGCAACATGCTAATCATGCTAGCATCATGCTAGCAAAATGCTAATCAAGCTAGCATAATGTTAGCAACATGCTAATCAAGCTAGCATCATGCTAGCAACATGCTAATAATGCTAGCATTATGCTAGCAACATGCTAATCAAGCTAGCATCATCCAACCAACATGCTAATCATGCTAACAACATGCTAATCCTGCTAGCATCATTCTAACAACATGTTAATCATAGTAAATCATGCTGGAATGTGGTAAATCGTAGTAAATCATCTTAGAAACATGGTAAATCGTGGTAAATAATGCTAAAACGTGGTATATCATGGTATCACAACATGTTAATTGTGTTAGCATCTGCCCAGTGGTGAATTTTGCCACTGCAAGCACCACTTCACATTTTCTTCACGAAATGTACATTCTAGTTAGTGGTGCTTGCTGAAAGCAAGGCATCACTATTGTTATTGCTCATACTTATTATTCTTATTATTAGTGGTGCTTGCTGAAAGCAAGGCATCACTATTGTTATTGCTCATACTTATTATTCTTATTAGTGGTGCTTGCTGAAAGCAAGGCATCACTATTGTTATTGCTCATACTTATTATTCTTATTATTATTATTATTATTCTGGACAAAGTTTGGCGCGTAACTCGCCCCGCACCGTTTGTCTCAGAGCCATGAATGAGGTGTCAAATCGACCGGCTCATTAAGGAGAGGTGTGCTATGACTTTTATAAGCGATCGGGGGTGCGGTGTTCGCCCCAGGGGCGAAAAAGCGGCCAAAAAAGTCCCATTGACTTAACATTGCGACGAACTTTGACCACACGTAGCTCTGAGCGAGGATTTCGCAGAAATGTGTGATTTGCCACATTTGAAGAGGGTGACAGGCTCTGTAAGAACATACCTCACAATGGGGTAAAAGTTGCACCCCTGGGGGGCAGGAGATGCCCAAAGTTGCCCCATTGACTTACTATGGGGAAGGAACGTCCCGTGAAACACACATGCTTTTCCTACTATGGTAAATTGCATAGGGACTTTGTATTGAACGTAGCTCTGGATCACAGTGTCATAGAGACAAGGGGGAGGGCTCATTTTACTCAGACGACCAATCAGTCTCTCAGGATCATTGTGAAGCTATCAAGCCACGCCCTAGCAACCATTTAGAGCCCCTTAGCAACAAGTTCCATAGACTTCCATTGAAAGAGTTCAAAGAGATATCTCCAGACTGAATTGTCATAGAAACATGGGGGTGGTCTCATTTGACTCGGGGCAGTAAACAGCCAATCATGAATCACCTCAACACTTCCAAGCCCCTCCCTAGCAACCATTGTCGAGCACCTTAGCAACCAAAATCCAAAGAGGGATATCTTCCATTCTGAATGTCACAGAGGCATGGGAGTTGGTTTATATCATTCATACTGACAAGAAGCCTTTGGAATTTCATCATTGGCAGCTGCCAAGTAACTCCATAGCAACCAAAGAGAGTATCCTAGCAACCGTTTAGCAAAACGTATATCTCTGCATCAAAACATAGTATAGAGATGGGACTTGGCTCTTTTGACTAAATCATGGTAAACTATGGTAAATCAACCTTGAATCATAGTAAATCATACTAAAACATGGTAAATCATGGTATACTATAGTAAATCATAGTACACTATGGTAAATCGTGGTAAATCATGGTAAACTATGGTAAATCATGCTAAAATCATAGTAAATCATACTTGAACATGGTAAATCATGGTATACTATAGTAAATCATGGTAAACTATGGTAAATCATGGTAAACTATGGTAAATCATGGTAAACTATGGTAAATCATGCTAGAATCAGTAAATCATAATTGAACATGGTATATCATGGTATACTATAGTAAATCATGGTATACTATAGTAAATCATGGTAAACTATGGTAAATCGTGGTAAATCGTGGTAAACTATGGTAAATCATGGTAAACTATGGTAAATCATGCTAGAATCAGTAAATCATACTTGAACATGGTAAATCATGGTATACTATAGTAAATCATGGTAAACTATAGTAAATCGTGGTAAATCATGGTAAACTATGGTAAATCATGCTAGAATCATAGTAAATCATACTTGAACATGGTAAATCATGGTATACTATAGTAAATCATGGTAAACTATGGTAAATCATGCTAAAATCAGTAAATCAGACTTGAACATGGTAAATCATGGTATACTATAGTAAATCATGGTAAACTATGCTAAATCGTGGTAAATCATGGTAAACTATAGTAAATCATGGTAAACTATGGTAAATTATGCTAGAATCAGTAAATCATACTTGAACATGGTAAATCATAGTATACTATAGTAAATCATGGTAAACTATGGTAAATGATCCTAGAATCATAGTAAATCATACTAAAACATGGTAAATCATGGTATACTATAGTAAATCATTGTAAACTATGGTAAATCGTGGTAAATCATGGTATACTATAGTGAATCATGGTAAACTATGGTAAATCATGGTAAACTATGATAAATCATGCTAGAATCAGTAAATCATACTGGAACATGGTAAATCATGGCATACTATAGTAAATCATGGTAAAGTATGGTAAATCGTGGTAAATCATGGTAAACTATGGTAAATCATGCTAGAATCAGTAAATCATATTTGAACATGGTAAATCATGGTATACTATAGTAAATCATGGTAAACTATGGTAAATCGTGGTAAATAATGGTAAACTATGGTAAATCATGGTAAACTACGGTAAATCATGCTAGAATCAGTAAATCATACTTGAACATGGTAAATCATGGTAAACTATGGTAAATCGTGGTGAACTATGGTAAATCATGGTAAACTATGGTAAATCGTGGTGAACTATGGTAAATCATGGTAAACTATGGTAAATCATGGTAAACTATGATAAATCATGCTAGAATCATAGTAAATCATACTTGAACATGGTAAATCGTGGTATACTATAGTAAATCATGGTAAACTATGGTAAATCATGGTAAATCATGCTAGAATCAGTAAATCATACTTGAACATGGTAAATCGTGGTATACTATAGTAAATCATGGTAAACTATAGTGAATCATGGTAAATCATGGTAACTATGATAAATCATGCTAGAATCAGTAAATTATACTAGAACATGGTAAATTGTGGTATACTATAGTAAATCATGGTAAACTATGGTAAATCATGCTAGAATCAGTAAATCATACTTGAACATGGTAAATCATGGTATACTATAATAAATCATGGTAAACTATGGTAAATCGTGGTAAATCATGGTAAACTATGATAAATCATGCTAGAATCAGTAAATCATACTTGAACATGGTAAATCCTGGTATACTATAGTAAATTATGGTAAACTATGGTAAATCGTGGTAAATCATGGTAAACTATGGTAAGTCATGCTTGAATCAGTAAATCATACTTGAACATGGTAAATCATGGCATACTATAGTAAATCATGGTAAACTATAGTAAATCGTGGTAAATCATGGTAAACTATGGTAAACACCTTAGCAACTGCCTAGCAACCACACTGAATACCCTAGCAACCACTTAGCAACGCCCTAGCAACCACCCAGAATACCTTGGAAACCTCCCAGAACACCATAGCAACCACCTAGTAAAACCCTAGCAACCGAGTGGCGAGTTTTGCCACTGCAAGCACCACTTCACATTTTCTTCAGGAAATGTACATTCTAGTTATTAGTGGTGCTTGCTGAAAGCAAGGCATCACTATTGTTATTGCTCATACTTATTATTCTTATTATTATTATTATTATTCTGGACAAAGTTTGGCGCGTAACTCGCCCCGCACCGTTTGTCTCAGAGCCATGAATGAGGTGTCAAATCGACCGGCTCATTAAGGAGAGGTGTGCTATGACTTTTATAAGCGATCGGGGGTGCGGTGTTCGCCCCAGGGGCGAAAAAGCGGCCAAAAAAGTCCCATTGACTTAACATTGCGACGAACTTTGACCACACGTAGCTCTGAGCGAGGATTTCGCAGAAATGTGTGATTTGCCACATTTGAAGAGGGTGACAGGCTCTGTAAGAACATACCTCACAATGGGGTAAAAGTTGCACCCCTGGGGGGCAGGAGATGCCCAAAGTTGCCCCATTGACTTACTATGGGGAAGGAACGTCCCGTGAAACACACATGCTTTTCCTACTATGGTAAATTGCATAGGGACTTTGTATTGAACGTAGCTCTGGATCACAGTGTCATAGAGACAAGGGGGAGGGCTCATTTTACTCAGACGACCAATCAGTCTCTCAGGATCATTGTGAAGCTATCAAGCCACGCCCTAGCAACCATTTAGAGCCCCTTAGCAACAAGTTCCATAGACTTCCATTGAAAGAGTTCAAAGAGATATCTCCAGACTGAATTGTCATAGAAACATGGGGGTGGTCTCATTTGACTCGGGGCAGTAAACAGCCAATCATGAATCACCTCAACACTTCCAAGCCCCTCCCTAGCAACCATTGTCGAGCACCTTAGCAACCAAAATCCAAAGAGGGATATCTTCCATTCTGAATGTCACAGAGGCATGGGAGTTGGTTTATATCATTCATACTGACAAGAAGCCTTTGGAATTTCATCATTGGCAGCTGCCAAGTAACTCCATAGCAACCAAAGAGAGTATCCTAGCAACCGTTTAGCAAAACGTATATCTCTGCATCAAAACATAGTATAGAGATGGGACTTGGCTCTTTTGACTAAATCATGGTAAACTATGGTAAATCAACCTTGAATCATAGTAAATCATACTAAAACATGGTAAATCATGGTATACTATAGTAAATCATAGTACACTATGGTAAATCGTGGTAAATCATGGTAAACTATGGTAAATCATGCTAAAATCATAGTAAATCATACTTGAACATGGTAAATCATGGTATACTATAGTAAATCATGGTAAACTATGGTAAATCATGGTAAACTATGGTAAATCATGGTAAACTATGGTAAATCATGCTAGAATCAGTAAATCATAATTGAACATGGTATATCATGGTATACTATAGTAAATCATGGTATACTATAGTAAATCATGGTAAACTATGGTAAATCGTGGTAAATCGTGGTAAACTATGGTAAATCATGGTAAACTATGGTAAATCATGCTAGAATCAGTAAATCATACTTGAACATGGTAAATCATGGTATACTATAGTAAATCATGGTAAACTATAGTAAATCGTGGTAAATCATGGTAAACTATGGTAAATCATGCTAGAATCATAGTAAATCATACTTGAACATGGTAAATCATGGTATACTATAGTAAATCATGGTAAACTATGGTAAATCATGCTAAAATCAGTAAATCAGACTTGAACATGGTAAATCATGGTATACTATAGTAAATCATGGTAAACTATGCTAAATCGTGGTAAATCATGGTAAACTATAGTAAATCATGGTAAACTATGGTAAATTATGCTAGAATCAGTAAATCATACTTGAACATGGTAAATCATAGTATACTATAGTAAATCATGGTAAACTATGGTAAATGATCCTAGAATCATAGTAAATCATACTAAAACATGGTAAATCATGGTATACTATAGTAAATCATTGTAAACTATGGTAAATCGTGGTAAATCATGGTATACTATAGTGAATCATGGTAAACTATGGTAAATCATGGTAAACTATGATAAATCATGCTAGAATCAGTAAATCATACTGGAACATGGTAAATCATGGCATACTATAGTAAATCATGGTAAAGTATGGTAAATCGTGGTAAATCATGGTAAACTATGGTAAATCATGCTAGAATCAGTAAATCATATTTGAACATGGTAAATCATGGTATACTATAGTAAATCATGGTAAACTATGGTAAATCGTGGTAAATAATGGTAAACTATGGTAAATCATGGTAAACTACGGTAAATCATGCTAGAATCAGTAAATCATACTTGAACATGGTAAATCATGGTAAACTATGGTAAATCGTGGTGAACTATGGTAAATCATGGTAAACTATGGTAAATCGTGGTGAACTATGGTAAATCATGGTAAACTATGGTAAATCATGGTAAACTATGATAAATCATGCTAGAATCATAGTAAATCATACTTGAACATGGTAAATCGTGGTATACTATAGTAAATCATGGTAAACTATGGTAAATCATGGTAAATCATGCTAGAATCAGTAAATCATACTTGAACATGGTAAATCGTGGTATACTATAGTAAATCATGGTAAACTATAGTGAATCATGGTAAATCATGGTAACTATGATAAATCATGCTAGAATCAGTAAATTATACTAGAACATGGTAAATTGTGGTATACTATAGTAAATCATGGTAAACTATGGTAAATCATGCTAGAATCAGTAAATCATACTTGAACATGGTAAATCATGGTATACTATAATAAATCATGGTAAACTATGGTAAATCGTGGTAAATCATGGTAAACTATGATAAATCATGCTAGAATCAGTAAATCATACTTGAACATGGTAAATCCTGGTATACTATAGTAAATTATGGTAAACTATGGTAAATCGTGGTAAATCATGGTAAACTATGGTAAGTCATGCTTGAATCAGTAAATCATACTTGAACATGGTAAATCATGGCATACTATAGTAAATCATGGTAAACTATAGTAAATCGTGGTAAATCATGGTAAACTATGGTAAACACCTTAGCAACTGCCTAGCAACCACACTGAATACCCTAGCAACCACTTAGCAACGCCCTAGCAACCACCCAGAATACCTTGGAAACCTCCCAGAACACCATAGCAACCACCTAGTAAAACCCTAGCAACCGAGTGGCGAGTTTTGCCACTGCAAGCACCACTTCACATTTTCTTCAGGAAATGTACATTCTAGTTATTATTATTATTATTCTGGACAAAGTTTGGCGCGTAACTCGCCCGCACCGTTTGTCTCAGAGCCATGAATGAGGTGTCAAATCGACCGGCTCATTAAGGAGAGGTGTGCTATGACTTTTATAAGCGATCGGGGGTGCGGTGTTCACCCCAGGGGCGAAAAAGCGGCCAAAAAAGTCCCATAGACTTAACATTGCAACGAACTTTGAGCACTCATAGCTCTGAGCGAGGATTTCGCAGAAACATGTAATTTGCCACATTTGAAGAGGCTGACAGGCTCTGTAGGAACATACCTCACAATGGGGTAAAAGTTGCACCCCTGGGGGGCAGGAGCGTCCCAAAGTTGCCCCATTGACTTACTATGGGGAAGGAACGCCCCGTGAAACACACATGCTTTTCCTACTATGGTAAATTGCATAGGGATTTTGTATTGAAGATAGCTCTGCATCACAGTGTCATAGAGACAAGGGGGCGGGCTCATTTTACTCAGACGACCAATCAGTCTCTCAGGATCATTGTAAAGCTATCAAGCCACGCCCTAGCAACCATTTAGAGCACCTTAGCAACAAGTCCCATAGACTTCCATTGAAAGATATCAAAGGGATATCTCCGGACTGAATTGTCATAGAAACATGGGGGTGGTCTCATTTGACTTGGGCCAGCAAACAGCCAATCATGAATCACCTCAACACTTCCTAGCCCCTCCATAGCAACCATTGTCGAACACCTTAGCAACCAAAATCCAAAGAGGGATATCTTCCATTCTGAATGTCACAGAGGCATGGGACTTGGTTTATATCATTCATAGTGACAAGAAGCCTTTGCAGTTTCATCATTGGCATCTGCCAAGCCACTCCATAGCAACAAAACAGAGTACCCTAGCAACCAAAATCCAAAGAGGTATATCTGCCATTCTGAATGTCACAGAGAAATGGGAGTTGGTTTATATCATTCATAGTGACAAGAAGCCTTTGCAGTTGTATCATTGGCAACTGCCAAGCCACTCCCTAGCAACCAAACAGAGTACCCTAGCAACCGTTTAGCAAAACGAATATCTCTGTATCAGAACATCGTATAGAGATGGGAGGTAGTTTATATCATTCATACTGACAAGCAGCCTTTGGAGTTTCATGATTTGCAGCTGCCAAGCCACTCCCTAGCAACCAAACAGAGTACCGTAGCAACCAAAATACAAAGAGGGATATCTTCCATTCTGAATGTCACAGAGGCATTGAAGTTGGTTTATATCATTTATAATGACAAGGAGCCTTTGCAGTTTCATCATTGGCAGCTGCCAAGCCACTCCCTAGCAACCAAACAGAGTACCCTAGCAACCGTTTAGCAAGATCTATATCTCTGCATCAGAACATCGTATAGAGATGGGAGTTGGTTTATATCATTCATACTGACAAGAAGCCTTTGGAGTTTCATCATTGGCAGCTGCCTAGCAACTCCATAGCAACCAAATAGAGTACCCTAGCAACCATTTTACAAGACCTACATCTCTGCATCAGAATATTGTATAGAGATGGGGGTTGGCTCATTAGTTTCGGTTGGAAAACAGTCTGTAAATATCACCATGGTAACTGTGTATTCACACCCTAGCAACAGTTTACAGCCACCTAGCAACCCTATTGCAACATATAGAAGCCATATTTTAGCTCCACAACATCGTACAGACATGGTTGTTGGCTCGTATGCAATCATGTACAACACCCTAGCAACCGAGTGGCGAGTTTTACCACTGCAAGCACCACTTCACATTTTCTTCAGGAAATGTACATTCTAGTTAGTGGTGCTTGCTGAAAGCAAGGCATCACTATTGTTATTGCTCATACTTATTATTCTTATTATTATTATTATTATTCTGGACAAAGTTTGGCGCGTAACTCGCCCCGCACCGTTTGTCTCAGAGCCATGAATGAGGTGTCAAATCGACCGGCTCATTAAGGAGAGGTGTGCTATGACTTTTATAAGCGATCGGGGGTGCGGTGTTCGCCCCAGGGGCGAAAAAGCGGCCAAAAAAGTCCCATTGACTTAACATTGCGACGAACTTTGACCACACGTAGCTCTGAGCGAGGATTTCGCAGAAATGTGTGATTTGCCACATTTGAAGAGGGTGACAGGCTCTGTAAGAACATACCTCACAATGGGGTAAAAGTTGCACCCCTGGGGGGCAGGAGATGCCCAAAGTTGCCCCATTGACTTACTATGGGGAAGGAACGTCCCGTGAAACACACATGCTTTTCCTACTATGGTAAATTGCATAGGGACTTTGTATTGAACGTAGCTCTGGATCACAGTGTCATAGAGACAAGGGGGAGGGCTCATTTTACTCAGACGACCAATCAGTCTCTCAGGATCATTGTGAAGCTATCAAGCCACGCCCTAGCAACCATTTAGAGCCCCTTAGCAACAAGTTCCATAGACTTCCATTGAAAGAGTTCAAAGAGATATCTCCAGACTGAATTGTCATAGAAACATGGGGGTGGTCTCATTTGACTCGGGGCAGTAAACAGCCAATCATGAATCACCTCAACACTTCCAAGCCCCTCCCTAGCAACCATTGTCGAGCACCTTAGCAACCAAAATCCAAAGAGGGATATCTTCCATTCTGAATGTCACAGAGGCATGGGAGTTGGTTTATATCATTCATACTGACAAGAAGCCTTTGGAATTTCATCATTGGCAGCTGCCAAGTAACTCCATAGCAACCAAAGAGAGTATCCTAGCAACCGTTTAGCAAAACGTATATCTCTGCATCAAAACATAGTATAGAGATGGGACTTGGCTCTTTTGACTAAATCATGGTAAACTATGGTAAATCAACCTTGAATCATAGTAAATCATACTAAAACATGGTAAATCATGGTATACTATAGTAAATCATAGTACACTATGGTAAATCGTGGTAAATCATGGTAAACTATGGTAAATCATGCTAAAATCATAGTAAATCATACTTGAACATGGTAAATCATGGTATACTATAGTAAATCATGGTAAACTATGGTAAATCATGGTAAACTATGGTAAATCATGGTAAACTATGGTAAATCATGCTAGAATCAGTAAATCATAATTGAACATGGTATATCATGGTATACTATAGTAAATCATGGTATACTATAGTAAATCATGGTAAACTATGGTAAATCGTGGTAAATCGTGGTAAACTATGGTAAATCATGGTAAACTATGGTAAATCATGCTAGAATCAGTAAATCATACTTGAACATGGTAAATCATGGTATACTATAGTAAATCATGGTAAACTATAGTAAATCGTGGTAAATCATGGTAAACTATGGTAAATCATGCTAGAATCATAGTAAATCATACTTGAACATGGTAAATCATGGTATACTATAGTAAATCATGGTAAACTATGGTAAATCATGCTAAAATCAGTAAATCAGACTTGAACATGGTAAATCATGGTATACTATAGTAAATCATGGTAAACTATGCTAAATCGTGGTAAATCATGGTAAACTATAGTAAATCATGGTAAACTATGGTAAATTATGCTAGAATCAGTAAATCATACTTGAACATGGTAAATCATAGTATACTATAGTAAATCATGGTAAACTATGGTAAATGATCCTAGAATCATAGTAAATCATACTAAAACATGGTAAATCATGGTATACTATAGTAAATCATTGTAAACTATGGTAAATCGTGGTAAATCATGGTATACTATAGTGAATCATGGTAAACTATGGTAAATCATGGTAAACTATGATAAATCATGCTAGAATCAGTAAATCATACTGGAACATGGTAAATCATGGCATACTATAGTAAATCATGGTAAAGTATGGTAAATCGTGGTAAATCATGGTAAACTATGGTAAATCATGCTAGAATCAGTAAATCATATTTGAACATGGTAAATCATGGTATACTATAGTAAATCATGGTAAACTATGGTAAATCGTGGTAAATAATGGTAAACTATGGTAAATCATGGTAAACTACGGTAAATCATGCTAGAATCAGTAAATCATACTTGAACATGGTAAATCATGGTAAACTATGGTAAATCGTGGTGAACTATGGTAAATCATGGTAAACTATGGTAAATCGTGGTGAACTATGGTAAATCATGGTAAACTATGGTAAATCATGGTAAACTATGATAAATCATGCTAGAATCATAGTAAATCATACTTGAACATGGTAAATCGTGGTATACTATAGTAAATCATGGTAAACTATGGTAAATCATGGTAAATCATGCTAGAATCAGTAAATCATACTTGAACATGGTAAATCGTGGTATACTATAGTAAATCATGGTAAACTATAGTGAATCATGGTAAATCATGGTAACTATGATAAATCATGCTAGAATCAGTAAATTATACTAGAACATGGTAAATTGTGGTATACTATAGTAAATCATGGTAAACTATGGTAAATCATGCTAGAATCAGTAAATCATACTTGAACATGGTAAATCATGGTATACTATAATAAATCATGGTAAACTATGGTAAATCGTGGTAAATCATGGTAAACTATGATAAATCATGCTAGAATCAGTAAATCATACTTGAACATGGTAAATCCTGGTATACTATAGTAAATTATGGTAAACTATGGTAAATCGTGGTAAATCATGGTAAACTATGGTAAGTCATGCTTGAATCAGTAAATCATACTTGAACATGGTAAATCATGGCATACTATAGTAAATCATGGTAAACTATAGTAAATCGTGGTAAATCATGGTAAACTATGGTAAACACCTTAGCAACTGCCTAGCAACCACACTGAATACCCTAGCAACCACTTAGCAACGCCCTAGCAACCACCCAGAATACCTTGGAAACCTCCCAGAACACCATAGCAACCACCTAGTAAAACCCTAGCAACCGAGTGGCGAGTTTTGCCACTGCAAGCACCACTTCACATTTTCTTCAGGAAATGTACATTCTAGTGTTGTGATTACTATTCGCCTAGACAAAACTTCGGCGCGTAACTCGCCCCACACCGTTTGTCACAGACCCCTGAATGAGGTGTCAAATCGACCGGTTTATTGAGGAGAGGTGTGCTATGACTTTTATAAGCAATCGGGTGTAAGATGTTCGTCTGGCGGGCGAAAAATTAGCCGAAAAATGTCCCATAGACTTAACATAGGCACAAAATTTGCAAAATCATATCTTTGGCTCAGAAGGTCATAGAGCCTTGGGGTTGGGCTCTTTTGATTCATCCTATCAAGCAGCCAATAAGTAGTGACATAACAACTTCATAGCCACGCCCTAGAAACCAGTTACAGGCCCCTAACAACCATTGAACAACATTTACAAGCCATTATCTCAGAAACAAAACATTGTAAAAACACAGAGTTGGGCATTTTTTGACCCATACCTGCAAATACTCTTTAAATATTACCCCATAAACTGTATAAACAAACCTTAGCAACCATTTGGAGTACCCTAGCAACCGTACAAACACATGAATGAGCTATATCTCAGCACCAGAACATCGTATAGACATGGGGGTGTGCTTGTTTGTTTCGGTTGGGAAACCAATCTGTAAATATCATCATGGTAACTGTGTAACCACATCTTAGCAACCGTTTAAAGCTACCTAGCAACCATATTGCAACATACAGAAGCCACATTTCAGTTCCACAACATCGTACAGACATGGTTGTTGGCTCCTATGCAAACATGTACAACACCCTAGCAACCGAGTGGCGAGTTTTGCCACTGCAAGCACCACTTCACATTTTCTTCAGGAAATGTACATTCTAGTGTTGTGATTACTATTCGCCTAGACAAAACTTCGGCGCGTAACTTGCCCCACACCGTTTGTCACAGACCCCTGAATGAGGTGTCAAATCGACCGGTTTATTGAGGAGAGGTGTGCTATGACTTTTATAAGCGATCGGGTGTAAGATGTTCGTCTGGCGTGCGAAAAATTTGCCGAAAAATGTCCCATAGACTCAACATAGGCACAAAATTTGTAAAATCATATCTTTGGCTCAGAAGGTCATAGAGCCTTGGGGTTGGGCTCTTTTGATTCATCCTATCAAGCAGCTAATAAGTAGTGACATAACAACTTCATAGCCACGCCATAGCAACCAGTTACAGGCCCCTAGCAACCATTGAACAACATTTACAAGCCATATCTCAGCAACAAAACATTGTAAAAACACAGAGTTGGGCATTTTTTGACCCAGACTTGCAAATACTCTCTAAATATTACCCCATAAACTGTATAAACAAACCTTAGCAACAATTTGGAGTACCCTAGCAACCGTACAAACACATGAATGAGCTATATCTCAGCACCAGAACATCGTATAGACATGGGTGTGTGTTTGTTTGTTTCGGTTGGGAAACCAGTATGTAAATATCACCATGGTAACTGTATTCACACCCTAGCAACCGTTTAGAGCCACCTAGCAACCATATTGCAACATATAGAAGACATATTTCAGCTCCACAACATCGTACAGACATGGTTGTTGGCTCGTATGCAATCATGTACAACACCCTAGCAACCGAGTGGTGAGTTTTGCCACTGCAAGCACCACTTCACATTTTCTTCAGGAAATGTACATTCTAGTTAGTGGTGCTTTTTTAAAAGCATCACTATTGTTATTGCTCATACTTATTATTCTTCTTCTTATTATTATTCCGGACAAAAGTTTGGCGATTAATGCGCCCCGCACCGTTTGTCTCAGACCCCTGAATGAGGTGTCAAATCGACCGGCTCATTGAGGAGAGGTGTGCTATGACTTTTCTAAGCGATCGGGTGTACGATGTTCGCACAGCGGACGAAAAAGCGGCCAAAAAAGTCCCATTGACTTAACATGGGGAGTTCTAAAAACATTTGAATCCCAACCGACGTTTTCACACACACAGACTCCAAAGGGCCTGTCACCCCTGCATCTCTCCCTCTCTCTCTCCCTCAGAGGATTTATATTATCAAGCAGCCAATAAGTAATGGCCTAAAATCTTCATAGCCACACCCTAGCAACCAGTTACAGCACCCTAGCAACCACTAAGAGCTCCCTAGCAACCACCCTAAACCAAAAAAAAAAAAATGTTTAAATTTTTTTGTATTTTTTAAAGCAATATTACACTCGTGGCCTTGCGATATCGCTCCATGCTTGTGCCTAATCGGCCATAGGCACGAGGCCGCAGGCCGAGTGCCGTACTGAAGGCACTCGTTATTAAAGATTTTAATAACTCTATAAAAACTCCATAGTTACCACATCTTTGACAACTACCAACCACCTAGTAACACCATAGCAACTACCAAAAATACCTTAGCAACCATCCTGAACACCCTAGAAACGTCTAGAAACGCTCTAGTAGATCATATAAACATGAAGGTGGTCTCGTTTCACTCAGGGCATTAAATGGCCAATCATGAATCACCTCAACACTTCCTAGCCCCTCCCTAGCAACCATTGTCGAGCACCTTAGCAACCAAAATCCTAGAGGGATATCTTCTATTCTGAATAAGACAGAGGCATGGGAGTTGGTTTATATCATTCATACTGAAAAAGCAGCCTTTGGAGTTTCATCATTAGCAGCTGCCAAGCCACTCCATAGCAACCAAACAGAGTACCCTAGCAACTATTTAGCAAGACATATATCTCTGTATCAGAGCATCGTATAGAGATGGGGGTTGGTTTTATATAATTCATAGTGACAAGAAGCCTTTGGAGTTTCATGATTGGCAGCTGCCAAGCCACTCCCTAGCAACCAATCAGAGTACCCTAGCAACCAAAATTCAAAGAGGGATATCTTCCATTCTGAATGTCACAGAGGCATGGGAGTTGGTTTATATCATTCATAGTAACAAAAAGCCTTTTTGCAGTTTCATGATTGGCAGCTGCCAAGCCACTCCCTAGCAACCAAACAGAGTACCCTAGCAACTATTAGCAAGACCTATATCTCTGTATCAGAGCATTGTATAGAGATGGGGGTTGGTTTATATAATTCATAGTGACAAGAAGCCTTTGGAGTTTCATCAGTGGCAGCTGTCAAGCAACTCCATAGCAACCAAACAGAGTACCCTAGCAACCAAAATCCAAAGAGGGATATCTTCCATTCTGAATGTCACAGAGGCATGGGAGTTTGTTTATTTCATTCATAGTGACAAGAAGCCTTTGGAATTGCATCACTGGCAGCTGCCAAGTAACTCCATAGCAACCAAACAGAGTACCCTAGCAACCAAAATCCAAAGAGGCATATCTTCGATTCTGAATGTCACAGAGGCATGGGAGTTGGATTATATCATTCATACTGACAAGAAGCCTTTGGAATTTCATCATTGACAGCTGACAAGCCACTCCCTAGCAACCAAACAGAGTACCCTAGCAACCAAAATCCAAAAAGGCATATCTTCCATTCTGAATGTCGCAGAGGCATGGGAGTTAGTTTATATCATTCATAGTGACAAGAAGCCTTTGGAGTTTCATGATTGGTAGCTGACAAGCCACTCGCGAGCAACCAAATAGAGTACCCTAGCAACCGTTTAGCAAAACTTATATCTCTGCATCAGAACATCGTATAGAGATGGGAGTTGGTTTATATCATTCATACTGACAAGAAGCCTTTGTAGTTTCATCATTAGCAGCTGCCAAGCAACTCCATAGCAACCAAACAGAGTACCCTAGCAACCATTTTACAAGACCTACATCTCTGCATCAGAATATTGTATAGAGATGGGAGTTGGCTCATTAGTTTCAGTTGGAAAACAGTCTCTAAATATCACCATGGTAACTGTGTAACCACACCTTAGCAACCGTTTAAAGCTACCTAGCAACCATATTGCAACATATAGAAGCCATATTTCAGCTCCACAACATCGTACAGACATGGTTGTTGGCTCGTATGCAATCATGTACAACATCCTAGCAACCGAGTGGCGAGTTTTGCCACTGCAAGCACCACTTCACATTTTCTTCAGGAAATGTACATTCTAGTTAGTGGTGCTTGCTGAAAGCAAGGCATCACTATTGTTATCCTCCATACTTATTATTATTATTATTATTTTTATTCCACTTTTTTTTCGGCGCGTAACTCGTCCCGCACCGTTTGTCACAGACCCATGAATGAGGTGTCAAATCGACCGGCTCATTGAGGAGAGGTGTGCTATGACTTTTATAAGCGATCGGGGGTACGGCGTTCGCCCCAGGGGCAAAAAACGGGCCAAAAAAAACGCATAGACTTAACATTGCAAAAAACTTTGACGAGTCATAGCTCTGAGCGAGGATTTCGCAGAAACGTGTGAGTTGCCACATTTCAAGAGGCTGACAGGCTCTGTAAGAACATACCTCACAATGGGGTAAAAGTTGCACCCCTGGGGGGCAGGAGCGTCCCAAAGTTTCCCATTGACTTACAATGGTGTAGGACGGCCCATTTCATGGGCCGTCCTACACATTGCATAGGGATTTTGTATTGAACGTAGCTCTGGATCACAGTGTCATAGAGACAAGGGGGCGGGCTCATTTTACTCAGACGACCATTCAGTCTCTCAGGATCGTTGTTAAGCTATCAAGCCACGCCCTAGCAACCATTTAGAGCCCCTTAGCAACAAGTTCCATAGACTTCCATTGAAAGAGTTCAAAGAGATATCTCCAGACTGAATTGTCATAGAAACATGGGGGTGGTCTCATTTGACTCGGGGCAGCAAACAGCCAATCATGAATCACCTAAACACTTCCAAGCCCCTCCCTAGCAACCATTGTCGTGCACCTTAGCAACCAAAACCATAGAGGGATATCTTCCATTCTGAATGTCACAGAGGCATGGGAGTTGGTTTATATCATTCATACTGACAAGAAGCCTTTGGAGTTTCATGATTGGCAGCTGACAAGCCACTCCCTAGCAACCAAACAGAGTACCCTAGCAACCAAAATTCAAAGAGGGTTATCTTCCATTCTGAATGTCGCAGAGGCATGGGAGTTGGTTTATATCATTCATACTGACAAGCAGCCTTTGGAGTTTCATGATTGGCAGCTGACAAGCCACTCCCTAGCAACCAAACAGAGTACCCTAGCAACCAAAATCCAAAGAGGGATATCTTCCATTCTGAATGTCACAGAGGCATGGGAGTTGGTTTATATCATTCATAGTGACAAGAAGCCTTTGGAATTTCATCATTGGCAGCTGCCAAGTAACTCCATAGCAACCAAAAAGAGTACCCTAGCAACCGTTTAGCAAAACGTATATCTCTGCATCAAAACATAGTATAGAGATGGAACTTGGCTCTTTTGACTAAATCATGGTAAACTATGGTAAATCATCCTAGAATCATAGTAAATCATACTAAAACATGGTAAATCATGGTATACTATAGTAAATCATAGTAAACTATGGTAAATCGTGGTAAATCATGGTAAACTATGGTAAATCATCCTAGAATCATAGTAAATCATACTAAAACATGGTAAATCATGGTATACTATAGTAAATCATAGTAAACTATGGTAAATCATGGTAAATCATGGTAAACTATGGTAAATCATGGTAAACTATGGTAAATCATGGTAAACTATGATAAATAATGCTAAAATCAGTAAATCATACTTGAACGTGGTATATCATGGTATACTATAGTAAATCATGGTAAACTATGGTAAATCGTGGTAAATCATGGTAAACTATGGTAAATCATGGTAAACTATGGTAAATCATGCTAGAATCAGTAAATCATACTTCAACATGGTAAATCATGGTATACTATAGTAAATCATGGTAAACTATGGTAAATCATGGTAAACTATGATAAATCATGCTAGAATCAGTAAATCATACTTGAACATGGTATATCATGGTATACTATAGTAAATCATGGTAAACTATGGTAAATCGTGGTAAATCATGGTAAACTATAGTAAATCATGGTAAACTATGGTAAATCGTGGTAAATCATGGTAAACTATGGTAAATCATGGTAAACTATGGTAAATCATGCTAGAATCAGTAAATCATACTTCAACATGGTAAATCATGGTATACTATAGTAAATCATGGTAAACTATGGTAAATTATGGTAAATCATGGTAACTATGATAAATCATGCTAGAATCAGTAAATTATACTAGAACATGGTAAATTGTGGTATACTATAGTAAATCATGGTAAACTATGGTAAATCATGCTAGAATCAGTAAATCATACTTGAACATGGTATATCATGGTATACTATAGTAAATCATGGTAAACTATGGTAAATCGTGGTAAATCATGGTAAACTATGGTAAATCATGGTAAACTATGGTAAATTATGGTAAACTATGGTAAATTATGGTAAATCATGGTAAACTATGGTAAATTGTGGTAAATCATGGTAAACTATGGTAAATCATGGTAAACTATGGTAAATCATGCTAGAATCAGTAAATCATACTTCAACATGGTAAATTATGGTATACTATAGTAAATCATGGTAAACTATGGTAAATCATGGTAAACTATGGTAAATCATGGTAAACTATGGTAAATCATGCTAGAATCAGTAAATCATACTTCAACATGGTAAATCATGGTATACTATAGTAAATCATGGTAAACTATGGTAAATCATGGTAAACTATGGTAAATCATGGTAAACTATGATAAATCATGCTAGAATCAGTAAATCATACTTGAACATGGTATATCATGGTATACTATAGTAAATCATGGTAAACTATGGTAAATCGTGGTAAATCATGGTAAACTATGGTAAATCATGGTAAACTATGGTAAATTATGGTAAACTATGGTAAATTATGGTAAATCATGGTAAATTGTGGTAAATCATGGTAAACTATGGTAAATCATGGTAAACTATGGTAAATCATGGTAAACTATGGTAAATCATGCTAGAATCAGTAAATCATACTTCAACATGGTAAATTATGGTATACTATAGTAAATCATGGTAAACTATGGTAAATCATGGTAAAGTATGGTAAATCATGGTAAACTATGGTAAATCATGGTAAACTATGGTAAATCATGGTAAACTATGATAAATAATGCTAAAATCAGTAAATCATACTTGAACGTGGTATATCATGGTATACTATAGTAAATCATGGTAAACTATGGTAAATCGTGGTAAATCATGGTAAACTATGGTAAATCATGGTAAACTATGGTAAATCATGCTAGAATCAGTAAATCATACTTCAACGTGGTAAATCATGGTATACTATAGTAAATCATGGTAAACTATGGTAAATCATGGTAAACTATGATAAATCATGCTAGAATCAGTAAATCATACTTGAACATGGTATATCATGGTATACTATAGTAAATCATGGTAAACTATGGTAAATCGTGGTAAATCATGGTAAACTATAGTAAATCATGGTAAACTATGGTAAATCGTGGTAAATCATGGTAAACTATGGTAAATCATGGTAAACTATGGTAAATCATGCTAGAATCAGTAAATCATACTTCAACATGGTAAATCATGGTATACTATAGTAAATCATGGTAAACTATGGTAAATTATGGTAAATCATGGTAACTATGATAAATCATGCTAGAATCAGTAAATTATACTAGAACATGGTAAATTGTGGTATACTATAGTAAATCATGGTAAACTATGGTAAATCATGCTAGAATCAGTAAATCATACTTGAACATGGTAAATCATGGTATACTATAATAAATCATGGTAAACTATGGTAAATCGTGGTAAATCATGGTAAACTATGATAAATCATGCTAGAATCAGTAAATCATACTTGAACATGGTAAATCCTGGTATACTATAGTAAATTATGGTAAACTATGGTAAATTGTGGTAAATCATGGTAAACTATGGTAAATCATGCTTGAATCAGTAAATCATACTTGAACATGGTAAATCATGGCATTCTATAGTAAATCATGGTAAACTATAGTAAATCGTGGTAAATCATGGTAAACTATGGTAAACACCTTAGCAACTGCCTAGCAACCACACTGAATACCCTAGCAACCACTTAGCAACGCCCTAGCAACCACCCAGAATACCTTGGAAACCTCCCAGAACACCATAGCAACCACCTAGTAAAACCCTAGCAACCGTGCCGAATTTTGCCACTGCAAGCACCACTTCACATTTTCTTCAGGAAATGTACATTCTAGTTAGTGGTGCTTGCTGAAAGCAAGGCATCACTATTGTTATTGCTCATACTTATTATTCTTATTATTATTATTAGTGGTGCTTGCTGAAAGCAAGGCATCA
The DNA here is from genome assembly GCF_951802725.1 of Rutilus rutilus. Taxonomy (NCBI): domain Eukaryota; kingdom Metazoa; phylum Chordata; class Actinopteri; order Cypriniformes; family Leuciscidae; genus Rutilus; species Rutilus rutilus. Next base: position 22,058,651 of record NC_140216.1, read on the forward strand.
CTATTGTTATTGCTCATACTTATTATTATTATTCTTCTTTTTATTATTCCACACAAAGTTTGGCGCGTAACTCGTCCCGCACCGTTTGTCACAGATCCATGAATGAGGTGTCAAATCGACCGGCTCATTAAGGAGAGGTGTGCTATGACTTTTATAAGCGATCGGGGGTGCGGTGTTCGCCCCAGGGGCGAAAAAGCGGCCAAAAAAGTCCCATTGACTTAACATTGCGACGAACTTTGACCACACGTAGCTCTGAGCGAGGATTTCGCAGAAATGTGTGATTTGCCACATTTGAAGAGGCTGACAGGCTCTGTAAGAACATACCTCACAATGGGGTAAAAGTTGCACCCCTGGGGGGCAGGAGATGCCCAAAGTTGCCCCTTTGACTTACTATGGGGAAGGAACGTCCCGTGAAACACACATGCTTTTCCTACTATGGTAAATTGCATAGGGACTTTGTATTGAACGTAGCTCTGGATCACAGTGTCATAGAGACAAGGGGGAGGGCTCATTTTACTCAGACGACCAATCAGTCTCTCAGGATCATTGTGAAGCTATCAAGCCACGCCCTAGCAACCATTTAGAGCCCCTTAGCAACAAGTTCCATAGACCTCCATTGAAAGAGTTCAAAGAGATATCTCCAGACTGAATTGTCATAGAAACATGGGGGTGGTCTCATTTGACTCGGGGAAGCAAACAGCCAATCATGAATCACCTAAACACTTCCAAGCCCCTCCCTAGCAACCATTGTCGAGCACCTTAGCAACCAAAATCCAAAGAGGGATATCTTCCATTCTGAATGTCACAGAGGCATGGGAGTTGGTTTATATCATTTATACTGACAAGAAGCCTTTGGAGTTTCATGATTGGCAGCTGACAAGCCACTCCCTAGCAACCAAACAGAGTACCCTAGCAACCAAAATCCAAAGAGGGTTATCTTCCATTCTGAATGTCGCAGAGGCATGGGAGTTGGTTTATATCATTCATACTGACAAGCAGCCTTTGGAGTTTCATGATTGGCAGCTGACAAGCCACTCCCTAGCAACCAAAGAGAGTACCCTAGCAACCAAAATCCAAAGAGGGATATCTTCCATTCTGAATGTCACAGAGGCATGGGAGTTGGTTTATATCATTCATAGTGACAAGAAGCCTTTGGAATTTCATCATTGGCAGCTGCCAAGTAACTCCATAGCAACCAAAAAGAGTACCCTAGCAACCGTTTAGCAAAACGTATATCTCTGCATCAAAACATAGTATAGAGATGGGACTTGGCTCTTTTGACTAAATCATGGTAAACTATGGTAAATCATCCTAGAATCATAGTAAATCATACTAAACCATGGTAAATCATGGTATACTATAGTAAATCATAGTAAACTATGGTAAATCGTGGTAAATCATGGTAAACTATGGTAAATCATGCTAGAATCATAGTAAATCATACTTGAACATGGTAAATCATGGTAAACTATGGTAAATCATGGTAAACTATGGTAAATCATGGTAAACTATGATAAATCATGGTAAACTATGATAAATCATGCTACAATCAGTAAATCATACTTGAACATGGTATATCATGGTATACTATAGTAAATCATGGTAAACTATGGTAAATCGTGGTAAATCATGGTAAACTATGGTAAATCATGGTAAACTATGGTAAATCATGCTAGAATCAGTAAATCATACTTCAACATGGTAAATCATGGTATACTATAGTAAATCATGGTAAACTATGGTAAATCATGGTAAACTATGGTAAATCATGGTAAACTATGATAAATCATGCTAGAATCAGTAAATCATACTTGAACATGGTAAATCATGGTATACTATAGTAAATCGTGGTAAATCGTGGTAAACTATGGTAAATCATGGTAAACTATGGTAAATCGTGGTAAATCATGGTAAACTATGGTAAATCATGGTAAACTATGGTAAATCATGGTAAACTATGGTAAATCATGGTAAACTATGATAAATCATGCTAGAATCAGTAAATCATACTTCAACATGGTAAATCATGGTATACTATAGTAAATCGTGGTAAATCGTGGTAAACTATGGTAAATCATGGTAAACTATGGTAAATCATGGTAAACTATGGTAAATCATGGTAAACTATGGTAAATCATGGTAAACTATGATAAATCATGCTAGAATCAGTAAATCATACTTCAACATGGTAAATCATGGTATACTATAGTAAATCGTGGTAAATCGTGGTAAACTATGGTAAATCATGGTAAACTATGGTAAATCATGCTAGAATCATAGTAAATCATACTTGAACATGGTAAATCATGGTATACTATAGTAAATCATGGTAAATCATGGTAAACTATGGTAAATCATGGTAAACTATGATAAATCATGCTAAAATCAGTAAATCATACTTGAACATGGTATATCATGGTATACTATAGTAAATCATGGTAAACTATCGTAAATCGTGGTAAATCATGGTAAACTATGGTAAATCATGGTAAACTATGGTAAATCATGCTAGAATCAGTAAATCATACTGGAACATGGTAAATCATGGTATACTATAGTAAATCATGGTAAACTATAGTAAATTGTGGTAAATCATGTTAAACTATGGTAAATCATGGTAAACTATGGTAAATCATGCTAGAATCAGTAAATCATACTTGAACATGGTAAATCATGGTATACTATAGTAAATCGTGGTAAATCATGGTAGAATCATAGTAAATCATACTTGAACATGGTAAATCATGGTATACTATAGTAAATCTGGTAAACTATGGTAAATTGTGGTAAATCATGGTAAACTATGGTAAATCATGGTAAACCATGCTAGCAACATGGTAAAACAAGCTAGCATCATGCTAGCTACATGCTAATCATGCTAACATGATGCTAGCATGATGCTAATAATGCTAGCATGATGCTAGCAACATGCTAATAATGCTAGCATGATACTAGCTACATGCTAATCATGCTAGCTTCTTGCTACAAACATGCTAGCAAACGTGCTATTCATGTTAGCATCTTGTTAAAAAATGCTAGCATCATGCTAACAACATGCTAATCATGCTAGCTACATTCACGTTAGCTTTTGCTAAAAACATGCTAGCATGATGCTAGCAACATGCTAATCATATTAGCACCATGATAGCAACATGCTAGCATTATGTTAGTCACATGCTTATAATGCTAGCATGATGATAATTTTGTTAGAATCTTGCTAAAAACTAGCTAAACGCACTTTAGCAACCGAGTGGCGAGTTTTGCCACTGCAAGCACCACTTCACATTTTCTTCAGGAAATGTACATTCTAGTTAGTGGTGCTTGCTGAAAGCAAGGCATCACTATTGTTATTGCTCATACTTATTATTCTTATTATTATTATTATTATTCTGGACAAAGTTTGGCGCGTAACTCGCCCCGCACCGTTTGTCTCAGAGCCATGAATGAGGTGTCAAATCGACCGGCTCATTAAGGAGAGGTGTGCTATGACTTTTATAAGCGATCGGGGGTGCGGTGTTCGCCCCAGGGGCGAAAAAGCGGCCAAAAAAGTCCCATTGACTTAACATTGCGACGAACTTTGACCACACGTAGCTCTGAGCGAGGATTTCGCAGAAATGTGTGATTTGCCACATTTGAAGAGGGTGACAGGCTCTGTAAGAACATACCTCACAATGGGGTAAAAGTTGCACCCCTGGGGGGCAGGAGATGCCCAAAGTTGCCCCATTGACTTACTATGGGGAAGGAACGTCCCGTGAAACACACATGCTTTTCCTACTATGGTAAATTGCATAGGGACTTTGTATTGAACGTAGCTCTGGATCACAGTGTCATAGAGACAAGGGGGAGGGCTCATTTTACTCAGACGACCAATCAGTCTCTCAGGATCATTGTGAAGCTATCAAGCCACGCCCTAGCAACCATTTAGAGCCCCTTAGCAACAAGTTCCATAGACTTCCATTGAAAGAGTTCAAAGAGATATCTCCAGACTGAATTGTCATAGAAACATGGGGGTGGTCTCATTTGACTCGGGGCAGTAAACAGCCAATCATGAATCACCTCAACACTTCCAAGCCCCTCCCTAGCAACCATTGTCGAGCACCTTAGCAACCAAAATCCAAAGAGGGATATCTTCCATTCTGAATGTCACAGAGGCATGGGAGTTGGTTTATATCATTCATACTGACAAGAAGCCTTTGGAATTTCATCATTGGCAGCTGCCAAGTAACTCCATAGCAACCAAAGAGAGTATCCTAGCAACCGTTTAGCAAAACGTATATCTCTGCATCAAAACATAGTATAGAGATGGGACTTGGCTCTTTTGACTAAATCATGGTAAACTATGGTAAATCAACCTTGAATCATAGTAAATCATACTAAAACATGGTAAATCATGGTATACTATAGTAAATCATAGTACACTATGGTAAATCGTGGTAAATCATGGTAAACTATGGTAAATCATGCTAAAATCATAGTAAATCATACTTGAACATGGTAAATCATGGTATACTATAGTAAATCATGGTAAACTATGGTAAATCATGGTAAACTATGGTAAATCATGGTAAACTATGGTAAATCATGCTAGAATCAGTAAATCATAATTGAACATGGTATATCATGGTATACTATAGTAAATCATGGTATACTATAGTAAATCATGGTAAACTATGGTAAATCGTGGTAAATCGTGGTAAACTATGGTAAATCATGGTAAACTATGGTAAATCATGCTAGAATCAGTAAATCATACTTGAACATGGTAAATCATGGTATACTATAGTAAATCATGGTAAACTATAGTAAATCGTGGTAAATCATGGTAAACTATGGTAAATCATGCTAGAATCATAGTAAATCATACTTGAACATGGTAAATCATGGTATACTATAGTAAATCATGGTAAACTATGGTAAATCATGCTAAAATCAGTAAATCAGACTTGAACATGGTAAATCATGGTATACTATAGTAAATCATGGTAAACTATGCTAAATCGTGGTAAATCATGGTAAACTATAGTAAATCATGGTAAACTATGGTAAATTATGCTAGAATCAGTAAATCATACTTGAACATGGTAAATCATAGTATACTATAGTAAATCATGGTAAACTATGGTAAATGATCCTAGAATCATAGTAAATCATACTAAAACATGGTAAATCATGGTATACTATAGTAAATCATTGTAAACTATGGTAAATCGTGGTAAATCATGGTATACTATAGTGAATCATGGTAAACTATGGTAAATCATGGTAAACTATGATAAATCATGCTAGAATCAGTAAATCATACTGGAACATGGTAAATCATGGCATACTATAGTAAATCATGGTAAAGTATGGTAAATCGTGGTAAATCATGGTAAACTATGGTAAATCATGCTAGAATCAGTAAATCATATTTGAACATGGTAAATCATGGTATACTATAGTAAATCATGGTAAACTATGGTAAATCGTGGTAAATAATGGTAAACTATGGTAAATCATGGTAAACTACGGTAAATCATGCTAGAATCAGTAAATCATACTTGAACATGGTAAATCATGGTAAACTATGGTAAATCGTGGTGAACTATGGTAAATCATGGTAAACTATGGTAAATCGTGGTGAACTATGGTAAATCATGGTAAACTATGGTAAATCATGGTAAACTATGATAAATCATGCTAGAATCATAGTAAATCATACTTGAACATGGTAAATCGTGGTATACTATAGTAAATCATGGTAAACTATGGTAAATCATGGTAAATCATGCTAGAATCAGTAAATCATACTTGAACATGGTAAATCGTGGTATACTATAGTAAATCATGGTAAACTATAGTGAATCATGGTAAATCATGGTAACTATGATAAATCATGCTAGAATCAGTAAATTATACTAGAACATGGTAAATTGTGGTATACTATAGTAAATCATGGTAAACTATGGTAAATCATGCTAGAATCAGTAAATCATACTTGAACATGGTAAATCATGGTATACTATAATAAATCATGGTAAACTATGGTAAATCGTGGTAAATCATGGTAAACTATGATAAATCATGCTAGAATCAGTAAATCATACTTGAACATGGTAAATCCTGGTATACTATAGTAAATTATGGTAAACTATGGTAAATCGTGGTAAATCATGGTAAACTATGGTAAGTCATGCTTGAATCAGTAAATCATACTTGAACATGGTAAATCATGGCATACTATAGTAAATCATGGTAAACTATAGTAAATCGTGGTAAATCATGGTAAACTATGGTAAACACCTTAGCAACTGCCTAGCAACCACACTGAATACCCTAGCAACCACTTAGCAACGCCCTAGCAACCACCCAGAATACCTTGGAAACCTCCCAGAACACCATAGCAACCACCTAGTAAAACCCTAGCAACCGAGTGGCGAGTTTTGCCACTGCAAGCACCACTTCACATTTTCTTCAGGAAATGTACATTCTAGTGTTGTGATTACTATTCACCTAGACAAAACTTTGGCGCGTAACTCGCCCCACACCGTTTGTCACAGACCCCTGAATGAGGTGTCAAATCGACCGGTTTATTGAGGAGAGGTGTGCTATGACTTTTATAAGCGATCGGGTGTAAGATGTTCGTCTGGCGGGCGAAAAATTAGCCGAAAAATGTCCCATAGACTTAACATAGGCACAAAATTTGCAAAATAATATCTTTGGCTCAGAAGGTCATAGAGCCTTGGGGTTGGGCTCTTTTTATTCATCCTATCAAGCAGCCAATAAGTAGTGACATAACAACTTCATAGCCACGCCCTAGAAACCAGTTACAGGCCCCTAGCAACCACTGAACAACATTTACAAGCCATATCTCAGCAACAAAACATTGTAAAAACACAGAGTTGGGCATTTTTTGACCCAGACCTGCAAATACTCTTTATATATTACCCCACAAACTGTATAAATAAACCTTAGCAACCATTTGGAGTACCCTAGCAACCGTACAAACACATGAATGAGCTATATCTCAGCACCAGAACATCGTATAGACATGGGGGTGTGCTTGTTTGTTTCGGTTGGGAAACCAGTCTGTAAATATCACCATGGTAACTGTGTATTCACACCCTAGCAACCGTTTAGAGCCACCTAGCAACCATATTGCAACATATAGAAGCCATATTTCAGCTCCACAACATGGTACAGACATGGTTGTTGGCTCGTATGCAATCATGTACAACACCCTAGCAACCGAGTGGCGAGTTTTGCCACTGCAAGCACCACTTCACATTTTCTTCAGGAAATGTACATTCTAGTTAGTGGTGCTTGCTGAAAGCAAGGCATCACTATTGTTATTGCTCATACTTATTATTCTTATTATTAGTGGTGCTTGCTGAAAGCAAGGCATCACTATTGTTATTGCTCATACTTATTATTCTTATTAGTGGTGCTTGCTGAAAGCAAGGCATCACTATTGTTATTGCTCATACTTATTAGTGGTGCTTGCTGAAAGCAAGGCATCACTATTGTTATTGCTCATACTTATTATTATTATTATTCTTCTTTTTATTATTCCACACAAAGTTTGGCGCGTAACTCGTCCCGCACCGTTTGTCACAGATCCATGAATGAGGTGTCAAATCGACCGGCTCATTAAGGAGAGGTGTGCTATGACTTTTATAAGCGATCGGGGGTGCGGTGTTCGCCCCAGGGGCGAAAAAGCGTCCGAAAAATCCCATAGACTTAACATTGCGACGAACTTTGACCACACGTAGCTCTGAGCGAGGATTTCGCAGAAACGTGTGATTTGCCACATTTGAAGAGGCTGACAGGCTCTGTAAGAACATACCTCTCAATGGGGTAAAAGTTGCACCCCTGGGGGGCAGGAGATGCCCAAAGTTGCCCCTTTGACTTACTATGGGGAAGGAACGTCCCGTGAAACACACATGCTTTTCCTACTATGGTAAATTGCATAGGGACTTTGTATTGAACGTAGCTCTGGATCACAGTGTCATAGAGACAAGGGGGAGGGCTCATTTTACTCAGACGACCAATCAGTCTCTCAGGATCATTGTGAAGCTATCAAGCCACGCCCTAGCAACCATTTAGAGCCCCTTAGCAACAAGTTCCATAGACTTCCATTGAAAGAGTTCAAAGAGATATCTCCAGACTGAATTGTCATAGAAACATGGGGGTGGTCTCATTTGACTCGGGGCAGCAAACAGCCAATCATGAATCACCTAAACACTTCCAAGCCCCTCCCTAGCAACCATTGTCGAGCACCTTAGCAACCAAAATCCAAAGAGGGATATCTTCCATTCTGAATGTCACAGAGGCATGGGAGTTGGTTTATATCATTCATACTGACAAGAAGCCTTTGGAGTTTCATGATTGGCAGCTGACAAGCCACTTCCTAGCAACCAAACAGAGTACCCTAGCAACCAAAATCCAAAGAGGGTTATCTTCCATTCTGAATGTCGCAGAGGCATGGGAGTTGGTTTATATCATTCATACTGACAAGCAGCCTTTGGAGTTTCATGATTGGCAGCTGACAAGCCACTCCCTAGCAACCAAACAGAGTACCCTAGCAACCAAAATCCAAAGAGGGATATCTTCCATTCTGAATGTCACAGAGGCATGGGAGTTGGTTTATATCATTCATAGTGACAAGAAGCCTTTGGAATTTCATCATTGGCAGCTGCCAAGTAACTCCATAGCAACCAAAAAGAGTACCCTAGCAACCGTTTAGCAAAACGTATATCTCTGCATCAAAACATAGTATAGAGATGGAACTTGGCTCTTTTGACTAAATCATGGTAAACTATGGTAAATCATCCTAGAATCATAGTAAATCATACTAAAACATGGTAAATCATGGTATACTATAGTAAATCATAGTAAACTATGGTAAATCGTGGTAAATCATGGTAAACTATGGTAAATCATCCTAGAATCATAGTAAATCATACTAAAACATGGTAAATCATGGTATACTATAGTAAATCATAGTAAACTATGGTAAATCATGGTAAATCATGGTAAACTATGGTAAATCATGGTAAACTATGGTAAATCGTGGTAAATAATGGTAAACTATGGTAAATCATGGTAAACTATGGTAAATCATGCTAGAATCAGTAAATCATACTTCAACATGGTAAATCATGGTATACTATAGTAAATCATGGTAAACTATGGTAAATCATGGTAAACTATGGTAAATCATGGTAAACTATGATAAATCATGCTAGAATCAGTAAATCATACTTGAACATGGTATATCATGGTATACTATAGTAAATCATGGTAAACTATGGTAAATCGTGGTAAATCATGGTAAACTATGGTAAATCATGGTAAACTATGGTAAATTATGGTAAACTATGGTAAATTATGGTAAATCATGGTAAACTATGGTAAATTGTGGTAAATCATGGTAAACTATGGTAAATCATGGTAAACTATGGTAAATCATGCTAGAATCAGTAAATCATACTTCAACATGGTATATTATGGTATACTATAGTAAATCATGGTAAACTATGGTAAATCATGGTAAAGTATGGTAAATCATGGTAAACTATGGTAAATCATGCTAGAATCAGTAAATCATACTTCAACATGGTAAATCATGGTATACTATAGTAAATCATGGTAAACTATGGTAAATCATGGTAAACTATGGTAAATCATGGTAAACTATGATAAATCATGCTAGAATCAGTAAATCATACTTGAACATGGTATATCATGGTATACTATAGTAAATCATGGTAAACTATGGTAAATCGTGGTAAATCATGGTAAACTATGGTAAATCATGGTAAACTATGGTAAATCATGCTAGAATCAGTAAATCATACTTCAACATGGTAAATCATGGTATACTATAGTAAATCATGGTAAACTATGGTAAATCATGGTAAATCATGGTAACTATGATAAATCATGCTAGAATCAGTAAATTATACTAGAACATGGTAAATTGTGGTATACTATAGTAAATCATGGTAAACTATGGTAAATCATGCTAGAATCAGTAAATCATACTTGAACATGGTAAATCATGGTATACTATAATAAATCATGGTAAACTATGGTAAATCGTGGTAAATCATGGTAAACTATGATAAATCATGCTAGAATCAGTAAATCATACTTGAACATGGTAAACTATGGTAAATCGTGGTAAATCATGGTAAACTATGATAAATCATGCTAGAATCAGTAAATCATACTTGAACATGGTAAATCCTGGTATACTATAGTAAATTATGGTAAACTATGGTAAATTGTGGTAAATCATGGTAAACTATGGTAAATCATGCTTGAATCAGTAAATCATACTTGAACATGGTAAATCATGGCATACTATAGTAAATCATGGTAAACTATAGTAAATCGTGGTAAATCATGGTAAACTATGGTAAACACCTTAGCAACTGCCTAGCAACCACACTGAATACCCTAGCAACCACTTAGCAACGCCCTAGCAACCACCCAGAATACCTTGGAAACCTCCCAGAACACCATAGCAACCACCTAGTAAAACCCTAGCAACCGTGCCGAATTTTGCCACTGCAAGCACCACTTCACATTTTCTTCAGGAAATGTACATTCTAGTTATTCTTATTATTATTATTATTATTCTGGACAAAGTTTGGCGCGTAACTCGCCCCGCACCGTTTGTCTCAGAGCCATGAATGAGGTGTCAAATCGACCGGCTCATTAAGGAGAGGTGTGCTATGACTTTTATAAGCGATCGGGGGTGCGGTGTTCGCCCCAGGGGCGAAAAAGCGGCCAAAAAAGTCCCATTGACTTAACATTGCGACGAACTTTGACCACACGTAGCTCTGAGCGAGGATTTCGCAGAAATGTGTGATTTGCCACATTTGAAGAGGGTGACAGGCTCTGTAAGAACATACCTCACAATGGGGTAAAAGTTGCACCCCTGGGGGGCAGGAGATGCCCAAAGTTGCCCCATTGACTTACTATGGGGAAGGAACGTCCCGTGAAACACACATGCTTTTCCTACTATGGTAAATTGCATAGGGACTTTGTATTGAACGTAGCTCTGGATCACAGTGTCATAGAGACAAGGGGGAGGGCTCATTTTACTCAGACGACCAATCAGTCTCTCAGGATCATTGTGAAGCTATCAAGCCACGCCCTAGCAACCATTTAGAGCCCCTTAGCAACAAGTTCCATAGACTTCCATTGAAAGAGTTCAAAGAGATATCTCCAGACTGAATTGTCATAGAAACATGGGGGTGGTCTCATTTGACTCGGGGCAGTAAACAGCCAATCATGAATCACCTCAACACTTCCAAGCCCCTCCCTAGCAACCATTGTCGAGCACCTTAGCAACCAAAATCCAAAGAGGGATATCTTCCATTCTGAATGTCACAGAGGCATGGGAGTTGGTTTATATCATTCATACTGACAAGAAGCCTTTGGAATTTCATCATTGGCAGCTGCCAAGTAACTCCATAGCAACCAAAGAGAGTATCCTAGCAACCGTTTAGCAAAACGTATATCTCTGCATCAAAACATAGTATAGAGATGGGACTTGGCTCTTTTGACTAAATCATGGTAAACTATGGTAAATCAACCTTGAATCATAGTAAATCATACTAAAACATGGTAAATCATGGTATACTATAGTAAATCATAGTACACTATGGTAAATCGTGGTAAATCATGGTAAACTATGGTAAATCATGCTAAAATCATAGTAAATCATACTTGAACATGGTAAATCATGGTATACTATAGTAAATCATGGTAAACTATGGTAAATCATGGTAAACTATGGTAAATCATGGTAAACTATGGTAAATCATGCTAGAATCAGTAAATCATAATTGAACATGGTATATCATGGTATACTATAGTAAATCATGGTATACTATAGTAAATCATGGTAAACTATGGTAAATCGTGGTAAATCGTGGTAAACTATGGTAAATCATGGTAAACTATGGTAAATCATGCTAGAATCAGTAAATCATACTTGAACATGGTAAATCATGGTATACTATAGTAAATCATGGTAAACTATAGTAAATCGTGGTAAATCATGGTAAACTATGGTAAATCATGCTAGAATCATAGTAAATCATACTTGAACATGGTAAATCATGGTATACTATAGTAAATCATGGTAAACTATGGTAAATCATGCTAAAATCAGTAAATCAGACTTGAACATGGTAAATCATGGTATACTATAGTAAATCATGGTAAACTATGCTAAATCGTGGTAAATCATGGTAAACTATAGTAAATCATGGTAAACTATGGTAAATTATGCTAGAATCAGTAAATCATACTTGAACATGGTAAATCATAGTATACTATAGTAAATCATGGTAAACTATGGTAAATGATCCTAGAATCATAGTAAATCATACTAAAACATGGTAAATCATGGTATACTATAGTAAATCATTGTAAACTATGGTAAATCGTGGTAAATCATGGTATACTATAGTGAATCATGGTAAACTATGGTAAATCATGGTAAACTATGATAAATCATGCTAGAATCAGTAAATCATACTGGAACATGGTAAATCATGGCATACTATAGTAAATCATGGTAAAGTATGGTAAATCGTGGTAAATCATGGTAAACTATGGTAAATCATGCTAGAATCAGTAAATCATATTTGAACATGGTAAATCATGGTATACTATAGTAAATCATGGTAAACTATGGTAAATCGTGGTAAATAATGGTAAACTATGGTAAATCATGGTAAACTACGGTAAATCATGCTAGAATCAGTAAATCATACTTGAACATGGTAAATCATGGTAAACTATGGTAAATCGTGGTGAACTATGGTAAATCATGGTAAACTATGGTAAATCGTGGTGAACTATGGTAAATCATGGTAAACTATGGTAAATCATGGTAAACTATGATAAATCATGCTAGAATCATAGTAAATCATACTTGAACATGGTAAATCGTGGTATACTATAGTAAATCATGGTAAACTATGGTAAATCATGGTAAATCATGCTAGAATCAGTAAATCATACTTGAACATGGTAAATCGTGGTATACTATAGTAAATCATGGTAAACTATAGTAAATCATGGTAAATCATGGTAACTATGATAAATCATGCTAGAATCAGTAAATTATACTAGAACATGGTAAATTGTGGTATACTATAGTAAATCATGGTAAACTATGGTAAATCATGCTAGAATCAGTAAATCATACTTGAACATGGTAAATCATGGTATACTATAATAAATCATGGTAAACTATGGTAAATCGTGGTAAATCATGGTAAACTATGATAAATCATGCTAGAATCAGTAAATCATACTTGAACATGGTAAATCCTGGTATACTATAGTAAATTATGGTAAACTATGGTAAATCGTGGTAAATCATGGTAAACTATGGTAAGTCATGCTTGAATCAGTAAATCATACTTGAACATGGTAAATCATGGCATACTATAGTAAATCATGGTAAACTATAGTAAATCGTGGTAAATCATGGTAAACTATGGTAAACACCTTAGCAACTGCCTAGCAACCACACTGAATACCCTAGCAACCACTTAGCAACGCCCTAGCAACCACCCAGAATACCTTGGAAACCTCCCAGAACACCATAGCAACCACCTAGTAAAACCCTAGCAACCGAGTGGCGAGTTTTGCCACTGCAAGCACCACTTCACATTTTCTTCAGGAAATGTACATTCTAGTTATTATTATTATTATTATTCTGGACAAAGTTTGGCGCGTAACTCGCCCCGCACCGTTTGTTTCAGAGCCATGAATGAGGTGTCAAATCGACCGGCTCATTAAGGAGAGGTGTGCTATGACTTTTATAAGCGATCGGGGGTGCGGTGTTCACCCCAGGGGCGAAAAAGCGGCCAAAAAAGTCCCATAGACTTAACATTGCAACGAACTTTGAGCACTCATAGCTCTGAGCGAGGATTTCGCAGAAACATGTAATTTGCCACATTTGAAGAGGCTGACAGGCTCTGTAGGAACATACCTCACAATGGGGTAAAAGTTGCACCCCTGGGGGGCAGGAGCGTCCCAAAGTTGCCCCATTGACTTACTATGGGGAAGGAACGCCCCGTGAAACACACATGCTTTTCCTACTATGGTAAATTGCATAGGGATTTTGTATTGAAGATAGCTCTGCATCACAGTGTCATAGAGACAAGGGGGCGGGCTCATTTTACTCAGACGACCAATCAGTCTCTCAGGATCATTGTAAAGCTATCAAGCCACGCCCTAGCAACCATTTAGAGCACCTTAGCAACAAGTCCCATAGACTTCCATTGAAAGATATCAAAGGGATATCTCCGGACTGAATTGTCATAGAAACATGGGGGTGGTCTCATTTGACTTGGGCCAGCAAACAGCCAATCATGAATCACCTCAACACTTCCTAGCCCCTCCATAGCAACCATTGTCGAACACCTTAGCAACCAAAATCCAAAGAGGGATATCTTCCATTCTGAATGTCACAGAGGCATGGGACTTGGTTTATATCATTCATAGTGACAAGAAGCCTTTGCAGTTTCATCATTGGCATCTGCCAAGCCACTCCATAGCAACAAAACAGAGTACCCTAGCAACCAAAATCCAAAGAGGTATATCTGCCATTCTGAATGTCACAGAGAAATGGGAGTTGGTTTATATCATTCATAGTGACAAGAAGCCTTTGCAGTTGTATCATTGGCAACTGCCAAGCCACTCCCTAGCAACCAAACAGAGTACCCTAGCAACCGTTTAGCAAAACGAATATCTCTGTATCAGAACATCGTATAGAGATGGGAGGTAGTTTATATCATTCATACTGACAAGCAGCCTTTGGAGTTTCATGATTTGCAGCTGCCAAGCCACTCCCTAGCAACCAAACAGAGTACCGTAGCAACCAAAATACAAAGAGGGATATCTTCCATTCTGAATGTCACAGAGGCATTGAAGTTGGTTTATATCATTTATAATGACAAGGAGCCTTTGCAGTTTCATCATTGGCAGCTGCCAAGCCACTCCCTAGCAACCAAACAGAGTACCCTAGCAACCGTTTAGCAAGATCTATATCTCTGCATCAGAACATCGTATAGAGATGGGAGTTGGTTTATATCATTCATACTGACAAGAAGCCTTTGGAGTTTCATCATTGGCAGCTGCCTAGCAACTCCATAGCAACCAAATAGAGTACCCTAGCAACCATTTTACAAGACCTACATCTCTGCATCAGAATATTGTATAGAGATGGGGGTTGGCTCATTAGTTTCGGTTGGAAAACAGTCTGTAAATATCACCATGGTAACTGTGTATTCACACCCTAGCAACAGTTTACAGCCACCTAGCAACCCTATTGCAACATATAGAAGCCATATTTTAGCTCCACAACATCGTACAGACATGGTTGTTGGCTCGTATGCAATCATGTACAACACCCTAGCAACCGAGTGGCGAGTTTTACCACTGCAAGCACCACTTCACATTTTCTTCAGGAAATGTACATTCTAGTGTTGTGATTACTATTCGCCTAGACAAAACTTCGGCGCGTAACTCGCCCCACACCGTTTGTCACAGACCCCTGAATGAGGTGTCAAATCGACCGGTTTATTGAGGAGAGGTGTGCTATGACTTTTATAAGCAATCGGGTGTAAGATGTTCGTCTGGCGGGCGAAAAATTAGCCGAAAAATGTCCCATAGACTTAACATAGGCACAAAATTTGCAAAATCATATCTTTGGCTCAGAAGGTCATAGAGCCTTGGGGTTGGGCTCTTTTGATTCATCCTATCAAGCAGCCAATAAGTAGTGACATAACAACTTCATAGCCACGCCCTAGAAACCAGTTACAGGCCCCTAACAACCATTGAACAACATTTACAAGCCATTATCTCAGAAACAAAACATTGTAAAAACACAGAGTTGGGCATTTTTTGACCCATACCTGCAAATACTCTTTAAATATTACCCCATAAACTGTATAAACAAACCTTAGCAACCATTTGGAGTACCCTAGCAACCGTACAAACACATGAATGAGCTATATCTCAGCACCAGAACATCGTATAGACATGGGGGTGTGCTTGTTTGTTTCGGTTGGGAAACCAATCTGTAAATATCATCATGGTAACTGTGTAACCACATCTTAGCAACCGTTTAAAGCTACCTAGCAACCATATTGCAACATACAGAAGCCACATTTCAGTTCCACAACATCGTACAGACATGGTTGTTGGCTCCTATGCAAACATGTACAACACCCTAGCAACCGAGTGGCGAGTTTTGCCACTGCAAGCACCACTTCACATTTTCTTCAGGAAATGTACATTCTAGTGTTGTGATTACTATTCGCCTAGACAAAACTTCGGCGCGTAACTTGCCCCACACCGTTTGTCACAGACCCCTGAATGAGGTGTCAAATCGACCGGTTTATTGAGGAGAGGTGTGCTATGACTTTTATAAGCGATCGGGTGTAAGATGTTCGTCTGGCGTGCGAAAAATTTGCCGAAAAATGTCCCATAGACTCAACATAGGCACAAAATTTGTAAAATCATATCTTTGGCTCAGAAGGTCATAGAGCCTTGGGGTTGGGCTCTTTTGATTCATCCTATCAAGCAGCTAATAAGTAGTGACATAACAACTTCATAGCCACGCCATAGCAACCAGTTACAGGCCCCTAGCAACCATTGAACAACATTTACAAGCCATATCTCAGCAACAAAACATTGTAAAAACACAGAGTTGGGCATTTTTTGACCCAGACTTGCAAATACTCTCTAAATATTACCCCATAAACTGTATAAACAAACCTTAGCAACAATTTGGAGTACCCTAGCAACCGTACAAACACATGAATGAGCTATATCTCAGCACCAGAACATCGTATAGACATGGGTGTGTGTTTGTTTGTTTCGGTTGGGAAACCAGTATGTAAATATCACCATGGTAACTGTATTCACACCCTAGCAACCGTTTAGAGCCACCTAGCAACCATATTGCAACATATAGAAGACATATTTCAGCTCCACAACATCGTACAGACATGGTTGTTGGCTCGTATGCAATCATGTACAACACCCTAGCAACCGAGTGGTGAGTTTTGCCACTGCAAGCACCACTTCACATTTTCTTCAGGAAATGTACATTCTAGTTAGTGGTGCTTTTCAAAGCAACACTATTGTTATTCTCCATACTTATTATTATTAGTGGTGCTTGCTGAAAGCAAGGCATCACTATTGTTATCCTCCATACTTATTATTATTTTTATTCCACTTTTTTTTTGGCGCGTAACTACTCCCGCAGCTTTTGTCACAGATCCATGAATGAGGTGTCATAACGTGCAACTTATTTGGGAGAGGTGTGCTATGACTTTTATAAGCGATCGGGGGTACGGCGTTCGCTCCAGGGGCGAAAAACGGGCCAAAAAAAACGCATTGACTTGACATTGACGAACTTTGAGCACACGTAACTCTGAGCGAGGATTTTGCAGAAACGTGTGATTTGCCACATTTGAAGAGGCTGACAGGCTCTGTAAGAACATACCTCACAATGGGGTAAAAGTTGCACCCCTGGGGGGCAGGAGCGTCCCAAAGTTGCCCCATTGACTTACTATGGGGAAGGAATGTCCCGTGAAACACACATGCTTTTCCTGCTATGGTAAATTGCATAGGGATTTTGTATTGAACGTAGCTCTGGATCACAGTGTCTTAGAGACAAGGGGGTGGGCTCATTTTACTCAGACGACCAATCAGTCCCTCAGGATCAGTGTGAAGCTATCAAGCCACGCCCTAGCCACCATTTAGAGCACCTTAGCAACAAGTCCCATAGACTTCCATTGAAAGAGATCAAAGGGATATCTCCGGACTGAATTGTCATAGAAACATGAGGGTGGTCTCATTTGACTCGGGGCTGCAAACAGCCAGTCATGAATCACCTCAACACTGTCTAGCCCCTTCCTAGCAACCATTGTCGAGCACCTTAGCAACCAAAATCCAAAGAGGGATATCTTCCATTCTGAAGGTCACAGAGGCATGGGAGTTGGTTTATATCATTCATACTGACAAGAAGCCTTTGCAGTTTCATCATTGGCTGCTGCCAAGCAACTCAATAGCAACCAAACAGAGTACCCTAGCAACCGTTTAGCAAAACGTATATCTCTGCATCAAAACATCGTATAGAGATGGGGCTTGCCTCTTTTGACTAAATCATGGTAAACTATGGTAAATCATGCTAGAATCATAGTAAATCATACTAGAACATGGTAAATCATGGTATACTATAGTAAATCATGGTAAACCATGGTAAACTATGGTAAATAATGCTAGAATCATAGTAAATCATACTTGAACATGGTAAATCATGGTATACTATAGTAAATCATGGTAAACTATGGTAAATCGTGGTAAATCATGGTAAACTATGGTAAATCACGCTAGAATCATAGTAAATCATACTAGAACATGGTAAATCATGGTATACTATAGTAAATCATGGTAAACCATGGTAAACTATGGTAAATCATGGTAAACTATGGTAAATCATGCTAGAATCATAGTAAATCATACTTGAACATGGTAAATCATGGTATACTATAGTAAATCATGGTAAATCATGGTAAACTATGGTAAATCATAGTAAACTATGGTAAATCATGCTAGAATCAGTAAATTATACTTGAACATGGTAAATTGTGGTATACTATAGTAAATCATGGTAAACTATAGTAAATTGTGGTAAATCATGGTAAACAATGGTAAATCATGGTAAACTATGGTAAATCGTGGTAAATCATGGTAAACTATGGTAAATCATGGTAAACTATGATAAATCATGCTAGAATCAGTAAATCATACTTGAACATGGTAAATCATGGTATACTATAGTAAATCGTGCTAAATCGTGGTAAATCATGGTAAACTATGGTAAATCATGCTAGAATCAGTAAATCATACTTGAACATGGTAAATCATGGTATACTATAGTAAATCATGGTAAACTATGGTAAATCGTGGTAAACTATGGTAAATCATGGTAAACTATGATAAATCATGCTAGAATCAGTAAAACATACTTGAACATGGTAAACTATGCTAAATCGTGGTAAATCATGGTATACTATAGTAAATCATGGTAAACTATGGTAAATCGTGGTAAACTATGGTAAATCATGGTAAACTATGATAAATCATGCTAGAATCAGTAAATCATACTTGAACATGGTAAATCATGGTATACTATAGTAAATCATGGTAAACTATGCTAAATCGTGGTAAATCATGGTAAACTATGGTAAACTATGGTAAATCATGCTTGAATCAGTAAATCATACTTGAACATGGTAAATCATGGTATACTATAGTAAATCATGGTAAACTATGGTAAATCATGGTAAACTATGGTAAATCATGCTAGAATCAGTAAATCATACTTGAACATGGTAAATCATGGTATACTATAGTAAATCGTGGTAAATCATGGTAAACTATGGTAAATCATGGTAAACCATGCTAGCAACATGGTAAAAACATGCTAGCATAATGGTAGCAACATGATAATCATGCTAGCATCATGCTAGAATCAGTAAATCATACTTGAACATGGTAAATCATGGTATACTAAAATCATGGTAAACTATGGTAAATCGTGGTAAATCATGGTAAACTATGATAAATCATGCTAGAATCATAGTAAATCATACTAGAACATGGTAAATCATGGTATACTATAGTAAATCATGGTAAACTATTTTAAATTGGGGTAAATCAATGTAAACTATGGTAAATCATTGTAAGCTATGGTAAATCATGCTAGAATCAGTAAATCATACTTGAACATGGTAAATCATGGTATACTATAGTAAATCATGGTAAACTATGGTAAATCGTGGTAAATCATGGTAAACTATGGTAAATCTTGGTAAACTATGGTAAATCATGCTAGAATCATAGTAAATCATACTTGAACATGGTAAATCATGGCATACTATAGTAAATCATGGTAAACTATGGTAAATCGTGGTAAATCATTGTAAACTATGGTAAATCTTGTTAAACTATGGTAAATCATGCTAGAATCATAGTAAATCATACTTGAACATGGTAAATCATGGTATACTATAGTAAATCATGGTAAACTATAGTAAATTGTGGTAAATCATGGTAAACTATGGTAAACACCTTAGCAACTGCCTAGCAACGCCCTAACAACCACACATAATACCCTAGCAACCGCCTAGCAACGCCCTAGCAACCACCCAGAATACCTTGGAAACCTCCCAGAACACCATAGCAACCGCCTAGAAAAACCCTAGTAACCGTGCCGAATTTTGCCACTGCAAGCACCACTTCACATTTTCTTCAGGAAATGTACATTCTAGTTATTATTAGGGCCCGAGCACCGATGGTGTGAGGACCCTCTTGGAATTGCTCTGTTTATTATTATTATTATTATTATTAGGGCCCGAGCACCGATGGTGTGAGGACCCTCTTGGAATTGCTCTGTTTATTATTATTATTATTATTATTATTATTATTCTTCTCCGCATTGAATTGCATTTTTGAGGGCCTAAACATGCGCGAAAACTCACGAAACTTTGCACACGCGTCAGAACTGGCGAAAATTTACATCTGATATAGGTTTCAGAATTGGACGGGGCAAAATGGCTCGATAGCGCCACCTATAAAAGTTCAACGGAGTGCGCCTCCCGCAACGTTCAACGTACGTGCACGAAATTCGGTACATACGTGTAATGACCTAATACCTACAAAAAAGTCTCTTGGAGCATAGCCCTAAACACAACAGGAAGTCAGCCATTTTGAACTTCCTCTCAGATTTTTGTGCAGTTTTTGCCATTTTCAGGCCTCGTACTTTAACGAACTCCTCCTACAGTTTTAATCTGATCATCTTCAAATTTGGTGAGTGTAATCTTAAGGCCTTTGCGACGTTAAATTGCGAAGATCTTGAGTTTTCGTCGAAGGGCGGGTCCTCGGCGGCCTTACAAATTTCGATGTTTCGCCATGAAACAGGAAGTTGCTGTAACTCAGGCATGGAATGTCCAATCTGCCCCAAACTTCACACGTTTGATAAGAGTTCTGTCCTGAACACATGGCCATGCTCATATTCAGTTATAGTCATAGCGCCACCTGCTGGCAACAGGAAGTGACATGTTTAACACTGTTATGGACTCCTAATAACATATAAAAAAGTGCCAGCAAGTGCTAAACATGCTAACAACATACTAGAAGCATGCTAAAACATGCTAGCAAACTCTTAGCTAAGTGCTAAAGCATGCTATTATTGCAATTAAATAGGAATTTGCTGTAACTCAGGCATGGAATGTCCAATCTGCCCCAAACTTCACACTTTTGATAAGCGTTCTGTCCTGAACACATCTACATGAGAATATTCAGTTATAGTAATAGCGCCACCTACTGGCAACAGGAAGTGTCATGTTTAACACGTTGATGCCATTCTAGCAACATGTTAAAAATGCCATTGAGGTCTAAACATGCTAGAAACATGTTAAAACATGCTAGCTAATGTTAAAACATGCTAGCAATACTTAGCTAAGTGGTAAAGCATGCTAATTCAATGAAACAGGATGTTGTTGTTACGCAAGAAGGCAATGTCCAATATGCGCCAAACTTCACACTTTTAATAAACGTTCTGTCCTGAACACATGACCATGCTCATATTCAGTTACAGTCATAGTGCCACCTGCTGGCAACAGGAAGTGACATGTTAAACACTGTTGTGGACATATAAAAACATATAAAAAAGTGCCAGCAAGTGCTAAACATGCTAACAACATAGTAGAAACATGCTAAAACATGCTAGCAAACACTTAGCTAAGTGCTAAAGCATGCTATTGCTGCAATTAAATAGGAATTTGCTGTAACACAGGCATGGAATGTCCAATCTGCCCCAAACTTCACACGTTTGATAAGAGTCATGGCCTGAACACATCTACATGAGAATATTCAGTTATAGTAATAGCGCCACCTGCTGTCAACAGGAAGTGACATGTTTAACACTGTTGTGGTCTCCTAATAACATATATAAAAGAGCCAGCAAGTGCTAAACAGGTTAGCAACATACTAGAAACATGCTAGCAAACACTTAGCTAAGTGATAAAGCATGCTAT
This sequence comes from Rutilus rutilus, assembly GCF_951802725.1. Classification (NCBI taxonomy): domain Eukaryota; kingdom Metazoa; phylum Chordata; class Actinopteri; order Cypriniformes; family Leuciscidae; genus Rutilus; species Rutilus rutilus. The sequence continues at coordinate 22,080,781 of NC_140216.1, forward strand.
TACTGCAATTAAATAGGAATTTGCTGTAACTCAGGCATGGAACGTCCAATCTGCCCCAAACTTCACATGTTTGATAAGAATCATGGCCTGAACGCATGCCTATGCTCAAATTCAGTTATAGTAATAGCGCCACCTACTGGCAACAGGAAGTGACATGTTTAACACGTTGATGCCGTTCTAGCAACATGTTAAAAATGCCATTGAGTTCTAAACATGCTAGAAACATATTAAAACATGCTAGCAATACTTAGCTAAGTGTTAAAGCATGCTAATTCAATGAAACAGGACTTTGTTGTTACTCAAGAAGGCAATGTACAATCTACCCCAAACGTCACACGTTTGATAAGAGTTATCTCTTGAACACATGTCCATGCTCATATTTAGTTATAGTCATAGCGCCACCTGCTGGCAACAGGAAGTGACGTTTAACACTGTTCTTGACTCCTAATAACATATAAAAAAATGCCAGTAGGTGCTAAACATCCTACCAACATACTAGAGACATGCTAAAACATAATAGCAAACACTTAGCTAAGTGCTAAAGAATGATATTACTGCAATTAAATATGAATTTGCTGTAACTCAGGCATGGAATGTCCAATCTGCCCCAAACTTCACACTTTTGATAAGCGTTCTGTCCTGAACACATGACCATGCTTATATTCAGTTATAGTCATAGCGCCACCTGCTGGCAACAGGAAGTGACATGTTTAACACTGTTGTGGGGTCTCCTAATAACCAGCAAGTGCTAAACATGCTCATAACATACTAGAAACATGCTAAAACATGCTAGCAAACACTTAGCTAAGTGTTAAAGCATGCTATTACTGCAATTAAATAGGAATTTGCTGTAACTCAGGCATGGAATGTCCAATCTGCCCCAAACTTCACACGTTTGATAAGAGTCATGGCCTGAACACATCTACATGAGAATATTCAGTTATAGTAATAGCGCCACCTACTGGTAACAGGAAGTGTCATGTTTAACACGTTGATGCCGTTCTAGCAACATGTTAAAAATGCCATTGACTTCTAAACATGCTAGAAACATGCTAGCAATACTTAGCTAAGTGCTAAAGCATGCTAATTCAATGAAACAGGATATTGTTGTTACTCAAGAAGGCAATGTCCAATCTGCGCCAAACTTCACACTTTTGATAAGCGTTCTGTCCTGAACACATGACCTTGCTCATATTCAGTTACATTTATAGCGCCACCTGCTGGCAACAGGAAGTGACATGTTAAACACTGTTGTGGACTCCTGATAACATATAAAAAAGTGCCAGCAAGTGCTAAACATGCTAACAACATACTAGAAGCTAAAACATGCTAGCAAACACTTAACTAAGTGCTAAAGCATGCTATTACTGCAATTAAATAGGAATTTGCTGTAACACAGGCACGGAATGTCCAGTCTGCCCCAAAGTTCACATGTTTGATAAGAGTCATGGCCTGAACACATCTACATGAGAATATTCAGTTATAGTAATAGCGCCACCTACCGGTAACAGGAAGTGTCATGTTTAACACGTTGATGCCGTTCTAGCAACATGTTAAAAATGCCATTGACTTCTAAACATGCTAGAAACATGTTAACCCTCTGGGGACCAAAAACGCGCCTGCGCGTTTTGCTCGTTTTTTTTTTTTAGCAATGAAAATAAACACTAAATGCTCTGTTAATTTTGATCTTTCATTTTTGTGTAATACATCAATCGATCCTGTTCAGTTTCTATTTTTTTTCTGTATACTCACAATAAAAATAAAGTGTTTTGCTTTTTGACAAATAAAGAAAAATTAACATGATGCGATTTCTGCCTTCTCTCTGTCAGTAAACTCCCATTTGAAACGCGTTCGAAAATGATCTATAACTCCGCGAAAATTCAGTCAAACAGGCAAACAGACCCACGGGCATAAAGCTTGAGATCGCATCTTTTAAATGAAGTAATTTATATAAAAAACAAATATTCTCAGCTTCTGTAATCTGTATAAAAAGAGAGCGACTCCAGTCGAGCTCATTACGAGCCATTCAAAAGTAATTTGACCACTCCCCGGAGAGCGCGTGCTATTCAAACGCAAATTCTGAGAACGCCCACATCAGCTGTAAACAAAGCGCGTTGCAATCGAGTGAGGCATAATATAGCCTACCTTATGGAGAAAAGTTTCCTCAGAACAGTGCTGATATGAGGAGCAATATCTCCTGATATGAGGAGCAGATCCCGCTGAGGAGTGAGGTAGGCTGTTTTCTTTTCTCAAGTGTTGATGTGGAATAACGTTATGGAATAACGTTATGGAATAACGTTAGTGTAGGCCTATGCAAACCGCAAAAAGATGAATCGCATTTCTATAATATGACTCGCCTTTCTGCGAGATGAATGAATGGTACATATTTGTAAAGACTGTTTAGTGTAATGGATTATTTTCACAATTAATATCGTTCCAAGCTATTTTATATCCTATCCAGGACGTAAAATAGCCCCGCGATAACTATAGAGCCTATCCTATAGTTGTGCCATTTAAGAGTTAGATGATCAGTCTTTACAACTTCGTATTCTATTATAAAGATAATAAACTACACTCATAATAGTTGACCATAAGAATAGTTCATTATAATGACAATAGATGTCCCCGTTGTAATATAAGTCTATCTTTTTAGGTACCCTTGAACCGTGTTTGTTATACAACAATAACCCTGTCGTAAACTGCCTCTTTGGCTAGGCTTATTAAATCAATCAAATATCACAGTGCATATATTTTCTTTTTAGAAAAGAGATGCTCACCTATCCTGTGATGTCTTTCTTCAGTTGTGGGTCTTCCTGATCCCGTGTGAAGAAAGAGACAGTACTCAAAAATCCAAGTTCCAGTCCAATGATTATAATAAATGTTTAACAATATTTATTAAAAGAATCAAAGTAAAAGGAATACTTGTTACAGATTATAATATAAGTACTAGTCTAACAGAGGAATATTTAGCTAGAGCATGTGGCTTCTTGCGCTCGGAAAAGCTGGAGTCTCGAGTTGTAGGTGCAAGGAAGAGCGTTGAATCTTTTTGGTCCTTTTCCTTTTATAGTCCGATTTCAGGTGTCTTCATCATATTTACTGTAAGGCACACATGATCTCAACATTACATGAACAACTGCTGTCTTCAGCTTGACTCTAACAATTTTCTCGATCTCCGCATGATTGTCCAGTCAGCGGTACTTCCCCAGAAGATACAATAGCCTCTCTGTATATATAGACAAAGAAACCTTCTCATCGCTCTCTCATGTGATTCTGAAAGTAGCAGCAATGGGCAAAAACTCTTAATTCAATACAGTAATGTTAAACAGTCATGTGTTTTAGTAACCCAGAAAGCGCATCTGCAGCATTATTAGTTACAGGATTTTTATTATGACCCTTCCTGCGCTGCCTTCTATTTTGGGGGTTGGGTGAAGTGAATGAAATGCCACCCTCAGATGGAACCTCGTGATTTATCATTACATTAGCCTAAATATGAATCGCGCGTCTGTGTGTGAAAGAATAAACTGCTTTGCTATAGCCTACTGAGATGAGTAAAAATCGACTGGAATATGTTGAAATAAAATGTATTTGTATGAGCAACGTATTAAACTGCAAATTAGCATTTATATGCCCTAATATTTCATAAAAACAATGTTACAGTCAGTCACTTGTTGACTAGATTTGGGTACAGTTTTTAGGCTACTGTAGAATATACTGCCACATCAAATAGCCTAAGCTTTTGTTTAACAATTTCTGCTCATATCTAACGTTATATATATATATATATATATATATATATATATATATATATATATATATATATATATAACTATATATATATATAACTATATTATTTATATATTATATATATATATATATATATATATATATATATATATATATATTTGCTATATTCAAAATAATGAATACATATGATAAAATGTAGGCCTATAATCTTTTTTCTTTTTCTTTTTTACAAAGAAAGAGTACACTTGAAATATTGTTGAAATTGTAATTATTGTTGTAATTGTAACATTTTTAATAAAATAGCAAAACATATTTACAAGATAGATGTAAGCGAAATCTTAAATGGTCAATATAAGTCTTCTTCTAAATACATCTTTTGTCCTTGCATTGTGGCTCAGTCAGTGTCACACCTGAATGAATGGCTAATTATGCAGAGTCATTATGCAGAGTGGGTGGGACATTGTAATCTAAGGTGTAAACTACTCCTCCCCCTCGCATATTGGCTTTCCAAGCAAAACCTGTTTTACACCATTTAAATCAATGTATTTTTTTTGTGAACGATAAAGCAAGACTATTTTCACATAATTTTGAAGCTAGAACTGAAAGGGACAACATCCATTAGTCAAAAGTCTTGTGGACACATATTTAAAATGTGTTTTGTGGTCTTAATTCAGTAACTTTCATTTTAATTTTTTCCAATAACCACGCATAAACATTATTCTCTTAAAAATACAAACATCTACATACACGTTGCTCGCATATTATGGTAGCCCTGTTTGTGCTATATAGAGTGAATTTACACCTTTGCCATTAACATGTTTATAAATAACTGAAAAAAGCACAAATGTCAGAGCATGTCAGAACATCTCAAGGACCCCAAAAACAGCTTGGTCCCCAGAGGGTTAAAACATGTTAGCAATACTAAGCTAAGTGCTAAAGCATGCTAATTCAATGAAACATGACGTTGTTGTTACTCAAGAAGGCAATGTCCAATTTGCGCCAAACTTCACACGTTTGATAAGAGTTCTGTCATGAACACACATCCATGTTCATATTCAGTTATAGTCATAACGCCACCTGCTGGCAACAGGAAGTGACATGTTTAACACTGTTGTGGTCTCCTAATAACATATAAAAAAGTGCCAGCAGGTGCTAAACAGGCTAGCAACGTACTAGAAACATGCTAAAACATGCTATCAATCACTTAGCCAAGTGCTAAATCATGCTATTACTGCAATTAAATGGGAATTTGTTGTAACACAGGCATGGGATGTTCAATCTGCCCCAAACTTAATATGTAACATGCAAGAAACATGCTAGCAACACTTAGCTAAGTTCTAAAGCATGCTATAAAAGCTCAAGGAAGTTGTTGTAACTTAAGCATAAAATGTCCAATCTACCCCAAACTTCACACGTTTGATAAGAGTTCTCTCTTGAACACATGTCCATGCTCATATTCAGTTATAGTCATAGCGCCGCCTGCTGGCAACAGGAAGTGACGTTTAACACTGTTCTGGACTCCTAATAACATATAAAAAAATGCCAGTAGGTGCTAAACATCCTACCAACATACTAGAGACATGCTAAAACATACTAGAAAACACTTAGCTAAGTGCTAAAGCATGATATTACTGCAATTAAATATGAATTTGCTGTAACTCAGGCAATCAATGTCCAATCTACCCCAAAATTAATATGTAAAATGCTAGAAACATCATAAAACATGCTAGAAATGCTAAAGGAAGTTGTTGTAACTCAAGCATACAATGTCCAATCTGCCCCAAACTTCAGATATATATCTATTCAGATATAGACATAGCCCCACCTACTTGCAACAGAAACTGACATGGTTAACACAGTAATGCAGTACTAACCACATAATTATTGTGTACTAAGCATGCTAGTAACATACTAAACATGCTAGCAACACTTAGCTGAGTCATGAAGCATGCTATTATCACCATTATACAAAACATTTTGTAACTGACTTTGACATACTCTTACTATATATACCTCCTTAAATGTACATTGCCCAACCATGCTCTGTCTTCCTAAAGCCACCGAGTGTTGATGGCACGGGTGCGAGGGCCCTTTCATCGCTGCTTGCAGCTTTAATTATTATTATTATTATTCTTCTCCGCATTTAATTGCATTTTTGAGGGCCTAAACATGCTCGAAAACTCACGAAACTTTGCACACGCGTCAGAACTGGCGAAAATTTACATCTGATATAGGTTTCAGAATTGGGCGGGGCAAAATGGCTCGATAGCGCCACCTATAAAAGTTCAACAGAGTGCGCCTCCCGCTGTGTTCCACGTACGTGTACGAAATTCGGTACATATGTGTAATGACCTAATACCTACAAAAAAGTCTCTTGGAGCATAGCTCTAAACACAACAGGAAGTCAGCCATTTTCAACTTCCTCTCTGATTTTTGTGCACTTTTTGCCATTTTCAGGCCTCGTACTTTAACGAACTCCTCCTACAGTTTTAATCTGATCATCTTCAAATTTGGTGAGTGTAATCTTAAGGCCTTTGCGACGTTAAATTGCGAAGATCTTGAGTTTTCGTCGAAGGGCGGGCCCTCGGCGGCCTGACAAATTTTGATGTTTCGCCATGAAACAGGAAGTTGCTGTAACTCAGGCATGGAATGTCCAATCTGCCCCAAACTTCACACGTTTGATAAGAGTTCTGTCCTGAACACATGACCATGCTCATATTCAGTTATAGTCATAGCGCCACCTGCTGGCAACAGGAAGTGACATGTTTAACACTGTTATGGACTCCTAATAACATATAAAAAAGTGCCAGCAAGTGCTAAACATGCTAACAACATACTAGAAGCATGCTAAAACATGCTAGCAAACTCTTAGCTAAGTGCTAAAGCATGCTATTAAATAGGAATTTGCTGTAACTCAGGCATGGAATGTCCAATCTTCCCCAAACTTCACACTTTTGATAAGCGTTCTGTCCTGAACACATCTACATGAGAATATTCAGTTATAGTAATAGCGCCACCTACTGGTAACAGGAAGTGACATGTTTAACACTGTTATGGACTCCTAATAACATATAAAAAAGTGCCAGCAAGTGTTAAACATGTTAACAACATACTAGAAACATGCTAGCAAACTCTTAGCTAAGTGCTAAAGCATGCTATTATTGCAATTAAATAGGAATTTGCTGTAACTCAGGCATGGAATGTCCAATCTGCCCCAAACTTCACACTTTTGATAAGAGTCATGGCCTGAACACATCTACATGAGAATGTTCAGTTATAGTAATAGCACCACCTACTGGCAACAGGAAGTGACATGTTTAACACGTTGATGCCGTTCTAGCAACATGTTAAAAATGCCATTGAGTTCTAAACATGCTAGAAACATGTTAAAACATGCTAACAATGCTTAGCTAAGTGCTAAAGAATGCTAATTCAATGAAACATGACTTTGTTGTTACTCAAGAAGGCAATGTCCAATTTGCACCAAACTTCACACGTTTGATAAGAGTTCTGTCCTGAACACACATCCATGCTCATATTCAGTTATAGTCATAACGCCACCTACTGGCAACAGAAACTGACATGGTTAACACAGTAATGCAGTACTAACCACATAATTATTGTGTACTGAGCATGCTAGAAACAGACTAAACATGCTAGCAACACTTAGCTGAGTCATGAAGCATGCTATTATCACCATTATACAAAACATTTTGTAACTGACTTTGACATACTCTTACTATATATACCTCCTTAAATGTACATTTCCCAACCATGCTCTGTCTTCCTAAAACCACCGAGTGTTGATGGCACGGGTGCGAGGGCCCTTTCATCGCTGCTTGCAGCTTTAATTATTATTATTATTATTATTCTTCTCCGCATTTAATTGCATTTTTGAGGGCCTAAACATGCTCGAAAACTCACAAAACTTTGCACACGCGTCAGAACTGGCGAAAATTTACATCTGATATAGGTTTCAGAATTGGACGGGGCAAAATGGCTCGATAGCGCCACCTATAAAAGTTCAACGGAGTGCGCCTCCCGCAACGTTCCACGTACGTGCACGAAATTCGGTACATACATGTAATGACCTAATACCTACAAAAAAGTCTCTTGGAGCATAGCCCTAAACACAACAGGAAGTCAGCCATTTTCAACTTCCTCTCAGATTTTTGTGCAGTTTTTGCCATTTTCAGGCCTCGTACTTTAACGAACTCCTCCTACAGTTTTAATCTGATCATCTTCAAATTTGGTGAGTGTAATCTTAAGGCCTTTGCGACGTTAAATTGCGAAGATCTTGAGTTTTCGTCGAAGAGCGGGTCCTCGGCGGCCTGACAAATTTCGATGTTTCGCCATGAAACAGGAAGTTGCTGTAACTCAGGCATGGAATGTCCAATCTGCCCCAAACTTCACACTTTTGATAAGCGTTCTGTCCTGAACACATCTACATGAGAATATTCAGTTATAGAAATAGCGCCACCTACTGGTAACAGGAAGTGTCGTGTTTAACACGTTGATGCCATTCTAGCAACATGTTAAAAATGCCATTGACTTCTAAACATGCTAGAAACATGTTAAAACATGCTAGCAATACTTAGCTAAGTGCTAAAGCATGCTAATTCAATGAAACAGGATGTTGTTGTTACGCAAGAAGGCAATGTCCATTCTGCACCAAACTTCACACTTTTAATAAACGTTCTGTCCTGAACACATGACCATGCTCATATTCAGTTACAGTCATAGTGCCACCTGCTGGCAACAGGAAGTGACATGTTAAACACTGTTGTGGACATATAAAAACATATAAAAAAGTGCCATCAAGTGCTAAACATGCTAACAACATACTAGAAACATGCTAAAACATGCTAGCAAACACTTAGCTAAGTGCTAAAGCATGCTATTGCTGCAATTAAATAGGAATTTGCTGTAACACAGGCATGGAATGTCCAATCTTCCCCAAACTTCACACGTTTGATAAGAGTCATGGCCTGAACACATCTACATGAGAATATTCAGTTATAGTAATAGCGCCACCTGCTGTCAACAGGAAGTGAAATGTTTAACACTGTTGTGGTCTCCTAATAATATATAAAAAAGAGCCAGCAAGTGCTAAACAGGTTAGCAACATACTAGAAACATGCTAGCAAACACTCAGCTAAGTGCTAAAGCATGCTATTACTGCAATTAAATAGGAATTTGCTGTAACTCAGGCATGGAATGTCCAATCTGCCCCAAACTTCACACGTTTGATAAGAATCATGGCCTGAACACACGTCTATGCTCAAATTCAGTTATAGTAATAGCGCCACCTACTGGCAACAGGAAGTGACATGTTTAACACGTTGATGCCGTTCTAGCAACATGTTAAAAATGCCATTGAGTTCTAAACATGCTAGAAACATATTAAAACATGCTAGCAATACTTAGCTAAGTGTTAAAGCATGCTAATTCAATGAAACAGGACTTTGTTGTTACTCAAGAAGGCAATGTACAATCTACCCCAAACTTCACACGTTTGATAAGAGTTATCTCTTGAACACATGTCCATGCTCATATTTAGTTATAGTCATAGCGCCACCTGCTGGGAACAGTAAGTGACGTTTAACACTGTTCTTGACTCCTAATAACATATAAAAAAATGCCAGTAGGTGCTAAACATCCTACCAACATACTAGAGACATGTTAAAACATACTAGCAAACACTTAGCTAAGTGCTAAAGAATGATATTACTGCAATTAAATAGGAATTTGCTGTAACTCAGGCATGGAATGTCCAATCTGCGTCAAACTTCACACTTTTGATAAGCGTTCTGTCCTGAACACATGACCATGCTTATATTCAGTTACAGTCATAGCGCCACCTTCTGGCAACAGGAAGTGACATGTTAACACTGTTATGGACTCCTAATAACATATAAAAAAGTGCCAGCAAGTGTTAAACATGTTAACAACATACTAGAAACATGCTAAAACATGCTAGCAAACTCTTAGCTAAGTGCTAAAGCATGCTATTATTGCAATTAAATAGGAATTTGCTGTAACTCAGGCATGGAATGTCCAATCTGCCCCAAACTTCACACTTTTGATAAGAGTCATGGCCTGAACACATCTGCATGAGAATGTTCAGTTATAGTAATAGCGCCACATACTGGCAACAGGAAGTGACATGTTTAACACGTTGATGCCGTTCTAGCAACATGTTAAAAATGCCATTGAGTTCTAAACATGCTAGAAACATGTTAAAACATGCTAACAATGCTTAGCTAAGTGCTAAAGAATGCTAATTCAATGAAACATGACTTTGTTGTTACTCAAGAAGGCAATGTCCAATTTGCACCAAACTTCACACGTTTGATAAGAGTTCTGTCCTGAACACACATCCATGCTCATATTCAGTTATAGTCATAACGCCACCTACTGGCAACAGAAACTGACATGGTTAACACAGTAATGCAGTACTAACCACATAATTATTGTGTACTGAGCATGCTAGAAACAGACTAAACATGCTAGCAACACTTAGCTGAGTCATGAAGCATGCTATTATCACCATTATACAAAACATTTTGTAACTGACTTTGACATACTCTTACTATATATACCTCCTTAAATGTACATTTCCCAAACATGCTCTGTCTTCCTAAAACCACCGAGTGTTGATGGCACGGGTGCGAGGGCCCTTTCATCGCTGCTTGCAGCTTTAATTATTATTATTGTTCTTCAAGGGTTCGGGGGCTTTTGGGGCCTTTAACGTGCTCAAAAACTCATGAAACTTTGCACGCAGGTCAGAACCCGCGGCCATTAGGGCCGGGCTGAAGCTGGTACCCGGGCGTGGCAGGGGGGCTCAACAGCGCCCCCTAGAACACAATCTTAAATCTTGGACACATACAAGAACGTATTAGTATGAAACTCGGTACACATATAGATCTCATCGGGCCGAACAACTTTCGCGCTCTAAGTTATTAGCTCTGCCCAACAGGAAGTCAGCTATTATGGGTTGTTTGAAAAACGCATGCTGTGGAATTTAATGTACTCCTCCTAGGGAATTGATCCGATCCACACCAAACTCGGTCAGCATGAAGTCAAGATATTGAGGATGCTAAATTGCGGACGGATTTTTGATATCTCGAACGGTTTGGCCGTGGCGATGAAACGAATTTATAGCGAGAAAAGATAAACAGGAAGTGTGTTATAACTTCTGCATACATTAACTGATCTTGATGAAACTTCCGCAGTGTGTTCGTTGTAAGACGCCGATCACATGGATGTGACTATTGTGAGTCAAAGTTATAGCGCCACCAACTGGCAGCAGGAAGTGTGTCACTTTCAAAATGCTTTGAAATCACCCTCTTATTTTTACCCGATTTGCTTCAAACTTTATGTGTATAATGTAGACACACGGCAGATGTAGACCTGTGAAAGGTTTATTGATATCTTAAATACTGTTGCCGTGGCAACGCATCAAACTTTAATATTCTTTTCAGATGCTTTTGAGACTCTTAACATACTTGAAATTGGATGAAACTCGACAGACACATCACATTTATTAGCCGGTAGACATGTGCAAAGTTTCAGAAACGGGCGTGGTGAGAGGCTCAGTAGCGCCACCTTTAGTCAAAAATGGGGGCTTAGTTTTAAGTAGAGTCACAAAAATCGTTATGTATATTGTTCTCATCAAGCCGGACAACTTTCTAATTTATAGTCATAAGCTGTGACCAACAGGAAGTGAGATATTTTGGTTTGAATGTGATTTTTTGTAGAATTCTCTCCCTCTCTCTCTGCCTCTGCGTCTCTGTGTGTGTGAGGGGTGGGGGGATTTGTCTTTTGAGTGAGATTTGTTTAAAATTCCTGTTTTTCAAGGTTTCAGGGGCTTTTGGGGCCTTTAACGTGCTCGAAAACTCTTGAAACTTTGCACACAGGTCAGAACCCTCGGCCATCAGGGCTGGGCTGAAGCTGGTACCCGGGTGTGGCAGGGGGGCTCAACAGCGCCCCCTGGAATGGGATCCGAACACTTGTCCATAAATCAAACACACTTGCATGTAATGATATGAAACTCGGTACACATATAGATCACATAGGGCTGAACAACTTTCGTGCTCTAAGTTTTACGCCAGCCCAACAGGAAGTCGGCAATTATGGGTTGTTTGGAGAACGCTTGCTGTGGAATGCGAAGTACTCCTCCTAGAGAATTCATCCAATCCCCACCAAACTCGGTGTGCATGAAGTCAAGACATTGAGGATTCTAAATTGCGGACAGATTTTTGATATCTCGAACGGTTTGGCCGTGGCGAGGAAACGAATTTATGGCGAGAAAAGAGAAACACGAAGTGGTATAACTTCTGCATACATTAACGGATCTTGATGAAACTTCACCAGTGTGTTCGTGGTAAGAGGCCGATCAGATGGATGTAACTATTGTGAGTCAAAGTTATAGCGCCACCAACTGGCAGCAGGAAGTGTGTCACTTTCAAAATGCTTTTGACAAAAGTGGGGGGGTTAGTTTTACCCACAGTTTTAAAAATCAGTACGTACATTTGTCTCATCGAGCCGGACAACTTTCTAATATACAGTTATTAGCTTCGACCAATAGGAAGTCAGATATTTTGGTTTGAATGTGGATTTATTTGCAAATTCAGCCTCTGCTTTTTACCCACTCCTGCTAAGTGGTTTTTTTTTTATTCACACCAAACTTTTTTAACACGATGAAAATACATTAAAGATGCTAAATTGTGAACGGATATTAAATATTTCAAACGGTTTTGACATGGCGAGGGATTAAAATAATGTCAAAAAAGGAATCAGAAAACATCTCATATATTCTTAAAATTTAATTATACACCATTTATTTTTATATAAAATTATACAAATATTAGAACTAAACCTATTTTATTCTGTTTTTGCAATTCAAAAAGTATGAAAAAGTTAAAAACAGGCTATTTAGTGCTATTTGTTTCAACAAAAAAGCAAACATAGGGCTATACTGCCCTCTTGTGTCCAAAAGGATATCAAAATAGTATATAAAACGTTTTACTAGGTAGGCCTATTGTATTTAAATATAAATTTATTAGGTATATGACTGTGAGGATATTTTCCCATCGGTTAAGCGACGTGTGACACGAGCGGGTGCTTTTAAATCGCTAATATAAAAGTGAAAGTAAAAAAACGGACGTCCGCACGGACATTGATAATGGTGCACGTTGAAAAGAATGATACTTTTAAACATAACACTAAACCGCCATTAGGTGTCGCCAGGCGACCATCTTAACGAGCGAGTCATTGATTCATTCGTTCAAACGATTCATTCCAATGACTGAGTCATTCATGATTGAGACAGATGTTTATGGATTGACCATTGAATCTTTGAGTCAAGCGATTCGTTTCAAAATGCTGAATCATTCAGTAATGAGAAAACAAGTTGCTGTGACCTTTGTTT